>NC_039266.1:14460510-15072963 GCF_003368295.1 Carassius auratus
TCATTTTAAGTAAATATTTTAATCATTTTAAAAGTTTTAAAATTGCTTGTTTTATTTTCTTTATTATTTTTCTTTTCATGATTATTTTACTTTCTTTTATGTAAAGCACTTTGAATTACTATTGTGTACGAAATGTGCTATATAAATAAACTTGCCTTGCCTTTCCTTGCCTTGTCTAGACTGCACAATGATTACTAAGCTCATGAAAGAAGTGGTAAAATAGTTATTGGTCTGGTACCCAATTAGTCAGTGAGCCACATCTTAAAATTTGAACTGCACATAAAATCTTGAGGTGAGAGGCAGAATGCTTATCTTATGATAAATGCTGAATATGCTGTTATTGTTGTGCTCTCACACAGGGCTTGTCAAGATTAAAGAAGCAAGAGACATTGAGACAAAGCTTAATGAAGTGGAGCGACTGCTGAAGAATGCTATTAACATGCCCTGGAAGGTGAGAGGTCTAACTATGACACCAGCAAGAAAAGGACTTGAGTATTTGAGTGCAACAAACAAAAAATCATGTGTAATTTTTTTTATTACCTCTTGCCATCTAACAGCTTAATATAATTACCTGAACATCTTCCTGAATGGTTTACTGGAAGTGTTATCTTAAATTGCATACTAAAAGGATATTTTTTCAGTTTTCTAGGTCAGAAGTTGTCTTAACATTCTTTGAACGCTCGCAGCTTGACCAGGTCCTGAGGAACGACAATGTCCACAAAATTCAGCCATGCTTTCAAAGTCCAGTTAAGATTTCAGGTATAGTTAATGTTAAAGTGCTTGTTAATATTTATTAATATTACAAAATTATATTATACTATAATTAATAATTATATTAATAGTGTAATTATTGTAGTACTGTTAAAATTTGTATGGAACATCTATTCGTTTAACACCCTGTCAGTTAAACTTCAGGGATATCAATCTGTCCAGTTAGGAAGCATAAGTGATTGTGTGAAAGTGACAACAGGTGGACTGGAGAGGCAACAGCAATACAACCCCCAAAAAGGAAATGGTTTTGCAGGTGATGGCCACAGACAGTTGCTCTCTCCTCATCCTTTTTGGCTGATTTGTCTCTAGTTTTATATTTTGTTAGAGTCCTTGTCACTCCTTGTAGCATTAGGCATACCGTACCTTCAGCTTAGTCATATATATGTACTGTATACAGTGTATATACATGCATCAAAAAAAAAAAAGAATATCATGAAAGTTTTTTTTACATTTCAAAAAGTGTAACTTTCATATGTTCTAGATTCATGCCATGTAAAGTAAAACATTTCAAACGTTTTTTGTTTGTTTGTTTTAGTTTTGATGATTAGAACTTACAGCTCATGAAAGTAAACTATCCAGTACCTGAAAATATAATATTTCCTATAATCAATCAAAAAAGGATTTGCAAAACAGAAAATATTCAATTCTTTAAAGTATGTTAATAAATGCACTCAATATTTGGTTGGGGCTTCTTTAGCAAAAATTACAGCATCAGTGAGATGTGGCATTGAAGCGATGAGTCTGTGGCATTACTGAGCCTTCAGCTCATCTGTATTGTTTCTCATCTTTCTCTTGAAAATATCCCTTAGATTCCATATGGGGTTCAGGCCAGCCATGTTGGCTTGCCAATCAAGCACAGTAATATCATGGTCAGCAAACAATGCCCACAATGGTTTTGGCATTGTGGGCAGGTGCTAAAGTCCTGCTGGAAAAGGAAATCAGCAACACAACAAAGCTTGTCAGTAGATGGAAGCATAGGTGCTAAAGTCCTGCTGGAAAAGGAAATCAGCAACACAACAAAGCTTGTCAGCAGATGGAAGCATGAAGGGTTCCAAAGATCTCCTGGTAGACAGCTGCATTGACTTAAGATTCTATAAAATACAATGGACCAACACCAGCAGATGTCACACACCCCAAATCATCATTTCAGAAACTTCACACTTGACTTCAAGCAGCTTGGATTCTCTCCAGTCTTCTTCCAGACTCCTGACCTTGATTTCCAAATTAAATGCAAAATTAACTTTTTATCTGAAAAGAGTACCTGGGACCACTGAGCAACAGTCCAGTTCTTTTTCTCCTTAGCACAGTCAAGATGCTTCTGACATTGTTTCTGTTTCAGAAGTGGCTTGGTAGCCCTTTTCCTGAAGACGTCTGAGGGTGGTTACTCTAGCTTAAGTCCACTTCTCTCCCAAGTGTTTGAATCGACTTTGCTTGACAGTATTCTCAAGCTTGTGGTCATCCCTGTTGCTTGTGCACCCATTCCTACCCAATTTCTTCCTTCCAGTCAACTTTGGATTTAATATGCTTTGATACAACACTCTGTGAACAGCCGCCCCTTTCAGTAATGACCTTCTGTGACTTCCCCTCTTTGTGGTCAATGGCTATGTTTACATGCAAACTTTTTGGTTCATTCATACTGAATTCTTTACTATTGATGAATCTGATTGTAGTGTTTACATGAACGCTAAATAAAGTCGAGTTGATGTGTGGGTTTACATGTCAAAAGCTACAAATCGGAATAGATTTTTTGACATGTGCACGCTGCTCAAATTAGTGCTGGGCAACAATTACATTTTTTAATCACAATTAATTGCATGATTGCCTGTGATTAATTGCAGTTAATCGCATTATGCACAAAATTAATAATTCGTTCAAAAGTAGTTTATTGTGCACTTTTTTCATTTAAAAGTACTGCCATATGAGCAAAAGTGCAATAACATTTGGTTTGCAAACACTAAACAAATAAGGTGCTTTTTACAGCAGTATTCCTTTTACATAGTAGCAGTTAAAATATTTCTTGTAAATCTTAACTTATAACATAAATTAAATATAAAACAAGCTATTTGTAAATGCATGGACATTCTTTTTATAGAAAATATTATAGTTTGTTATAGAAAATCAAGTAATGCTCAGAGTCCAGAGCCTCTATCATAACATTATAACAGGCACCTTCTTTTTAGAGACCTGCACGACTTGTGTAATCATGCGGTTTAGCAGTCCCTGGCTCAGTTGGAAGAGGTGGGCCAGAGTGCGGTTATATATAGATAAGACCTTCTGATAAGTGCTGCATGATTGTGTGAATATTTCTGAGTGGCAAAAGCAATAGTTGTGTAAAGCAATATATTGTGAGAGCGCTGTGTGTTACCATGTCCCATATGACTCAAAATAATAAACCACAAAGTTAACAAAATAATGCACTCCACTGTGCTGAATAAGTGCTTCTCTGCTGTTCTTTACATGCTATCAGAAACTTCATTATTTCCCATTTATAAAGTCATGATTACAAGCTTGTTGCATTCTTTCTTTGTCACAAATAACAGTGGACAGTGGTTTGTGAATGCCTATCCCTAATGGTTAGAGGGTTGGACTCCCAATCGAAGGGTTGTGAGTTCTAGTCTCGGGCCGGACGGAATTGTGGACGGAATCTCTCCACCTTCAATACCACAACTTAGGTGCCCTTGAGCAAGGCATCGAACCCCAACTGCTCCCCGGGCGCCGCAGCATAAATGGCTGCCCACTGCTCCGGGTGTGTGCTCACAGTGTGTGTGTGTGTGTGTGTGTGTTCACTGCTCTGTGTGTGTGCATTTCGGATGGGTTAAATGCAGAGCACAAATTCTGAGTATGGGTCACCATACTTGGCTGAATGTCACTTCACTTCACTTCACTTCATATATGTATTCAGAGACGTGAGCAATGGACTTTTCATAATAAAAAACAAACAAACAAACAAACAAAAAAAACAGAGCATCAAGAGATTTCAGACCATCAAAGAAATTTAAGAAAATACAGCAAGGCAGATGATGGCTATTACAACAAAGATTTTACAGACTGTTTTGAATAGTAGAAGAGATGCTGGGAGAACTGAGTTCTGAGAACTGAGAACTTGAGTTTCCAAGGTGCCTGCTTTGAAGGTGGCTAATGTCTCCATTTTTCATGGATCTGTATTACCTATTACTACATTTGTTAAAGTTAATAAGAATATATATAATACTAAAGTATGAATAGTCTTTGAGAGTTGTATTTCAGAGTTGTCTATTTGATTTCTGACTGTTCACTTGACATTTCTACAGAGATCATGAGGTCTAATGGGTTTTGCCTGGCAAACACAGAGACCATTGTGTTTGATGAGAGTATTCCACTGGACAAAGAGAGACCCTCCTCCACTGACTCAGCCCAGCACTCGTAAGTGTCCGGCATTGCCTCTGTCATCCCAGTCTCACAGTATATAACAATAAAATAAATGTATCTTGAAAGCTTTGCTGTCAGAGAGCCCTGATTACATTCATATTAATATATATGCCATTGACAGCATTCATGTAGTAATGTTTTTCTTGAGTGCATAGTAGTCTGTCACACACAGGAAAAGGTACTTCCTTCCCTGGGTGTGAGAAGGAAGCTCTGGAATGAAACTCAAGACCTTCCCTATTAGATGTTTGATGAAATTACTCAAACACTAATAAATGATTCACACAGTTCCTCCTTCCATACCAAACACTGTTGACTAATACATTGTGAAGTCATCATCATCAAGATTTTTATGTAGGTCTTCATACACAATTTCATAATAAATAAACAATATTTTTACAATTTCATATAAAAGATTTAGACTGAAGTGGTTTTATAGCTTGTAGTTTGAAAGATGTTAAGCTGAAGTTTGATTAAACAATAGAAGAGATAGACAGACAGACAGATGATAAATCTAAAGAGAGAGAGAGCATCCAGTTTTGTTGACATAAAACTGTACGTGCTAGCGCCGCTCTTTCTCACTCATATAGTAAGGGAAATCCACCTGTGATCCCAGAGGAGAGGTAAGGCTACTCACTGACTCAATATGCACTCTTCAATAACGTGATCGATGACTACTGTCCATGCTGATAGCTGTTCACTTGGGGTGATTGCTAGGGTTTTGCTAGGATACTTAGATTGGTTGGATTACGGTCAGAAAGCATGTTGCTAGCATGGTTTAGCACAAAAGCAGTTAAAATCAGTGAAAAACCAATGAAAACCATCTGACTTAGTAAAAACATCAAAAAATCTGTTAAAACCAGCTGATTTAACAAAAGGAACCATTTAAAATGCAGACAAAACCAGCCAGCGGCCATATTACCCTGCAGCCCAAGACCGGTTGCCCACTGAAGCGAAGCAGGGCTGAGCCTGGTCAGTACCTGGATGGGAGACCTCCTGGGAAAACTAGCTGGCTGCTGGAAGAGGTGCTAGTCAGGCCAGCAGGGGGTCCCCATATCTGCTGATTTGTTTAATCACTCTGGGTGATTCTCTGTCTCCTTTCTGGCGCAATATGGCTGCCCCCCCCCCCCCCCCGACAATGTAAAGCACTTTGACTGCTTAGGAAATAACAACAATTAAAAACATCTAAAACCAGGTAATATAGCAAAATCAAAAGCTAAAAATGTACTTAGACTTGCACTCTCAGACACTTCCGTTATTGACATCACTTGCAGTCTTTTCTCTTTTTTTTTGTTCTATGTATTGATTACTTTTTGATTGAATCTCTCAACATTTTACAACAGTAGCCAATTGGTGAAGACAAGAAAAAATAAACTAAATTACGAAGTCACGTGCAATCTTCACTTGCACTCTCTGCTACCTGCAATGTCACTTGTAATTGACTCAAATCGAGTGTTGCCAATGGAGACAAGACGCTTTGATGCTTAAACCATTATAACTAATTTAGTACTACAACATACAGGGTCCTGCAAGTCATCTGTAGAAGAAAAAGACAAGACCCGCAAATCTGTGGCCACAGAATAGCAGAATATGAATGCAATGCGCAAAGTTTTCCTCCCATAGAAAAACAGAATCATTTAATATGGCTTAATGAATTAAGATGCTATTAAAATATCAAATTCAATATACAGTTTATTAATATAATATGTTTAGCATATAGTATTTTCCTCCAATACAGCAAAACATGGCATAATGTGGCATAATCGACTAAGATGATAAAAACCAAACTCATTATGCCCCTCTTCATTATTAAAATACCTAACTATTATGTACAGACAAGCAGGTGAGCCCCAGAATAAATGCAACACACAGTTTTGTGTTAAGTATTTTTCCATATTTACATAACATTTATAGCAGTTATATTTATAGCATGTCATATAGTCATATAGCAGATGCTTTTATCCAAAGTGACTTACAAATGAGGAAAATGGAAGCAATCAAAATCAATAAAAGAGCAATGATATACAGGTGCTATAACAAGTCTCGGTAAGTTTAACATATTACACATAATGAGCTTTTTAAATAATATAATAAAAAGGAAACAGAATAGAAAAATAATAGAGCAAGCTAGTGTTAGAGATCTTTTTTCTTTTGTGAATGGTGTAATAAATGAAAAGAAAACAGAATACAAAAAGATTTGAATTTTTGAAGATGGCTAAGGACTCAGCTGCTCAGATTGAGTTGGGCAGGTCAAAGGCCCAAAGGAGGGAGGAAATAGTTTTAAAGCGCATGCGAGAGTTAGACTAATTGTTAATTGTTAATGTCCTTTTAGCAGTGGAGACATTAGCACAGAAGGAAGAGAGGAGTGACTGATACACATTAAGGTCAGAAGTATTTTTGGATTTGGACAATGTGTGATGCGTGGTTTGCGAGTTCTCTTCATACGAGGAGGGGTTAACATGAGGGCTGCCGTGACCGCTGCCACAGTATACTAACCTTTTTTATACCCGTTGGAAAAAACGGAAATTGAATTCAGCTGAATAGACTTGAAGTGACTGTTTATCACAACAAAGGTCTAAGCAAGTACACAACACTGACAACGTATGCGATAGAGTACTAGACCAAACACCGCAAATCTCAACACAGTAAACAAACAAGCGTTTCCAAAAATTGACAACTGCGCTCAACACTTATATAGAATAAAATGTCTACCGATCTTTTGTATCACTGTCTTTGTCCATAAAGCTACACCACATGTTTTATTAACAATAATTTTCTATATGGCAGGAAATGTTTAATGTTGCACATTGCATTCTGGGCTTATCTGTTTGCCCGTGTAATGCCGAGCCAACAGAGGTAGCCCTCACCCGAGTACTGACTGTGTTCCACTTCCTCTACTTCATTTATGCTCATTTTCTGTTTGGTTGCTTTATTGTCAGAGACTGTGCTCATACTGATTGCGAAGTATTGCCAGTTAAAGGGGGGGGTGAAATGCTATTTCATGCATACTGAGTTTTGTACACTGTTCTACACATGGACAAAGTTTCAAAATTTAGTTGTACATTTGAAAGAGTATTTCTTTTCCAAAAATACTCCTTCCGGTTTGTCACAAGTTTCAGAAAGTTGTTTTCGAGTATGGCTCTGTGTGACATTAGATGGAGCAGAATTTCCTTATATGGGTCCTAAGGGCACTTCTGCCGGAAGAGCGTGCGCTCCCGTATAGCAGAACACTAAGAGCACAACAGACATTCACTGATCAGAGCGAGAGCGTCGCGAAATGTCATAAAAGAAGTGTGTTTTTGGTTGCCAGGGCAAGACAACCCTGCACAGATTACCAAAAGAAAAACAGCATTAAGGGACCAGTGGATAGAGTTTATTTTTACAGAGCATCAACGGAGTTGTGCAAGTGTTTGTGTTTGTTCCCCTGCATTTCGAAGATGCTTGTTTTACAAACAAGGCCCAGTTTGATGCCGGATTTGCACATCGTTTATTTCTTAAGGATAATGCAGTCCCAACGAAAAAGGGTCACGATCGTGTGTTGGAACCGCAGGCAGTGAGTAAAACTGCTTCAAATATCCCTGTGTTGTTAACTTAGCTATCGGCGCGTAAGCACATCAAGTAAACAACATGCGATGTTGTCATCAAACTGCACAAGTAAAACTGCTTCAAATATCTCTGTGTTGTTAACTTAGCTATCGGCGCGTAAACACATCAAGTAAACAACATGCGATGTTGTCATCAAACTGCACTTTCCACATGTACACCTTAAAAAAAAAAAAAAAAAAAAGACGACATAAAGTGGAACTTAGTCATTTTCCAAAACCGCTAAGCAAATATATACAGTTTCAATACATAACACATAGAGACGTCGTTGCTGCTGCTGCTCTTGTTAAATTTCAGCCTCTGGATCTGATTCTGGATCATAAATATATGGCTGAATCTGACTGTTAGCCATGGTTTGTTTTGGATGATGTTTTTTTCCTCACGGTAATGTCACAGCTTCCAAACGCTCTCAACGCAAAAGCCTACTTGCGCCTGTGATTCTTTAGCTCCTCCCACACGTCATGCCTCCAGGCGCTCGTGTTTTTCCGGGAAAAAACGGTACAGACTATCTTTCTCTTATAAATATAATAAAACTAAAGACTTTTTGGAGTTATGAAGGATGCAGTACTACTCTATAGGTACTCAAGATTAACAGGATATTGAGTGAAAACGAGCATTTCACCCCCCCTTTAAGCTCGATAGTTGAAACACGCCTAATGATACACTATCTAGCCCTTTTCACACTGCGATTCCAGACAATACAAGGGTAATGTGTCCCGGCACTTGTTCCTGGGTCACTAGATTTTGCACTTTCACACTGCCAGTGATTACCCAGAATATGTGTGTGCATTCACACACAACCCGTAATGGTCCCATAAAGACACCTGACATCAGGGTGTGACTTGTAATGTATGTGTCGAAAACGCTATGCACTTTAACTTTCACTGAAGCTGGCAAATGATCTCAGCTTCAGCGCGGAAAGTAAGGAACTCTGCTTCGTTACAGTTTGCACATATTTGCACGCTTTATGGCATTAGTTCTTGCTTTTGTTTACACAGCGCTCATTCCAGGACTGAACCTGGCAATGTTAGTAGGTCCCCGACCCGGGATCAATCCCAGAATCAATCCCGAAACGTGTTTGCTTTAACACAGAAGGCGACCCGGCAATGTACCGGCAATTTTTCGGGTCCAACGTGCAGTGTGAAAGGGGCTTCAGATAACACTAGTTTTATTGCCGAAAAGAATGCGGGCAGGGCAACACTCACGTCATGTCCCCTTAGAAGAGACACATAATGTCCACAAAATGGACTCTTCTCTGATAAGTTCATAAGAAAACCTCTCTTTGAATGAATACACATATATCAATATCCTTCAGATCATTGTGTATATTAGTGCTTTTCTTGTATATTTGACTGTTTTATGCATGCTTATAATAGATCACTAGTTAATATAACCTCCCTTATAGCATATTTGGTCTATCAAATAGCCTTCTAATGGTCTAAAGGAGTGTGTATATTATATGTTGATACCTATGCAACATATAAGTGTTCTAACAATCTTTACTAGTTTGAATATCAACTTCTGATCCAGTTACATTTGCAAACTGCCATGCTCTCAGACAAAGGGCAGAGTAATGATAACTTGTGATCCTTTTAAGAGGAAGGAAGCGCAGAGAGTGTAATGACCCATTCTCTGAATGGAGAGGAGAGCACCTTGGGTGTATAACTGTGCCTTGGTTTCAGGATGACTTCTAGCACGACTACAGTTCTCATTTGAGTTGAGTCGAAAACTGCCCCCAGGAATGGTATCTGTTGACTGGGGAGCAGCATGCTCTTGGCGAAGTTGTCCCTGACCCTGAGCATGAGCCAGTCAGTGAGGTAATTGACAACGCAGATTCCCATCTGCCTCAGAGGGGAAAGAGCTGCGTCCATGGACTTCATAAAAGTGCGGGGAGCCAGGGACAGCCTGGAGGGGAGGACCATGTACCAATAAGCCACTTCCTCGAAGGCGAATCTAAAGTATAGTCTATGACGGGGGGCTATTTGGATGTAAAATTATGCATCTTTCAGGTCCAGAGAAAATATCCAGTACCCTGAGCAGATTTGCGAGAGGATATGTTTCAGGGTAGTCATCCAGAACGACCTTTTCATGAGGGCACGATTCAGGTGTCTGAAATAAAGGATGAGCCAAAGCCCACTATCTTTTTGCAGGACGTGAGCATCCTTGCTTTCTACTGAGGTGGAGACCATGCTGCTGTAGAGCGGGGGTCTTCAAACGAATTGGAGTGAATATCCTTGATTTATTATCCCCATAACCCTCTATGACACTCCAGGAATGGCCTGCCAGGCCACAGCCCACGTTGCTAGGGGTTAGATTAGCTCGAGTGACAAGCTGCCTGAAGGCAGCATACTCATGGCAAATGGAAAAGGAAATTTGCTCTCTTTTTGAAAGTGTATGTGTTTTATTTTTCCCACTATAACAGCGGTTTGTTGCCTGAAGGGGCCAGAGTTCGCAACCAATACATTTCCCTCTGCACCCAGTTCAAGTTGAATGGGGTGATAGGAGGCTTAAGAGAGGTTGATTGCAGGGTGGTCCGGCTGCAGTTAGACCTGCTGATTTAGCAAAGAACAGTTAAAAACCAACTAAATCCAGTTAATTTAATTAATATAGAAGAAAAATTGTGTAGTGTACGAAAACTTCAACAACCATAAAACACTCGGCTTTTAGCCAGTCCATGAGCGTGGTTACAAAAATGTGTACAATCTGTAGTTTTAACAAAAAATAAATAAATATTCTTACTTGGCATATAAATTTTATTTTTTGTTGATATTGTGTGTTTCCTTATATGATGAATGAATGTATGGTACTGTGAAGTCCTGTTACAGCTGAAAAAGCAAACTTTTCCTTAATTCCTTCCTATCATAGAAGTATACTAATGATGCCTTAAGGAGAAATATATACTTCAAACAAAATCTTAGAAAGAACTAATATGATGTAATTTCCAACAAAGTCAGGTCAAAATGAAGTTTGTTCTGAGTTTGTTTCAGTAGTTCAAAGCAGCTCACCAAAACCAAACTTTCCGGGGGTCTTCGTTTTGGTTCCTAAACACATTTGAGCATCCATTGGTCCAGGGCGGTTACACAATCGGTGTGTGTTTTGAAACTCCACCTTCTTTGACGTGCATTTTTTTTCCCAGGTCCGTTTCTCATTCTACGGATATCCAAGCATAGAACAACAACATCTGAATACACTGTGTCGAATTGCTGAGCTGGCAAAAATATATCCGTACCCATATGATCGCTAGCAGAGAGACTTTAAAGTTCCAGTGACAGCATTTAGTACCTAGAAAGAAACTGCAACAACGCTTGGTGTGGATGACCCGGAGTTAGGCAAAAAGCGACAGAGGAACATCCAAGACACGTTTTCCAAAGCCATGGAAAGAATGAAAGGAAGATAGTAAAAATATAATGTAGCAAGTACCAAATACATGTTTCAAATAAATGTTACACCATGGTGCTGCTGCTGTTTTCAGTAAGTGAATTTAAAGGGTACAATAAATGAAATGCCAAAAAAAAAAAAAAAATACAATAATAAACCTTTGTTTCTACCAAAGTAGCGTGACACATTTACATTAATCTACACACCGCCTCCAGCACAAGGGTGTCGAAATGTTCAAAAACAGTATACCGTCCCCTTTTCACACTTCTTTTTTCACCCAAACGAAGAACAAAAAATAACTTTGTTTGAAGTATATCGGGGCCTTCAATATACTGTCCCAGTAGGCAGCTTGTTTTGGAGTTCTATTGTTTCTTAAAAAAAATTATATATAATGTATTAAAATGGTTGTATTATCTCTAAATATGCAGGTATGATGACGATGGGAGAGAATCTTTGGATCCTGTAGATCAAGACCTGAGTGACGATGATCCTGAAGCTTACGTCACTAACCTGTCCTACTACCACCTGGTTCCCTTTGAAACTGACATCTTGGAGTAACACAAACAATTCTGCATGGGTGGACATTTAAGGGGAGCACTGAATCCCACCTAAACAGTTCAGATCCAGCATGTAATATCTGCCAAGTGATGGATGTGCCAGCGCTTATATTTTCTGATTGGTAGTGTTTATGATGAGTTTGAATGCAGAGATTACTGCAAGCTCCCTGCTTTGACTTTGTTCATCAGATTTGTTGGCATCAGCCCAAAATTACACCTTATTCACCCACGTGCCTCATTGTTCAACGTAGAATCACGTTGTAGCTGTACTACTGTAAAAAAGAATTAGGCTGCTATTTCTCGTGTACAGAATGATGTGGCCTGAAAGATTTAATTTTCTTTTGTCTGTAAAGCTCAGGCTGTACTGTTTTTGAGGTTGTGATTCTTTTTTTTTTTTTTTTTTTCAAGGCCCAAGGCCTAGAAAACCTGCCTGAAAAGATTATTCTTCAGAAAGAGGTTACTCTAGAAACAATCCTTTGGCAATAGATGATGATATGCAGATGTTCCTGGAGAAGAAGATCCACATAAGGATTTATCAATATCAGGAATATTATCTTGATGTATATGCTACTGTAAATTAAAATGCTGATTCAAATAGACAAAAACTGAAAAAAGGGCATATGTAAAAATGCTAATTCATTTTATTAACTCAAACCTTTGATTTTGTTATGAAATCACTGCTTTATTAAGCTTAGTGTTAAGGGGTTAGCAAAATTAAGCTTGCAGATGTGTATATGTGTCTTTCTTGTCAGAGAATTTAAAAGATTATTTATTATTAAATTATCAAAAGATAATTTTATTAGTTTATGACCTCTTTTCTACTAAATGACTGTAGACAGTAGCTGCACTTTGTTCTTTTCTCTTGAATACAAAGGTCTTGCACACTCACTTGGCACATGGCTCCTAGTCCACACATATACAAATACACCCACACACACCCCCTACTTTGTAATATAGTCATGTTTCCCTTCTACCCGTGAGAAAGTTCTGCTCTTTTTTTTTTTTTTTTTGTTAACAAATTTTGTAGCTTTAATAATCCGCTCCCACTTTTAAAGCATGCAAATAGGAAGAATAAAATGATCTGAACTGTGGGAGACTGGGTCAAGTAATTTTATTACAGAGAATATTTACATATTTTTGCAATTTGAAAGTGATCTGATGCTTAGTTAAATTTGTTTTATTCTTCAAGATGCACATAATATATTTGAACATATTCTCTGACATGTCATATCCATCATGCCTCACCATGAAATACTCCCTGTCTCACATCTAAACCCGGATGCATGTGAGCAAAGATATTAATATATTGTTGGACACAAACAAAGTGCAAGAAAGATAGACTGTGCTCAAAGTAACTTAAGTACATAGACATGACCAAATGCAGAGCACACTGCAAAAAAAGTATGATACATATCAGAGAAAAGATACTAAAGAAGTTATTTTTGATCACTGGAATTTTGAGGTAATAATGATTTTAATAAGCATTGAAAATAATTACTCCACATTTCCTGTTTCTGTTATGATGTTCTTTTTTTTTATATATATATATATATATATGCAGCATTATGTTAAGCATTTTTGACTGCTGGGCACCACATCATGTATTGCTAATTATAGTAATTTGTACAGCTTGTAAATAATTTATAAATAACATGTCATTAAAGCTTTTGCACTGGCTAAACAATGTTTAATTTGTGTTATGATTTTGTTTTTTTTTTCTTCAGAATTATCAGACTAGGTTATAATAACAAACCTGATCCTTTAAAACAACTTTATTCACAGAAAGATATTCAAAATAGCGTAGCTGATGTGCATGCAGCCCTCAAAATGATTCCAAATAGCATCTACCTGTTTGTTTATATATATGTGTGTGTGTGTGTGTGTGTGTGTGTGTGTGCGTGTTAAAATTGACTTGGATTGATTTGTAATTTCTTCTTTCTGATAAGCTGCACTTTATGACTATGGACTATGGACTGCTATATAACTTGGGTTATTTATATATATATTTAATCCACTTGATCAGGTGATCATGTCCATCTTCGAATCTTTATTCCACTATGTGATAATGTAATATGACAGTTGTAAGGCTAACAGTTCAAGTAGTGCTAATAAAAACTGCCTGTACACGAGTCAACCATATAAAAGATGCTTGCTGAATCCGTTCAAGCATGTAAAAGTACATGGTAATATCACATCAAGTCATTTTCTTTGGCGCTTGGTCGATTATTGGGCTTGGTGTGCTGCTCACAATAGTCTATTTCACATCATCAGAAGTTGATGATTTTTATTTTGAAATATCCAAAGTCGTGAACTTTATTTCTCAGTTTCACTTTGTAACACAATGGATTCGCTAAATGCTATCCATCCAGAACATCGATTTGACACTAATATCCTGAAAATTGATCTGTCTGTCAGGGAAACTTTACAGCTTATGCAAAGTGCACCTCATGCAAAAGGAACGCATGTTTTGTTTGTTTGTTGTTCTATTTTACTTATTTGTTTTTAATAGAGCTGGGCAATCCAACTTAACTTTTTACATTGAGACTGCAGATAAACGTTATGTGCTCAGAAAGAAGCCTCCATGAGTGCTGCTGACCGGAGCTCATAAGGTAACGTTATGTGTTCTGTACGTCACTCGTTGTGTCACAATAACTGATTATCTGTAAAATACTTGAAGTGCAGAATTTAATGTATTTGGAATGTTGAGTTTAATATAGTTTATTTGGGTCAATCCAACGCTTGTGTGACCAATGCAAAAAAGTACTTTGGCAGCGACTGTCCTTGACAACAAAACACAACTGTAGATAAAGTTAAGTGACCCCAGTGGTGAACGTGATTTCACAAAGTACAAAATGTTCCTGGATCAAAATCTAATCTACTGATCAGAATAAAGGGATAACTTTTCAGAAAATATGTCAATTTTAGGCTTACGTTCAGGCTTGCTTCTGCACCCTTGATAATTAGCTATCATTTCCCTCTGATTTTAAGAATAAATTATGGCCAGGGTTAGGTTTAGGGGTAGGGATTGGGCTTGGGCTAAGTCTATTTATTTTTAAAGTAATGCTGATGTTGATAAACATGTCTTACTTGGCAAAATCACGGCGCCCGTTAACCAGGGGTGTATTCCAGAAAGCTGGGTTAACTTACCATCTGACTAACCCTGAACTCTGGGTTGATTAACCCAAAACCTGGTTACTCAGGGTATGTCGGTTCCAAAACATGTATGTCGAGTTAGTTTAACCAAGCTACTGCTAATAACCTCGAGTTAATGCGCGCGCACGGCGACCATATTAAGCCATTTTTAATGGAATGCCGAATTCAAGAGTCACCATGGAAAAGTCACATGCCGCGTACTTCTCCGAAGCATAGTTCGAAGTTTTAATGTTGGCTTATGAGGAGTTCAAGCCAATTATAATGAAAAAAAGCAATACAGCTGCATATGCGAGGGAAAGACAATTGGCTTTGCAAAAAATAACTAACCGAGTAAATGCGTGTTTTTTTTTTTATAAATATGCTTGCCTTTCTTTTGTTAATTTGCAAAGTTGAACAATTGTCTTTTTGAGCATGTGGCATGACTTGACAGGCATTTACTTTTCTCTACATCAGTTGCTTAAGAATACAGTGCAATGTATATTGACAAGAAATATTTAAGCCTCTTGTTTTATAAGGTGTATTCCTTTTGGAGCCAAAATAAATTCAAAATGAAACACAAAACATTCTTCAAAAAGTTAATATTTTATTTTAACTGTTTTAAGATCAATGTCTTGAATAACTTTTACAGTATTCTTCCTATATAGCTAATAGAAAGAAGGCTGGGGCCTGTCTAACTGGCGGGGGTCCACCTCCACCTCCTCTCACCCCATCTGAGGAGTTGGCTCTGTCACTTAATAAAGGTCGCCCTGTGGTTGATGGTATTCCAGAGGGCACTTCGTCAGACTTTGCTTCCTCCCATGACAACTCAAGTGACTTGGTACAATGTAGGTATACCATATTAGTACTTATGATTATTTAGTCATGCGTTCGGACAAAACGATCATTAACTCTTCATTAGGAAGAAGGCTAAATGCTTCCCAAATGCAGTCATTGTTTCACTTGTGCATTATGCATACATAATCTATTTTACAGCATATTCTTTATACAGTAATCTTTTTTCTTTTTTTATTGCATGTTCCTAATGCCTTTATTCAGTGTCTGTCATACTTTAATAATTTACACATTTAGTATCTTAGTAACAAAGTAACCTTGCATATTTCCCCTCTAGGATGATGATGAATAGACCATATCTGCTGTGACTGACTTAAAAAGTGCTGGGAGACCCACAGAGGTATGATGCATATACTGGACAATGCATAGCTTTTTAGATGGAGTGAAAAATGTCATTTGTCTTGTCACAGAATCTAGCTGGGGATGTACATGCAGATGAGGGTCCATCTACCTCGACATGTAGTCTTAGCATTGTAAGAACTTGTCCCTGGTTGTCCTTATTTACATAATGTTACAATGTAGCAGGTTTTCTTTAACCGTCTTATTTACTTTGCCTTCTTAGTTGTCTGCAAAGGAGCTGTATAATGTCAATCTATTAAGGCAAATAATAAAAAAAAACTGATATGGACCTTATACAGCTTCAGCTAGAGGAGAAAAGGCTGGCCATTTTAAAAGACAAAACTTGAAATCGAACTACTGGAGCATCACCTTAAGGTGAAAATCATATGTGAACATAATGTAAAATGTAAAGCAATAAATACAAATCTGTCATGTCTCTTTTATTTCAGGATATTAAGAAATAGCACATTCAATAAAGTGATTTTGACAAATTATGTCTCTAAGCATTCTGCCATCTCTATGGTCTGCTAGATCCAATGGGTGTTGTTCTAGGTCCTCTTCATCAGGACAGGGGGGGTGCCTCTCTCCTCTTATTGTGGCAATGTTGTGAAGTACCACACAAGCAACTGATGTCACATGCCCTATTTGGAGTGACCCTGAGCCCACGCAGACACTGAAACCTCGCCTTCAGAATGCCTATCGTCATCTCCACCTTGGCCCGTGTTCTGAAGCATGCCTGTGGTCTGGGTAGGGTAGGGTGTCATCATATAGGGGAGGCAAGGGTATCCTCTGTCCCCCAGCAAGTAACTATAGAAGTGTCCTGTAATGTTTGAGGTGTTTTGTTAATGTAATAAAGACTACAAGGGTTTGTCTAACAAAACATTTCAACCCTGTTGAAATTTGTTGCACAGAGATGACTCCCTAAATATTCTGGCATCATCTACAGACCCAGGCCATTTTGCCTCCTCATTAGTGATGAGGTGGGTTGTATCACATATTACCTGTGGAGAGCAAGAAGTTTATTTGTAACACCAATATTAAGGAGCCAAAATATACCTATTACCTGCACATTAATGCTATGCACAGACTTCCTATTAATTGATAGATGGAGCTTTAATAGGAATGTGGGTGCCATCAATACACCCAATCACGTTTGGGAACCCTGAAATTAAGATTAATTACAAGTTTAAAAAGTCTGTTTAGCCTTTATGTGTGTGCAGTCAAAATAAACGTGTTAAGAAATGTAATTTAATTGAAGTAGAATTTCTGAGAGCAAACCTGCCACCCTGTGGAATTCTTCTTTAATAAAGCACACAAAAGTGTGTAGAAACCGTTTCAGTGCCATACATACTGTACGAATGGCTCTACACACTGTTGCCTTCCCCACATGCTCTGCATCGCCCACAATGTAGAGAAAACTCCCCGTAGCAAAAAAGTGCAGAGCAATACAAAGAATTTGTTAGGTGCTAAGCGTTGACCAGCAGTTTGTCACGTTTGAGATTTGTGGTTTTAGTAGGTTTGTTAAATTAACGACTCCCTAGAAAAATGATAGCACTCCTGCAAATATTCGTTAGAATATGAAAAAACATCTATACGTGGTTTTATCACCCTCTCACGGCGAAAAAAACCCTGTATAATCTGTGCCTCTACCTCCGGAGCAGGTTATCCTCAGAGAATCAGTTGCTATGGTAACTTACATAACCCGAAAGTCACCTAAAGCAGAGGTTATCCGCTTACTTACTCCTAAACTTACCCGGGTAAGTCACATAAAATGCTTTCTGGAATACCCCCCAGTAGAGGGAGACAGAACCAAAGATTATTAAAGCTGCAAGCAGCGATAAAGGGCCCTCACACTCGGGCTCACCACCACCCGGTGCCCATAGGAGGAACAGTGAACGTTGGGCCATATGCTTATAAAATAGTAAATATTTGTCCCACATTTCCTGCTGCCAACAGGTTGTGCTATGATTATAACTGAATATCTACATGTAAATGTCTTCAGGCCAGGACTCTTACCAAACATGCAAAGTTTCGGGCAGATCAGACTAGTCATGTTTAAGTTAGTATAAAATAAGTCATTTCCTGTTGCCAGCAGGCGGCGCTATACTTATAATTGAATATTGGCATTTAGTTGTGTTCAGGCCAGGTACTCTTATAAAACATGTGATGTTTGGGTCAGGGGAATTGTATGCATGAGTTACAATAACTTCCTGTTTTATAGTATTAATAGCATCATTTTGCACATATTAAGTGTTGCTAGAATGTTTGAAAATATTTCTAGCATGATTAGCACACAATGGCATATTTTACTGTGTTGCAAATAGCGCATAAAAGTGTTAAAAACGACACTTCCTGTTGCCAGCAGGTGGCGCTATGACTATAAACAAATATGGGCATGTTAATTTATTTATTTTACTGCCCTTAACAGATCTACATGCCCATATTCAGTTACAGTCATAGCGCCACCTGCTGACAACAGGATGTGACATATTTTAAGCTGCAACAAACTACTCTTTTTGTGGTCAGTCTAATCTAAAGGTCTGTGCAAAGTTAAATTGTGGAGATCTTGAGTTTTTGTTAAAGGGCGTGTCCATGGCGCCATGACAAAATTTGATGTCTCGCCACAGCAAGAGAAGTTGTTGTAACTCAGGCATAAAATGTTCGATCTTCCCCAAACTCCACATGTTTGATAAGAGTCCTGGCCTGAACACATCTGAAGGCCAATATTCCATTATAATGATAGCGCCACCTGCTGGCAACAGGAAGATTGGCACATATATGGAATAAACTTTGATATATTCCACTTATATTTATGAGTTTAAATGCATATTTCTTACCGTTCACCTTTTTACTAAAGCTACTCGCTGCCGGAGATCCAGAGAAAGCATTTAATTCCTAGAAAGAAATTGCATCGAAACTTGTTGTCGATGACCCAGAGTTATGCAAAAGGCGACATAGAGGAATATCCAAGGCAAGTTTCCAAAGCCATGAAAAGAATGAAAGAAAAAGAGTAAAGCTATAAAGTACCAAATACCAAATACATGTGTTTCAACTAAATGTTACACCATGGTGCTGCTGCTGCTGCTGTTTTCAATAAGCAAATTTAAAGGGTACAATAAATGAAATGCCAAACGAATGTACAATAATAAACGTTCGCTTTTATCAAAAGTAAATCATGACACCACATTAAATATAAAAAGGTGTAACAATTTATCCAGTTTAATAAAATAAATTAACACTAATAAAATAAACTAACAAACTGACTCCAATATTTTTGTACACATCATGCTAAAGTTTTCAGACTATGAGCCATTCACACTTCCCATAAAAGACTGATTATGGAAATAGAATGGTTATGTTGTATTGCAACCATGATACTTGACTCTGAACTTCTCCTAATCATTCTTCTTTTGTCTATAATATTATGACCATTGGGGCCCATCTCACACCTAGATTCCTTACAGTTCTTCATTTCATCATTGCTTTATTTTAGGGATACACGCGAGTAGAGCGGCACATTGGGTGTCGAAATGTTCGGAAATAGTATACCGTCGCCCAGCCTTTTCAAACTTCTTTTTGCCCCCAAACAAAGAATGAAAACAAACTTTGTTTGAAGTATATTGGGGCCTTCAAAATAATGTTCCAACAGTCAGCTTGTTTTGGAGTTATATTGTTTCTTTAAAAAAAAAAAAAACATTACAATTATGTATTATCTCTAAATATGCAGGTATGATGAGGATGGGAGAAATTTTTTGGATCCTGTAGATCAAGACCTGATTGACGGTGATCCTGAAGCTTATGTCACTAACCTGTCCTACTACCATCTGGTTCCCTTTGAAACTGAATTCTTGAAGTAACTGAATACCACCTAAACATTTCAGATCCAGCATGTAATTTCTGCCAAGTGATGAATGTGCCAGCGCTTATATTTTCTGATTGGTTAATGACAGCAGGAAGAGTTTGAATGCAGAGATCACTGCTAGCCTCCCCCCTTTGACTGTACATCGGATTTGTTGGCCTGAACCCAAAATAACACCATATTCACCCACAAACTTCATTAATCAATGTAGAATCATGCTGTAGATGTACTACTGCAAGGAAGAAATAAGCTGTCATTGGTGTGCCGATTGATGGTGGCCTGAAAGATTTGTTTAATTTTCTTTTGTTTGTAAAATCCAGGTTGTACTGTTTTTGAGGTTGTGATTCATTTTTTCTCAAGGCCCAATGCCCAGAAAACCAGCCTGAAAAATGACTTCTTCAGAAAGAGTTTACTCTAGAAACAATCCTTTGGCATTAGTGGATGACCTGCAGATGTTCCTGGAGAAGATTATCAAGGCATATGTAAAATTGCCAATTTATTTTTATTTTAAAGTCAGCGTGAACCGGAAGTTGCTGCCGGCTTTATTACAGTGTAGTGACGTATTTTCATCTGAAGCGGAATATTGACTGGAGGGCATTGAATTTATTAAATACACAAGTTTCACAATTTGAGGTGAATTACTGAAATAAATGAACATTTCCATGACTTTCTAATTTATTGAGATGCACCTGTATATAATTAGACAAACAAATAACCCAACTATGTAATAAAGTCATGTTTCCCTTCTTCCCTTGAGAAAGTTCTGCTCTTTTTTTTTTTTTTTGTTAACAAATTTTGTAGCTTTAATTATCTGCTCCCGCTTTTAAAGCATACAAATAAGAAGAATAAAGTTCTTAAAGTACATGCACATGACCAAATGCAGAGCACACTGCAAATCAAATATACATATCAGAGAAAAGTTATTTTTGATCCCTGGAATTTAAAGGGAAACGATTTTTATAAGCTTTGAAAATAACTAATTCACATTGCCTGTTATTTTATGATGCTTATACTTTTATATGTAGCATTACGTAAAGCATTTTTGACTGCTGGGCACCACATCATGTATTGCTAATTATAGTAATTTGTACATTATAGCTTGTTAGTAATTTTAAATAACATGGCATTGAAGCTTTTGTATAGGCTAAACATTTTTAAATACGTAAATATACTCTCTAATACAATTACTTGACCCAGTCTCCCACTATAATTTTATCCTCCCTATATTTGTATACTTTAAAAGTATAATATATATATATATATATATATATATATATATATATATATATATATATATATATATATATATATATATATATATATATTCAAATTGACTTGGATTGATTTGTAATTTATTCTTTCTTGATGAGCTGCGCTTTACGGCGGCCACTATTAATTCATTAGAGTGTGCTGACACCTGCCGTTCACTGATAGTATTTTTAAACTGTAAGTTGTAAAATATCACAAAAACAGTAGAGTTTGTGGTCAGTAAGGTGGTGTATTTTAAAGAAATGTATAATTTAATTCAACAATGATCCATGTAATTGATTAAAAGTGACAGTGATGTCAATTAAAATGTTACAAAGTAATTATATATATATATATATATATATATATATATATATATATATATATATATATATATATATATATATATATATATATATATATATATATATACTGTTCTATTCAACGTTCATCAAAGCATTTTGAAAAACCTTATCCCTATTGCTTGCTATCTAAATTGGGTTATATGTATATTTAGTCCACTTGATCATCTTATGTTTATTCCAATGTTATAATGTAATATGACAGTTGTAAGAAGGCGAACCGTTTAAAACAATCTAAGTAGACTAATCAAAACTGCCTTTACACGAGGCGTCACCCATATAAAGGATGCTTTCTGAATCCGTTCAATCCTGTAAAAGTACATGGTAATATCACATCAAGTTTGCGGCGCTTGGTCGATTATTGGGCTTGGTCATGCTGCTCCTCAAAATAGTATACGTCACATCGTCAGAAGTTGATGACTTTTATTTTGAAATATCCTAAAGTCGTGAACTTTATTTCTCAATTTCACTTTGTAACGCAATGGATCGCCAAACCACCGCTATCCGTCCAGAACATCGATTTGACACTAATAACCTGAAAAGATATCTGTCAGGGAAACTTGACAGCATTACAGGCAACAGCACTTTAACTCTGCAGCAGTACAGGTAACGTTAACGTTAAGACATTTCACAACACACATTGTTTTTCAAGTGCACTTCATGCAAACAAAACTCATGTTTGTTGTTCTATTTTACTTATTTATTTTGAATAGAGCTGGGCAATCCAACCCAACTTTTTACATTGAGACTGCAGATAAACGTTATGTGCTCAGAAAGAAGCCTCCAGGAGAGTTGCTGCCCGGAGCTCATAAGGTAAGTTAACGTTATGTGTTCTGCCTCGCACGTTGTGTCACAATAATGTGAAACTTAAGGATACCTGATTATCTGTAGAATACTTGAAGTGTAGAGTTTAATGTAATTGGAATGTTGAGTGTAATATAGTTTATTTGGGTCAATCCAACGCTGTTGTGATCATGCAAAAAGGACTTTGGCACCAGCGACTGCCCAACTTGACAACACAACACAAGTATATAAGTTACAGTTAAGTGACCCCAGTGGTGAACGTGATTTCACAAAGTACAAAATGTTCCTGGATCAACATCTAATCCTTCAATCAGAATAAAGGGATAACTTCCCAGATAGCAAACTGACATATAATCAACGTAGAATCGATGTTTCTCGTGGCGTCGATCCAACATTGTTTTTCTCATCGGGTTAATATTGATCGAACGTCAGGCACGCCATTAAAATATAACGGAAAATCGACGCAATTGGTTGACCTACCTAACGTCGAATCGACGTTGATTTTCAGTTGATTGAAACGACGTCAGAGAATCAATACGTTTTCCACATAAAATCGATATTTTTGCTTACCTTACATTGAAACAACATTGATTTCATTGGGGTAAAACTAATTTACTTTTAATACTTTCTGCTTGTTTTAAAAATATCCCATACTTACTACTAAATAGATTAGCCTGTATATGTAAATGTATTAATCACATCACATTCAGTCATAATTTCTTTATTATTTATAAAATACAGTTTATACACAGTTACATGTGTAGAGCACAAACTTTCTAAGTCTAGCAAAGAAAATGCTTTTACACACAAATAGGTATAAATTATATTTTAGGCTCATATACATACAGTCGGTATCTAGTCATAGTTGGGGGCGGAATCGGCGTGGGGGAAAACAAGAGAAGCACCCGGCTGCAGCCTGCAGACCCATACCATACTGTGATTGGTTCAATCGTTTTTCATTGACATACTTCATAGGAAATGTGTGCGTAGTTGGTGTAGGACGGAGAATGCTGTTTAAAAAATTAAAAACGCTGTACAGTTTTATAAAGCCTTCATAATGCACAAAAGAAGAGAGAGAGAGAGAGAGAAAAAAAAAACATTAGCCTGTAACTCGCATGTCCCTGAAATGTTTGTTTTGTTAAATTAAGCTGATCTTTAGGCTAAAATACGAATATAGTAAATTAATTGGGTTGATTATCCCAGTAAGCCGATCAGGTCTTCAGATAGAAGAATGAATTATGAATTAAATAATTTTAGAAAATTTGATTATTTCATATCATCAGAGTATGAGAAAGGAAAATGAAAGGGGTGTATCATTACTGTTTTAATTTATATAGCATGACGAGACAATTATTGTTACATATAATTGTCATGCAGTTGATAAATGAAACTGCAATATTCTAATGTGTCTGCCAATTCAATTTTTATGAAACTTTTAATTTTCTTTACTACATTGCAAAACATAGATTTTTCTCCCCTTTATTTCAGGAAAATATGCTGCTCCTCGTTATTTGAAAGTGAAGAAATCGATAAAATCATCAGCCAGTGATGATTCTGAAAGGACATACCTGTAAACCGTTGCTATAGTAACAAACACAATTTCATGATAATTGTGCTCTTATTTTAGTGCAGTCTCACAATGAGATAAATATAAACACTCAAATATTGAGATAAACTTTATAAAGTATCTTCTATTTATATTAAATTGGTATCTTCTCCGATATACAATTTGTGACCATTGAGCGATTCTTTTCAATCAGCTGGAATTATTCGGGACATTCTATGTTTAATGTGGCTTAATGCATTAAAATAGTGTTTTTAAAAGACCTAACTCAGTAAACATTTTAATAATAAAGCATTCTATTCACTGACAGGCAGGTGAGAACGCAATGTGTTTAATTACGTGTTAAAGGGTTAGTTCGCCCAAAAATGAAAATTATGTCATTAATAACTCACCCTTATGCTGTTCCAAACACGTAAGACCTCCTTTTATCTTCGGAAACACAGTTTAAGATATTTTAGATTTAGTCCGAGAGCTCTCAGTCCCTCCATTGAAGCTGTGTGTACGGTATACTGTCCATGTCCAGAAAGGTAAGAAAAACATCATCAAAGTAGTCCATGTGTCATCAGAGGGTCCGTTGGAATTTTTTGAAGCATCGAAAATACATTTTGGTCCAAAAATAGTAAAAACTACGACTTTATTCAGCATTGTCTTCTCTTCCGTGTCTGTGTGAGAGAGAGTTCAAATCAAAGCAGTCTGGATCCGGTTCACGAACGAATCATTCAGTTCACCAAATCGAACTGAATCGTTTTAAACGGTTCGCATCTCTAATACGCATTAATCCACAAATGACTTAAGCTGTTAACTTTTTAAATGTGGCTGACACTCCTTCTAAGTTCAAACAAACCAATATCCCGGAGTTCATGTACTCAAACAGTACATTGACTGAACTGCTGTGAAGAGAGAACTGAAGATGAACACCGAGCTGAGCCAGATAACAAACAAAACACTGACTCGTTCACGAGTCAAGAACAGTTTCTGTCAGACGCGTCCGATTCGTGAACCGAGGAGCTGATGATACTGCGCATGTGTGATTCAGCGTGAAGCAGACCGACACACAGAGCATCTGAACTGAACTGATTCTGTGCTAGTCTTATGAGCGCGGGTAAACCGAAGGCTTGAATCAAGGGAAATCATTGCAAATGACGCCATTATGTCGAGTGCAAAAGAACCGGTGAACCGTTTTCTTCAACCGGTTTATTGAACTGTCCGAAAGAACTACTGGTGATCCGAACTCCGATGCAACCGGTTCTTCACTCGTGAACGAGTCAGTCTATTGTTCGTTATCTGGCTCGGCTCGCTGTTCGCATCGCAAAATGTATTTTCGATGCTTCAAAAAATTCCAACGGACCCTCTGATGTCACATGGACTACTTTGATGATGTTTTTCTTACCTTTCTGGACATGGACAGTATACCGTACACACAGCTTCAATGGAGGGACTGAGAGCTCTCGGACTAAATCTAAAATATCTTAAACTGTGTTCTGAAGATAAAAGGAGGTCTTACATGTTTGGAACAGCATATGGGTGAGTTATTAATGACATAATTTTCATTTTTGGCCGAAATAACCCTTTAAGCATTTTCCTCCCATAGAAAACCATTAGACTAAAAGGAAAATGCGTAATGTGGTGTAATGCATTAAAACGTGTTTTACTCAGTAAACATTTTTAATAACACATTTTATTTACAGACAAGCAGGTTATGGGTGGAAATTAAACACTTTGTGTTCGTATTCTGTTTAAAACACTGTTTTAATGCATAAAGCCACGTACTTTCACATTAAGCGTGCTTTTAGAATGTCCCAATTATTCATTTGTGAATTAATCTGGTCAAGAAGAGTAAACTTGCAGCAGCTAACATCTCTTGATTCAATAAATCAGACATTGTGAGTAAAGTTAACAAAATAAAACTGCAATATAGTAAAGGCTCTGTAAAACTTTACAGCGTTTTTAGCTTTTTAAAGGGGGGGGGGGGGGTGAAATGCTATTTCATGGATACTGAGTTTTTTTACACTGTTAAAGAGTTGGATTCCCATGCTAAACATGGACAAAGTTTCAAAAATTAAGTTGTACGTTTGAAGGAAAATTTATGTTCCCAAAATACTCCTTCTGGTTTGTCACAAGTTTCGGAAAGTTTTTTTTGAGTATGGCTCTGTGTGACGTTAGATGGAATTTCCTTATATGGGTCCTAAGGGCACTTCTGCCAGAAGAGCGCGCGCTCCCGTATAGCACAGCACTGAGAGGCTGAGCACAGACATTCATTCACTGATCAGAGTGAGAGCATCGCGAAAAGTCACAAAAGAAGTGTGTTTTTGGTAGCCAGGGCAAGACAACCCTGCACAGATTACCAAAAAAAAAAAAAAACAGCATTAAGGGACCAGTGGATGGAGTTTATTTTTACAGAGCATCAACGGAGTTGTGCAAGTGTTTTTTTTGTTCCCTGCATTTCGAAGATGCTTGTTTTACAAACAAGGCCCAGTTTGACGACGGATGTGCGTATCGTTTATTTCTTAAGGATGATGCACACCCAATGAAAAAGGGTCACAATCGTGTGTTGGAACTGCAGGCGGTGAGTAAAACTGCTTAAAATATCTCTGCCTCCTTGTTAGTGCGTCTGCCTCCCATGCCGGAGACCCGGTTCGAGCCCCGCTCGGAGCGAGTCGTTGCTGCTGCTGCTCTCGTTCAGTTTCAGCCTCGGGATCTGATTCTGGATCATAAATAAACGGCTGAATCTGACTGTTAGCCATGGTTTGTTTTGGATGATGTTTTTTTTCCTCAAGGTAATGTCACAACTTCCAAACGCTGTCAACGCAAAAGCCTACTGGCGCTAGTGATTCTTTAGCTCCACCAGCCGGTCATGTTTTTCCGGGAAAAATCGGTACAGACTATCTTTCTCTTATGAATATAATAAAACTAAAGACTTTTTGGAGTTATGAAGGATGCAGTACTACTCTATAGGTACTCAAGATTAACAGGATATTGAGTGAAAACGAGCATTTCACCCCCCCCTTTAAACAGCATTCTCCGTCCTACACCAACTACGCACACATTTCCTATAATGTATGTCTTTGAAAGAATTTAACCAATCAGAGTAGGTATGGGGCGGGGCTGCACGTGCAACCCCACCCCAGGTGCAGCCCGCCTCGATCTGCAGCCGGGTGTAATTGGGAAAAATGCACATATTGAGGGCTCATTCCCAGAGACGCGTAGAACAAGTCAATTTAATTGCTTGTAGCCATTTTGTCCTCGTTTCCAGTTCTGTATGTTTATTATGAAGGATGTAGAACCTTACTTAATAATTTGTTGACCAACCATCTGTATGTATACATATACAGACGGCTGGTCTGGGAACGCCCCTGGGAACACCCTGTCACGTGTTGTGAATTTAGCCCATGGGGGAAAACATTGCCTTGGCGCCAATGGGCTAGTTGCATATCTCCGCCATCTTGGATTTCTGGTCTTGCGAGTGTGTGTGTGTATATATTTCTGGTTGTGCTAAAAGTCAGTGCAGAGAACGGGAGAAGTCCAAATATTACCTTCTATATGTTTACAGGATTTATAATATCACTTCAAATGCAAATAAGATATACACTGCTATTATCACTATACAATAAATGTTAACTTAGCCAGTGGATTTGGAACTGTGTATGTTTGGGTCTGGTGAATGAATTAAATACACTAATGTTCACGAGATGAAAGTTGAACTCATGGTGTGTATACACAGCTATATAATCTATTTTTATCTTACCAAATATGTAAATGTACAAATTACTTATTTCTCAAAAATATTTGCATTATTATTATTTTTTTATATATTAAATATTTACCTCATGAGACGTGGGCTGCGATTTATCTTCAGAAGTATCCATTTCTCAATTGTACACATACACCAGTCTGTTTCATCTGTATTTTCACAACATATTTTATTATTTTACACAGTAAAAAATACATGACTAATTGTAATATCTGTTTAATCTGATAAATAATGCAAAAGAATAACAATATACATGGCTGCTCATCATAGACAGATTATGATTTATGCTGCAGATCTTTCACAAAAAAAATAAACATAGATAAAAACACACATGAATGCAAACAGCGATCTTCTATTCAATGCAAACCTACCATAATTATATTACGTTTAATTGTGCAGTTTGTTATTCAATTATCAAATAAAGTTAATAAAACATGCTTTATCAGAAATCTCTGTGCGTCTTGTTTGACAGTCAGAAACATTGATCTTACATAAAAGTCAGAACAAAACCAGCTCTTCGAAAATGAAAAGTATTGCATATTTGAGTGGTTTGTGTTTGAAAGAAGAAATCCCTGTGGACCTGACGCTGATCCGCATAATCAACAGAAGAATAAAGCAATCTCTGCGTTGTATCTTGATGAATTTCCACACAGAGGTACGCAAAATGTAGGGAGGATGTTTCCCCATGTTTTTGATATACCACTATGTGCTGTTAAATTTGAAAATCATTAATTATATAAATCTAGCCAAGTTTCGTATGTAAGTTTCCTTACAGTCAATGCGAGCAACGCAAGACCGGAAGTATGCACACACTTGTGTCGCTGAAGTTCACCGGCACCATCTTGTGCACCTAGCCCATTGAAATACATGGGGCAATCATGCGGAACAATTGCTGTGTCGTTTTCTGTACCTCCAATAAACTAACAAGTTATTAATTAAAGTTCTACATCTTTCCTAATAAACATACAGAACCGGAAAGGAGGACAAAATATATGTCGAACCTAAACTCTCATGAAAACACGTCTGCTAAGAGGTGTAGTCTACGTGATGCCACTAGAAAAGACCAAGGATAGATATATATATATATATATATATATATATATATATATATATATATATATATATATATATAATGGTGACTGAGGCTGTCACTCTTTGCTTTTGTGTTCCACAAAATAAAAGACATATGGGTGAGAAGATGATTTATAAAGAAGAAAGAAGTACATAGTAGATCAATCAGTTTTCATTTGCAATCAAAACTTGAGTTCTTTGCAATATCAGGGATGTGACCTTATGACCTCCATGATTAAATTTCTCTAAAGTTTGGGGGTAATTTTTTTTATCATGTGCCTTAAAAATATTATCTGTTGTATATTTTCATATAAAATCGCAACACTTTATGTA
The DNA here is from genome assembly GCF_003368295.1 of Carassius auratus. Classification (NCBI taxonomy): domain Eukaryota; kingdom Metazoa; phylum Chordata; class Actinopteri; order Cypriniformes; family Cyprinidae; genus Carassius; species Carassius auratus. The sequence goes on from NC_039266.1 coordinate 14,489,540, forward strand.
AAACATGTATATCTTATCTTTTTATTATGTAAATAAAATGTAAAAAAAAAAAAAATCCTTTGTGCTATTTAACTAATCCACTTTTAAAAACTCTTTGGATCTACACAAATCATGCAAATAATTTTTGGATTCAAAATGTCAATTTTTACTATTTTGTTGTTAATGTCCCTTTGTTATATTTGCATACAGTACATCTATTGTACATTGGAGACACTTTGTACATTATTATAACAAAATTGAGCACTTGTGACAGTCTTTCTTGAATACATATTAAAATGTAATTGAGTTCACAGTGAGCTTGATTGACAGGTGATCTGACCTATCATAACGCCCATAGACAGTAAAAGAAATGGACACAGCGACCCCATTGGAACTCAATTGACACGAGTGAAGCCCATTTTTAGCTATTTTTAGCACTTCCGTTTATGACGCGCAGACTCAAACTAAGCTTGATGACGTCAGCAACAAAATCTTCTAGTAGCTGTGCGTGCAAACTAACATCGTTAAACTTGCAGAGACAGTGAGCTTGAGCGGGAAGTTCTTTGGCGTGAGTAAGCAGGAGTAAGTATTCTGATTAATTATTTTGTATAGTATTTTAAAATTTAACGCCAGTACGCCATATTAAGTTAATTGCCTGTGAGCTTCTCTTCCTGTCTGTACGGTAATTTCTCTACTGTGCGACAGAGAGTGGAGTGGTTATGAAGCAATCGTTAGCCTATTTTTACAAAAACTGTTTCTACGGGGCCATAATGTAACATAGAAGGTAATGGAGCCCTTTATACATTGTCGTGTATCTTTAGAAATAAATAATGGACAAATGGAGTCTTTAAACGCCTCAGATGTAAAGTTATTCGCTGTCAAAGTGACGCCAAAATGAATGGGAGTCAATGGGATGCTAACTCAAGTGAAGTTCTGCTACAAGATCGACTTCCTTCCAGCCTGATAACGCCAATGCTGCCATCTTGTCTGACAAACAAATTACCACATTTTCTGCACCATAAGGCGCACCTAAGAGCCGTGTTTACACAAATTTCAAAGAGCTCGACATGCAGTATCTGTGGTCTCATCTTTCACCTCGTGTACGCTCACCGTCCACGCGGTCTAAAAAAATGCCCGCACGCAGATGACGAAAAGGACATAATCCAGACAGTGTGCGGACGGCCGAAGTATACTTGATCTTTATCAGTGGTGCACGAGATGCTATGATGATGTATGCCACATTATAAGGTTATGTTAGCCTATCCAGTTGAAGCCACTACAAAAAAAAAAAGGAAAAAAAAAAGAGCATCAATGTGGAGAAGACCTTGTTTACATCAAAACTAAAACCAAGCTGTTCACACAGAACGCATATGTAGCGCATTTTCGAGAGGGACACTGTTGGTCTCGTACAAGAGAGCCGCATGTTTAGAAAGAAATGTAAAATTAATGTATTTAACTTGATTTTCTAAAAATATCTCGAGACTTTGTTGTGTTTTTGTTCCCCATCCCACTGCATCTCATGTTTTTAAGTGAAAAAAAAAATTATTCTGTGTGACTGGTTTTCCGCCTTTTTATTTAACAATGCATGTATACATGACGCTGTTTTGTTTATAGTTCTTTAAGCAACTTAATTAATAATAATTGTTCATAAAAAATATTTTAAATATTATTTTGTTTTTTCACAGTCATGTATTCTAATGTTTTGAATAAACGTGCAGTAATATTTTGCTCGATGCGCTATCTTGAGGCCTCGGAAGAGAAGCAAAAAGCTTTTCTTCACCCTAACTGAAATTATTATGCATTTTAAATTCGAATACAATTCATATTTAAGTAAAAAATTAGAATTTAGTTTTTCAGCTATTTTGACAGTCCTTGGCGATTCTAGCCCGAATCTGTATCTGTATGCATGAGACCGTCTGAATACCGGCAGAATTCACATTTCTGTTGTAAAAAGAGAAACATTGTGCAGAAGTATCATTTGCTGTTATGCATGTGTTCGAAGCTGCAGCTTTACTGAAGCCCTGCGACTGGCAAGAGCAGCTTCCAAATCCTCAGTACTCATCTTGGTGGATCTGTCTGCTTCTTTTGACACCGTTAATCCCCAGATTCTATTGTCCACCCTCAGAAAGATGGTCATCTCTGGATCCAGGTGTCTTGGAGGGGTGAAGTTTCTAAGTCACAACAACTTTCTACTGGGGTTCCTCAAGGCTCAGTACTTGGACCACTTCTCTTCTCCATCTACATGAAGTCATTAGGCATTACAGTAACATATTACTTTTTGCTGTAACCCAGGCAACTGAACGGGCTTTACTGAACATGTACAGAGAAAAATATTATCAGTTTTCAGTAATATTTTACTCTGTACAGAGTAAAGCCAGTTACTGTACAACACACTTTTAGCCCAAAATGTAATTGTTCAAAGAAAAGAAGAAAGAAAAAAAAACAGCAAGACATTAAGGAATCAAAAAAAGAAGCAAATAACTTATTTCCTGTTCGTGGTCAGTCAGTAGCTGCGTGTGGTGTCCACCTCTGATATTTGTTTAGAATTTTTTTTTTTGTATTCATCTCTCTCTCGCTAGAGGAACTTTGTATTGTGTGACATAGTCCAGTGAAGGCGGGTTTTACAGTGCCGCAAGGATACTGCCATGACGCGGCATGTTCTCTCTAATATGAATAGACCAAAGCAATTCACACATTGCCAGATAATCACTTTACCTCTACCATACTTTTAACAGACTTGGATCGTTTGTGATTCTGGCTGTCATCCTTTCTTGCATTTTCTTGAGCCTTCAGTTTGTCAATTATAAACTAAATATTGTTAGTTGTTTGGATAGCCCACAGTGATTATGCTACATCAATATGCCCTTTATTGGATTTATAATTCTCTGCAATACATTTTGTAATTTTAGAATGTTAAGTTCTACTTCTGTAGTTATTATAGTGGAAGTTACTCAAAAGCTATACATGAATAATGTAACACATTACATTTCTGAGACAGGAATATTCTGAGGTAAGGAACTACTTTTAAATGACAGTAACAAGTAATCTATAATTTATTACTGTTTGTTAATAATTTGCACAACACTCTCAACTGATATGCATTTTTTTTATTGTGATTTATTGTATATTGCAATTCAATAGCTTGATTTATACTTTCCAGAGAAAGGGATGTCAAATTTTCTTCACTCAGGGAACCATGGCTGTGTTGAGTAACCAGAGACATTTTGTGCCTGCAGATAGATAGAGAGTATGCTGTTCAAAAGGCTCTGTATTCTGTTGGCTTTCCTGTTCCACATCCTATGCTGTACTGTATGGATACTCATGTCATTGGCACAGAATTTTACATCATGGAACATGTACAGGTACTCATTGCCAGTAAATGTTAACTTCATTAAAATTTCATTAAATAAATTAATTTGTATAATTTCTAAATTGGGACACATTTTAGCTCAATATAGCCAAACTGAAGAATTTTTTTCAAGATTGAAAAATGAGATGCAAAGTAACAGCTCTAGCTCAAGCAGTTAAAATTACACACTTGGCCAGAAGGGGGCAGGCAAGTTTTTTTTTTTTTTTACCCCACGTATAGCAGTCCTTTAGTTCTCAATTGTTTTTGAATGGTGGGATTATTTAAAGGATGATGATATGCTGCAAATATCTCCACATCAGGGGCGTATATTCAGGGACTTGAGGCTCCCAGGGGTCAGTGCGGCAGAGCGGACAGCTCTGTATGTGGCTGCAGTGGAGACGCTAGCCAAACTTCACACCCTAGATGTCAGTACACTTGGACTCTTGGGATATGGGAAGGGAACGGGTTATTGTAAGAGGCAGGTGAGATGAGAAAATTATCAGTGAGGTATTGATTTGAAATCAGCATTTTTACTGTTATTATTCTTTAAAGCTACGGTCATCTTTAAAAAAAAAAAAACTGTTTTTCTTCTTCCAGGTCTCGTGTATTGGCTGTACTGGACTGGGAACTGTCCACTACCGGACAGCCAATAGCAGACTTGGCCTACTTTCTCATGCCACACTACTGGCCCAGTCACCACTGTGAGGGAAGGGGTTAAACTCTTCCTCTGCATATGCTGTGAATTTGAATTGCTTAACGATCATCTAGGAAAACAGTATCATTGCATCATCTTACTAGATTTGTAACGTAAATCATTTATAAACCTTTGCCAACACAGCAGAATAAATCCGCCTATTTTTAAATATGCCACTTATTGTACATTGCGATTTCAAAAGTGAAAGTGAAAGTGACGTGACATACAGCCAATTATGGTGACCCATACTCAGAATTCCTGCTCTGCATTTAACCCATCCAAAGTGCACACACACAGCAGTGACCACTAGGGTTAGGAGTCAAACTCTCTAACCACTAGGCAACAACTTCCCCAAAATAGTTTCTGAGATTGCATGTGGCCAAATCTAAACATTTAATGGATTTAAACGTAGTTTAATCACGCTGTAAAGTAAAACGTCACCAGGCCGTTCGTGCCCTCTGCAGGTATTTGTTATATTATGTAATGTACTTCAATTAGTTATGTTCATAGGTAAAGCCATATTGCATTTTGTATTTTAACAGTGTTGTTCAATAAAACCATGTAATTACTTGGTTTTGATATTTTATTTGAACCAATTATTATTGCTTTATCATTAGTTTATGTATAAATAGTCATACTAAGGCCTAGTTTTCACTAAGGTCCATTTGTGTTACCAAAAAAATATCAGATTACACGATTGTCAAAATAATCAGTAGATTACTTGATTACCAAAATAATCATTAGTTACATCCTTAGATTAGTTCAAATACTTCAAAATACAACTGCATTGTTTTACTTCTTGTAACTAAAAGACAAGTATTTTGTCATTGGAAGTTTCTTAAATATTCTGTTAAAATATTTTCTCATTCTAGTGAACCAAGTATCTGTTTTGTCTCATCTTGGCGTGTATTGTCACACCCCTTGTGTCGATAAGCAGTGATATAGATCATAACTTTCCAGGAATATGTTTTAGCTTCATTATTCAGGTCAACCATATATTCATGAAAAAAAATCAGTTTGAATAAGGAATGCAATAACTTAGTATCCTTTCAGATGTTGAAGTTGCCATAGTCATTGCATGTTTTGCCATTGCTGCCCCGCCCTCTGAAAAAAAAGCCTCAGCCTCAGGAATTTTATTATTTATTTTTTTGGTTTAACTCCTGAATAATCCATACATTGCTTTTGAACAGGAATTCCCTCTCCAGAGGACCTTATCTCCATTTACTGTCATTGTCGAGGCATCCCAAACTCTCTTCCCCAGCAAAACTTCTTCATTGCCATGGCTTTTTTCAAAATGGCTGCAATTGCACAGGTATTGAGTTTTAAAAGTTAATGCAGACCATGCCAAGGCATTGTGGTTAAAACAAAGTTAAACTGTGCCAATCAGATAAAGACATTCACTGATATGGAGAAGGTAAATTCACCTGCTGCAAAGTGGCCATCTTTATTTCAGTTACAGCTATTATAGATATATTTATCCAAGATTATTAAATGAGTTCTTATTAAATTAATAAATTAATTGACATTAAATATCATTTTATGTTGAAGCATTAATTATTTGATAAAAAGAGAGTTGTGTGCTAAGAGAGAGATGAAACTAAGCAAAGCTATATATCATTCAACAATTTGGGGTCAGGAAGATTTAAGAAATTAATGCTTTTTATTCAGTTAGGATATATTAAATTAAACATGAGTGACAGTAAAAACATCCATATTTGCCATCACAGAAATAAATTACAGATTAAAATATATTACAACTATAAACAGTTATTTTAAATTGTCATTTTATTAAAAGACTTCTTTCAAAATCATTAAATCTTACCAACCCCAAACTTTTGAACACTTGGCTAGTGTAATTAGGACACTGATTGGTTGGGACAGTAGTCAATTATAGGCTAGTTGTTAACGGGCATTATACAAATATATTTTTCTGCATTAAAGACAGATTCAAAATGAAAGAAGCGTATTTTAATAAACACATTAATTGAAGGCTGATGATTTTACTTACAGAATGCCAATTGTGTACAGTAGATAAAGGTAGAAAATGATTGGTAAACCTTGTTAATTTTGTTTTTTGAAACACACAGTGACAGTTGAAAGTGACACTATTTTCTCTTGTGTCAGGAAATCAAACAGAGTGTAAACTTTTTACTTTTTACTTTCCCCATTTTAGGGGATCTATTCAAGGCATTTGTTGGGCAACGCCAGTTCTCTTAACGCAGCTGAGTTTGAAGAGAGTGTGGAGCCCTCAGCTGAGCTGGGTTTACAGATCGCCCTCAGGTACAAAATCACAATCTCAACTCAACATGGACATTAGAGTAAATACCTGCATTACATATCATTTGTTTAATGATTATTTTCAGGTTTTCAGTGTCCAAAAATACATTTTAACCCTAAATTTAATTATTAACAAGTTTTGTTTAATAAGCAATCTTTGTTTTGGTTGTATTTTTGTGGCTTATTTTTGAGGTTGTTTCCTTAGAATCAGAATGTGTAATTAAAGGTGTTTCCATGTAAGCAGGGTATACAGTTATTTTTTTTTTTTTGCATTTTTATTGTCAGGGTATGTGGTTTAAGATTGTAATTGTATGTTATTATAAATGTTGATAATATTTTATAAAGGATGCAATTTTTTTTTTTTTTATCTGTAGCTCCAAGTTAGCTATGCCAATCTCTGATGAGCTGTTCATGCTGTCACCCAAAGGTCAGGCTGTCCTTCATCATGTGAAAGAGTTCATGAGAAAGCATGTACTTCCTGCCCAACAGGTCAGCACTGCTGTCATCTCTGTTGACCCACATGAGTACTTAAAGATAAAGATATAAAATTATAAATACTATAAATTATAAGTAATTAAAAGTGAAATGTAAATAGAACTATATAAATAATAAATAATGATGATTTAAATCATTATAATGATTTAAAAAGATTACTATGAACACCCCCGCCCCAATATTTCATTATGTTTTTAGGAAGTAAAAGAGTACTACGCCAAACACAAAGACACACCTGAGAGATGGCACACACCTGCTGTGATAGAGGAGTTGAAGGTGATGATACATATGATCGTGCATTATTTACATATAGTACCATCATAACATATATTAGCAAAATTTTAAATAGTAAAATGAATTATTAGTTTTTCATCAAGGATGCCTTAAGTTGATCAAAAGTGATTGTTATTTTTATTTAAAATAAATGTTGTTGTATTGAATTTAATATTTATCAAATAATCCTTAAAGAAGATTATTTAAAAAATATTAAAATAAATTGACCATGGAAAACAGTTATTCTAAATAATGTTACAATTTCACATTATTCAAATTTTAGTGTATTTTTGTTTTGGTGAACAAAATGTAAGAAAATTATTCAAGCAGAAAATAATGCAACTGATTGAACTTTAGTTGGGAGGATGTTCTTTGTATGTATTAATGAAGTCCTTGCGAGCAGGCAAAGGCTCGAGCTGCAGGCCTGTGGAATTTGTTTCTTCCGGCTGAGAGTGGCCTCTCTCAGCTGGATTATGCTCATATCGCAGAGGAGACCGGACGCTGCTTCTATGCCCCTGAAGTCTTCAACTGCCAGGCCCCAGGTGGGGGTGTTTCTTCATAATCAGAAATCAGAAAGGGTTCATATGATGCGATTTAAAATGTTCCTTTCTCTTTTGAGTGTTACAAGATTTGGTCCATAAAGAAGATCAATAAAGTTGCAAAGACTAAAGTCTCAAATCCAAAAAGATATTCTTTATAAAAAATAAGACTCTGCCGTGCCCCCCTAAAATGGCTAATTGAAATAGCCCCCTCATGTCTACATCACTATGTGGAAATATTTGCGTAATGTAAATTTATATAAAGTTTCAGTTTCAGGCGTGGTTTCAGTAAATGCAGTTAGTGTTGAAGCAGCCATGTCAGGGAGATGGTAAAACTAAGGACATTATAAACTGTCTTTACATTTATTTTGATGAAGATGAAGCGCGCGATAATGGAATGGGGCATTACATTTTCCAACGAGTGCTTTTAGTGTTCGGCCAATCGCCATGATTGGCCGGGTCAGTTGGCCAATCACAGCAGACTGCGATAGTTGGAAGGAGGGACTTTGTAGAAAACTATGCGTTTGGGAGAGGCGGGGCATAGAGGACTTACAGTCGTAGCCAAAAGTTTTGAGAACTACATAAATATTAGTTTTCAAAAAGTTTGCTGCTAAACTGCTTTTAGATCTTTGTTTCAGTTGTTTCTGTGATGTACTGAAATATAATTACAAGCACTTCATACGTTTCAAAGGCTTTTATCGACAATTTCATGACATTTATGCAAAGAGTCAGTATTTGCAGTGTTGGCCCTTCTTTTTCAGGACCTCTGCAATTCGACTGGGCATGCTCTCAATCAACTTCTGGGCAAAATCCTGACTGATAGCAACCTATTCTTTCATAATCACTTCTTGGAGTTTGTCAGAATTAGTGGGTTTTTGTTTGTCCACCTGCCTCTTGAGGATTGACCACAAGTTCTCAATGGGATTAAGATCTGGGGAGTTTCCAGGCCATGGACCCAAAATTTCAACATTCTGGTCCCCAAACCACTTAGTTATCACTTTTGCCTTATGGCACGGTGCTCCATCGTGCTGGAAAATGCATTGTTCTTCAATAAACTGTTGTTGGATTGTTGGAAGAAGTTGCTGTTGGAGGGTGTTTTGGTACCATTCTTTATTCATGGCTGTGTTTTTGGGCAGAATTGTGAGTGAGCCCACTCCCTTGGATGAGAAGCAACCCCACACACGAATGGTGTCAGGATGCTTTACTGTTGGCATGACACAGGACTGATGGTAGCGCTCACCTTTTCTTCTCCGGACAAGCCTTTTTCCAGATGCCCCAAACAATCGGAAAGGGGCTTCATCTGAGAATATGACTTTGCCCCAGTCCTCAGGAGTCCATTCACTATACTTTCTGCAGAAGATCAATCTGTCCCTGATGTTTTTTTTGGAGAGAAGTGGCTTTGCTGCCCTTCTTGACACCAGGCCATCTTCCAAAAGTCTTCGCCTCATTGTGCGTGCAGATGCGCTCACACCTGCCTGCTGCATTTCCTGAGCAAGCTCTGCACTGGTGGCACTCCAGTCCCACAGCTGAATCCTCTTTAGGAGACTCTTGGACGCCCTGAAGCCTTCTTTACAAGAATTGAACCTCTTTCCTTAAAGTTCTTGATGATCCTATAAATTGTTGATTTAGGTGCAATCTTAGTAGCCACAATATCCTTGCCTGTGAAGCCATTTTTATGCAATGCAATGATGGCTGCACGCGTTTCTTTGCAGGCCACCATGGTTAACAATGGAAGAACAATGATTTCAAGCATCACCCTCCTTTTAACATGTCAAGTCTGCCATTCTAACCCAATCAGCCTGACATAATGATCTCCAGCCTTGTGCTCGTCAACATTCTCACCTGAGTTAACAAGTTAACAATAATCTCAGCAGGTCCTTTAATGACAGCAATGAAATGCAGTGGAAAGGTTTTTTGGGATTAAGTTAATTTTCATGGCAAAGAAGGACTATGCAATTCATCTGATCACTCTTCATAACATTCTGGATTATATGCAAATTGCTATTATAAAAACTTAAGCAGCAACTTTTCCAATTTCCAATATTTATGTAATTCTCAAAACTTTTGGCCACGACTGTATATATATATATATATATATATATATATATATATATATACACACACACACATATATATATTAGGGCTGTCACGATATTAGATTTTTCATATCACGGTTATTGTGGCCATAAGAATCCACAATGTCGATATATCGTGATATCTATAGAAACCTTAGGGTGGGGAAGATATCAGTCAAATTATTTTTTACTTTGTTTATTGAGTTTTTCTTTTTCACCCAACGAGCATAATATTGATACTGATAAACGCAGGGCACAAGACTCTGGCTTTCTCTGTCTTCTTTGAAGCTCTTATGAAATAACAAGAGAGAAAATACTGTCAAGTTCAACAGTATGATGAATAAATATTAATGGTAACACTTTACAATAAGATGCCATTTGTTAACATTAATGTATTAACGAACATGAAGGAACAATGAACAATACATTTATTACACAATTTATTAATCTTTGTTAATGTTAATAAAAATTGAGTTATTCAATGTTCATAGTACATTAGTGTTTACAAACACAACTTGTGATTTTAACAGTGCATTAGTAAATGCTGAAATTAACATGAACTAAGATTAATAAATGCTGTGGAAATATTGTTCATTATTATTTATGTAATTTATATATTTTAACTAATGTAATTAACTAATGTTAACTAATGAACCTTATTGAAGAATGACCAAAGATGAGGCATTAAGTGCATGGCACTGTGACCAACTTAACATTTTACAGAGTTTAATGTAGCAATGTGGTCGCTCAGTTTTTCAAGATCCGTTTTAATCGTGTAACTGTTCATAGATTTGAACAAAGAAAGAAAGAAGTGTTACTACGCACAGGCTGTATTGATTGCAAATACAAAAATAAGACGAGTAAAGAAAACTTATTAAAATAGTCACCCTTTACTTAAGTATATGAACACAGAAAACCGCTGTTAATAGGTTATATAATATTTCCCAGTCTATGACTAGTAAAATAATAACAACTTACTCTGATAAACACAGATTCCCTCAGAGTAGCTGCGAGTGCTGCGTCGTCATCTTGTGTGACAGGTGTCAGAGTTAAGGCACGATACTGCCACCTGGGCACTCAACCAGGTACTGTTACCAAGTATTTACATGTGGTGTCATAAGAGAACTGTTCATTTTAAATATTGCGGTTATCACTGAAACCGGTATATCCTCATACACTAAATTAACACTATATCGATAATTGTTTATTTGAATATCACGGTTATCGTCAATACAGGTATATCGCGACAGCCCTAATATATATATAAATATAAAAGGGAAGGGATTATTGACCCGCCTGATTTCATATAGTACATTAATTATTATGAGGGTACATGAGTTAAAATTATCTGCCATTTAAACCATTTATAACAAACACTGAAACATTCCAGAAAAATATAAGAAATCTCCATTTTGATTTCACTGTATTTACTCTCTAACAGATACTGGCAATATGGAAGTTCTGCACCTGTTTGGCACTGAGGAACAGAAGAGGCTCTGGCTGGAGCCCTTACTAAGAGGAGACATACGGTCCTGCTTCTGTATGACCGGTAATGTGTAAAATTTACTAACTGACTATTCAGTCAAAGAAAACCTTGTATAATTAGGCTGGTTTCAGGTTTGTAGATGGAAACAACTGGGCAGAGCAAAACATGCTGGAAAAGAACATAGTTGTCTCTAGACAGTTTTAAAACTTGGACAAACTCAAGCCTTTTTAATGTGACACATTCTTTAGAACTCACCTGATTTAAAAGGAGGATTTAGAATTAATTTGATAATGAGATGAGTAAAAAAGGAGAGAAATACAAACCTGATTACAAAAAGGTTGTGACACTGTACAAATTGTGAGTAAGAAAGGAATGGAATAATTTACAAATCTCTTAAACTTATATATTTTTTCACAATAGAATATAGATAACATATCAAATGTTGAAAGTGAGACATTTTGAAATGTCATGCCAAATATTGGCTCATTTTGGATTTTCATCCCCAAAAGTTTGCAACATATTAGGTCAATATATTGCAATATTGCAACATATTAGGTCAATAAGCAACATAACTGGGTATAAAAAGAGCCTCTCAGAGTGGTAGTGTCTCTCTGAAGTCAAGATGGGCTGAGGATCACCAATTCCCCCAATGCTGCAGTGAAAAATAGTGGAGCAATAGCAGAAAGGAGTTTCTCAGAGGAAAATTGCAAAGAGTTTGACATTATCATCATCTACAGTGCATAATATCATCCAAAGATTCAGAGAATCTGGAACAGTCTTTGTTCGTAAGGCTGGAAAACCATACTGGATGCCCGTGATCTTCAGGCCCTTAGAAGGCACTGCATCACATACAGGAATGCTACTGTAATGGAAATCACAACATGGGGTCAGGAATACTTTCAGAAAACATTGTCGGTGAACACAATTCAACATGCCATTCACCATTGCCGGAAAACTCTATAGGTAAACCATATCTAAACATGATCCAGAAGCGCAGGCATTTTCTCTGGGCCAAGGCTCATTTAAAATGGACTGTGGCAGAGTTGAAAACTGTTCTGTGGTCAGACGAATCAAAATTTGAAGTTCTTTTTGGAAAACTGGGGTGCCATGTCATTCGGACTAAAGAGGACAAGGACAACCCAAGTTGTTATCAGCACTCAGTTCAGAAGCCTGCATCTCTGATGATATGGGGGCTACATGAGTGCGTGTGGCATGGGCAGCTTACACATCTGGAAAGGCACCATCAATGCTGTAAGGTATATCCAAGTTCTAGAAAAACATATGCTCCCATCCAAAAGTCGTCTCTTTCAGGGAAGATCTTGCAATTTCCAACATGAAAATGCCAGACCCCATACTGCATCAATTACAACATCATGGCTGTGTAGAAGAAGGATCCGTGGTACTGAAATGGCCAGCCCGCAGTCCAGATCTTTCAGCCATAGAAAACATTTTCCACATCATAAAGAGGAAGATGCAACAAAGAAGACCTAAGACAGTTGAGCAACTAGAAGCCTGTATTAGACAAGAATGGGACAACATTCCTATTCCTAAACTTGACTCCTCAGTCCCCAGACGTTTGCAGACTGTTATTAAAAGAAGAGGGGATGCCACACCATGTTGTAAACATGGCCTTGTCCCAAATGTTTTGAGAGGTGTTGATGCCATGAAATTTAAAATCAACTTATTTTTCCCTTAAAATTATACTTTTTCTCAGTTTAAACATTTAATATGTCATCAATGTTGTATTCTGAATAAAATATTGAAACTTGAAACTTCCACATCATTGCATTCTGTTTTTATTCGCAATTTGTACAGTGTACCAACTTTTTTGGAATTGGGTTTGTAGCTGTTTGATTAGATTTAGGAAAAACTAAAGGATCTTGATTCTCTTGGTAATTGAAAAAGCCAAAAGATGACTATAGATTGTGTCAACACATGTGTAATAGTGATTAAAAATGCATAAAGTTTCTCAACATATGCAGATGGTGCTGTAATGCCCCCAGAGTTTTCAGATGTGTTGATGTATGACAATTTCCCCCATTATTTCTCTGTGTGTGCGGCGTGTGGTTTTGCTGTCATACTACAGACAATAGCTGTAATTCTTATTTTTGATTGTGTAACAAATATCAGATGTCATATAAAATATCTACACTAGGTTATAATTTCCACCTTGATAGCCGGTCTCTCTGTTTGTGTTTTGTCACTCTGTTGTTAACCACCAGATATTACCTTGCCCCCACCCCGATTTACAAAGACATGAAAAAAATGTGACATGACTAAATGCATATTCATTATAAAAATGGCACTGGATTTTAGGATCTTAAAAATGTACCTAATTTCCAGGTCTATAAATCCCTCATATATCCAGGTTTTCGAAGATGGTTTAGGGAGTGAATTAAAATAAATAAAGATCTTGATTTTAATTTTATGCCTACTTTAAAATCTTTTAAATTAGTTTTGACTCCTCCTAGTGGGCCACTAAGCCGACCTTGACCATTTAGTACACACAGTAGCAAAGAAGTACTCTTTTGTGAGTGTCGTATAAATATTCAATAAGTAATTTGTGAGTTTCAGTCTTTTTGACAATTGATTAAAAATATTTCCTCATGTTAGCCATTTGTTCATGAACCAGACTAAAGTGGTAATGTTTGTTTGTGGATCAGTGACAATTAAGTGTCCACAATAATGGAAGGAAAAATCTTTTAAAAGTCTACTTTAAAATGATTTTTAAAAATAATTGTTCTTAGAAATGACATCTTTGTACATACACAATGTTGGTTTTATAATTGTTTTGGAAAAACAAAAATGCACTTTTCAAGAAATTAATTAATTTAATAACTAATTTAATAAAACATTATGTTTGTGCACCTGTATTGATTGTTTTCAGAAACATTTTGATGTTTATGAAACATTCAAATTATACTTTGAGACTTGAGTTGCTCTGCTGAAACTAATAGTGAAAAACATAATGTTAAAGAATGTTTCTTTCTAAATACTTGGGGGGAGGGGGGTGTTTCTGTGAATTTTTTTCTAAAATGATTTTCATTAGTGATCCTAGTAATCTGTCTGTTTTTCTCTATTCTAGAGCCGGATGTTGCTTCAAGTGACGCCACAAACATGGAGTGCATCCTTCACAAAGACAAAGACCATTTTATCATTAATGGCAAAAAGTGGTGGAGCAGCGGTAAGCGTGTGAATGTCACAGTACAATATTGAAAGTAGGAGTGGTGAGGAAATATTTTGTTTGTCAGTTGTCAAGAAAATAAATTAAAATTTTTAGGGTTTTACTCCTGTGGAGACTAAAAACATTAAAAGGAAAACTGAACAGCGGGAGTTTAGATTTCATAGCCTTAGTGTTTTAAGCAAAATCTTACCACAAAGACATAAAGAAATATATCACTAGAATGATTCATCCCATAAAACGACCCCGTTCATCCAAATCTCTTCGATGAATGGCATGACATTTAAAAACCATTTAAGATGTTTATACAAACCAGCTATGAAGAATCTGTGAACGATAAACACAGACTTGGGGAACTCAAAGCGATCACAACGGGTGGCAAAGCAGAAACAGACCAATTAGTAGAAGTTCCCGCCTTCAGCTTCACAGACCTAGAACTGAGTTGCGAGGATAAGCCCGCAATTATCTCTTCCTGTCTTTGACAAGATTCTGAAAAAGTTGCATTTTGAAGGGTTTTTCCATTGCAAATGACAAGCTAACATCTTTTGTTAAAAGTATTTTTGAATGTATTTTTTTTTAACCTAATTTTACACTTGAAAACTGAATCATCATGAATAATCACGGAGTCATTTTCAAAATGAATAAGATGAAAATCAGACTACCATAAGAGCTGTAAAATCTCCCTCTCTTGTTTTCATTTTCATTTATATTTTTAGGAAAGCTGACCGCAGGCATGCGTAATTGCATTTTTTTGACGTGTGGAACAGCAGTTGCACGATACAAAGATTATAAACAATCTTTATGTGATGAAAGGCAGTTTTACCATTTACTGCAATGAGATAACATAAATGATCAGGGTTTAAACCTGCATTTCATCTTGTTTACAATGCCCAAGGTTGTTTTTCAATCTGTATGGGATGTTTAGAGTTGCTTTGGTATTTGTCTCTTAGACACTGTCCCCTGTAGAACATTCCAGATCTAGCTGTGGGTCTTTGTGGTTGCCGGGTCTTCTGGATTAAATATCCACAAAGCATGTCGAAGGACCAAAGGCCTGTTGTACTCTGTATTATCACACCAGGGATTGTACAGAAACTGCAAGGACTAAAATCACAATATCATTATTATCCTTCAGATTCTAATAAAACAAAATGGTACAAATAACATTCAGCACATTCAAAACAAGAAATGACTGTGACAACTTTAACATTTGAAAGGATACTATGGCAAAGTTATCAATTTCCATATTCAGTGTTTTTTTTCTTTCTTTTTCTTTTTTTTTCTTTCTTTTTTTTATGAATATATGATTAACCTGAAGAGTAAAAGTCAAGTCAAAAGTCACCTTTATTTATTTGCCACTTTAAACAAAACAGATTGTGTCAAAGCAACTGAACAACATTAATTAGGAAAACAAAAGCTTTATACACTTGGAAAAATTATGAGCTATATCATGTTCACGGACACTAGGGGTGTGACAATATATTTAGCTCACGAGATGAGACAAAATAAATATTATTTTGTCAGGTTAATCATATATTCACACACACACAAAAAAAAGTGATAAATTTGCCATAGTATGGATCACCAATTTCAAATGTTAAAGTTGTCACAGTCATTGCATGCTTTGAATGTGCTGCATGTTATTTGTACCATTTTGTTTTTATTAATTTATTTATTAGAATTTGAAAGATAATAACGATATTGTGGTCTCTGATTTTAGTCCTTGAAAACCAAAAAAAGTAGTGCTTGAAAGTCCTGGCATTTCATTTTTGCAGTTTTTGTATGAACCATGTTTAAATGGCTTCAGCAAATCTCAATTCTTTACAAAATTGTATTATACATGAACATGAACCAAAACTGACCTGCTTAACTTTCGTAATACACATTTTCGTCTTTTTGTGAATGATTTATTGGTGCACATTATTGTGTAATATCCATTATGTAATATTTAATTAACAAAATGTTTTGTAAAGATTTGTTTTTAAACACAAGATATGAATTAAGGTATTAATTTATACTTTTAAGTTAACTAACTTTTATTATTATTATTATTATTATCATCATCATCATCATTATTACAAGGTGAAAATATAAATGATCAATAAAAAATTATATCTATATGAAATTATATTTTCTATTATAAATTATTTTATTTATATCTAGAAATGGAAATATATTGCAGTTTACTATGCAATCAAATCTTGATAGTTAAAATAATTTGTTTGAGTTAATTTTCCTTAGAACTGTAAACTGAATGCAGAACTAAAATGTTTGATGTCAACTTAAAAAAAAAAAAGAGAGAGAGAAAAAAAGTTTGTTTGTTTTTTAATGAATGTCCATTTGAAGCCCTCACATGAAACCATATTATTTTGTTACCTCCTAAATCCCGTTTCACAGAAATATGATTTGGAAACACATATCACATACCAAATGTTTTGGATGATGAAGTTTACGGGTGGTCTTTTCAAAGTTATAAGAGAAAAATATCTTCAGATATGAATGGTGACAAGTTGTGAGATCTTTTTGTTTGATCTGACTTGTCACCAAAGTTGTTTTGTGTGTCTCTGAGGATTTTTAAAATACTGTCATCAATTTGTGATCTTTGTAACCTTAAGCAGTGGAAATTCCAACTTTACAGTGCTATCTCTTTCCTATTTTAACCGGCACAAGATGTACAGATTCATCATCAGTACAAAGGATAAATTATAAGTGTGACAAATCCAATTCATTTGGTTACAAGATGAGCCTGTCATGTGTAAGAGCTCCATATCTCGTTTTTGTTTTTTTGAGAGGCACATATGGTGTTTTTCACTACTATCATAAACCACCATCAGTTCTGAGGACTGTTAAACATATCTTTATTGTTGAGACATGTGGAAAGAATTTTAAACCGTTAATCATAGACAGTGTAATGACAGTCAATGGCCAAACGCGTCACGTTTCATCTAAGAGCCTTTGGAAAGTACACTTAACTGCAGTCCAAGCTTGCTGCATATTTCAGTTTTTTGTTGTTGTTGTTATTGCTTTTTTAATAAAATCAAGTGTTGTTTTATTCATAAAACCTTTCTGGCTAGAAGGGTAGTTCTTGTTTAAATGAAAGAATGCTTCTAGTTGCTTTGGTTTTCCGGGGCACAATTTGCAGTATGCAGATATAAATGAGAGGCCCAAACAGAATTCATTTACTTGTAAAAATGTGTGTAGTTTTTATTTTATTTTTTTTATTATGCAGCATGTTTGTATTCACATGCATTAAGAACAGATTTTGTTGGAGGATTAAAATGTATTAATGCATACTGTATACTTTATATACAGTATATTTACAACTATGTGCTTTATAGATGACTATATAAATGTCTTGGTGTACTCTGAGCTTACTCATGTTGGATTCCCGGTGTTATCCAAATGCACATATCTAAATTGGTTATTGAACTTATATATTTTAAATATATAATTTTATCACATTTCCTGAGGTGTACTTATAATGGTAGTAGGAATTTTACATCAAAATGGTCATAATTTATTAATTAATTTTCTGACGCTAACACAGATTTTAGCCCTTTAATTTGAATGCCCAATTTAAAAGTTTGTGTTTCCTTGAGGGTAATATAAATGTCCATTGCTATGACTGGGTAACATGTTTGCAAATGAAATGAGGATTATATATGGAACTCTTTTGAAAACTGTTACAGCATTTTCAATATGACAGCTGTCGAGATAAAATAATCATGAAAAGTATTGATTGTAGCATTATATTTAAATCACTCCCCTTTATTTTTAAACCACCCCCCTCTACAAAATAATGGATTACACAGAAAATAAGCATCCATGATCTGTTATTTGTTTTGCAAAAATCCACCGCTCACGGCTCTTCTGGTCCATTC
Source organism: Carassius auratus (assembly GCF_003368295.1). Lineage (NCBI taxonomy): Eukaryota > Metazoa > Chordata > Actinopteri > Cypriniformes > Cyprinidae > Carassius > Carassius auratus. The sequence continues at coordinate 14,507,766 of NC_039266.1, forward strand.
AGCGCAAGGCTGTGCCACAGTGTTGTTTTGTGTTGAAAATGTAAAATATATATATAATGAGCGAGTACATCATGAATCCATTTTCCAAACTGTGTTTTTGTCTTATCCTGAATCACTACAGTACACCTATAATAAGTGTTTATATTCAGACTATTTTAGTCTGGTTGGGGTCGGCAATGCTGCAGAGTAGCACAGTACCTGCGTGACTCGCAATAGATGTAAACAGAGAGAAGTAGCTCCGGCTACAATGTTTTTCCGCCAGACGCGAGCGCCAAAAGTTACCAACTGCAGCTTTAATGTAAATTATTTATTCCTTCTTGTGCGGCCCGGTACCAAATGACACACAGACCGGTACCGGTCCGCGGCCTGGGGGTTGGGGACCATTGTTGTAAACAACAGCGTCTTTAATATCTCTTATAAGTTTGAGCCCGAATCAGAGGATATTATTGAAGAGGATTTTGCAGAACATCTGCAAGCACAGCTTTTAATAGTAGGCCTTTGTTTGTTTGGATTTTTTTTGTTTGTTGTTGTCTCATACTTTTAGAAACACTGTTATTTGTAGATGCTACTGCTTATATTATCTTTTAATATACAGTTTTATCCTGATGAAAGCTTTAATACAGTACAGCAACTGCACGCACATCCCTATTTAACGCTACTCATACGTATGCGAAAATAAGTGTATAATTGGTACAGTTCACGGTTGGACCTGAGCTGAATGAGATAAAGAGAGAGATAGAGACAGAAAGGAAGATGCAGAGCAGTGGTATTGCGAGGAACAGTATTAAGAACCTCTGCTTTAGAACATTGATTTTGAAATTATTGAATAAATTTGAATCGTGAGAAGACAGAATCATGATTTATATACGAATAGATTTTTACGTGCACCTCTAAGTTTTCTCTTCCTCTTCTCTAAAGCAGGACAGCATGGCCTCGCCTCCATTGCTGCCCTTACCAAGGGATGGGGTTTATCTGGGTTTGTGATGTCACAAACCCAGGAAGTAACTCGTTGTAGTCCCTACCAGCCATTATTGTAGGCATTAAACTTCCAGAATTCCAGAAAAATTGAACTTTCAGCTTCATAACGTTGCAGATATTGTTTATGCTCAAACAGCAACATTATATAGTATCTAATGTTAAAAAAGTGAAATCGCTATGGTCCACCCCTTTAATATATGGCACTGGAAGTCTTGCAAAAAATGTTTTCCTTAAAATAACATTGACATGTCTCAATAAAATCAGATGGCTTACAAAGTTACTGGAGGGTCACACTGAAAGATTCAAGAGTGGAACAGGAATAACTATTTCATAATGTCTTAAGAAAGCAGTGATAAAGGAGCAGTCAGTTAATTTAAAAATAATCTTGTTTAATTTGTTTTATCCTGTTTAATTTATTTTATTATTTTATCCCTATTTTCAAGTGAAAATGTTGCAATTCCAGCTTTACCCTTTCTCCAAGTAGCAAACTCCAAGTATTTTTCGCTAAAGTTCGCTTTAGCAAAGTGGTGCCAAGCACATAATAATATCATGTGCTTAGCAGTCTTTAGATAGGGCTGTTTATATTTTTAAGAGATATGACAAAAACATACTTCAGTTATCATATGAATAATTGTAATTAATTCACAAAATTTACTGTACTGTGCGAATCAAGTAATCATGTTTGTCATTGTTATCTTTAGTAAAATATAAATATCTGGGCGACCCCCTAAGTACATTTTTTTTACTTCGTATGGCCGGTCCCTAATACCTTATGGGAAGTCCCAGATCCCCCCGGCCCAGCCTCAGTTTGAGCACTGCTCACTTTTCTAGTATTAGGATCCTTTAGAACAGGGGTTCTCAACCTTTTTTACTCTAAGTCCAACTCTTTCACGTGATCTATTTTGAAAGGCCTGACATTTTCTTTTATACTGTACTTCCACAGCAAAAAGTGTTTATTTTTAAACCTTTATTTATTAATCAAAACATTTGTTTTTCCATATTTTTCTTCTACATAATAATAATAATAATAATAATAATAATAATAATAAAAAAACTCAAAATTCAAACAAACTTTAAATTAGAGCTATCCATCTTATTTTGCCAAGCAGAAGTAAATACGATGAAGTACTTCCTTATAACGTGTTAAACTTCCATTTTACTAGCCAGTATGTAAGGAGCGATGTGGTGGGAGCACACACAGAACACTATTTAACACCGTGATGGTCAATTTTTACCACACCTGTGGTGTATGACCACTGTCCAGTGGGAGGATGAAATGAAGAAGTAGCCTGCCATAACTTAGGAGAAATTTTTTTATTATTTTGTTTTGTCACTTGGAGTGCATGAGTCTTCGATGCGGAATTATAAAAGCACTGAGGCATATCAGTACCTGCACAGTGGAAAAGTTGGTTGAGTGCTGGTACATGAAACAGAAAGCAAATTTGTGTTTTTAAAAGCAGACGTGAAACCCAGTACTGTTATGTGATTGCATTGAGGATTTAAGTAACTGGTAAATGACTAATATCTCCTTTTTCTCTTTCATCTGTGAAAGCACATAGTAATGATTTTTTTTTTTCATCCTTAACCGATTACTATACAGTGCAGAATTTTTTGATTAAATGCATCCAAAATAAAAGGTATAAATAACTAAAATATATGTGCGTACTTTTATTTTATAAAAGTATACACATATTTTTTAGTTATTATTAAAAAAATTATTAACTTTTATAATTTCCTAGCATCATCTGCAAAACACTGATCTTAAAAAATTCTGAATGGGGTGTCAAATGATTAATTGCATCCAAAAAAAAAAAAAAAAAAAATTATATATATACCAAAGCAAAACACAAAAATTTGCTAATTAAAAATAAAAATTATCACTTAAAATAAAACCAATGCCATTCTTTATACTTATTTACAATTGTGTTTAAAGTTTTTTCTACAAGTAATATATAATGAAAAACAGCCAAATTTAATTTGTCTTTTAATTAATTAAATTTAAACATTTATTTTTTCGTTAAATAAAGGAGAATTGCTATGAAAATTAAAACATGGACGAAATATTGTGCAGTTTTTATTGTACAGTGACCTCTTACATGTCAAACGATCAAGGAAAAATATATTTCTAAATTGATGACCCCTTAAAAACAATTGTTTGTAGAGGTGAGAGTTATTAACCATTTAAATCCTTCTCCAAAAAAGTATCCAGAAGGATTTAAATGGTTAAGTGACGTATGTCACATCACTTAACCATTTAAATCCTTCTGGATACTTTTTTTGGGCTATTGTAGCATCACCAAGCTTATTTGCAAGTGTTAGCTTTATTTTCCTCCATATCTTTGTAGCATGAGGGAACCAAAAAAAAAAAAAAAAAAAGTTTACCAGCCTAATTTCATTTATTCAGATCTACTTGGTCCTTACAGTCTTTTGTCATCACTGATTGTGCAAACGTGTTTTGTGTCTTCCTCATAGTTCCTTATAGTACTTTTCACTGTTCCTGTCTTTGTTTCCTAAATTAACCTATTGTACATTTTAGACATCATCTCATCCTTATGAGCAAAAACAGAACCAGACAGCTGTGATGGTTACCCCTGGCCTTTTCTCTTTCAACCATTCTCATATCCTTTTCTTTTGCTTCAGCTACATCCATGAAGCCACAAAAATGTAATGCACAAATATTTCTTTATGGTAGTTAAACACAAACATTTACACATGCAACTACTTAACATACAAGTTAATTTATCACCATCAAATTTTATCAGCAATACATTTTATTAATTTTCAAAAATCCATAATTTAGATGCAAACTGATATTTTGTACAAAAAATACTATGTTTCTTATTCTTTTCAGCACTATAATGTCCTTAATCAGGCACTCTTTTTTATAAGTTTAAATGGTGTTGTTTTACAGGTACAGTACAGACCAAAAGTTTGGACACACCTTCTCATTCAAAGAATTTTCTTTATTTTCATGACTATGAAAATTGTATAGTCACAAATCTCAACAAAGTAGAATATGGTGACATGCCAGTCTGCTAATCATCTAAAAATACCTGCAAAGGTTTCCTGAGCATTCCAAATGGTTTTCACTAGGCTACACAATCATGGGGAAGACTGCTGATCTGACATTTGTCCATAAAACAGTAATTGACACACTTCACAAGGAGGGTAAGCCACAAACATTCATTGCCAATGAAGCTGGCTGTTCACAGAGTGCTTTATCCAAGCATGTTAACAAAGTTGAGTGGAAGGAAAAGTATGGAAGAAAAAAGATGCACAACCAGTCGAGAGAACCGCAGCCTTATGAGAATTGTCAAGCAAAATCGATTCGAGAATTTGAGTGAACCACACAAGGGATGGGGATACTGTAATAAATGAAATTCAATACAAAATAACATAAATTGCTTTGGCTGGTCTCCGAAGCTGGTTTTAGTCACTGTATTAGCAGGTCATGCTGGTTTTAGCTGGACTGGATGGGAACTAAGGAGGATGGATCCCCGGAAGGGGGCCAGCAGACAAAGACCATGGAGGGAGGAGCCAGGGATGAGAAGACCGGAGGGAGGAGACAGGAGGTACTCAGAGCAGGAGGAGCCAGGCAGGACCCAGGCCACAGTATGATGGCGGCCCAAGGTGGAGCCGCCAATCAGGACCCAGGCCACAGCCATGATGGCGGCCCACGGTAGAGCCGATGGAGGGAAGAGTCATGGTGGAGGAAGGGCAGACGAATCCAGGGTGCTGACCGATGGCAGAGGACCAGATGGAGGAGGAGCCCGAGGCAGTGACAGAGAGCGATTGAGCCAGGAACAACACTGAGGATCCTGAGGGCCAAGATGGAGGAGATGGTGCAGGCTACTGAGGTGGACACAGGGATCTGGAAGGCCGCGGCGGAGCCAGAGCGACTGAGGACATAGGTGGTGTTAGAGGGAAGGAGGAGCCTGACAGAGCCTGAGGGATGGAGGGACAAGGCGGAGCCAGAGGAGTGGAGTCCCGGGCATCGGATGGTCGACGACAGACCAAAGCAGAGCCAGAGGGACGAGGGATCCCAGCAGAGCTGGTGGACTGACGGGCCACGGTGGAGAGGGGGGATCTAGGAGCCATGGTTGAGACGCTGGGACTCAGAGGCAGGAGGCGGAGACAAGGGATCCTCCTGCCATGACGCCGATGGAGAATGGCAGACCCGCGGTGAAACCAGATTTGATTAATATAAATCTTCCACATTCCCCTCTTTGAGACTTACTAAGTCTCACCTTTACTTGCTTTTACCCAGAGTGCAGCTTCATAATCCAGTCTTATCAGTTATCACTACCTAGTGACAACTATGCAAAAAAAAAAATTATAAATAAAAATACCTTCCTGGTTAAAAATATAATTAATTAAAATTGTATAGCCTGAATGCACTATAAGTCGCTTTGGACAAAAGCGTCTGTTAAATGCATAAATGTAAGTGACTTAAGTCAGAAAGTTTTATCAGATTATATATTATGTAGCAGCACTTTGGTGGAGTATCAGGACCAAAAAGTCTTCCCCCACACCTGAGGAATTAAAAAGATCCTGTCTACCTAATCCTTTATTTAAATAAATCAATGTTATTAGCACGAGTGTGCAATTGGTTCAGCACTTGCCTGTGGTTGTTACAGTTATGTAGAATCCAATAGAAATAAACATCAAAACAAAAAGATTTAACATCAAAACAATAGCATAGTTGATCTTCAGTCCAGATACTTTCCGCATTATAGAGGGCCATTTTGGTTACCCTCAAAAATAATTTTCCCATCATCTTGACATCTTCCAAATTTTTTTGCTTAGTTGTGGCTTTGATAAATAATGACCTCCAATATAGGAAGTACACAGTAGTAATCCTCTTATCAATACCGCAATTTCTAAAAACATTCCCAATTTAGAAAACTATGCTCCCCATTCCTCTAACTTTAGATCAAACTTTAATCACATTTGATTATCTTTTCCATTTAATGTATCTTCCTTTCTTAGGTTTTTTCAGTTTGATCTTTACTTCACTAAATGCTTGTGTAATTTACCCTTTTATATCAATTATTTTCTTCTACATTTTCCCATAAAACATTTACATTTCTAATTCTCTTACAACTGATATTATAGCTATTATCTACAATGTGTCTATTTATTTTTTTTATTTATTTTTGTTGTTGTTGCTTTTATTGGATTAAGTAAAAGCAACTGCCAGATTCAGATGAGGGTTGAAAAGTCAATTCTAGAGAAGTCATAGTGTTGTCATAGTGATTCTTTTCACCTTTCTGCTTCTCTGATGAAAGAATGTGAGCTACTTGCTTATCTTTTTTGAGCTGTCTCCAATTTGCACTTCATCTGGCATCTCTGGTCTCTCCTCGTCACTTTCTCCTGAGTTGTCTGCTTGTCAGTTTCCTTCTCTTTCCACTTCTTCTTTTCCATTTGTTGGCCCACATCTGCTCCCAAGTATTTTGATCTCATTAGCAGTCCCATCACTCATTCCATCTTCACCAGGGTGACTCTTTACAAGTCGTTGCAATGGTCTTTCTCTTGTTAGCAATGGTGGGTCATTACTAGCACGCCCTACATCCCTCACTTAATACTATGTGGAGTTGTTGATGTTTGTTGCCATATTTTAAGGTGAGAAATGTGAACTCAGTTGTCACTCTGTAACCATTTTGCTGATTAATGCAATGCTCTCCCTTGAGATCATAACTGCACACTCACTGGTTCTCTTTGATGGAGCAAACCATTCCTTGGGCTTAATAGAACTGCTGTCACCTGTAAATTGAAACCTTTAGAGTTATCTGTTAGTGTTGTCAAGCATGCTTTTGCTCATCTTCCTAGTCATCCTTGTTGGTGTGACCTGTGGACATTTAATGTGGGTTAAGGGCTGTCCTGAGTCCATTTTGACACACAAATCTCACAAATCCAGTGCTGTCATTACAATGAGTAAAGGGCTAATACCAATTTTCTATAATATAAATAAATAATTTGGTTTTACTCAGTTATCTGCATCCTTACTATTTTTCCAACTCATTTAAATTTTATTCTCAACAATTTGCTAATTCGGTTATCTCTTTGTTTTATAGACGGTTTCGTCGGGCGCACGCGCCTGGACCTAAGTTAACTTCCGTTCTGTGTTGTGTATATCGGTCTGGCTGCAGTGCCTTCTACAAACGCAGTTAAAGTCAAGGTGATGAGTAGACTGAAGTTGGACTCAGGTGGTTGTGCTGCGGGATGTGTTTCCCATACATTTATTTATTTTTAGAGACTCGCCACAATTTTAAAACTGATCGATTTTCAAAAAGGCTTCGTTGAATAAACGTTTATACGTTTAATAATAATAATTCCTTAAATTTATATGTTTAAATATCAAAGTGAGGCACATGTGTTTTTATATCACTATTTCTGAAGGAAGACTTGCATGTTATAAAGCAGCGTGTGAGTGTACCAGGTCTGCTTTTGTTTACAGCTGTTACTGGGGAAACCTCTATTTCTCATGCTTTATGTCTATGCTTTAAAACATCTCCTGCTGGCAAAGAATGAATTAGCATTTTCATTAAGTCCGCCTGATCCACGCAGCAAACATATTTTGTTTTTATCAAAAAATATCTACTCTAGAGGGACTTGGCTGTTGTTATTGATTCTATTTGGAAGTCTATCGGAAGTTAAGTTAGGTCCAAAAAAGTGCTCATGCGCAGTAACGTTTGTTTATGTTGTTGCCGTTGAAACCGTCTATAAACTGAGTTCCATTATATCACTGGATAATTTCCTAAACCCATCTTGCTCAATAGCATAGACCTTTTGACCTGGAAAACTCTCGACCCACTTTATTTTGTTACTGGTCAGAGAGACAATATTTTACCCTTTTGACACAGAATCAGCTCCATCATGATATGCTGAAAAGAAAGTTAGATGTGGGGTGGACAGAGCAAGCTTGCTTTGCCTTCCCATGTTATATGCTGCGCAAGTGTGGCACTGCTTTTCTTTATTCCACAACAATAACCTAGGTACTGACCCGGAAACTTAACCAAATTTATGCATGGTCATTATTTTACAGGGCATAATGTGCCATGTGGGCCCATATATTAAAATTAGCATACAGCTGTTTTGGCAAAATAATTTATTTGCCTCCGTGTCTTTTCAGACACCCTCTTTTACCCCATACTACTCCAGCAACATCATTCATACTTTTTCACACCCCCTATTGGCTGAAATTGTTTAATTTTTTTTGTTTAGTTTTTTCTTGATATTTCAGCTGATTTTAAGTGAAATGATTTTAGTTGTGGAATGCCACGGATTCTGAGTAGGATAATGTTTTTTGTTTTTTTGTTAGGATCTACTGAGCGTAGACCTGGTAACATTCCACATATTTTCTAGATGTCAGTCAACATAAATTCAGTTTAACCGTTGTATAAACCTCTCTTTTTTTTTCTTTTTTTTTCTTCTCTTTTTTTCCCCCCATCAAAATCTAATAGATTAATTTGTTTGGAATAATAGGCCTAGGCATTGTGCTCTTGAGAGAGCAAATTATAATTTCTTAAATGTCTAATTAAAATTTTAGGAAAAATGTTTTTTTTTTTCATGTGCTACTTTGAGAAGAGTATTTGAGATCTCTGCATAATCTAAGATCCATGATCATCAACATTTTCATCTTGTCATCCCCAGTGATGACAGCATATGTGACCTGTCACGGAAACCAGTGACACAAGTCGGCAGCACAACTTTCGAGCAAAATGAGAAAGAAGCGTTTTTTTTTTTTTTCATAATTGGTGATTTTTGTTTTTTTGCAGAATCTGTCAGAATCTTGCAGAAGCCTCTCCGTGTTTGAGATAGCATACGTACATTTTGAGGTTGAAATCAGCTTGTTTGTCGGAGATTCTAGCACGCAGTAGGGGCGTTTCATCCGATTTTTCCCTTTGTGTCTGTCGTTGCTATGTAGGGGGTATGGCTTATCTAAATGAGATGTAAATGAGCCCCATTGTCACTCGCAGCAGTGAGAACTGCAAAATCTTCAGAGGCTATTTTCTGCTTTTTTAGCTTTTTTGAGTGCTACCTTCAAATGGCCACAACTTCTCCAAATATTATCAGATTTCCATGTGTTACACAACGTTGGAAAGCTTGGAGACTACACTTTCAGAATCTGTGAATAACTCAAAATGCCCCAGAACCGACTTGTGTCCCTACTTTCCGTGACTGGTCACATATGTGATTTCATGATTTTGGAGTAATTTTGTATTATTATTTTATTCAATTTAGCCATAGACAATTACCATTAAACAAAATGGAGTGAACATTTTTATTTTATCAGCTATATTTTTTTTCTGTTTCTATTAGACATCATGTCTACCCTTTTTTTCTTTTTCCCAAATAGTTCAGCACTCTTGTCAATAATTCAGTTGTGCTTTTTCCCCATTTTTATCTGATTGGTGTGTCAAGCACCCACTTCTGTCTGTCATAATTACTTTAAGACATATGGATGGACTGGTACCTTTTGAAGAGCAGATGTCAGGATGTTCTCTTCTCCCTGAGGTAAAGTCTCAAGTGAAAGATTCACCTTTTCTGGATTAAGTCAGCCTGTCTCCATGCTGAAGTGTGCACTCCTTTCTCAGAAGGGGAGGTGGACATCCATCAGCCCCTCTGTCTTCTTCTCTATTCACCTCTGTCTTTGCCTCTTCACCATTTTGTTAGACAAAATCCAGTCCATTGCTTATTTTGTCAAGGGACTGTTCCAGAAGTAATCTGAAATGTTAACACTCAGAGACTGCATTAATCAAATTGTGAACCTTTGTAAAATCTTGACCAGATTGTGTCTGAGCAATCAGCCCTTGATCTAATTTTTACTTTTCACCCATCTCTTTCAGTGGTCCCTTAATAACACAATCTCATCTGGTTAAAAACAGCAGTTCCCTTATTCTATTTTAGTAATGCAAATTCTTCATTGCAGAAAAATAGCAAGCAGTTTTTTCTTTGCAAAATGCAGAAAGTAGAAGTAATCTTCATTTATTATAAGTATACTGCAATAAAACAAAATAATTATTTATTTTATAACAGCATGACATGCGTATGGTAAATAAAACTTCAATCATCATTTTTCTTCTATATTTGCATACATGATTCAGAATATTCTGGTAATGGTGATTTTTTTCCCAACCAACATAAATTAATTCCTTTCATTTAAATATGTACTCAATTTCCATTATTATAGTTAAGTAGCTTTAAAATCAAAATTTCTATGAACTTGGTCACCCAATCTTGTTCTCATACACAAGTTATTTGTTTAGTTACTGTAACTCAAGCCTATATCTGTTAACTTTCATGCTGTGTCCCAGGGATAGCAAAATACACCTTTTAGATGTTTTCATATATTAGATATAAAGTTTTAACTGCATGTAATCTTTTAATTAATCTATTAAAACAAGTCATTAAATAATAAAGGTATATCTTATTTTAATTAATCTATTATTCTCTGTGAAATCCATATCTTCAATTGTAAGGATGTAAGGGAAACAGGTCAATTTAGCTCAAAGGGAATAATTTAAGTTATACAGGGAATTTGGACAGAATCACTGTTTTACAGCTAATCACTGAGACGGCCAGCGATTCATTTAATGAGCCATATAACATAAAGTCTGCAATGTATATGAATATCCAAAGTATAGTGAAAACACTTAATTAGCACAGTAACAAGATCACAGTTTAAGACATTAACTTGTAAGCACCCAACACAAGATACTTCTCTTTTCAATTTGAATAAGGCTTTATTAGATAAATCTAAGGCATATAAACTAATCTAACACGTAAGCACATACACTCACACATTCACACAAGTTGCAGGAAGAGAGAAAGTTAAGAAAGAATGAGTTTAAGATACTGAAAATGTGAAATCCCAAGTTTACAGCAATACGTGAAATTGCATAGACATGAACAACCATCAATCACTTAATTAACCCTCACATTGAGTTCCTCAGTGAGGTTAAAATTATATTTGATACACCAGTTTAGCTCAGTCTGGAGGTACGCTACTTGTGTTGACTCTGTAAAGGGGTTCCCTTTGTTGTCTAGTTGAAAAGGGGGTTTCCCAAAGTTGCTGACTGGCTGGAAATTCAGTAGTCATTGAAATTATGTCTTGGGAAGACTATGGTTGGGCGTTGGCTGACGATGCAGAGTTGTGGGCTGGTTGAAGTTTCAGACGGGCACTCAAGGTCAGACTCGGAGACGCATTGTTACAAAACTTAACTCAGAACACGGAACTCTCAAACAGAAAAGAAAATAGACTAAAGTAAAAGAATAGAAGTAAAGTTTGACAAGACTAGGTGGTGTTTCTTTTCAACGTGGCTAAGTAGCAGCAGGCATGCAGGCAGAAGCCAGAACAGTGCTCAAATAATGCCAAAATTGATGACTAAAAGCAAAAGCTAAAAGCAGGCATGACAAAACAAAATTTGATGGTGTCCTGAGTATTTAAACTGGCCTTTTGGCCACACCTCAAATGTTGTCAAGTCAAGTCACCTTTATTTATATAGTGCTTTAAACAAAATACATTGTGTCAAAGCAACTGAACAACATTCATTAGAAAAACAGTGTGTCAATAATGCAAAATGACAGTTAAACGCAGTTCATCATTGAATTCAGTGATGTCATCTCTGTTCAGTTAAATAGTGTCTGTGCATTTATTTGCAATCAAGTCAAAGATATAGCTGTAGATGAAGTGACCTCAACTAAGCAAGCCAGAGGCGAGAGTGGCAAGGAACAGAAACTCCATCGATGACAGAATGGAGAAAAAAATCTTGGGAGAAACCAGGCTCAGTTGGGGGGCCAGTTCTCCTCTGACCAGACAAAACCAGTAGTTCAATTCCAGGCTGCAGCAAAGTCAGATTGTGCAGAAGAATCATCTGTTTCCTGTGGTCTTGTCCTGATGGTCATCTGAGACTAGGTCTTTACAGGGGATCTGTATCTTGGGCTCTAGTTGTCCTTGTCTCTGCTGTCTTTCAGGGATGTAGAGGTCCTTTAGAGGTGCTGATCCATCTTTTGGTCTGGATACGTACTGGATCCGGGTGACTGCAGTGACCCTCTAATCTGGATACAGACTGGATCTGGTGGCTACGGTGACCTCGGAATAAGAGAGAAACAGACTAATATTAGCACAGATGCCATTCTTCTAATGATGTAGCAAGTACATCGGGTGGTATGGGAAGTGTTCCCGGTTCCGGTTTACCTAATTAATGCAGCCTAACAATCCTTTAACGGATTTGGATATTAAAAGCATATTAATATGTTATGTGTAAGCCAGATTAAAGAGATGGGTCTTTAATCTAGATTTAAACTGCAAGATTGTGTCTGCCTCCCGAACAATGTTAAGTAGGTTATTCCAGAGTTTAGGCGCCAAATAGGAAAAGGATCTGCCGCCCGCCGTTGATTTTGATATTCTAGGTTTTCTCAAATTGCATGAGTTTTGAGAACGTAGCAGACGTAGAGGATTATAATGTAAAAGCAGCTCATTCATATACTGAGGTGCTAAACCATTAAGGGCTTTTTTAAGTAATAAGCAATATTTTAAAATCTACATGATGTTTGATAGGGAGCCAGTGCAGTGTTGACAGGACCGGCTAATATGGTCATACTTCCTGGTTCTAGGAAGAAGTCTTGCTCCTGCATTTTGGACTAGCTGTAGTTTGTTTACTAAGCATGCAGAACAACCACCCAATAAAGCATTACAATAATCTAACCTTGAGGTCATAAATGCATGGATTAAATTTCCTTCATGTGACATTGAGAGCATAGGCCGTAATTTAGATATATTTTTGAGATGGAAAAATGCAGTTTTACAAATGCTAGAAACGTGGCTTTCTAAGGAAAGATTGCGATCAAATAGCATACCTAGGTTCCTAACTGATGACGAATAATTGACAGAGCAGCCGTCAAGTCTTAGACAGTGTTCTAGGTTATTACTTGCAGAGTTTTTAGGTCCTATAATTAACACCTCTGTTTTTTTCAGAATTTAGCAGTAAAAAATTACTCGTCATCCAGTTTTTTATATTCATTATGCATTCCACTAGTAGCGGTCCTAGTACTTAGCCTTTAGGTACTCCATACTGCACCTGTGATTGATTTGATACATCTTCATTCACTGCTACGAACTGATGGCGGTCATAAAACTACAATTTTGTGGTCAGTTGTGTCTAATGCAGCACTAAGATCCAATAAAACTAATAGTGAGATACAACCACGATCAGATGATAAGAGCAGGTCATTTGTAGCTCTTTAGGAGAGCAGTCTCAGTACTATGATATGGTCTAAATCCTGACTGGAAATCCTCACATATACCATTTTTCTCTAAGAAGGAATATAATTGTGAGGATACCACCTTTTCTAGTATCTTGGACAGAAAAGGGAGATTTGAGATTGGTCTATAATTAACTAGTTCTTTGGGGTCAAGTTGTGGTTTTTTGATGAGAGGCTTAATAACAGCCAGTTTGAAGGTTTTGGGGACATATCCTACTGACAATGAGGAATTAATAATAGTCAGAAGAGGATCTATGACTTCTGGAAGCACCTCTTTTAGGAGCTTAGATGGTATAGGGTCTAACATACATGTTGTTGGTTTAGATGATTTAACAAGTTTATACAATTCTTCCTCTCCTATAGTAGAGAATGAGTGGAACTGTTCCTCAGTGAACTCAGTGCACTGTCTGATGCGATACTGTAGCTGAAGGCTGAATGGTTACAATTTTATCTCTAATAGTATCGATTTTAGAAGTAAAGTAGTTCATAAAGTCATTACTGCTGTGGTGTTGGGAAATGTCAACACTTGTTAAGGCTTTATTTTTCGTTAATTTAGCCACTGTATTGAATAAAAAATACCTGGGGCTATGTTTGTTTTCCTCTAAAAGAGAAGAAAAGTAATCTGATCTAGCTGTTTTTAATTGACTTGTTGTCTTGACCACTTAGATATTGTCTTTAATCGGGGTGTTGTGATGTTTCTCCTGCCCGTTCATGAATCATGTTATCTTATCAATCACGTGGTCCGAATTTTCCCGCTCTTGCAGGGTATAACTTTGGACATGATTCCTATTAAAAGAATATGATACATTTAACAAATAATTGATTGTCAGAAACATTTCAGGCAAGAAGATTCAAACACACACATACTAAACATGAATATGAATCCTTAAGCTATTCAATGGTTATTAAAAAGACATACGCAATAAGTGATTACAAAAACGATAGTCAAATGTGTGGCTTATATATATATATATAATTCATATATATAATTCATATATATAATAATTCATATATATATGATATGGAGTTAAGCAGTGGACTGATATTCATTTCTAAGTCTTATGAGTTCATTTTGGTGCATCTACATCTTTAAAAGACAGTTTCTGTGCCATTCTTTGACATAATGACGTTCTGTGAGGACCAGAGGTTAAAAGGTCCTCTTAGGAATTTTAGTCTGGTTCTATTCTTCTAGGTGGGGGGGAAGTCCAGATATAGAGTTTATTTTCTTATACAACCACAGTCATTCACACAAACACTAACATTAAAGCATACATTTAAACAGACTGCACTACACTCTTCCTGAGTGACCTGACAGTTCTACTCGGTCTTTCACTGATACACTTCCTCAACACAGTAAAAAAGCAGTACCTTCCTTATACTTTAACGTTTATTGCTATTCTTTAAAGGCCCACTTAACAATAAATACAGACCGTTGCATGCAATGTACACTCACCTAAAGTATTATTAGGAACACCATACTAATACTGTGTTTGACCCCCTTTCACCTTCAGAACTGCCTTAATTCTATGTGGCATTGATTCAACAAGGTGCTGAAAGCATTCTTTAGAAATGTTGGCCCATATTGGTAGGATAGTATCTTGCAGTTGATGGAGATCTGTGGGATGCACATCCAGGGCACAAAGCTCCCGTTCCAACACATCCAAAAGATGCTCTATTGGGTTGAGATCTGGTGACTGTGGGCCATTTTAGTACAGTGAACTTCGAGCTTTGTGACATGCTGTATTATCCTGCTGGAAGTAGCCATCAGAGGATGAGTACATGGTGGTCATAAAGGGATGGACATGGTCCGAAACAATGCTCAGGTAGGCTGTGGCATTTAAACAATGCCCAGTTTTTTCGAATTTCCAGTCTTCGACTGTCCAATTTTTTGTGGAAGTTTGTGGAAGTTGTAGCCTCTTTTTCCTATTTGTAGTGGAGATGAGTGGTACCCGTTGGGGTCTTCTGCTGTTGTAGTCCATCTGCCTCAAGGTTGTGCGTGTTGTGGCTTCACAAATGCTTTGCTGCATACCTCAGTGGTAACGAGTGGTTATTTCAGTCAAAGTTGCTCTTCTATCATCTTGAATCAGTCTGCCCATTCTCCTCTGACCTCTAGCATCAACAAGGCATTTTCGCCCAATGTAATGTATGTTATACTGTAATGGCTAAAATTGAGAGGAAGATGCATTTAATAGAGACATCATCAGCAGTATTATCAAAAATGTGTTAGTAATAAAGAGACTTTGTCAAGAGATGAAATTAAATATATATTTAAAAAATACCATCTTTATGTTGTTTCAACATTCATTTGAAGGTGCAGTGTATAATTATGACAATATATTAAAAATAATTTAGTCATGATTAAGTACAGAAAGTGTGTGATTAATTAGTTATTTGTTTGTTTATTTATTTGATTGATTGACAGACAATACAAATGTTAACCGTTCATAGACGTTGCTGTTGGTAATATTAATTCAATCTACTACTGAATATGCATTTAATTGTAATTAATTATTTTATAAATTATTAAATTATTTTATTTTGATACCCCTCAACTCTCTTGGCCCCCTTCAAATTTTCAATTCTATAATCCGGCCCTCAGATTAAATTAATTTAATAGCTCTGGCTTAATATAACGTAAATTATGTCCTTACTAAAATATGTAGTGGACAACCCATTAAAGATTTGTGGTATTTCAAAAAATCACATAGTTATATATATATATATATATATATATATATATATATATATATATATATATATATATATACACCTGTATATATTTTGGTCTATGGGGGGTGCCTTTATTCTGAAGACGTAAAATGGTTGCATTCGGTGAGCTACTGCTGCTACCTTTTGCTGTTTTTACCACAACAAAAGTCGGAATTGGCAACTCACAAAATAAAATACTGATATGATGACTACAGCTAATGTAAGAGCTTACAGGTGGTGATGGATATACATTAAGTATAGTCTTAAACCAAATGCCATACCATCGACTTTTCCCCACAAGGAATCTAAACGCCCCAATTCTTGAGGGTAATCTGCACTGAGAAACTCCTCCAGCGGCGCAGCATCATGATTAGCGTCGGCATGTTTAAACCATAACAGGATGCCAAAGCGTTTTTTCTTTTTTTTTTTGTCTCAGCCATTCGTAAGCTGTAGGGATGGCTGATGTATCGCAATCCAAAGCCACCCAAAAGCTATTACAACCCAAAGCCACACAATGTGGTATCATATCAGTATTTTATTCTCTTGAGTTGTGTATTCAGAGTTGTGTTGCGGTAAAAAGCGCCAGGAGCTCACAGAGTGCAACCATTTGACATCATCAACGCAGAATGTACTGTGCACATAAAATAAGGGCGCCCCTCTATAGTTCAAAAACTATGTCGATGTTTTTCAAACATTTTAGAGAAAGTAGTCTTTACTCAATTACGGACTTTTTTAGAGTAAAATTCATTATTTGAGGTTTTTCAGCCAGGTTTTAGGGCAAAACACAATACAGAATCGGCACACTTAAAAGTAATGATATTTTATTAACTGTTGACTGGGGCTTTTGCAATTCTAGTTTTACTAGATCTTAGTGCAGCGTTTGATACTGTTGATCACACTATCTTGGTTTCTCATCTTGAGAAATATTTAGGAATTCAAGGAGTGGCTCTTCAGTGGTTTAAGTCATATTTATCAAATAGAAGCTTTACAGTAAATGTTGGGGAATTTTTATCGACCTCGGGTCCTTTCACCTTTGGTGTCCTGCAAGGGTCTATTCTTGCCCCACTACTTTTCTCTTTATTTATGCTTCCTTTGGGGTCCATTTTTAAGAAGAATAATGTTTCATTTCACTGTTACGCAGACGATATGCAGATCTATTTACCATTACAACATAAAAATAAGAATGGTCTAACTCCTATTTTAGAATGTTTAAATTATATAGAAGCCTGGATGTCCTTAAATTTCTTAAAACTTAATGTAAATAAAACAGAGATTATTATTTTTGGGCAGAGTGAGAGTGTTAATTTTGGACCTTTGGTCTCGTATAATAAGAAGGTGGTGAAAAATATAGGTGATTTATTTGGCTAAGTTTTTAAATGCTATGGTTAAATCCATCTTTTTTTAATTTGAGACTTCTGACTAAATTTATTTCTCTCTTTTAAAGATCTTGAGAAAGTCATCCATGCCTTTATTTTTTCAAGGCTTGAAATGTTTAATTCTCTTATACATAGGAGTCAGCCAGAAACCATTGTTGCGTCTGCAGGCAGTTCATAATGCAGCAGCAAGGATGCTAACAGGCACTCAAAAACGAGAACACATCACTCCAATCTTATTTTCTCTACAGTGGTTCCCAGTATGTTTCCAAATAGAATTTAAGCTTTTATTAATTGTTTTTAAATCATTAAATGGTTTGGCACCGTCTTGCCTCACAGACCTTCTACAACAACACACACCTACTAGTTCCCTTAGGTCCTCTATTCAGCTGATTCCAATTGTTCCTTGATCTAGATTAAAACATAGGGGTGACCGGGCTAGACCTAGACTGTGGAATTGTTTACCTCTGCATGTTAGAGCAGCTCCAACTTTATTTACATTTAAAACTCAGTTCAAAGTTCATTCATTATCTCAGGCTTTTAATTCAAATGGGCATTGAAGAGTGTCACTGAACTCATGTTTTTACTCTGAATTTATTGTTGCATGTTGTTGTTTTTATTTCTACTTTTTTTTACAGCACCTTGGGCAGCAGCTGTTGTATTAATGTGTGCTTTATAAGTGAAATAGACAGAAACAGAAGTAATCATGCTGGAAACATGCTAGCGACATGGTAGTAACTTGCTAATCATGCTTATTACATGCTAGTCACTTGCTAGACATGATTTCAATATGCTAGTCACTTGCTAATCATGCTAGCAACATGCTAATCACTTGTTAATCATCTTAGCAACATGTTAGTCCATTGCTAATCATGCTAGCAACATGCTAGATGCTTGATAATAATGACAGAAACATGCTAATCATGCTGCTAACACGTTACTGACATGTGGGGAAGTAATGCCCATGTGGGGAAGTCATGGCCTAGTGGTAGAGAGTTTGACTCCTAACCCTAGGTTCGAGTCTCGGGCCGGCTATACCATGACTTAGGTATCCTTGAGCAAGGCACTGAACCCCCAACTGCTCCCTGGGTGCCGCAGCATAAATGGCTGCCCACTACTCCGGGTGTGTGTTCACAGTTTGTGTGTGTTCACTGCTGTGCGTGTGCACTTTGGATGGATTAAATGCAGAGCACGAATTCTGAGTATGGGTCACCATACTTGTCTGTATGTCACTTCACTCACATGCTAGTAACTTGCTAATCATTTAGCTACATACTAGTCACTTGCTAATCGTGCTAGCAACATGCTAGTTTACTATTTCTTATCTATTTATTTATCTATCTGTCTATCTATTTTTTTTTTTTTTGATAGATTGTATTGCCTTCAAAACTTTAAAGTGCCCATATTTTGGATTTTTGAAAATTTTAATGCAGTGTGTAACACAGTTCTAAGTGAATGAAAACATCCTGCAAAGTTTTAAATCTAAAAGTGCACCATGTATAAAGTAATTGTCGTTCAAAAGAAAGTGTGGACTCCAAGTCATGAAAACGAGTCATTTTTAAAACTAATGTTTAGCTGTTTCAAGGTAACGTCAAATCGAAACATTAGCATATTTATGCTTGCCCACTTGTTGTGCATGTAGACCCGGGAAAACTTGTACCTCTCCTCCCTCAAACACCGTGGCAGATTCCTGTGGAGAAGACGCTGTGCTCTGCACTGTGAGGGGAAATCCGTTAGGGTACATCGAAAAACGCCCAACTAAATTTCTCCTCCAACTTCAAAATAATGTGAAATCGCTATAGAAGCACCAACCCAGTGTTTACAAAGTGAACATGCATAGTGTTTAGAGTTTTTAGACATATCCTATCTCGAAAGTTGTACAGAGAGGCTGCATCCAAAAACTGAAAAATGCTGCCTTTGGAGGACGCATTTTAAGGTAGGAAGGCATCAAGGCACCTCCGAATTCATTGTTAGCTACAGTTCCTGTCTCCTGAGATGCCTACATCTGGTCGATTTTTGAAGGCAGCATAAATGATTCCTTCACTGCCTTTGATATCCCACAATCCTGTTCATTCCATTCTGTGACAGTTAAGCCCAAAAATAAAGATGGCGTCTGAAAGTTGCAGTCGGTGGTCAGTTTGTGTGTAAACGTATGTTTTTGATCAAAGTTTTCCACTTTTTATGTAATTTCTAGCAATAAATTAATATTACAGTAATTAAATATCCACTTAGTTATCACCAAAGCTCTCTATATTTTGCTGTAGATCATTAAACCATTAATCTTCCTTAGAAGCCTGTCCAAAATCAGTCCCATGAGGTGCCTTCATGCAAAATGCTGCCTGCAAAGTCATTGCCTGATACGGCAGCGAGGCAGCAAGTCATCTGCCTAAGTTTTCGGATGCAGCCAGAGTATGAATGCGCCTCGCAGAGCTAGACAAGACAAGCAGAAAGTGTATATTTTTATTCATTTATTAATTTTTTTTGAAAATTAAAATCGTTTCATTATATAAGTTTCGACTAATAAATTATTTGTTACTGAAGAAAGGGAGACGTTAACATCTTGGAAGACATGGGGGTGAGTAAATTATCAGGATATGTTTATTTTGAAAGTGGAGTAATTATTTTAAAAACTGTTGCCGTCATGTACTCTGAAGCCTACTGTAGCATTTAAAATGCATATTTAGTTGTGTGTATTGTTCACTCAGCGCAGCTTGTAGGTCTCTGTGTAACAGCAATATCTGTTCACTCGCAATTGTCTAGAAATGTATGGATGAATAGTGATTGTTTATCATTATTATTGCTTGTAGTTCTGATAAATAATAGAGCAATACGTTACTGTACAACCTGCAGTGCTTTATCAATACGTGTTTGTTTGCATTGGGCTAACACGTACTGTACACCACCGAGCTGTGGGCTAAGTAATGGGTGTTCTGTTATTGACCTGTGCTGCACGCAGTAGACCAATCATGACAGACTGGATCATCAGACCAATCACCGCAGTTTAGCGTCACCGAGGGGTCAAAGGAGGGGTTTGGAAGAATGAATCGTTAAATTAATCATTTGGGAGTTATTGAGCAAAAAAGGAAAAACAAAAATGCATATTATAAGACAATGAAAGTGTTTTTGGACCTTGCATGCATGTCAACCTGTTGTTGGGGATACCCAAAACCAAAATATGAACCTTTCATTACCCATAATAGGGACACTTCAAAAACTACTTCAAAAACGTTAAAACCGAAAACCCCTTAAACTTAAAGCATTTAAAACTACTTCAGACTTTCTGGCTAGGCTTTTAAAAGCCAACTTAAAGTTTGCCTAGAAACTTTACCATCTAGTTTATATTGCGTTTTTAACAATACAGATTGTGTCAAAGCAGCTTTACAGTAGGAATATAGTGTGCAGTAATGCAAAAGAGCAATAGTAAATACTCAATTTTCAGTAAAAATCAGTTCATTATTGATTCAGTGATGTCATCATCCAGTTCTGTTCAGTACAAATAGTATCTGTGCAGTCAAGTTGACCATATTGCTGGAAATTAAGTGTCTCCAACATTGGTAGCAAGGAACCAAAACTCCATCATTAACAGCATTGGAGCAAAAAACCCCAAACACCAGGTAGTACACGCAGGTATAGACAAACGCAGACTCCACCAGGCAGTGACCGCAGCACAGAGAACCCGACTAGGCACAGGAAAACCGGAGCAGTAAATCGTCTGATACACGTACAAACAGGACAAGGATTAGTAGCAATTTAACTAATGCATCAGTAACGGACATGAGCGAACAAACAATAAACCATCAAGTCAAGTCACCTTTATTTATATAGCGCTTTAAACAAAATACATTGCGTCAAAGC
This sequence comes from Carassius auratus, assembly GCF_003368295.1. Lineage (NCBI taxonomy): Eukaryota > Metazoa > Chordata > Actinopteri > Cypriniformes > Cyprinidae > Carassius > Carassius auratus. Next base: position 14,528,948 of record NC_039266.1, read on the forward strand.
AACTGAACAAAATTCATTAGGAAAACAGTGTGTCAATAATGCAAAATGATAGTTAAAGGCAGTTCATCATTGAATTCAGTGATGCCATCTCTGTTCAGTTAAATAGTGTCTGTGCATTTATTTGCAATCAAGTCAACGATATCGCTGTATATAAAGTGATATCAAGAGGGGGAAAGCACATGAGGTCTAAATAGCCAGAAAATCAGGGCAAAAGGCTAACAGGTGTGAAGAGAGCAGGAGAGTAAGCGCTGATTGAGAATGAGTTCTATGGCGTTCGGACGAGGTCATTAATATGACTTTGTTACATGCAATCGTCTCACTGAACGTCACGTCTTCCTCTGTAGAACTTGACGTCTATGTCTGTGTCTGCCGTACGTCACGTCTACATCTGCCACATTAAAGTTCGACTTTGTGAACGTGACGTCTGCAAATTTTACAGTTTGGCTGCCTTACAGTTTTGACAAGTCTGCGTCTCGTCTGGGTTCTTCCGTTTTTTTTTTTTTTCATCAATAGCGCACATTTATCTAGAGTAAAAAATTAATTAGTATGGTTAAATGCATGAAGTGTTTTTTTTTTTTTTTTTTTTTGTGAAGAAGGCTAAATTGAACAAACATATGCTCATAGATTCCTGCTGCTAGCCTCTTGGTTGTTCCTTAGAAAGAAAAGAAAAAAACCCGAATGTTCCAAACATATTTCTAAAACAACGAAAATTGATATGACCACTTTGCCATTAAAAAAGAAAACTTAAATATTGTAATTGCTGCAACATCAGCTGTGTATGGGGAAAGAGAGAGAGCAAAAGACAGGGGATCAGTCAGACTCGGTACTAGAATTCTGATAAATTGTGCAGGGCTCTATTCGTTCCCTTGTTTCAACTAAAAGTTCCCCTGGGCTTGGCGGGCCTCCAAACTGCCCGGACCCTTATGCACCTTCATACCCATTTTTTTTCTCTTGCAAATATCACAAATGGAAAAAGTTTTTTTTTTTTTTTTTTTTTTACATCAGTTAAACAAGAAGTCAATATTAACAGACTTCTGTTTAAGACACACCATATTGCCTATTTTTGCTCTATTTCACCAATAAAAATAGCTCATTCCAAACAGAACCACGGTGCTGTTTTGTGTCTCTGAGCATCATGACAGTGTTTCGTTCCTGAATTAATCAACCGTTTAAAATTGATCAATGACTCACTTATTAATAGTGACTTTCTGCCACCTACTGGCGGTTTTCATTTCACATTTAAAGTAGTTTAAAGTTTTTTAAGGTGTTTTTATTTATAATTGTAAATATCAGTAGGCTATTCAACGTTTTAGGATTAAAATATCAAAACATTATTTCTCAATTTATAACTACAGGTTAAGGAATTCATGTCTTGCATTAAACAGTGTGTAAATACATTTAAATGCCTCTTCAGATGCAGTTCCTCTGCATTGCAAAGATATATTTTGTTTATAATGATCTTTATTGATTTGGTAACAGCCCTGAGTGTTGTATAGTTCTAATTCACTTTATTGATTGAATCTAAGAATTTGACGCTAAATATAATGCACTCTTCTAGAAAAAAAAAAAAAAAAAATATATATATATATATATATATATATATATATATATATATATATATATATAAAATGCACATAAAGGGTAATAATAACTTTTGTTTGAAAATATAAATTTCCATGTAAAGAATGTAAAGAATATCAATAACTTTAGGAGTCTCTTCAACACACTCAGGAAAATATAGTCTGATTGTGGTTATGGCTAAAAATCCTAGAAAATATCGAGATATAATTTATGTGTCTATCGCACACCTTTATATAGCCTATTTAATTCTTCTTTGCTTGATTGGTACACATAATTCACTGATCATAAAGCTTAAAATGAGCTTATCTTTTTAAGATTTTTAAGGTTAAGGTTTTGTTAGTTTTTTTTTTTTTTTAGGATCGAGGACACAACAAATAAATAAATAAACAAATAAATAAATAAATCTCAGCCTATTCTCACCATCAATACTCCAGACTTCTTTGAGACATGGTCCTTCAATGTATTTTCAATGTCAGAAAAAATTGTGCTGCTTAATATTTTTCTATGATATTTTACAGGATTGATTCATGTATTGCGATCGATGGGTTGGCCATCAAGACGTTCAAGTGCTGTAGTCTACATTAAAAATGTAAAAATAGGTAAAAACACAATAACCCTCAAATGTAATTTCAAAAAGGATTTCATAAAAATAAACAGAATAATTATTGTACATTGAATTGGCTGGGAAAAAGACACACTAAAAAACTGCAATCACAAAAAAAAAAAAAAAAACATAATGCAGACGGAGATGTCACATCCATTGAGAGCAGTGAATGAAGTGCAAGTAAGTTGTGCATTGCCTCATAAACTGCACTGAGCCGTGTGAGGACCGTGTTCTGATCCGTGTTAGGGAAAAAATAAATAACTTCACTGCTACACGTGATTTACGTGACGTCTGCTTGACGTCTACGCCTCGTCTTCATCTTAAAATTAATGGATTTAATAGCAAAAAATTAAGACGTCAGTGAGACGTTCAGTGCATGTTGCAACGTCATATTAATGAGCTCGTCCGAACACCATAAATTCAGCTGTGCGAGAGCGCACGTCTGTGTGTCTGTGTGCGTGCGTGCGTGCGTGCGTGCGTGCGTGTGTGTGTGTGAGTGAGTGCGTGAGTGAGTGAGAGAGAGAGAGCGAGAGAAACCGTCAGAGGAATAAAACTAGATTCCTGACAATACTTCCTGATTCCAGTAAGAACTCTTAACTGCTACATTTTGAACTAGCTGGAGTTTGTTTATTAAGCATGTAGAGCAACTACCCAATAAAGCGTTACAATAATCTAACCTTGAGGTCATGAATGCATGAATTAAAGTTTCTGCATTTAACACTGAGAACATAGATCGTAATTAAGATAGATTTTTAAGATAAAATAATGCAGTTTTACAAATGCTAGAAATTTAGCTTTCGAAGGGAAGATCACTATCAAATAGCACACCTACAGTACATTCCTACATAACTGATGATAAAAACTGACAGAGCAATCATTAAGTGTTAAACAGTGTTCTAGGTCATTTACTGTGGAGGTTTTAGGCCCTATTATTAACACCTATGAATTTGTTTTTATTTTATTTTTTTTTCTCAGAAATTTTAGCAAGTCATCCTGATTTTTTTTAAAAATATATCAACAATGCATTACATTAGTTTTTCAAACTGGTATTTTTCGTCAGGTCACAAAGAAATATAGAGTGGATTATCTTTAGAAAGTCTCTTTTAAAGAGATAGAACTTAAAGGCTGGACTGTAATTTCAGAGCACCAGACATTAATTATTCATAATTGCTGGTAATGATTCAAAAATAAATGTAACAACATATGGCTGTCTAAAATCCTGTTAATTTAATAGTTAAATTAGTTTTTTTTTTTTTGTATTTAAAGAAAAAGCATGGTTGACCACTTTTGTTCATGGACCTCTTTTTCCAATCTGCTTTCCACATATCTGTGCTGTCATAAAAACCTTCCCATTAATTCACAAACTCTCCTTCAAAACCACACACTTACAACCAGAATCAGATGTTGTGGCGTCTATCCTGTGTGTAAAGCATAATCTTCTGTACATGTGACTTGTGTGTGTTTATATATTTTGTTTTCCTGCAGACTTTTGTGTGCAAGCGCATATGGAATTCCAAACCAGCAAATAACACCAAAACTCAACACAAGTCCAAGTGTATAAAGTATGCTTTAATCTAAAAATATATTTACATTGGCGATGTATAATATACAAAATATGTAACGTATGCAGGGTATCTTTTCTACACAAGAACCCTGAGCTCACTATACACTTTCTATAAGTGGTCAATATAATAACTGGTAAATATGCCCACATAGAATCTATTTTTCCTAGTTAATGAACTGATTTGGAGGATTCTGTGGACTTTTATTAGCTAAAACTGAGTAATAACACTATTGTTTGTTAGCAGAGAGTATTAGCAGCTAAAACAAAACAACACAAGTGCTGTTAATGATAGATTCTGTGAAGTTTTCGATGGAATTCTGTGGGCTTAGATTCCATGCATGTCTTCTGATAAACAGCATACTTTGATCTTTAAACATAACAAAAGATCTAATCAAAGATGTCATAGTGGAATGTTTTTGGTTAATGCATTAATCTTAAGGCCAAAGTACTTAGCTTTTTAGATGGGTGCTTCATTTTTTGATGGTCATCATGATATGACCCACTTACATATATATATATTAAACTAATACAAAACAAATGTATTTCACAAAAATTAAGACTGTTGAAGAATATGACTAATACTAAGGAAAGAGCCTATAAGGCAAGACTATTAAATAGCAGTCCCAAACAATGTTTTGTTAATACAGTTAAGTTGGTATGAGCTACCACAGTCTTTAAACATATACCAAATGACACAAAGTATTTTTGGATCATAGAAATAACATGGTGGATATGCAATAAGCCTACTAACATGAACTGTTAATGAAACGTGGAAACTGAATAGAATGAATATCACCTTAATGCAAATTCTTCCCAGCTAACACACGCAGTACAAGTTATGTGATTTATCATTCATGGGTTGCATGCTCTTAGTTTTTATGCTTTAGTGAAGTGATATACAGCACCACGCCACGTGCGTGCGTGCGTGCTATAGGGTAGTGCATGCTACAAATACAGTGTAACATCTGGCAGGACAGGATAGTGTGCTTTTCTGAGGTGAGAGACTGTTTCATAACAAGTTACAAAAATAATTAAATTCAATACTTTCTCTTGCAAACATGGGGACTCTTTAGACAATAATCGCACAACAAATTTGATATTATATGTTTGAATATTTGAAAATTGTGACCCATCCCTATTTGAGAGGGTTAAAAGATACCTGCAACTCTAGTTTAAATGACTGGAAATGGTGCAGACATTGAGCAAAAATGTAACTTTCTAGTGAGTTTGTTTTTAGTGCCTGTGTTCATGTAAGTTAACAAAGAAAAAGAAACGTGTTCAACTTAGTACTCATGCACTAGCCATCACATCAAAACTGAATTATACTTCAAACTTAATGAGCATGTACATGACGGTTAATGGTTATTATTTTTAAAACAATGTCCTGGAATATAGTTGGCAGTCCTCATTGTAAATTTATTGTGGTGTCATATGGTGAACGTACTTGTATCTTCATTGTCCGATGAAGAGTGAGTGTGAGTTTGTGTGCCTGACTTAAGGGAGATCTCGACAGTGGGCTGTTCATTGCCATGGCGGTACCCTCTTCCTGTCTGCCCACAGCGCTTGGCAAGCTTCAGAACATGCATTTTGAAGGATGAGCCAATAAAGACATAGAGCACAGGATTCAGGCAGCAATGCGTGAGGGCCAGACTTTCAGTGATTTGATTGGCCCGGTCAAGGTTTTTGCTCACTTCACATTCTGTCACTAAAATGTAGATCACATCCAGGGCTCTGACTAATTTTACAACATTATAGGGGAGCTGGGTCAACAGAAATGCACCCACTACTGCTATTAAAACCCGAAAAGCCCGCCATCTCCTTCCACCACGTACACCCGCTGTTGCAGCTTCACCCAACACAATTCCAACCCTGCAATAACAAAACATCATCACCAGGAAAGGCAGAAGAAAGCTCAGAGACACTTCCAGAATTTCCAGAGTTGCTTTAGCTGCCCGCGCCATGCTGTGTGGGTAAACTGCCCGGCAGGCATTACGCTCACTTGAGTGCTGCTTCTTCACGGTGTAGAACACCATATCTGGCAATCCAAGGACAATGGCAAGTCCCCAAACCATGAGGCACATGATTATCCTCTGCCTGCGGGCGTTGCTCCTGCTTGGGGCGTTGGCGGTGGTGGAGCCTCTGGCTAGTGCACGATAGCGGTCTATGCTAATGCAGGCCAGCAGCAGCATGCTACAGCTGAAGTTAGTTGTGTAGAGAGCTGAAGTGATCTTGCAGGCTGCTGTGCCAATCTCCCAGCCATTCACTGCATCTGCAGCCCAGAAAGGCAGTGTCAGGAGCAGGAGGAGGTCTGCGAAGGCCAGGTTGAGGATGAAGACATCCGTCAGCGTCCGTAAGCGTTTGTGGGAAAGGTAAACTAAGATGACCAGCGAGTTTCCGGCCAGACCCAGGATCAACGCAATGGTGTAGACGACTGGCAAAAAGATCCCAGCGAAAGACCGAACCTCTTGTTTGTCACAAACTGTGTGGAAGTCTGGAAAATCCTTGTCGTCATAGTCACTGTGGTTGGAACTATTGTCATGGTCATGATAATGATAGTCATGGTCGTAATCCAAAAGTGCACTCATAATGATCCTATAGAGAAAAAGAAATGTAAACATTAATAATGCTAGATTATTTTTTTGTTTTTGTTTTTTTAAATTGTTCACTGAAAAAAAAAATTCACTCAGATATTTATATTTTACAAATAATAAAAAAAAAGCAAGTAACACATTGAATTAAACATAACATTTTGAAGTAAAAAGACTGAAATAGTATTTTCTTGTAAAATTAAAAACTTATTTTCCACATATTTTTCAACAGCTTATATTATTCAGTTTAAACTTGTTAAAATTGTGGAATTCTTTACCTTTGGTTCGATGGTAGAAATTTATGTTAATCATTCAGGACATTATTCAGATCAGCCACAGTATTGCTGGTCATTCCAAATCTATTTCTGTTTAACCGCTGATCTACTCTAATGTAATATGCATATTGACATAAGGTCAAGTTTTCATTTTAAAGTTATTCCCTCATCCCCTTGTACCTTATAAAGGTACAGTTTTTGTAAAAAAAAAATTTCTTTTTTAAAATGTAAAAATTTAAATAAGAATTTAATGATTGACTGTGCTTTGCAGTTGTACATGTGCTGCCTTCAAGCCATGTCAGAACAATATGATTTTATGAGATTAGTGTGCATGAACTGCACTACGATGTTGGGAAATTTTCTTCTAGCTCTTTACTTACTTTCCCTGGAAATAGTGTCATTTCAGTTTGAATCATGGCAGAACCAACTGTATGGTTACAAAGTTGTGAAAATTGGCACACAAATAGAGGCTGAACATTAACCACATCAATTTTGGAATCAAAACTTGCACTGATGTTTGGAACTTAAGAAAGTTTTAATTGTGATTTTTGGTGGTTCAGTTTAGTTTGTATGCATTTGCTGAAGACTAGCTTTTTGTGCTTATTTAGCTGGTCTACAGCTAAATAAAAAAAAAAAAAATGTCTTCTAAAAAAATCTGCTACACACTAAATGTGCCTTTTAATTTTGTTGTGTTATAAATCGTTTTTGTGGTAAAATCGTCTTCTGTGTAAGTAAAAACAATTCTCACATCCATTTGTTTCCAACAAGAATGGCATTAAACATCCTTTACAGTTACATAAAATCTGAAATACATCTGAAAGAGCTTTCCTACATATTTTTTATGATTTTTTTTTTTATCATGTTTTAGACTCTAAGAGGGCAAAATGGGTACTAACATTTTAAATTTGTGTGTTAAGCAGATGTTATCCAAAGCAACTTTAAAAATAAACAAAGCAATCTGTCAAAACATATTTTTACCAATTATAGAAAATATATAAATATGTTGAAGAAAAATAATATTGTATTATAAAAATTTACAGTCTAATACAATACATTTTATCTGCATTCAGCTTAGGTTATTTTTATTGTAGAAAGAAAATGTCTCATGTTTTTTCTCTGCATTAAAAGCTTGTTTTAAGGGGAATGGACATTTATTTAGCAAATTATCAAATATTCTGAATTATGGTATTTGTAGGTTATCTTAAAGGGGGGGTGAAATGCTATTTCATGAATACTGAGTTTTTTACACTGTTAAAGAGTTGGATTCCCATGCTAAACATGGACAAAGTTTCAAAAATTAAGTTGTACGTTTGAAGGAGTATTTCTGTTCCAAAAATACCTCTTCCGGTTTGTCACAAGTTTCGGAAAGTTTTTTTCGAGTATGGCTCTGTGTGACGTTAGATGGAGCGGAATTTCCTTATATGGGTCCTGAGGGCGCGTCTTCCGGAAGAGCGCGCGCTCCCGTATAGCAGAGCAGAGAGAGGCTGTGCACAGACAATCACTGATCACAGCGAGAGCGTCGCGAAATGTCACAAAAGGAGTGTGTTTTTGGTTGCCAGGGCAAGACAACCCTGCACAGATTATCAAAGAAAAAACAGCATTAAGGGACCAGTGGATGGAGTTTATTTTTACAGAGCATCAACGGAGTTGTGCAAGTGTTTGTGTTTGTTCCCTGCATTTCGAAGATGCTTGTTTTACAAACAAGGCCCAGGTTGACGCTGGATTTGCACATCGTTTATTTCTTAAGGATAATGCAATCCCAACGAAAAAGGGTCAAGATCGTGTGTTGGAACCGCAGGCGGTGAGTAAAACTGCTTCAAATATCTCTGTGTTGTTAACTTAGCTATCAGCGCGTAAGCACATCAAGCAAACAACATGCGATGTTGTCATCAAACTGCACGAGTAAAACTGCTTCAAATATCTCTGTGTTGTTAACTTAGCTATCAGCGCTTAAGCACATCAAGTAAACAACATGCGATGTTGTTATCAAACTGCACTTTCCACATGTAACGTTACAGCTTAAAAAAAAATTAAAAAAAAAAAAGACGACAAAGTGGAACTTAGTCATTTTCCAAAACCGCTAAGCAAATATATACAGTTTCAGTACATACCACATAGAGAAGCCTTTGCTGAAGCTGCTCTTGTTAAATTTCAGCCTCTGGATCTGTGTCACAGCTTCCAGACGCGCTCAACACAAAATCCTACTGGCGCTCATGATTCTTTAGCTCCGCCCACACGTCACGCCTCTAGGCACTCGAGTTTTTCCGGGAAAAATCGGTACAGACTATCTTTCTCTTATAAATATAATAAAACTAAAGACTTTTTGGATTTATGAAGGATGCAGTACTACTCTATATGTACTCAAGATTAACAGGATATTGAGTGAAAACGAGCATTTCACCCCCCCTTTAAGATTCAGCACCTTAAAATTCACATCTGTCTATAATAATGTCAGCAAAATGTTGTAAGACTCTGCACAGCCAAACAACTACAAAACGATTACATTTTAGATGTCTCTGCATGCTTTATCTATGGACATATTGTAGACTTAGTAGCTTTGCTATAGTTTGTCTGGACTGAAGGGGAGTAGAAATGCTCACTGCTGGTCTTTTTCGTTGTTTGCATTTCTAAACCCACTGATCTTTGGCTTTTGCCAGCTGCTTATCTGGAGTTCCACACAACACTGAGTGTACCTGCCAATCTGTAAAACACATGCTTGTTGTTTAATAGGGGCATGAGTGGAGATGATTTTGTCTTTCTGGGTGATAAGCAAACCAGCTGTTAAAAGAGCTATAGTTGACGCATATTGCTTTTCGTACTTGTTTATTGTCTATTCGTATTTACCATGTTAATTTATTTTTCTATGCTACTTCAAAAGAACCAGAAAGAACTAAAATGTTTAAAGCATAAGTCAAAAACTATTCAAAAACGTCCTAGTGATCAATTATGAACTGCACGTCTCTTCCAGAAAAGCCACAGTTGGGTTGAAACTTGTACCTTGGAAACCTTTTGGCTCCTGTTTTAGAAATGTTAATGAATAACAAAATATTTATCCATGGCCTTTTTATTTTTTTGTTCTGTACTAAATTTCTGAACTTTAATCTTCTTTTGTTTTGCTGACATTTAAAATTTTACTGCACATTTTAAACTTGTACCAATAGACTAATACACTATTAAAGCATTTCTGTGACGAAATGCATATACTTTATTAGGATTTTATTTGAATTTTGTGTTGTTGTAGTCGCTAAATAAATAGTTAATGCAAACATCAGCAGACAATATATACATTTAAATGGATAATTCACCCCAAACTGAAAATTCTGTCTTCATTTTCTTACCCTCAAGTTGTCTCAAACCTGTATGAATTCCTTTCTTCAGCTGAACACAAAACAAGATATTGTGAAGAAAGTTGGTATCCAAACCATTGCTGGTCCCCATTGACTTTCTTTGTTTGGAGAAAAAAAATCCTATGGAAGTCAAAGGGGACCAGCAAATGTTTGGTTACCCACATTCTTTCAGGGCTGTCATGGGGCAGTCGTGGCCTAACGGCTAGCGAGTTGCACTTGTAAAGCGAAGTTTGAGGGTTCAAATCTTCGGTCCAGAAGGATTGTAGTTGTGGGGAAGTGAATATCCAGCGCTCCCACCTTCAATACCACAACTGAGAAGACACCCTTGAGCAAGGTAGCCAACCCCCAACTGCTCCCTGGTCGACCGCAGCATTGGCTGCCCAGTGCTCTGGGTGTGTGTGTGCGTGTTTGTTCACTACTTACTGCTGTGTGTTTGCACTTGGATGGGTTAAATGCAGAACACAAATTCCAAGTATGGGACACCATACTTGGCCACACATTATTTTTATTTTATTTTATTCTTATTTTATATAATATAATATATTATATTATCCTGTTACTTTAACACTGCACTGGTAAATATGTATGTATATTTAGCATAAGAAGGAAATTCATACAGGTTTTGAAGAAACTGCGGAGTAACTCATGAAAGAATTAAAATTTTTGGGTGAACCACAAGTATCCAAGTGTAGTTCATTACATTAACAACATGTTCTGTTAACATTTGACAGTGCCAAAGTGTTTTATTCTATTTTATATGCATTTGTATACGGTTAATTAAAAAAGTTACCGTTTAACTGTTAATGCGGAATGTCTGATGCTTTAGAATTAATAAGCATGTAAAAAGGTGATCTATTGTTCTTATTCCTGAATCCATTACAGAGTTTGTATTGTCGTATTTTATTACTTAAGTCTATCATGGAGCTCAGGTTATGTTAAACCTTTTTATCCTGTTACTTTAACACTGCACTGGTAAACCTTCATTCCATTCTGCTTTCTCACTAGCATACATAAACAAGGTTTTTATTTTTGCAAACACAGTTTTCATAAAATGTGTTTCTGATATGTGTTTATTTTGAACTTTACCTTCCCTGTCATAAACCCATTTTGAAGATCGGTAAGCAGAACTTTGCCTTGGCTAAATAGATGACAGTGAAGGAAACTAACTGCAGAAGAAATCCAACAGATAAAATCCAAATACTGACTAAAAATCATAATAAATGTACGTTACCATAATTCAGAGTATGTTGTAACTTTAATGGGAATTTGTTTGCTGTATTCTTAATCAAGTGTTTACTTTCAATAATGATTTTCTAAAGTTATGCCTGTCCCGTGTTGTGACACAAAGTGATCAAAACCTTTAACTTTGAGTTACCCACAGTTTTGATGTAAATGTGAAATGCAAATACAGCAGTGTGTCTTACCTCTGTAGCGTCTGAGTCGCACTCTGTCCTGGAATGAGCTGCCTTCAACCTAGAGAAGTGAAATGCTCTGTTGATAATTGCAGCTGGGGCAAGAGGACGGCCATGGGTGTGTGTTTGCGTGTGCGTCAGAGAAAAAGATTTGTAGAGGAGAGAGAGAAATGAGGCGAAAAGAGTTTGAGAATATAAAGATTAAACTCCTTTTGCAGGTTACAGAGACCCTCTTTCTTTGAGCGGAAAAAATTTGGTATATTCATAACAGAACACATCAAAACTCAACACAACATATAACATATCTCCTGTAAATTTTGTAATATATACACACATTAAAATAATGTCTTATGCACTTGTATTGTTGTCAAACTACTTCCATCGTCAAGAATATTCCTGCAGCAAATGTGGTTCTTTCTCTTTCTTTAAGTTATATATTTGCATGAGCATATGATCTGACTCTGAGATTGTAATGTGAATAGTTGAGTGTCACACCCAGTGCATAGGTTTACATTGTTAACTTTATGCACCCATAATAAAAGGTGCTTCTGATGTTACCAGGTCATTCATAGAAGCATTTGTTTTTCATGCATGCCAGAATGCATACATTTATGAAAAGGAAAAAGAAAACTAAATCATTGTGATGCTCTAATCTGGATAAATCCTGAAAACTGGAGGAATAGATTAGAGGTGTTTTTTTCTCAAATGGCAGTGATTTCCTCCATCAGCGCCTGCAACTAGTTTGGGAAATACTAGATACAGGCGCTGATGCAGGAAATCACTGTGCATAATGAAGTTTACAGTCTTTTAACCGCTCTTTCCTAAGTGCAGTCATTTGAATTGTTTGCGTAGAAAAATAGATATTGTGATTTATTTTTTAAAGAATGTCATGTTCATTGAGGATATTAGCTGTAAAGGGTGAAATAAACTGTTGAATGGAGGGTCTTGTTTAATTGTTGTAATTCCTTGCAGTAGCTCATCTGTACTAATCCTGTTATTTGAGAGTGCTAGCATTCCAGAGGCCCTGCGTGATTTTTTTGTTTGATAGAGTCTGGCCATCATGGCATGCACAGTGCAGCGTGCAGTCGCGTGTTTGGTGGCTTGTACGGGGACAACCTGCAGACATGAAAGGACAAGTCTGTTATATCACACCCTGAGAAACAGCCTGTGTTTTCATCAGAAAAATTACTAAAATAAGGACTGTTGCCAGCACATTTACATACACACCCACACACAAACATGCATGCAAGGCTGACTTGAGTTAGTGACTAACTGTTCCTTAGGAGAAACACTTGTCTTTCCAGAAATTGTGAAGTGTTGAGTTTTTGTTTCAAGGGTGTGTGTGTGTGTCTATCTGGATCTAAGGTGTGTCTCTGTTATGTGTGGAATTGTGGATTCAACGTCTTGTCCAAGTGCTCTCATAACGCATGAGTCACAATGTCAGAAAATGCTGCCTTGTGGGAGGTTGTGGGTACTTGTGTTTTAATTTTCCATGGTTACATAATAACCTGCTGTTAAATTGTTTGTTTGTCTGTGAATGTATTTAATTTGAACTATCTTTTAATTTACGTAGACCATTGTAACTTTAAATTGTTTTAACATGAACTATGTGGGACTGTGTTTATTTAGTTGGATTGGTTTACTGTAAGTGTAATTACAGTAGCTTTATATAAAAACAATAGTGGTTTATGGTAATCCCCATTTATAAAGGTGCTTATGTTCATAGGTAGATTCTCCTTATTCTTGTCATGTTTTACACCAGGGGTCTCATTTATTAAACGCACCGTAGATTTCATCCTAAAAGTGTACGTAGACATGAAAGCTAGATTTTGCATATGCTCAAAAGTTTTCAGAATTATAATAACCATGCGTACACCAGAACCTGCCCAAAATCCCTTTATAAATCCTAGTCAGTGGAAGATTGTGCGTATGTTTATCTCCAGCCATACTCTTTCCCAAACTAACCATATATGGAGCTTACAATGCCTAGTTTTACTATGCATAACCTCATCTGAATATTATTACTGTGCATATTACCATCCACGGTACACCATGTTTAACACTGTCAAATGTACAAGACATTAAAGAAATATGAGATATGGACTATAAATGTCATTTGTGCCATACACATTAATTTTCATTGCTAAAATAATTTGGCATTCTTTTGTTTTAGAATAAATCAATCAAAATATCCATAAAAAAAAACAATTTAGAATACAACTGGCCCAATAATATTTCAGTTCTTTAAAATAATAATAATAATAATTCAATTATTTCAATTATTTGAATGCAGTTTTGCTGATAAGGATGTAATGCAGTGTTAATACAATTATCTGACTGTGCATCATTGACAAATTATTTGAAAAAGGAAACTTGCAAATCTTACTATTTTCTTCAAGTTGTATCTTTCAAACACAGCGGTACTTTTCATAATGTTGTGGAGATGCCTTCACATGACATCAACACTTCGCTGTAGCTGTGGTTGTACAGTAAGCTATTATCATTGGTCCCATTCAAACCGGACAATAGACCATTCCACCGAATCCAGCAGTGTCTGCCACAATATAGTAATAAGTGCACATCATTGATAATTGTTCTTGCTAAGATTTTTTTTTTTTTCATAACATGAGATGTGCAGTTTACTTGAAAAATAAATTACTGTGCACCTATTGCAATCTTTGCTATCATCAAAACATAACATACCACAACAAAAGTAGCCTAATCAAGTGCATCAACCACTAGTCTAAATCCATATCATTTTGGTTTACCTTCAGCATAATGACTTTATGTAATTTCAGTGCTTATCTCCATTAACAAGAGTGTAATATTTAATGTAAATGCATGAAATTAAAACAGTGTGCAAGTGCTAAAATATTCCTTTCAAGTTTGTTTTTTATAAATCCCACCTTTTACATAGGAGGTGAAGTTTTTCTGGACATTCTTTCTTTCTTTCTTTTAAATTGACATATGCAGGTTTATAAAAACATTTTCTGTCAATGTGGGATATTTTGCCCTGCAGGCTTTTATCACATCCAGAACTTACTTATACATACACACTAAACTGAGCCTTTACTCTTTTGATCTGGTCAGTATCATATTCTTATGTCCTTTACAGGATACTGGACAGTAAACAGAAAAGAATGATTGTGGGACACACCCCTCATCCCCTTGAATCACAGATTGGCCCCAGGCCTGTGCATGCTTCACTTTGCTGTAAATTATTACAGCTCTGAGTCATTATTTGCATTATGGCGGTCTGTGAATAATTTTAGTTAAAAGGGCTTTGAGCATTGCATGTGTTTGTGTGTGTAAGTGCATGCACATGCTAGTAACTGTAGTGCATATACATGTACAATAAAAACTTGTGCTACACTCAGCAATGCATGTGCAAAATCCATGTCAGTCTGAGAAATAGCTCCCTCTAGAGGAGAACCCTCAACTTTTAACAAACTGAAATTCATAGTGTTTAATCAAAATTATTAATCAAACTGAGTTCTGATAGCTCAATTACAGAATAATTCCCTGCTGGATTCCAAGACATAGGTGCATTATTAGTAATTAACAAGCAGACATAGTTACACAAAAGAAAAAAAAAAAAAAAAACAGTACATGCCTATGTCAAGTCACCTTTATTTATATAGCACTTTATAAACAAAATACATTGCATCAAAGCAACTGAACAACATTCATTAGGAAAACAGTGTGTCAATAATGCAAATTGACAGTTAAAGGCAGTTCATCATTGACTTCAGTGATGTCATCTCTGTTCAGTTAAAATCAGTGTTGGGAAGGTTACTTTGGAAATGTAATAGGTTACAGATTACAAGTTACCCTATTTAATAGTAGTGTAACTTTTTTAATTACTTTAATAAAGTAATGTAACATCTCAGTTACGTATGTAACCATGGTTCCCTGAATAGGGAACGAGATGCTGCGGTGACGTCACCTGCTATGGGAACACCTTCGGTGTGACAAATGTCTGAAGCCCTATACCATCCCGCCAATCCTATTGGCCAAATAGCGCTTGGCACTGCCCTACGCATGCGTACGCATCGTATACCTGGGTGCCGCGTGCCATTTCACTCAGATTTCATGACTGAAGTAGAAGAATGCTATCAAGGTACGGCACGGCCAGGACCACAGCATCTCGTTCCCTATTCAGGGAACCATGGTTACATACGTAACCGAGATGTTCCCTTTCATTGGTCACTTCGATGCTGCGGTGACGTCACCTGCTATGGGAACGCTATACCAAAATGCCTGATGTACCTGATAGCTGGGATCTGAGGAAGCATCTGCTCAAGCGGAGAGAACCCGGGAGCCAGGAGCCATCCTCACATTCAGACTGTAGGACTTGATAAAAGTGCTCGGTGAGGACCATCCTGCCGCAGCACAGATATCATCCATAAAAGATCCACTGAGACAAGCTTGAGAAGAAGCCACAGCTCTAGTGGAATGAGCTTTAACTCCTAAGGGCGAAGTGAGTCTGTGCCCCTCATAGGCTAAAGATATTGCCTCCACCAGCCAATGGGACATGCGCTGTTTGTAACCTCATGGCCTTACTCTTATGTCCAAACAGACAAACAGCTGGTCAGACTCACGCCATGGGGCTGTACGATACACATAAGTCTTTAAAGCCCTAAGGGGCAAAGACTTAGATCTTCTGACCCCGCCTCAGCAGGGGATAAAGCCTCCAGGAACATTTGCTGAAAGCGAAAGGGATTAGATGCGACCTAGGAACATAATTAGGCCTCGGTCGCAACAACACCTACACAGATCCCGGTGCAAATTCCATGCACGAGGGTGAAACAGAGAGAGCCTGTAAATCCCCAACTCTCTTGAGGGAGGATAAAGCCATAAGAAGAAGTGTCTTCAGAGTCAGGATTTTATCCGGTACAGTTTCCAAGGGCTCAACAGATGGCCTGATAACCCTGCAACACAATGGATAAATCCCATGAAGGACTCGCACGGGGCGGAAAGGCCTCAGCCGTCACGCACCCTGTATGAAACGAGAAACCAGTGGATAACGGCCCACTGAGGTTCCGTCTATATATTTGTGGTAAGCTGAATAGCTGCCACGTAAACCTTAGAGTGACTGGCGTCACTCTATTCGAAAAACGATCCTGAAGGATCTCCAGCACTGAAGCCACTGGGCAGTAAATTGGATCCACATTAAGATTTTCACACCAGGTCGTAAACAGTCTTCACTTGAAAGCATATAAGCGTCTCGTAGAAGCTGCTCTAGAATTCAGTATAGTCTCGGTAGTTTCAACAAAAAGACCGGGACATACTAACTCACTCTGAGGTAGAGGTAGAGGTAGAATCTATGTGAAATAGTAATGTCCAACCAACTCAATTTATTCACTTTGCTTCAACTTAAACCGGTTAAGTTAACTCAACATGTTTTGATTTATTACAATCTAGCCAAATTTGTTTCACTCTATCAACATAAGGAGGTTTTTTTTTTCAAATTACTCATTTCAATTATGGATAGTGGTTCCACACAATTAGTTCTAGTTACTTTAACACAATATTTTCTATTTAAAGTTACCCCCTTCAACAAAGCATTTTTTTTCTTTCTAAAATTACATGAAAAAAAGTCAGTCATTCATCTTCTTATGGGAAATACAGGCAAGCAGTCAAGATGGGATTCTAACAAACATTACAGTGGAAAATGGTACACACATCTGGACCCTGTACAGTAAGCAACACAACTGGAATGTTCCCAGACCCAGAAACATAGTAAGGAGATCAGTAAAACAGCCCACGTGACATCAGTGGTTCAACCATAATTTTACAAAGCTACAAGACTACTTTTTTTGTGCAAACAAAATCAAAACAGCGACTTTATTCAACAATTCTTCTCCAAATCGCATCTTCCACCATTATCAACAGCACGTAAAGAATTAATGCGCATGGTGCTGCTGACCTAGAACACGCATGCACTGAGCCTTGATTACACACAGAGGAAAGCATTTTTCATGCCTCTTGTTACTCTTCATAATGGCGGTAGATGTGATTTGGAGAATAGTTTTTGAATAAAATCGCTAATTTTGTTTTCTTTGTACAAAAAAATTCTTGTAGCTTTGTAAAAGTGTGGTTGAAGCATTGATGCCACATGAACTGTTTTACTGATATCCTTATTATGACTCTGGGAACATTTCAGTTGCATTGCAGCCTTTATGGAGGTTCAGAAATCTCTTGCATTTTCATAAAAATATTAGGCATGCATTGGTTGACCCGCCATCAATCAGAAACCGGACGTTTTTGCTTAAAATACGCGATTGGTAATCGGCCGGTCTTTGGAATTTTTCCAGAAGTGCGTCCACGTGCTCAGACTAAATCTACATGAGGGTGAGTAATTAATGACATGTTTATTTTTGGGTGACCTAGCCATTTAAACACACCTGAACCAGCTAATCAAGGTTCTTGGGAATTTTAAAACAATAAAGTATTACTAGAAGTTCCAGGCAGGTGTGTTAGAGCTAAACTCCACACAACACTGGCTTTTCTAGAACAGAACTGGACACCCCTGCTTGCATTAAAATGAATGGTTTTTGGGAGGCGAATGCATTCATAATCTGTCAGTTTATAGTAGTACCACATATTTTGTATTTATTGTATTAATAAACCTAATCTTATTCTATCTGTCTTTTGTCAATTTCCAGTGGCCAGTGAGAGAATTACGTTTTAATAGAAGGTTGTGTTGAGTGCAGTTGTTCTTACCTGTGTAGTGGGCACCAAGAGGGTTTTAGTATTTGTCCAAGGACTCTTCTTCAGTATGCAAACATCTTCATAAGTTTTGTAGTGTGGATGCAGTTTGGCAAAGATTGTTGATTCTGATGGGCCTAAGGTAATTCTGGATGTCTCAAATTCTGCACAAATCTGTAAACACATGAAGTGTGTTAAAAAAAAAAAGGTTTAACAGCAAAAACCAATTCAATTATCAAAATATTAAGTGATTTATTTGTGTGAGTGATGAATAGTGTCATGTTTACCATTCCAAAAGGGTTAACCTGATTACATATCTGGAGCATTTGTATAATGTGAACAGCTCAGAGTAGTGTCCGGTTTAAAGTCATTGTATGACCACACCGCCATGTTCATAAACAAATCTTCAAATACTTCCACTGTGCTGAGCCAGGGCTCTCCAAACTCGGTCGACATCTCATGGTTAGACATTTATTGATTATTTAGCTTTTGCAATTAGTTAAAATATACATATTCTAACAAATAAAGGTAATTACTTCCGCTTTTGAAAGTCATTATGTATTACTAATATACAATTAATTTATACAAATAAATATATTTTGCACACAAAATGAGATAAGAGAGAAACTCCTATTCACCATTTGATTAGCTATAGGAGGAAGTAGCTGAATGACAAATAATTCTGCCTCTTAACATCTCTTATTGTAAGCCATATGTGTAATAAAAGTAAAGGTGATAGGACGTTTTATTTTTGGATAAACATTTTACTAATAAATACAATCTCTCTTAAAACACCTTATTGGGTTATGATATTTAAAACAGTTTGGTTTGATCTAGCGCAGAACTAAAACTTTAATGAAATATTTTCCCCAATTATAAAATAATTTTATGATTAGCTAGCTCCACACCGGAGAGCTGCTTAATAACAGGAAATCAAGTTATAATTCTAGCGACATTGACTCTGTATTTTCATGTTTAATATTGAAAAGCTTTCTATTGCATATTGAAAAGCTATCTATTGCATAAGGACTGTTATATAAATAAACGTGACTGGACTTTTCTTTACTGGAGTGCCTGGACTCTGGAGAACCTCAGAGTTCGTGCAAACATCCACATCGCTGTAATCAAATATGTTCTTAAGAGCTGCTTTTACATTGCGGTCAGTTTTTGTTGAGTTCATGCAGTTATTGAGAGGAAGGCGTGCAGTATATATTTACATATTCATCCAAGGTTCGGATCGGCTCGGTTTGCCTCAAAGAAGTATCTTCTTCTTTTGAGGAAGAGGAGAGTGTATTACAATCTTGCGCTATAGCGCCACACTGGTCAAACTGCATTATTGGAGGCTTTCACATTAGGCATACGAGATCAAACCACTAACGTTACTCAAAAACATTTGCCGGCTTTTTTTTTTTTTTTATCGTCGACATTGTCGATAATGTCGAGTTATTATTTCAGCCCTAGTGTAACTTTATATATTTACTCAAGTCAATACTTTACAGAGAGTCGTGCGCATACACATCTCCCAACCGCTCAAAATCATCTATTAACGGTGCAGTAAACCGATTACACAATACAAGACTGCAAAACAAAAGCACCCCAAAACATGAACTCTAAGAGAAATTAAAGACTTTGACTTAACACAAGAAAATCTTTAGATTTTCTTACCTGACTGGTACCTCTTGCTCTCCTTCGCGCCGTCATCAAATGCGTTGGAAATCGTCACTTCCGTTTTTTTTTGAATTACGAAATTAAACACTTTACGTTAGTTTAACGATTGATAATTAAGTAAAATTGAAAATGAAACCGTTTAAGTCGATTAAGCACAATACAATTGTGTTTTGGCGGAAAACCAAATATATTTGTGTCTTTTTTAACAAAACATATCTGTGTAAAACGAACAGTGCCACAAATCCATTTTTTTGAGTGCAGCAGCTGTTCCACTCTGTCCAGCCTTATTAGGATAATACCGCTGGATCAAATGAATCGGGGAAAAAGCATACAGACTGGTCCTGGGCCAACTGTGAGCTAACGCAGCAAAGCCCAGGGGCGATGGGGAGAAACATAGTGGGCAATGCGTAGGCCATAAGAGATTCACCGTTTGGGGTGTAATATCCATTCCCCTTGTTCCAGAGCCTGTCTGGATAGCATATCCGCTCCGAAGTTCAAACATCCGGGGACATGAACAGCTCGGATCGACAGAAATTTGTTCTGAGACCAAAGAAGAACATGTCTCGCCAGCCTGCACAGGGGGCGAGAGCGTAATCCTTCCTGATAATTCAGGTATGACACAACCACTGTGTTGTCCGATCTGAGCAACACAAGACGGCCGATCAGCAGATTCGCGAATTACTGGAGAGCCAGAAAAACTGCCAGTAATTCCAACCTGTTTATATACCAACTGCGTTGTGCCGCTGTCCACACTCCATGGGCTGGTTGCCGTTGACAAACAGCTCCCCAACCGGTCAAAGACGCATCCGTCGTGACGGTCTCTGGGAAAGCACAAATCCCCAGCTGAACCCCGGTAGGAGAAATTCGGGTTGGCATCCATAGTTTTAACAACATCACTCAACTCCGTGTCACCGAAATCGTCCAATGCGGAAGACAACGGGGTGAAATATTTTGTCTTTTCGCCCATTTTTCCACTGAAAAGGGCGCATGTGAAGTAAGCCCAGACAAATTACGGGGAATGCCGCTGCCATTAGACCTAAAAGTCTCGCTGTCACTGTGCGACCCGCTTTGAAGCGCCGCACGCATGACGCAATCGACTGAGCGCGCGGGAGAGAAAGCTTTGCTGTCATCGTGCGAGAGTCCAATTCTATTCCCAGAAAGGTTATCTGTTGAGAGGAGATTAAAACACTTCTCTGAAAATTCGTGTGTAAGCCCATGCTCTTTA
Organism: Carassius auratus; assembly: GCF_003368295.1. Classification (NCBI taxonomy): domain Eukaryota; kingdom Metazoa; phylum Chordata; class Actinopteri; order Cypriniformes; family Cyprinidae; genus Carassius; species Carassius auratus. Next base: position 14,549,923 of record NC_039266.1, read on the forward strand.
AGTGATTCAGCACAAGAACCCGATGAGAATGTGCTCGAGTCTGCGATTGCGCTAAAACCTGCCAATCGTCTAAGTGGTTCAAACACGGACACCCTGGAGCCGTAACGGGGCCAGAGCTGCATCCATGCATTTTGAGAAGTACGGGGTCACAATCCGCTGTCTTTTCTTTTTTTTTTTACAAAATAACGGCTGTAAAACCCTGCCTTCATCTGAGAGGGGTGTACGTCTTCTATAGCCCCTTTGCTCAGCACAGTTGACATCTCCTGTCCCAACACCGCTATTTCCATCGGTTACCACCGTGGAAAGAATTCAGCGGAAAAGAGGCGGGCCTCTTAAAAACTGAATGGTGTATCCATGACAAATTGTGCGTAACACCCATTGAGAAATGCCGGGCAAGCGTTCCACATGGCCCGAAACAATACTAGCGGTCTCAAAATTTCCACTTTCTGCAACGCTGTCATACACATTAAATGTCCGTGCATGGAAAAACCTGCGGCATTCGTGCACAGGGGAAGTGTATGCATAAGAGCCATTGCGTTCCAATTGTGTATAATCCTGAAACGTGTCCACGGCAGGAATTAGGCCAACGAATTGAACATCGGGCTCTGCCGCTAACGAAAAGCGGCAGCTGTGCGCGCCGTCATAAACGGGTCGTCTGTGTAGGACCCTTGAATCACCCCTCGAATTCTGAAAGCTGGAGTGTCTGAGGTATTTTTTTTTTTTTTTTTTACTTTTGGCGTTACAGCCCGATCCAATGCTGCTCGAATCGCTGTTTGCTGCGAGACAGTCAATGTTAGAGCGTAGGGACGGCAGTGAGAGTGTTGGATGTGCATTAGTGGTCCAACAGCACTCCATAGTGGAGGGCACAGTCCCTGGCAAACATGAAGGAAAGCGCATGCGTAAAACTCGCTGCGTTTCGTTGTGTATAATCCTGAAGCGTATCCACGGCAGGATTTAATTCACCAAGATAAAAATCAGGCCACACCGCTATTGCGAGAACGTGGCAGCAGTGTGAGCCGTCATAAACTGGCCATCTTTGCCAGCCTTTTGTGCCGTTCCTCAAACTCTGAAGACTAAAATTGGGCAGTGTCTGAGGGGGCGCTCAAATGATAGCTCAATCCAATGATGCTCGAGGTGCCTTTGCTGCGAGACAGTCAATGTTAAAGTGTGGGGACTACAGTGAGAGGGTTGGATGTGCATTAGCAGTCCAACAGCACTCTTTAGTGGAGGGCACAGACCCTGGCAAACATTGAAGGAAAGTGCATGTGTCAAACTCGCTGCGTTTTGTTGTGTATAATCCTGAAGCGTGTCCACGGCAGGATTTAATCCAACAAGATAAACATAGGGCCATGCCGCTAGCGAGAACGCGGCAGCTGTATGAGCCGTCATAAACTGGCCATATTCGCCAGTCTCTTATGCCGTTCCTCAAACTCTGAAGACTGAAATTGTGCAGTGTCTGAGGGGGCGCTCAAATAACAGCTCAGTTCAGTGACGTTCGAAGTGCCTGTGCTGCGAGATAGTCAATGTTAGAGCGTGGGGGTTAAGAACGAGAGGCTTCTTGTTAAGAACTGCCATAAAGAGAATAAAATTTGCCGAAATAGACACGACTCGATACACCTTCGACGAGACTTAGGTCGCAGCGGAGTTCAGCGCGATCCGTTTCAGCTAGAGAGGTAGTCTAATGGCATCGCTATATAATAGCAGTCCGCCATGTCACTTAATCGTGGCGAAACCCGCGCCATTCGTGATATGCGCTGATTAAGGCTGCTTCCAGGACCTCGAACCCTCTTGGTGGAGGTCCGTGAGAAGGGTAGTTTATCCAGAGAGAACCGCGTAAGCCGGCCAGAGCCTACTCCGAGTTCGAAGCCGCGGTTAGACAAACATAGTAGAAAAGCAAAACTGCTCTGATTAACGCGCTCGAGTGGGGAAGAGCGAACAAGTGTAAAAACTCCAGTGCATCACTGTATTCATAGTCAAGCCGCATATATCGCCCCTGACCAACACCTCGTGCGGGGCCTCTGCGACCGCAGAAGTGAACGGTGGGGGTTAGACGCGAAGCGACTTAAGAAATAGACTCCAGAGCGCGGATACTTTTTATTTTTATTTTACCATAGCCGTAGGCTATCACAGAGAGAACATGTAGAGGCTGCTAACGAATCTCTCATGAGTGCCTCCCTGTGATAAACCCATTATACGGCTCTTACCTTTCGTTGACTCATCGCGTCCGCGAAAGAGGAGTTAAACACTGCTCGTAGAAACCGCTGGAAAACGCGAGATGATTCTTAGGGCATAGATGATTCGCTTCACTGAAGGAATGAAATCTGAGCGAAAATGGCGCGCGGCACCCAGGTATACGATGCGTACGCATGCGTAGGGCGTTGCCAAGCGCTATTTGGCCAATAGGATTGGCGGGATGGTATAGGGCTTCAGACATTCGTCACACCGAAGGTGTTCCCATAGCAGGTGACGTCACCGCAGCACCGAAATGACCTATGAAAGGGAACTAATTACTTATGAGTACTTTTTGATTACTTTTATAAATTTCTAATGAATGTTTATTTGCAACTCTTAATCATCTACAACCATTTACACCATGCAGGTTTAACCTTAAACTAGTGCTCAACACTGTCAGACTTTCACCATCCTTCATCACTTGAATTAAGATGATCACATTTGAACACAGCCACCACACAATCAGACTTTAGTACTGCCTTTTACTTTAATGAGATTGATCTGAAGTTCAATGCAGATTTAAAATCAAAAGAAATAGTTTATAGATACTGTATTTGAAACCAAATCTTTGCATAACTACAGGCATCTAACGGCATCTAACATTGGTTTGGGGGAAAATGGTTAATAAAAAAATAAAAGCATATACATCAACTCTAATACGGTTATCTAATAAGCATGTGTCCTATTTTGTGTACTAGACTCCTGAAACATTGGTGTCTTTTTGAAACACTGCTGTCTCTTTGTATATGATATGATGATAGTTTCTCAAAATAAGTAAAAAATGCTCATGAAGTGACTCAGAGCAGTTCTAGAGTTTAATTTCCATGAGGGGCGGAATGGGAAAAAAAATAGGCTGGGAATTCTCACACTCATACATCCACAACCCATTCTGAAACATGGACAACCCTATTTTGTGTATGGACCTAACATGAAAAAGATTTGAATCCAATTAGGTTTGACTTTTACCATGTTTGTAAGTGCAATTTTTTTTTTTTTTTTTTTTTTTTGCAAATGAATTACCACTTGTATTTATATTTACTACAAATTCCATGGTTAAACCACGGTTAGTGCCATACCATAGTCTACATTAATTTTCCTAAGGGTTGTGTTTTTGTATGCACTAGCTTCCCCTAAACCTATGACAAAATATGATGATTTGTCTGCTAAATTACTACTGTAACATTATAATAGATAATAATCACGTCGTTTATACAGTATTTTAATTGAGTGTGAGCAATGTGCTGCTGCTGCTTGACTTAGTAAACAAAGACAAAACTACATAAGCATATTTACAGACGAAACTGACCTGCACCTGAAACCCTGAACAGAAGTGTCTCTTCTCTGCTCCAGCTGCTGTGCGCTACACAGTTTACTCCGGTCTCTCTCTCTCGCATTGAGTCTGATCCAAACCGAGGCGTGCGAGCGCGCGAGCCCAACCATTGCTTAATATTCACAGACGCCAGTCCATATTGCGTTTTTATTCAAGTGTACTGACCTTGATTTCATCCAAAAATCATCAAATGATCATCCAAAATGTGGCATATTTCGGCCGCATTATAGGCTGAATTCCATTTTTATGATTGGATTCTACGAATGTGTTCTCCGTGTCGTGGAGATTATGGGCCATATGTCTTAGTGCAATTTATAAGGAAATAAATAAGCTGTATCTGGATGTGTGTAAATATTCAAATGTAATCCTCTTTGTAATCGTTACAATTTTCATAAGTAACTGTAATTTAATTACTCGTTTTGTCTTAGTAACTGTAACTGATTACTGTTACATTTATTTTGTAATCAAATTACGTACATGTAACTAGTTACTCCCCAACACTGGTTAAAATAGTGTCTGTACATTTATTTGCAATCAAGTCAACGATATCACTGCAGATGAAGTGACCGTGACTAACCACCGTATGGACTGGATACGTACTGGATCCAGGTGACTGCAGTGACCCTCTGATCTGGATACAGACTGGATCTGGTGGCTACGGTGACCTCGGAATAAGAGAGAAACAGACTAATATTAGCGTAGATGCTTTTCTTCTAATGATGTAGCAAGTACATCGGGTGTTATAGGAAGTGTTCCCTGTTCCGGTTTACCTAATAAATGCAGCCTAAAAATCCTTTAATGGATTTGGATATTAAAAGCATATTAGTATGTTATGTGTAAGCCAGGTTAAACAGATGGGTCTTTAATCTGGATTTAAACTGCAAGAGTTTGTCTGCCTCCCGAACAATGTTAGGTAGGTTATTCCAGAGTTTAGGCGCCAAATAGGAAAAGGATCTGCCGCCCGCATTTGATTTTGATATTCTAGGCATTATCAAATTGCCTGAGTTTTGAGAACGTAGCGGACATAGAGAATAATCATTTAAAAGGAGCTCATTCAAATACTGAGGTGCAAAACCATTCAGGGCTTTATAATTAATAAGCAATATTTTATAATCTATACGATGTTTGATAGGGAGCCAGTGCAGTGTTGACAGGACCGGGCTAATATGGTCATACTTCCTGGTTCTAGTAAGAACTCTTGCTGCTGAATTTTGGACTAGCTGTAGTTTGTTTACTAAGCGTTTAGAACAATCACCCAATAAGCATTACAATAATCTAACCTTGAGGTCATAACTGCATGGATTAACATTTCTGCATTTGACATTGAGAGCATAGGCCATAATTTAGATATATTTTTGAGATGGAAAAATGCAGTTTTACAAATGCTAGAAACGTGGCTTTCTAAGGAAAGATTGCGATCAAATAGCAAACTGATGACGAAGAATTGACAGAGCAGCCATCAAGTCTTCAGCATTCTTGGTTATTAGATGAAGAGCTTTAAGGTCATATAATTAATACCTCTGTTTTTTCAGAATTTAGCAGTAAGAAATTACTCGTCTTCCATTTTTTTTTTATATTGACTTTGCATTCCATTAGTTTTACAAATTGGTGTGTTTCACCGGGCCACGAAGAAATGTAGAGCTGAGTATCATCAGCATAAAAGTGAAAGCTAACACCATGTTTCCTGATGATATCTCCCAAGGGTAACATATAAAGCGTGAAGAGTAGTTGCCCTAGTACTGAGCCTTGAGGTGCTTCAAACTGCACTTGTGATAGATAGGATACCTATGCAAAAGAATGTTGTGGTCAATTGTGTCAAACGCAGCACTAAGATCCAATAGAACTAATAGAGAGATACAACCATGACCAGATGATAAGAGCAGGTCATTTGTAACTCTAAGGAGAGCAGTCTCAGTACTATGATACGGTCTAAATCCTGACTGGAAATCCTCACATATACCATTTTTCTCTGAAAAGGAATATAATTGTGAGGATCCCACCTTTTCTAGTATCTTGTACAGAAAAGGAAGATTCGAGATTGGTATATAATTAATTCGTTTGTTGGGGTCAAGTTGTGTTTTTTTGATGAGAGGACATATCTTAATGACAAGGAGGTATTAATAATAGTCAGAAGAGGATCTATGACTTTTGGAAGCACCTCTTTTAGGAGCTTAGATTGTATAGGGTTTACCCAGAGCTGGGTAGATTACTTATGCATTGTAATCAGTTACTGATTACAGATTACATGAAAAAAAAATTGTAATCAGTAATACAATCTCTTAGATTACACATTTTTGGTAATGTAATCTGATTACTTTTGGATCACAGTTAGATTACATTTGTGCTAACCCTTATTTGATATCACATAAATTCAGTAAGCCTAATCTTGTACTTTTTAAAAAAATATATATTTAAAGGGGGGGTGAAATGCTCGTTTTCACTCAATATCCTGTTAATCTTGAGTACCTATAGAGTAGTACTGCATCCTTCATAACTCCAAAACGTCTTTAGTTTTATTATATTCATAAGAGAAAGCTAGCCTGTACCGATTTTTCCCGGAAAAACACGACCGGCTGGAGGCGTGACGTGTGGGCGGAGCTAAAGATTCACGAGCGCCAGTAGGCTTTTGCGTTGAGAGCGTTTGGAAGCTGTGACATTTCCTCCGTGAGGAAAAAAAACAACCAAAACAAACCATGGCTAACAGTCAGATTCAGCGTATAATTATGATCCAGAATCAGATCCAGAGGCTGAAATTTAATAAGAGCAGCAATTAGCGTCTCTATGTGGTATGTACTGAAACTGTATATATTTGCTTAGCGGTTTTGGAAAATGACTAAGTTTCACTTTGTCTTCTTTTTTTATTTGTATTTTTTTTTAAGCTGTACATGTGGAAAGTGCAGTTTGATGACAACATCGCATTTTGTTTACTTGATGTGCTTACGCGCCGATAGCTAAGTTAACAACACAGAGATATTTGAAGCAGTTTTACTCGTGCAGTTTGATGACAACATTGTATGTTGTTTACTTGATCTGCTTACACGCCGATAGCTAAGTTAACAACAGAGATATTTGAAGCAGTTTTACTCACCGCCTGCGGTTCCAACACATGATCATGACCCTTTTTCGTTGGGACTGCATTATCCTTAAGAAATAAACAATGTGCAAATCCGGCGTCAAACTGGGCCTTGTTTATAAAACAAGCATTCGAAATGCAGGGGAACAAACACAAACACTTGCACAACTCCGTTGATGCTCTGTAAAAATAAACTCCATCCACTGGTCCCTTAATGCTGTTTCTCTTTGGTAATCTGTGCAGGGTTGTCTTGCCCTGGCAACCAAAAACACACTTCTTTTGTGACATTTCGCGACACTCTCGCTCTGATCAGTGAACGTCTGTTGTGCTCTCAGTGCTCTGCTATACGGGAGCGTGCGCTCTTCCGGCAGACGTGCCCTTAGGACCCATATAAGGAAATTCCGCTCCATCTAACGTCACACAGAGCCATACTCGAAAAAAACTTTCCGAAACTTGTGACAAACCGGATGGAGTATTTTTGGAACAGAAATACTCCTTCAAATGTACAACTTAATTTTTGAAACTTTGTCCATGTTTAGCATGGGAATCCAACTCTTTAACAGTGTAAAAATCTCAGTATGCATGAAATAGCATTTCACCCCCCCCCCACCCCCTTTAAATATATAAAATATTCAGCAAAAAAGCCACAATAGCATATTTGTCAAGTGCAATATATGGACAGTTAATACTTAGAAAATACTAACACTAATTTACCTTGCTGTTAGAGTTTGCTAGTAACACTGAAAAAAAAATCACATCTTATGATTTTAAATCATATTTACTTATAATTAAGTTCCTTTTGAAAACCAATATTGAAATACATGAAATTACAGCAATATCACTACTAGGTAAAATATTTAATCTAAATAAAAAAAATAAAAGTGAATAAGACTGTATCAATGAAAAAACATCAAACGATATAGCTACACTGCGAACGTGAATTTTGAAAAAGATTAAACTCAGCGATGACATTTCTATCCATCTCAAACCATTTTAAGTGCAAAGTAACAACAAGGAAAAGACTAATAATAACAACATTACAAAAATGAACATTAAAGAGGATGAAACTCACAGCAATAACATTGCTAATACAGGGCTCCACATTAAGCTTTTACATGAGCTTGTCCTCATGTAAGTATACTTGTCCAGGAAAAAAAGTTTTTTGACACAAATGTAATTTATTCTGAAACGGTCTCATCAGTGCTCTATCAAGTATTACTTTAATCAGTATATATTTTTTTTATATTTGCCTTAAATTGATTGCTGTTACACTTTAACTTTATAAAGGAAAATATTTTCCTAAACTGATTAAATGTAGATGTCTACATATACGTTGAATTCTCACATTTGAACAATTCATTACGTTAGAATAATAAGACATTAAGGTTATTATTATTATTAAAATGAAATCAGTATCAACAAAGTCCATCCGTCCAAATGAATAAATTATGTTATTAGATTAATGTTTTAATTTTTTGATATACAAAATATGAAATGTTTAAAATGCAATGATACTTTTAAATATGATATTAAACCACCAGTAGGGGTCGACAAGTCACTGTCTTAATGAGCGAATCATTGATTCAACCGATTCATTCAAACGGCTGATTCATTCAATAAATTAAGGAGGTGACCATTTTATAAATGGCTCACTGAATCATTGACTCATTTAAAAATGAATAATTTAGTAAAACACTTTTACTAGGAGATGCGCGACTGTTCTGCTTTTGCAATGTTTGTTTCTTTGTGTGTGCTGTTCTTATAGTTTTTATTTCTCTGCGAGTCAGACAGACTGCACGAGCCTCAACTGACGTGACCTTGATACTGTCAATACATTATCTGTTATTAGTCACCGTTTACACTGAAAGTAATAAAATCAGAATCATTCTCTTCAAAGTTTCGGTGATGCCCTAGTTATTTTTTGTTGTTAAAATTTTGATCAGGTTACTTGTCCGCACAGGCAAGTACCATTCTCTTTCACTTGCCCCTTCACAACCACTTGACCCAGACAAGCGTTAATGTCAAGCCCTGGCTAATATATAGAGACCATTTCCAGGTCAAATATTTCATCTCAAAACACTTGAAGTGCATAAGGTAGTAACAGTGAAGAAATATCAACATTACAAAAATATATTAAAGGACATGAAATTCCCAGCAATAACTTTGGTAGGTCAAAGATTTCCATGGACAGCAAATTAATCCATGGTAGTTTAAACTGAATAGTGACATTTTGCCAAGTCTTAAAATTTTTTTTAAATGATGTCTGAACATCCAGTGATCCAGTGAAGGCTGTGTTCCCCACCATATTCCAATATCTTGCTGATTTCTTCTGAGCGTGATTCTGATCCCCTCCCCCTCTCTGCCGGAAAAACTCGAATAATCACAAACGTATATAAGCGGCAGGTTTATTAGGAAAAAATATAAACGTAAAAAAGATCAATGATTTGTGAACGACTTATTACCATTGTGTAAATAAATAAATGTAATCATGTAATCCATAAAAAAGTAACTTTAGTCTGATTACAAGTATTTTAAAAAGTAGTTTACTCTAATTACAAGTACTTGAGTTTTGGAATCTGATTACGTAATCCAGATTACATGTAATCCGTTACTACCCAGCTCTGGGTCTAACATACATGTTGCTGGTTTAGATGATTTAACAAGTTTATACAATTCTTCCTCTCCTATAGTAGAGAATGAGTGGAACTGTTCCTCAGGGGGCCTATAGTGCACTGTCTGATGCAATACTGTTGCTGACGGCTGAATGGTTAAAATTTTATCTCTAATAGTAAAGTAGTTCATAAAGTCATTACTGCTGTGATGTTGGGAAATGTCAACACTTGTTGAGGCTTTATTTTTCGTTAATTTAGCCACTGTATTGAATAAATACTGGGGTTATGTTTGTTTACTTCTAAAAGAGAAGAAAAGTAATCGGATCTAGCAGTTTTTAATGCTTTTCTGTAGGATAGTTTACTTTTCATTTAATCATAAAATATTGGATTTCCCTTACAATACATTTTAAATGAATTTTTATAATACTTATTCAAAAAAGCACCAAATTCAAATACACATGTTATTATTATTATTATTATTATTATTATTATTATTATTATTATTATTATTTGTAGTAGTAGTATTTGTTGATATTATTAGTATTATCACAGTATTTTTTTAAATGATGTCTGAACATAACTTATGCACTTTATTTTACAGTACATGTACTTACATGTGTACTTGGTGTCTTGGTACAAGTTATACAAGGTGACTACATGGGGTAGGGTAGGGTAGGTTCAGGGTTAGTACCTAGTTAATACAAAGTTATTGTAATTGCTATAAAAAGTACATAGTATGTACATGAGGAACAGGACTGTAAAATAAAGTGCTAGCAAATATTTATTAGAATATATAAACATTTTATTTGACAACAAAATGTTGTACATTTTGTTATTGTTTGTCATTGTTATCAATATTATAATCATAGAAAGGGTCTGATCTTCTTGATGTGGAATAAAGCTAATCTGCAGGATCGGGCAGTTTTTGCAATGTGTGGTTTAAATATTTGTATTATTTGAAATTTTAGCAGACAGTCACTTATAAGACTTGTAGACTTTCTTTTTAAAAATACAAACATATAAAACTTACATTTTAACAAATAAACATGAAGAAAGAACACCAGAAACAAACAAAAGTCATGAAAATAATAATTGAGATATATATATATATATATATATATATATAGATATAGATATAGATAGATATAGATATATATAGATATATATAGATATATATATCTATATATATATATATATATATATATATATATATCCACCCCCCCCCCCCCCACACTCAAAAACTTATAATAAAGGCATAATAATCATATTAATCACAAGTTTGTAGGAAATAAACCACTTTTTTTTTTTTTTTTTTTTATAAGACAAATAACAAAATCTTGTCTATTAGTTTATACCTGATTCTTTCCAAATGTAGTGTACCCGTCAACTCTGTCAGGCATAATTTAAGAGTTGGAACTTTTTCTTCCAAATTAAAAGGATATGTTATTTTGGCATAGATCAACCAATATGGAACAAACTTCTGTTGTACACGTGTATGTCTAAAAAAAAAACACTTACACTTGGAATAATGAAGCCTATGAAGCACTTTAAACTGAATGAGATAATGTCTAGCATTAATGGAACATCTGTGGACATTTCTACTGTAAATTGTTGTCCCCAGGCAGATTTAATGTTCTCCATAGAATAACTTTTCACATGTTCTAAACACTTGTAGAGCAAGGAGATGGTACTACCATCTAGAAGAAATCTTTCCAGAAATGTGTCCAAAAAAATGGGTGTAGCTGTGACATAATTAGCAATGTTAGACTTCACAAAGTCTCTTAATTGATTGGTTAGAAGGAATACTGTATCTCTCACACTGCTGCTCACAGGAAGCACATTTTCCATTTATTAATAAATCCCCTACATTTTGTAACCCTACATTTTTCCAAAACACAAATGCTAAAAATCTAAAATTGAAGGGTGTAACACAGTTCGTAGGTTGGGAAGAAGGAGGCGGGAACAGGCGAACATTATACTGGTTGATGTATGAGTCCACCGATGTGTTGCCGGTGCACACCAACACATGGCGAGTGTTTTAGTGTTTTAGTGCTGGAAGCATGGCCAGCATCTCCAGGCAGTTTATATGCCATGTAAGATGGCGACCACTTCACAGTCCAGGGGTAGTGTGGCCACTCGTGGCCACTCTGGATGGAGATATGTGCATCTTTTAGATCAATCTTGACTGCTTTCACCCTGCAGCCCCTGCTGACCACCTAAACATCTTCTGAGGAAGAGAGGTAAACATGTTCTCTTACTTGAGAAATGTTTATCTCAAGAGCCCCTGTATATCTAACTTTCTATAGTCAGATATATACTTCATTTTATTCCTCAGAATTAAATGCAGTCAAACAACCGGACGAGTAAACACGGTCTGGTGTGATCAGATTTATATCCAAATCCGAAAATGATATATCCAACTTCTCATAGTCAGATAATATCCTCATTTCATTCCTCAGAATAAACTGCAACTAAACAACCAGACGAGTAAACATGGTCTGGTGTGGTAAGATTCCCATCAAAAACTGAAAATGATGTAATACATGCGTTGCCTCGGCAGCACGCGTGCCGATTGGTCACACAAACAATATCAATCTTCTTGGAGAAAAGCGAGCTATCACTGAGAGGGGAAATAACCGAAGCAGGCATCCGAGCCTCAAGAACAAGCTCTAGACCTAGGGAATGCAGGTTGAGATAGGAAGAGCCATCTCCAACCAATCCGCCACTTCATGTGCGATTCCCGCAATCTAGCCACCACCGTGCCTCAGCAGCAGCGGGACCGGAATCGCAAGATCACAGGCATGGACACACTCCTCGGAACATGCCCGGCGAGAGCAGAGCACTTAACAGCTGGAAATGCAATATCAGCCCCTTATATTTGAAAGCAGACTGCATGAGCTCGGCTCCTCATTGATGCTGCTCATTATAATATTAGGCATAATATGCTTGTGTAACTGATGCTTGTGCAACTGCCAGTTCATCGATGCCCTCCGTATCATTCTCCTTGGAGAAAGACAGGCGGAGCGTTGCACCCTCTCTCCGGGGGGGAAGGAACACAGTGCGGGCTTCCGAAACCCCGAGAGCAGGCGCTGGATCTGGTGGTTAGGGAAGAAGATGGGGACTCTCCCGTCTACTTTCCCTCCACCAGATCTATATGTGAAACCCATGAGCCCAGCCGCTGCTCCACCTCGGCGAAAGCGGGGGCAGGCACTGCGAGAAACGCTAGTGAAGGCTCCCTCATCAAAGAGAGACTTCTGAGAGTGAAGCAAAGCAGTAAAAGAAATAAAAAAAGATTGCATCAGGGGCTGTCAATTCCCTCGAGAGCTGATTCTGCATGCTTCAAGCAGACAACACGCAAACAATATCTTTTTCTTTTCACGGGCAGGGAAAAACACAGCCTGAACTTTAATTCCAGTAAGTGCTTTAATAGCCTCAGCTAAATGCTCAATCGCTAATGAAAAGAAAAGTGGTGACAGTGAACACACCTGTCTTGTACCTCTGTGTAATTCAAAACGAGAAGACATTGTTTGATTTGTGAGAAGTCTTGCACATGTACTCAAGTAAAATTTAATCCATGGAAAAAAAAATTCTCAAAGATTAAACTTCAATACGGCAAATAGGTAAGGCCACTCAGTTTAATCGAATGCATTCTCTGCATCTAAATGACAAAATGTCTAGATCTCGCTGCAAGTGAGAGGGTCAATGATGTTAAAAAGATGGCTAAGATTAGAAGAAAAATTACAATTTGGTATGAAGCCATTTTTATCTGGATGCACTAAATTTCTAATTATTGTGTTTAGTCTGCATTCCAAAGTTTTTTTCCAGAATTGTTTGATCTGTATTTAAGAGTGGAATCAGTCTATAAGAACCCAGTTCCTCTGGATTCCTTCCTTTTTTTGGAACTACATTAATAATTGCCTCGTTTAGGGAGGATGACAGAGACTGATCTATAAATGCCTGTTTATAAACCCTACTATATAAAAATAAGGTGATAGTAATTTGTTCAAGGATTTATAGAATTCATTACAAAATCCACCTGGACCAGGAGTTTTACACACTTTTAGAGATTTTATAGTATCTGATATTTCTGCACCTAACTCCTAAACTTGCTCTTGATTTAATGAGGGTAGATTTTGTTGAACTAGAAATTGAGCAATAACTGTAGGATCTATATTTCTTTTAGACAAATACAGTGTCTCATAAAACGTTTGAAAACTACTATTTTTATCCCTATAGGAAGTAAGAAATTTTCCTGTGATTTTAGAACACAAAATTTAATTCAATTTATTTTTAAGTGCACAATTTTGACAATAATTTTCAATACATGGATGTTTATCATTTTTAATTCATGAATTTGAACTTCTAATATCTCTGATTCAACCACATTTCTGTTTCTCTGAGATGCTTGATAAGACCTAATACCCCTAATGTATGCTTTAAATGTGTCTCATAACACTCCCATAGAAATGTCCAGCTGGTCATTGAATTTAAAAATGGTTTTTATATCCTATTTTAAGTGATTAATAAAGTCTTTGTTTGTAAATAAATGAGAATGAAGCCTGCAATTTCTTTGTGGTTTCTCCAAATTATAATTTTTAATAGCAAAAGTCACTTGACTGTGATTGGACATAATAATATTATGATATTTTGCTGTACATACCTGAGACATAAGTTTACCATTCAGAATGAAATAATCTATTCTCATATATAGATTATGATTTTGAGAATGAAAAGAGTATTCCATAGCCTTCGGATTGAGAATGCTCCACACATCAAACATATTAATAAAACAAGTTAATTATATATATATATATATATATAAAAAAATGTACTGGAGTTGAAACTAATTATTTTTGAGGAGTAGGAATTTTCTAAATACTGGTCTAGGACAGAGTTAAAATCACCCCCCAATTATAAGATTATATGATAATATTTGGAATTGGATCAAACATGTTTTTGAAAAACTCACAGTTGTTACGTTCATGGACTTTCTGTTCCTTTTATGTTTCCCTATTTTGGTCATGTCCCGTTTCTTGTTTGGTTAATTGATTAATCCCCACCTGTTCTCTATCCCCCAGATTACCTCCCTTGTGTTTAAAACCCTGTCTGTTTAGTTTCTCCCTGTCCGCGATTGTCAATGTTACCTCTGTTAACCCTTACGAAAATTAACCATGATTTTACTACAAATAAAACCAAAAAACCATGGTTACTGTAGTTAAACCATGGTAACCACAAATTAACCATGGTTTTGCTATATTAACCATAGTTTAACCATGGTATTTGTAGTAAATCTGTGGTTTTACAAATGGCAGTCAATGCGCCAAAAAACCATGGGTTACTACAGTTTTACTATAATAAAACCATGGTTATTTTTCGTAAGGGAATGTTATTGATGTTCATTAAACTCCTCTTTTGATTTATTATCCTCCTTGTTCTTCTGATTTGATGTATTCACGCCTGCATACACAGGCCGTAACAATAGTTAGGTCCATAAACATTGGCTAATGTTAATGGCGCAGAAAATTTTTTCCCTACAACAATTACAGATCTCCCTTCTTTATCTGAAATAGTCAAATTATGTTTAAATGGGACTCCTTTACATATAAGGATAGCTGTTCCTCTAGATTTAGCAGAGAAATTTGAATGATAAATTTTGAATATAATAAAGTTTAAATGAGTCTCTTGTAGAAACATAACATCTGAAAACATCGGTCACAAAAACATCATTTTAAATGAGGCAGTATTTTTTCCCCATTTTAACTGGTTTATTCAGACCTTATACATTCCAAGTGGAGAAACTTAAAGACACCCATTTGCATTTATTTTATTAACCCCTTACCAGTCACCCCCCATTTTTTGGCATGGAGAGAGAAATTACATACGCAAAATAAAAAGGTTTCTGCTCCATGATTATTTCTGACTAGATACATAATCAACATTTGTTCACAAAGCTGACACTTCAAAGTTTACTGTTCAGGAATCAGAATTACTCAGACTGTTATGATAATAAAGAAAAAAACAAACATAAAAATAAAAATATTAAAAACATATTTTTTAAATGTATTAAAAAATTGTTGATGTAGGATATGAGTTTAGCAACACAGTGTAGCTAAAGCCTCAAGTCTTCCAAAACTTCATTAGAAATTTCATAATCGAATCTGTAAAACTGTGAATGTAATGAAACATTTTCTACGGTCATGTTGTGTTTTTAGAAAAGGTTAATCTGATTGATTTATGGCACCTGTCATCTCTATAAGATCTCACATGTAAACACTTACAATACAACAATACAACAAAACATTTTCTTACGACCTTACATGAATTACTGTGACAGAAACACCTGCTATTAGTAGCATTAGAGCTAACGTTAGCATCAAGCTACATCAGACAAATTATTAAATTATTTTGGAAGCATGAGACACGATGCGGCGGTGTCCAGTTACGAAAGGCGAAGGACCAATCAGAGTCTGTATGACACACAGCACAAGCACTAATGAGGAGCACACACACAGAGACAGTGCTGGGAGAGCCTTTTTATCATCAGATCGCGTAAATCAGTGGAAAATTAATAGAAATTATGATTCTGTCTGAAGAAATATGAAGTAAACATAAGTAAATATATCCATATATATCCACAGATATGCATCTTTGGTCTATAAATCTTTATTGACGCTGTTCAGTGAGTCTATATGAACACAAATAAACTGCTGCAGACGTGAATGAATATGAATGAATTTCTATTCAAAATCTGGCATAAAACGGATTTATTATTTCTGCAACAATGTTTTATCAAAACATTGGTCAAATATCGAAGCTAGAGTCTTTAAACTTTCAACTGATGCACAATTTGTCCAGATCAAGTAAGAGAGTGATGTTTAACATGCTGTGAAAGTGAAACAGTAATAATCTGGGGCCGTCACCAATCTTTGACAGCAAAGGGGTTAAACATTAACTGTGATTACAACCACAAAAAAAAAAAAAAAAAAAAAATCTGTTCCGACAAGTCACCTACACACAGCAGATGTTTCTCTATCAGAGAGTCTAGTTGAGTTCTGTGAAAAATCACACATTCTTCTAGCTTTATAGAGATATTACATAGGTGTATTGAAATGTATACTGTACAAGCTTGAATTTATATACCCTAAACCTACCCTTCATACAATTTTTTTTCTTCTAAAAAACTATTCTGTATTATTTATAAGCTTGTTTGATGTGAACCAAAAAATTTCCCATAAGGTCAAAAAATTTATTGATATTACGATCCTTGTGGGGACATGTGGTGCCCATAACATAGGGGATACCAGGTACACACACACACACACACACTGGTTACCATCTTTTATAGGGACTTCCCATTTTCAAATAACTTAATTATAAGATGTTTTTTCTCATGGGGGCCAACCCCCCCCCCCCCAAAAAAAAAAGGCAAAAGCTCTTTTATGCTCTTTTTAGCCTTTCTTTAAAAAAAAATTGCCAACAAGTTGTTTTTTCTTTCTTTTCCAGGTGCTGGAAACCCAAAGTGTGAGATTGCCATAGTCATGTGCAGGAGCAAGTCACTGGACTCAAACAGTGACAGGTACTGGATCTCTGGCATGCACTTCAAAAAGTCTATCAACATAACTAGGTTAAATTAACATACTGTCACAAAAGTTATTTTTGAAATTATTTATCACTGGCACTGGCATATCTTTTGCAATATCTCTTTCTCTCTCTCTCTCTCTCTCTCTCTCTCTCTCTCTCTTTCTCACACTCACACACACATACACACACACGCAGACAAACTCGCACACACATTCTGGAATGAGACCCCGTGGCTGTGAGATCTGCATTCTTTCAATAAGATTACTTTTAAACAACTCAGTACAGTTGAGCTTTAACATGCCACTGTACAAGCTAGACTTTAATCACATTTTACTGCAGAACATATCAGAATTTTACAACTTCTTTACAGTAAGTCGGTCTAAACCTTAAACTCTTACAGAGCTGGGGCCCTCATTCATGTTCATAGCTGGTGCAGGCTGAATTATATGCCCTAATGCATGGGAAATATGTCATTAGCCTACTGAGGACTAGGAGTTCCACTTAAATGAAATATTCATCAATTTGTCAGTAAATTATCCAATGTATTAATTTCTAAATATAAATAAATGACTTGTTAGTGAAAGTTCTAGGAGTACATGGATGTCATAGTTTGTTTACTTCAGAAAAAAAGAAAAAACGTAGAGACGAGAGGACATGACAATGCTTAAAATATTAACAAGGTTATCAGCACACTTAATATGTACTTTTATTCAGAAAAAAAAAAGTATTTAACTCTTAAATGCATACCTTGGGTCTTTAGCAACCCATGACATCATTCTCTACCCACCCATTTTTTAAGTTATACATCAATTTTCTTAGTATTCTTCAAACTATTAATTATAAACAATATAACAAGAAAGAAAAAGTAAAATATACAAGAATGCCAGTTTTCTGATATTTTTTGTAAAAAGTTTTGAGTCGCCAGAGACCTGAGGTATGTAAATGTTATGAATGGAACGGTTCAACTTAGCCATGGTTTGTATCACAGGTTTAGAGTAACGTTTACGGTACAGTTCCGTATGTGCTATGTTTAGGTAAAAACTATACTGTCAAAAAAAAAAAAAAAAAACACAGATTAATCTAACTACAAGCAACAGCACAATATAAATACAACAAAGTTACAAATAAAGTAAAATAAGTGATTTTCAGGTTTTTTTTTTTTAGGTAGGTCTAATATTAGTTTTCAGGTGCAGAAATTGAATAAAGTTATGAAATGTAAAACAGCGTTGCATATTTGACTGTAGAAATTAAAGATTAATCTTTATTAACGTCACAAAAGTTATTCAGTAAAGAGCAGCGAGTGACTTCCTTGTTGCTTTATGATTAATATTAAGAAAGTGCTGTTACTTTAAGAGAATGCACTGATCCAGTGCATTGATACAGTATATTCAGCCGGCCATGTCTGCTCTTAGGATACTTACCAAGATGGGCATTTTGACATATTTTTTGCTTGAATTTGTCCATTTAAACACAATTCTTAGAGAGAGCTTAATATTTGCATGCATTCTGAGGCATGGGTTTGTGCACTTCGGATGATTGCACGCACAAATCTTCTCACTGAATACATGAGCTTGTGTCCTCTGGCTCTTAAATATTTAAACTGGCAAAGCTTAAACGAGTTTAGCTTATGGTGCATTCAAGTCATGTCAGGTACATCGTATTTATGAGTTAAATGAACATGAATGCCACCACAAAGTGGTAATTACGAGTGGGAAACATGGAATTTTCTTTAAGCTCAGAGTTTCCGAGTTGGGGGCGTGTCAACGAGAAACATGACAGCATCCATGGATGCAACGTCTTTTGTTGACAGTAATTTTTTTGTTGAAATTGATAGACATGATTGCAATATAACAATTAATACGTTTTTATGCAATACAGATTAAAGTGGCTTCATAAATTATTTAAACAAATTAAAAACGCAAAAAAAACACTTGATGCAAATTCTTTGCTCTTCATTTTCAATAAGCAGCATTGACAAACCCTGTTGTACTTTCTTGTAATTTATTAAAGGAAGGTACACTGCCATCTTGTGCCGACTAAACTGACTTGAACGCACCCAACATCATAATTCGACTTGTCAACTTGTAAGTACGAACTTCCCAGGAGGACTTCAACGCAGCATTAAACACAGATATCAACGTGTGTTGTCGGGGTCTCACATGTGTGTATGCGCTATCAGAACCCGGGTGATAAATGATCATATTCCAGCAAACGGCATTCGCATTGAATAAGATTGAATGGTTTGACCAGGTTTTATTTCTTTATTTTTTTATCGCTGTTGTAATGTATTGGGAAACCATAATGTACATCAAATAACAGAAACACATATTAGCCGAACCCTGTTTGTTTTACATATTATTTTTACAGATGCGTTGTCAGATTTAAGTTGAACCAAGGTCCTAGAGCATGCCGAACTGTGTGTGGAGAACCGTACGGTTCGATTTTTTTTTCTGCAAATCGTTCCACCCCTAGTAAATGTGTTAAGAATTTTTTTTTTTACACAACTATATTTACATATTTGATGACGTATTATGTGCAGTGGCAGTGGCACTGTTTGATAGAAAATTTGTATAATTTTTTGGCTGAACTATCCATTTAAGGCTTCCAAAGCCTTAGGCTGTTTTGACTCCATTTGTTGAATTTGATGTATATTAGTTGCAGCAAATAGTAATGGACTTGGGGAAACTATAAAACAACTAAACACATTCGCATAATGCACAGCTAAATTTTTATTGTCATCAGATGGAGGACCATGTAACCACAGAAACCTCACAGCATCCTTTTCTTTTTCTGCCAAAGCAATCTGCAGTAACGCTTTGGTGATGTCAGCAGTGAATGCATTTTTTATTGTAACTTGATAAGCACATCTAACAAATCAGGATTCAAGTTTTGTATAGTGAGCAAACAGTTATTTAGTGATGGACAACCCTCCTTGTGTGAAGATTGTTGGTGTCTTGTCTTCTCCAAGCAAAGCATGGTCTTTCTTTGCTTCCAAGTCAGTGACTGAAACATTTTCACAAATTACTTGGTGTAAATACTATTACATCTCTGTATTCTGTGTAAAATGTTACATAAGCTTTTAGTTTTCAAACCTTTTCTTAGCCACCCTGAAGTTATTTGAAGTTGTGGTTTATTTGGTTTCCAGGGTAACTCAACCTGATAATGTCTGTCATTCATAGTCACTGTCTGGTTCAAATGTTGTACAGCTTCTATTTCTTCTGGACTTTTAGCTGTCTTGTTCAGTATGCCCAAAGACTCTAGTTCCCAAAAGGTATACAACTGTTTCTCTGCATCTTCTTCTAAACCAATGTGCATATTTTATCTGTTACACTAGACCTGGGAATTTGTCCTTGTATTATACATTCAGAAACACTTTCCAGAGTTACAAAAGATTCAGTTAATCTTTCGACTCTACCTGATACCACTTGCAAGTAGTAGTGTGCTTCTGTTAACACTGAAAGTTCATAATCATTAGTGTCCTCAGAGAAAAAAAAATTGCAATTCCAATTGCTATGATTTCTATTCTTTGATCCGTATTCCATATACTTTCAAGTGATAACTTCACGATGTTGCATTCTGTATCTACAGGACACCTTGCTCCGTAAGTATGAAGATTCAGCTTCTCTCTATTCACTAAACCTGCAGGACCCTCTATCCACAGTTTCACAGTTGCAAGCAGTACAGTCATTTGCCCATCAGCCCTTGGTTTCACAGTGCTTGACACCAATGACAGGATTATGATTCAGATTCTCACAATAAACACAGGCCTTTGGAGCATAACTAGCATTGTGCATGGCGGCTGCAGATTACATTTTTTGAGCCTTGGTTCATGAGTCTTTTCTGATTTTGTGAAAGATCTATTGGTTAATGGCCTGTCCTTTTTTTGACCTTTCTGATCTATTAAGTTGCAGTGTTCTTTCTCTGCTTTGCAATCCATTTTGTAGAAACTGAATAAGTTCAAGCATTTTCCATTTACCACCAGAGTCCAAATTGACAAGTATAGGCTAAATCAATATCCTGTGGCATCAGTGGGAATAACAGTGAACACAAAAGACATAAGTGTCATATGGAACACACTGATTCCAAACCTCAAATGGGAATTTCACATTCATTATAAACTTCTCAGGGCCTTTATGTCCGAAAGCCTCTTTACAGCAGTGAAATCAAGCAATTTTTACATGAGCACCGATGACAATATACTTAATTCCAAATCTGTTCTGTAACAATCCAATGGCTGTGTCTTAATTACTGTCTGTGAGCCTTGATACAACATTTGCTGCTGCATCAGCTAGGTATGCTTTCCAATAAGAATTTTTATTTTTTATTTTTACACAGTGCTGCATTAGAATTAATAGCGGCTTCATACTGACTCCAAAGCTCCTGCCATTTGCTTATCTGGTCTGGTTAATTTGTCAGTAACGAATTTGGGTAGCCTAAAAGACTGGGTTTCTGGCCATCTTTAGTGGTTTGCATTGACATGTCTTACCCGTGTCTCTTGTTTGACCTTTCTCTCCATCAGTCTCATTGCATGGGATTTCCACATAGTAATGTGGTCCTGGTAAACCAGCATCTGTCTATCTCCCTCTCCAAATTGTTTTATATTATGTTTCTATGAAGATCCACCAAACTTTCCTCCTTCATTGATAACATTGACAGTAACTCATGCAATTTATCGCAGTTTAGTAGTTATTTACCAATCTCCTTTTCCAAGTGAGTCATCAACTTTGTTGCCGAGCTGCGGATTGTACTCCTCTTCTTTTTCATCTGCTCTAACTGTTCTGCCATCTTTATTTAATTCACTTTCACCTCAGAAGTTCCATGTAATGTGCATGCAATTATTTTGTATGCTTTTTGTTTTGTATTTTGGTTTGTATTTAGTTTATATCATCTTGCTTTTAATGTGTGCATAATTTTTGCTTGGATTTATAATTTGTTTATGTTTATGTTTTGTATTTGGTTGCATGCTTGTTTGTAGTGTGCATGCAGTTTTATTATTTTGTATACTGGTTGTTGCATTAGTATTTGTTGTACCCAGAGAGTCCTGAGAAATCATTTACCTGTGTACATACATTACAATATACACTTACTTAAATATTATGTGTAACATGATGACTGTGTAATGTTGTCGACTGTTCATTTAGTAGTGTTTTTACCCCAACATTTCATTAATATAGTAAATGTGTGTGTACATGTGCAAATATTTTTCAGGCACAGGCTGCACAGCATGATCCTGGTCCCTCTAAACACACCAGGAGTAAAGAAGATAAGGCCACTTACTGTTTTCAGTCAGGATGGTGAGTTCTGAGTAAAACAATCTGCCTTGCCACATGACGCTTATCAGATCCTCACCTCAGGTTCACTCTTTGCTGAACCATTTTCATGTCAGTGCTTTAACTTGTGTCTCACTATATCACAACACTCTCTCATCATCCTCTGTTTGATTCTTTCTGTGTTTCCACTTCTGTCTTTCCACCATCTTATAATTTTCAGTATGCTGTAACAGATTGAAGATTGTGTGTGTTGTGGGCCCTCTGAGGGTTTCCTTGCATTTACTACAGAGTGAGGTGTTTTTATCTCTGCAGATGCAATCCATGGTGGCCATTTTGAGATCCACTTTGACAATGTGAGGGTTCCTGCTTCCAACATTCTTCTTGGTGAGATTAATTAATCAGAATCTGTGTGTTGGTGCATGTACTCACCTACTGTATGTGTGTATACACTTTCTACAGACTAATGAGCCCACAAAAAAAAAAAATAACTGTAGTGCTTTGGGCACTTATTCACGGGGTGAAATCAGAATTCATTGAATGTTTGATTAATTTAGTTGAATACTAGAAAATAATTTAAATTTATTTATTTAACCATAATTTATTTAGCTTAAAAAAACATTCAAAGGAGACACATAACAAAATGAACTTACCTTGTGGGTATTCACTGTGTTGTTGTTGTTGTTGTTTTTTTATTTTATTTTATTTTTTTAATAAAATGACTTGGTCAGTTTGCCATAGTGAGTTTTAAGCTTCATACATAATTATATAATCAATCTGATTAATGACTGGTTGGCATTTGATTCACTGATTCATTAATTTGATTAATTGTTTGCTCTCTAATTGGTTGGTTATAGGTGAGGGCCGGGGCTTTGAGATTGCTCAGGGGCGGCTGGGGCCAGGTAGACTTCATCACTGCATGAGGGCTGTGGGGCTGGCAGAGTGGGCCCTGGAGTTGCTATGCCAACGTGCAGCCCATAGACAAGCTTTTGGAAAGAGGCTTTACCAACACGTATGTAGTCATACTGTACATGATTTATGTGCTGTTTGTTGTGGGCAACCTTGGAGCTATTTTTTTTTTTTTTTTTTCATTTATTTAAATTTTTTTTGACTGTTGTTATCATTAGAAAAACGAGGCCAATAAAAATTCCAAATAAATCTTCTGAAATGTACTCTGATGTCTGGCTGGCTTTATCTCAAAGTAAAGAAACAGTGTATTACTGACACCCAGTGGAAGAGCATTTCATTGCAACTGGTGTATTTGTACTGCATGCATCGATCCTGCAGTTTTGGTTTGATTTAAAGTATGCAATATAGTCCGTTTGTTGTTGTTCATGTGTAATAATTTGATTTGCATTTTATTGTAGGAGGTGGTAGCTCACTGGATAGCTGAGTGTCGAATCGCCATTTCGCAGTCACGTTTGTTAACACTACATGCTGCTCAAACATTGGACACGCAGGGCAACAAGACTGCAAGGAAACAGGTATTTCTCTTTGAAATTGTAATTATTTTCTTTGATTTTGTGAATTGCAAGTGAAATAATCTTGTCAAATGTCTAATGTCTGTCAAATATCAAATGTCTGTCTATCTTACTCACCACCGTCTGTCTGTCTGTCTGTCTGTCTGTCTGTCTGCCTGTTTCTGTTAAAGATCTTTGTCTTTCCTACCTAAAACATTAACTGACACTCCAGTAGATGATGGAGAAGATGTTCAGAATTCAACTCTGTGTGATATGTTAACCCCAGAGAATAGTAGAAACTCTGAATTTTGACACATGGATAGATGAGCCCGATTAGAGTGTGATAATAATATAGCGCAATAAACAGGAATATCACTGAAAATGTAAAATTTTGAAATATTCTCGTTTATGCGTGAAATTTTTAAAAGTTAATATATTATTAAGGTTATCTTAATGCAGTGGTTCTTAAATTTTTTTGGTTACTCCTCCCAGTAAAACCTAAATGTGAGGCTTCTGTGGTGGCTGTGTCCCACACTTTAAGAACCACTTACTTAATGTTACTGCGAGGACTTTAAGCCTGGGTTCCAGGTGTCTGAAAGGGGATGCAAAAGGAATATTTAAACAGATTGAGATATTGTTTTCAGAGCTAATACTGTGAGTCTGCACACAGGCTTTCTTTGAATACCTACAGTGTGAGATGAATGAATTTGGAAATAGCATATTCTTTAGATCCTTATATAGACACAGTAATTTCAAAGTAATTAAATAACATTTGTTTTACCACATTTAGTCCCTTCAGTCATAAAATAAAAAATATTATCTCTAAGCATTGGCATGTGTTAACAGTTAATCATGTTTTTAACAATTTAGCACTTTTTGTTTACTCTATAGGACGGACTATTAGAGATTGTTTGGAACATGCAGGTTGTGATGTGTCATTGGATGGATGGGTCAAGCCTCTGGAAGACCCCTAAAGGATTTTTCCCCCTGCAGACATTGTTATTCTTGTTGCACTTCTAAGAAAGTTAACATAATTATTAGTTTTGAAACAAAAAAACAACATAGAATAACTAGTTCGATACTTCACTCAAACTCCATTGCTAGATGCTATGGAAAAACTTTTTTTTCTCCTAGGACTGAAGCCTTTGCAATCACACAATGTAAATGCATGGCCATTTGTTTGTGCAGTAAGTAAAAAACAAACCAATGGCCCTGCAGCAGAGCTGCAAAAGCCTATGGCGATGAAGCCCGCCAGAGAAAGCCAGAATGGATG
Source organism: Carassius auratus (assembly GCF_003368295.1). Taxonomy (NCBI): domain Eukaryota; kingdom Metazoa; phylum Chordata; class Actinopteri; order Cypriniformes; family Cyprinidae; genus Carassius; species Carassius auratus. The sequence continues at coordinate 14,574,751 of NC_039266.1, forward strand.
TGGATCTGGCTATATAAGCGGGCATTCGGCATAGGATCTCAGATCAATTCTCCTTCAGCAACAATTATTTTTCTTTCACTGATCTATGGCACTTGAAGTGCTCGCCGTTGGCATGCCTCGCTGCTGACAGAAGTTACCTTTCCCTCTGTGCCTCGCTGCTGATCCCGCCCACTCTACGAGCCGCCTTCAGCATTCGGCGCAGACACCAGTTTGTCCCCTGCCGCCATCCGGTGAGCCTAAAAAAGCTATTCTTTGCTTACTAAAAGAGCAGCGGCATTGTTTCAAATGCCACACCTTCATTGCGGCTCCTGCAGGATTGCACTGCATGCTGACGACGGCCACTCAGATTTTGTTCTGAAGCTTCTCTGACTGAAATGGAGTGTTCACACTGCGAGAACATCAGTCTCGCCTATCTGTGTGCTTGGATTGTTTTCTTTTCAGAGAGCGACTCTACCCCTCGCGACCTCCTGTTTTCTCCCTCCCAGGGACCTGTGAGGAAAAAACAGCACGGTAAGGGGACTAAGCACTCAGCAACAAGCGAGCTTACGCCAGCCCAGATCCCGCGTGCTTCGCCCTTCCCAAGCAGAGAGGATTCTCCCAACCTCTTTGAACACTTAGACCAGCGTCCCTCAGTGGATGCGAGAAAAATGTTCTCATTCGGTTTAATGGAGGATGAGCTATTGGCACAACAGACTCTGAGGGGATGTTGGGCTGTACTATTGACTCCGCCCCTTTGCCATCTGCTGATTCTAGCGACACCAAGCTAGGGATGGTTGCAGAACTTTGACTTCTCATAGCTGTCTAGACAAATGGCTCCTGCCAGGGTGCCACCCAAGCCTATCGACAGTGAGCTAAGAGTCTGAGGAAAAAAATGCCTCTTCTCGATGAGTCAGTGGCTGCTCACCTCTACCCACCCACTACCATTGGATGGAAAGTGAAGGCCACTCACCCCTCCAAGCCCATCTCTGCACTCCATGGCTCGTTATTTTAGAATGTATCACTTTATTGTTTCCATGGCGATACTTCATGCTTTTCATTTGACACAATGTACCTACAATAGATCGGTATGACACATGGATCGCTCTTATTTGGTTTTTCCGTTTTTTTTTTTTTTTTTATATTCACATATATGCTTAGTATACTATTAAATATCTGATATCCCAATTCTGAAATATGTGCAAGTAAATCTATTTGGAAGTTTAAACACTTTTAAATCGACCGTGTTAGTGTCACAGTGTCTGGGTTGTTGTTTCCTGGGGTTCCACTAGATGTCCTCCTTTCTCACGGTGTCTGTCACCAGATCACTTCCTCCTCCCTTATTTGGTCACCTTCCTCCTTGTTGTGTAATTGATTGTCCCCCACCGTTCTCTTGTTCCCTCATTATCCTTCTGTCTATTTATACCCAGTCTGTCTTAGTCTGTGTTACGGAATCCTTGTTTAATGTCAGAGTATTATTCATGTCCGTCAATTCTTGCCTTGTGTTCGTGTCTTGTTTATGTGGATTGATGTTTTGGTTTCGACCCCTGCCTGGACTGTTTACCCCTCTGGATTACTGGATTATCCCTTAAATAAATTATACTTATCTGCAATTGGTTCCTTCTCTCGTTCCTGTAACACCGTACGTGACAGTTAGTTGATCTATATAGTTGATGGGCACTACCATTTTAGTGTGTGCTGAATCTGACCTGTGGGATTTACAACACGCAAATTCATCCTCTCCTCTTGAGACACATTAAAGTAGGTCTCCGGTAAACTGGGAGAAGACCAGAGTAAACTTTATAGTTACCTTCACAATCTGTATTTGAAATCAGTAAAAACATGTCATTAGTTATATTTCTAAGGATCATTATTGCTCTTTCCATAGACATCAGTGTGTATTTTACAAACTGTAAATGTATGGCATTGTATTATTACATTTTTATTTATTTATTTGATTGGGACAATGCTCATTGATCAACAAAAATGTTGCTTGCTGTAAACAAGCCAGAGTTAGCTACAAGTGCTAGTTTCCATCTGTTGTCCCTAGCCAGGTCTTAACAGGCACCCTAAAAATACAAAAGTCAATAAAAATACGCTATAAATTTAATAAATACAATAGCAATGTAATAAATACAGCCAGAATAATAATTTTAAAAATGAACACCCTCAAACAGACAGTATATTGCTCACCTCACCTAGCCCTCAACTTAATTACAGTATAAAGTGAATACAAAATAAAATATAGCTGCAAGCAGCAATTATGGGGCCAAGCACTCAAATGGCAAATTGAGGAGCTAAGCATGGCATGGAGCATCATACCAAATGCATAAATAAGCAATAATAGCAATTTTAGGATTATTGTAATTGAATTGGCAAAAAAACAAAATAAATCATAAATACAAGCTCTAGTAGCATGATTACTTAACTTATCAAGTTTGACCAATAGGTGGCGCTGTTATCAAATCAATTTGGTTTACTTTGTGTGACTTGTCAATTACATTTTGTCATGATGCCTCAAATTTGTCGCTGTGGTATACAAAAACATTTTTCTCTATCGACACAAAATTCATAACTTGAAGATCATCTGATTCGAATTTGGTGATAATCGAACAAATGGTTGATGAGGAGTTCGAAAAAGTCGATTTTCAACATAAATCAAAATGGCGGACCGGAAGTTCAGCTTACTCTGGCATTTTAGGTACTTATGTTATCGGCATAAGCAAGGGAATATTTTGAGACCAGTTTCATTGCAATAGGCTAATGCATTAAAAAGTTATTAGAATTTTTAAAAGTGTAATTATTCATGGTTAATGAATGGTTTATTACTCTTGAACAATAGGTGGCGCTGTTAATAAATTTATGTGGCCAGGTCATTCTGAGGTGACAATGACAGATACAAAGTTTGGTTCAAATATGCCAAAGCTTTGCAGAGATACAGCCTCAAATGCATTTTGGCATCCTTCCCATAAATTTGTTGGTGCGCTAAATGAAAACTGTTTCGTATATCGACACAATATCCATAACTTTTGGCTAGTGGGGTCTGAAGATGATCCACTTCAAATTTGGTGAAAATCGGAACAACGGTCTAGGAGTTTGAAAAAGTAATAATTAATAATAATAGTAATAATTTATCAAAATGGCAGACAGGAAGTATGGCCAATTTTTTGCATAATTGGTATCGATGCTCTCGGCATTTATTCAAAAGTTATTAGCATTGTTTTAAAATTTCATTGTAACTCTTGACCACAAGATGGCGCTGCCACCAAACTTTTTGAGTACCTTCAGGGCATGGAGCCGAATATTTTTGTAATTATTTTCGTAACAATACGATAATGCGTTAAAAAATACAGCATTTTAAAACATAATTCAAAATGGCCGATGCCTAAAATGGCTGACATGGGAAAATTGGATATCATTCGACACGACATGACTCACTGAATCTAAAGAGACCAGTTTTGTGATTTTTGGCCAAACCATTCAGAAGTTATAAGCAAAAATATGCATTTTTTATATCCCCTGACCACTAGGTGGTGCTGGGTCGAAACATGCAGGTAGTCTCTGGTCATGGTTATTATTACACACACCAAACTTGGTCTCAATATGCCAAACCGTTGCCGAGATATATCCTCACATGCATTTTTGTGTGCTTTTCCTCAAATCTGTTCACGTGTCATTTGTAGCCGCACTGGGTTGTACATAATTATTAACTCAAATGATATATAGGGAAGTGGAATAATTAATCAGGAATATGATTAATATATATATATCTCGTATGACAGTTACATTAATATTATTGATTATGAAAAATAGCTCAATTGCATATATCAATAACTCATTACAGGGCACTGTAATTTACTCATTAATATGTCAATATTCCACTCTTCATATCAATTATAGTGATATCTCTTACTGTAAATTACTGCAAATAAAACAGTGGTTTGTCCAGCAAACGGCCGTAAGATTAACTTATCAACTTTCAATAACGTTATCACTTCTTATAATTCAATGAAAATATTCTCTGGCCACGAAAACCTTATCCTATCATTATGAAATTGTTTACTAAAAAGTAAAGAGCGTGTAGCTAAAGATCAAACATTTCATTCACTCGTAATGTGAGCGGTTCAGAGGCAATCATGAATATATATTGCCTTTTAATAATTGAACTAATAATACATCAAACTACAAATCACACAGAGTGAATACGCGTATGACAATACAGACAGTAAACTTTGTACAAGACATAACGGAATCCAAATGAGGGAGAGAGAGAGAGAATGAAAGAGAGAATGAATGAGAGAGAAAGGGCGAGAGGGAGGTGAGAGAGAGAGCATGATCACAGAATGAGCTCAGTTATGCAAACTCACAGACAGTAACCTTTGAAAGACAACAACGAATCAAATCATAGACAAACTTTAAGCAGCGATGACCTGCATATCTGTTACATATTCGAGAACAGTTGGACGAATCAACTTGAATTCCCTAACTTTTTTGAATTTTGGGGTTCTGGCTAATGGTTCAGAAGTTATTAGCATAAAAATATTGAAATTTTGGACAAGTGGTGGCGCTAGAGAATTAGAGTTAGCGACTTAAAATTTGTTATAGTTAATGTTGGGACTGTCCTCTATCAGAATATCAAACCATTATAACTTTCCCACAAACGGTTCTATGGGCTGCCATAGACTTGCGGCGGAAGAAGAATAATAATAACGCCTTCGATGCTTGGCCCCTAATAAAAGAAAGGGAAAGAAAAGAAAAAAGCATGTCCACGGACTAAAGAATTTGGTGTATGGTTACAACTATAATTGTTCCTAATCCAAGATTTAAGCTGTTTTTTTTTTTTTTTTTTTTTTTTTTTAAAGAGGAGAGATTATTACACCCCCTTAACTCATAGGGCAGACTATTCCAAAAAATCGTGGCTGTCAGAAAAGGCTGTGTTTGCCAGTCCTACTTTGTCTATATTGAACTATGCAGTCCCCTCTGGTGGTTGCTCTAGTTACTCTATTGACCTTGTCTTTCTGTGTTATAAACTGGCACAGTGGTGGGAGAGCAAGCCCACAGAGTACCTTAAACACAATACAGGCATCAGGAAAATGTCTGTAGTTTTCAAAGCTAAACGTGTTTTTTGATTATGTGACAATGATGATAGTTATTACCCTTATTGTCCAATGTCTTTAATGCCTGTTGATAAAGTGACTCCAATGGTTGCAATATTTTTTTATTGGCTTGCAACCAGCTGGTTAAACAGTAAGAAAAATTTGAAAAGATCATTGCATGCAAGAAGAGTTTTGCGGCCTTCATTCATAGGTATGATTTTATGTGTTTAAAATTTGCCAGATTAAATTTGACAATATTGGCAACCTTTTGTGAAAACCTGGCAACCCTGGTCTGAACACACGTGCTGGAGATAATACTTCTAATTAAAGGAGCGTTTTAGCTGATGAGATGTGCATGAAAATCACATTCAATTTTTTGCACAGCCCTAGTAGTTAGATTTTTTTCATTTTTTAAGGATAGAATTAGAATAGTGAGTGCTAAAATTAGAAGGTAAAATAAAGATGTAAGAGATGGATTTTAAGCCGATTCTTGTAAATGGCTGCTCGGATTAAGTTGGGCAGGTCATTCCACCAGGAGGGAACATTTAATTTAAAAGTCTGTAAAAGTGCCTATTTGTGCTTCTTTGGGATGGCACAATAAAGCAACATTCACTTGCAGAATGCAAGCTTCTAGAGAGCACATAAGTCTGAAGTAATAAATTTAGGTAAATGGGTGAAGAGCCAGTGGTGGTTTTGTAGGCAAACATCAATGCCTTAAATTTTATGTGAGAAGCTGCTATTGGTAGCAAGTGCAAATTGATAAACAGAGGTGTGATGTGTATTCTTTTCGGTTCATTAAAAATTAATCTTGCTACCGCATTCTGGATTAATTGTAAAGGTTTGATAGAACTGACTGGAAAACCTGCCAAGAGTGCATTGCAATAGTCCACCCTGGACAGAGCAAGAGCTTGAACAATACAGGTGGTGTCTGTGGTTCAGTGGTTCACCAAACAAACTTTGGCTATATCTTTAAATTTTAATCAAAAATTTAAGGATAAAAAAAAAAAAAATCTATCTTAGCGAAAGCTGTAAACGATACACTTGGAGCCCAATCACTTGCACATTACTATACTATTAAAAGCTCAATTAAAAACAAAGCCCAAACTACTCAACTGCTATTTATTTTTAAATGTTAAACATGTTAATTAAACCCATGTACAGATGGACAAACAGTGGGCAGGTCATTTATAAAGAGACTAAACAGAAGGGGACCCAGTATAGATCCCAGTATAGATCACCGGGGGGAGGTGGAGTCTTCTGTGCAGTGATGCTGTTTTGTTTCTCAAAGCGAGCAAAGAAGGCGTTCAGAAGAGAAATGTAAAATAAGATATCAAATAAATGTCACAGGTCCGCGGTGGGGGCTTGTAGTCTGTAATGGTCTGTATCCCCTGCCACAGGCTCAGAGTGTCTCTGCTGTCGCTGAATTGATGGGCTATCCTCCTAGAGTGCTGTCTCTTAGCCTCTCGGATGCCGCGGGATAGGTTGGCCTTGGCTGTTTTCAGGCCCACCTTATTTCCAGCTCTGAAGGCAACGCTCCGCGTCTTCAGGAGTCTGTAGACCTCCCCTGTCATCCACGGCTTCTGGTTGGCCTGCACAGTGATGGTCTTTGTGATTGTTACATCATCAGTACACTTGTTGATGTAGGCAGTGACAGTCTCTGATTACTCTTGGAGGTTTGTGGTGTTATTGTATGTAGCAGCCTGCTTAAACATATTCTAGTCAGTGGTGTCAAAGCAGTCTTTAAGAGCCTCTGACGACCCTTCTGGCCACACCTGAATTTGTTTGTGAACTGGTTTAATTAGCGGCCTGTATGCAGACATTAGCATGACAGTGATGTGGTCTGAGGCACTGAGATTGGGGAGGGGGAGGGCTTTGTAGGCTCCTCTCTGTGTAGGGGTGCTCCGATCACGATCGGCCGATCGTTATGCGCATCTCGTCAGTAAAGCCGGTTCTCTAATCAGCGGTTAATTCCATCAGGTGCATGATTTCACATAGAGCAGCTGTTACAACACAGAGCCGTTGTTAATAGAGATGCGCAAATCCACTTAATTTTCAGCGTTTTTTGGCGCATCTTCTCAGTTAACAACGGGTCTGTGTAGTAACAGCTGCTCTATGTGAAATCACGCAAAAAAAACCCTGGGTCTGTAAACATCTTTATTTACTGTAATGAAAAAGTCACGGTAATTTGTGTTCATTAATAAACACACACAAACACACACACACGTGCCTTTTTCCAAATCATTCTAGTCCTGAACTCTCTCCAATTACACATACTTATCACTTATTTCTACCTTGTGTTCCATTCCAGCTGTGGTAGGGCCTTTTACCCACAATGTATTTTCCTAGGGTCAGCCAGAATACCAAGGATCCATACCCTGCTGGCTGTCATGGTAACACAGCACCAGGCTTCCATTAAAATAAAATAAAATAAAATGGAGGAATACTATTTTTGCAGAAGTTCTGTCGTTAGCCTCCCTTCTGTTTCTTCATTGCTGAACCAACACCTTGTGTTTGCTCCATATTGTGGGTTTGGAGAAAAGCAACATACCTTAAGCACTTTGGTTTTAAAAGTGTATACATAAAAGTGTGTTCATCCTGTTTCTGAATCATTCACACACATTAGGTACATGTGGAGGAGATTGGTGATTGTAATGAGGCCCCGTCCTCCAGCAAATGGGCAAACATGATTGCAAATCTCATATTTATCTTCTCATGTGTGTCTATTTAAAATTAAATGTGTTGTTGGATGCATACCAGATCCTCACAAATCTATAATTGTATGAAACATCTGAAGATTACAATAGTGAAATTGCTATTACTGCATGTGCCTGTGGGGATGCTGATGCCGGTAAGATCCCAGTGTGGTGCTTTTTCATTAGACATCTCTCAAATGATGGACGTAACCAAAACAAACACACACAGAGAGATCTGTCACCCACTTTTACTGAACATCTTGACCTTGTCTAAATATTTTTTCCTTTATTAGATCGCTATGATAAAGGTGGCAGCAGGCAGGATGGTGACTAAGGTGGTGGACTGTGCCATTCAGGTTTATGGGGGTGCCGGAGTGTCTGATGACTTCCCACTAGCAGAAATGTGAGAAAACTATTGTATTTCATGTCTAACTTGTGTACACCATACAGTACTTGCTGAAATGAAAGAGTTGAATGTGTTTGAATTTTTTAATTATTTGTTTATAGTGACAATACCACTCACTCATAATTTTTTTTTTTTAATATTGAAAGTAGAAAAATTAGAAAACGGCTCCTTTTTGGGGTTTTTTTGCATTATTTCCCCCCCAAAAAAACGAAACACAAGTATTTTTTATTTTCCATTTTTCGTTCAGGGGTAGAAAATTAATAAACTGCTTGAATATACAATTTCTATATGTGGGCAGGAATTAAACAGCCCTCTCTGCTGATTGGTCAACTTCAGATCAAACTGTGCCATCATCAGTTCTTCCACAGTTCCGCGAGGCAGAATAATAGTCCTCTGCTGCTGCAGGTGTATGCTGTGATACAAGGGCAAAAGACCTTAACTTGCTAGAGTGCGAAAATGAGAAAAACGACTTTAACTTTTTTACTTGTCCAAATTAATTATACGTAGGACACTGGAAAATTAACAATTAGATGTTTTAGTAATGAAAATTATCTACATTAAAAAATTGTGAGCTCAAACTTGATTTTTTTTCTTTGCATTGTTTGCAAAATGTGAGAAGTCACACCAAGGCAAGAGGCAGTAACTTCCACATCATCAATATGTGATCTTCATTTACAAAATCGTTATAGTAACAACTGTATAAAATCTTGTGATCATGGGCTGTTTCATATAGGCTATTGCATATAGTAATGTTAACTGTATTATTATTATTATTATTATTTGATCATAGCAAGTAGATTTAAAGTGAAATATGAGGGGATACCGTGGATACCAATTTATTTGCTATGCTCAGTAACGTAAAAGAATCTTAGACATAGCATAATTGCTTTTATATTGGTTTGTATGAAATAACCTAAAAAAATGACTTCTGGATTTAAGTGAACACCAGCAATTGGGCATAATGCTCAGAATGGTTGTGGATTAAACATCTTTGATCAGTCCAATGGTGTCGCCATGGATTGATTTGATCAGGTTTCAAGAGAAGGTAGGATATAGATTTAATTGCAAACTGTTAGTAGGCTACTGATTGTATGATTGATCATGCTAACTAAGCAATTCAAGTCCACACGCGTCCAATTAGAAGTGAAGGCCTGATGAATAATCTGCATAAAAAAAGAGACAAAAAAAAGAAAAGCAAAATCTTTAAAGGCTATTCACGATTACATATTGCTGCCGAGGTATCTGATCTTTACAGTGCTTTGTTATATGGATCACAATCTATCTAATTTGTTTGTCTACACCGTAATTAAAATGTGGCAGACTTTAATGGACAGTAAAGCAAAGGCAGAACACTGTATAACTCCAAACCGGCACCATAACTTCATATTGAAGCGTGGCTAAACAAAGTCAGAATGACATAACTCAATTTGAGCGTTCCAAATAAAGTGAAAGAGCAGTAACTTGTGTTATACGGTGCTCTGCCTTGGATTCTACGGGGATTTTCAAAGATACGGTTGAGACGACCCATTATTTTTTCGGAAAAAAAACAAGATTGAATAAGATTCTTATACACACGATATAGGATGTCTTGAATGTCCCAAAAATATAAATAACTAATTTTCGACAAAAATCTAAGTTACAGTCTTTTGCCTTTGCAGAGCAGTATGGATTCTTAATGCATTTATTGCAACTACATTTAATCTATTTCTCATCAAATAACCAGACATATAAATCTCTCGACACAACTCGTATCAGGGCAGAGCCTACAGGGCTTTCTTTTGTGTTGACCAGCAGTTCTCAAAGTGTCAAAGGGTCCTCAAAATAATTTGCTATAGCTTACCTTTTTTCCAGACTGTTATTTATTTAATTTTTTTCGGGATACGTGGTGTGATTTATTCCAACGTTACTTGTATGATGTATAAATGTAGACTTTTAAAGTAGGTGCATTAAGTATTTGCTGTGTAATGTTATATTGGTTCATGTTTGTGGTGTACACCAAACATATGTTCAAGTAGAACATTATTTTTCATTATTTTGAATGTACATTAAAAAAAAAAATCATCATTTTACCATATGATTATGAACGACAGAGTATTATTTTCCCTCCTGAGGAAAAAAATCTAAGTGAACATCAATTAATACAGTAGGCTTCTATATTAATTAAATGATCTCAGCAAAATCAAAGTTATGACTGCTGCATATTTCCTGTACACTTCATTAGGCTATGGAGCCAGAAGAGTCTCAATAAAGATAAATGCACACACTACAGTCACATATGCACACATAGGATTCATACATGCACACACATAATTCATAAATACACACACAGGATACACAAATGCACACAAAATTCACAAATGCACACACAAAATTTAAAAAGCACAGAAGATTCACAAATGCATACAAAATTCAGAAATGCACACAAAATTCAGAAATACACACACAATTTAGAAATGCAAACAACATTTACAAATGCACTCAAGATTCACAAATGCACAGGACAAGATTCAGAAATGTATTTCTGATGCACACACACATATATCTTGATTCACAAACTGCTTGCGGTCTGTGAACTTCACTGCATTTGTGTGTGAATTTTGAGACTCCCCTGACTTGGCTCGACACACAAATGCCTTTTTTTAAACAGGGAATGATCTGCAACCAATCAGATATCTCCCTTGTTTAAGCCAATCACAAGAATGCACCCCACGTGGGGGATTGTTTACTTATAAGCCAATCAGCGAATGACTCACTTTCCTCACGCAGCGAACGACTCACTTTCCTCAGCGAACGACTCACTTACCTCACACAGCCGGCGACCCACTTTGCGCAGCGAACGACTCACTTTCCTCACGAGTCACGCAGCGAACGTCTCACTTTCCTCACCCAGCGAGCGACTCACTTTCCTCAGCGAACGATTCACTTTCCTCACGAGTCACGCAGCGAACGACTCACTTTCCTCACGAGTCACGCAGCGAACGACTCACTTTCCTCACCCAGCGAGCGACTCACTTTCCTCACGAGTCACGCAGCGAACGACTCACTTTCCTCACCCAGCGAGCGACTCACTTTCCTCAGCGAACGATTCACTTTCCTCACGAGTCACGCAGCGAACGACTCACTTTCCTCACCAAGCGAGCGACTCACTTTCCTCAGCGAACGATTCAATTTCCTCAAGCAGCGAAGTTGAGCGAACGATTCACTTTCCTCACGCAGCGATCAACTCACTTTCCTAAGCGAACGACAGCCGGAGACCCACTTTTCGCAGCCAGAGAGCCACTTTCCTCTCGCAGCGGACCACTGACTCTCTCTTCATGTAGGGACTGAATATTATAATTAAAGTGACTTCTATATTGCATCCAAAAGAATATTTAGATATATTTAAATATTCAAAAAGTTTTAAACATTTTTTTTTTTTTTACTTTCATTAAAATATTTCAATAAAATGAAATAATTGCCTATTGCAAATTTATGAATCCATGGTTAACTTTTTTTCTGCAGTCACTGGGCTATATGTATTGAGACATTTTTAAATTTATATTTAGTAAAAAATAATAAAAAATAAACCTGAATTGTAATCTAAACATCTGTATTTTCATACAATTTAATACAATTGCTGTGTGAACACATTCATGTGATTGGCTTATAAGTAAACAATCCCCCCACATGGGGTGCATTCTTGTGATTGGCTAAAAGAAGGGAGATATCTGATTGGTTGCTGATCATTCCCTGTTTAAAAAAAAGCATTTGTGTGTGGAGCCAAGTCAGGGGAGTCTCAAAATTCACACACAAATGCAGTGAAGTTCACAGACCGCAAGCAGTTTGTGAATCAAGATATATGTGTGTGTGCATCAGAAATACATTTCTGAATCTTGTCCTGTGCATTTGTGAATCTTGAGTGCATTTGTAAATGTTGTTTGCATTTCTGAATTGTGTGTGTATTTCTGATTTTTGTGTGCATTTCTGAATTTTGTATGCATTTGTGAATCTTCTGTGCTTTTTAAATTTTGTGTGTGCATTTGTGAATTTTGTGCGCATTTGTGCATCTTGTGTGTGTATTTATGAATCATGTGTGTGCATGTATGAATCCTATGTGTGCATATGTGAATGTAGTGTGTGCATTTATCTTTATTGAGACTCTTCTGGCTCCATATTAGGCCTACTTGTCTGTGCTTGATTGTAGTGGCATTTGTCTATTTAGTTTACGGAGTTCAACCCATCACAACTTATTGGAGCTAAATGAACTAGGAGTATACTCACCTATTCTAAAGGCTTGTTATTACCTTCCTTTTTTGAAACACACACAAATACAAAATGTCCTGCTGCTTGCACTTGCCCATGTAATGGCAAAAATTGGTGACCACTTTTTTTGTGGAATCTGTCATAAAAATCATATGCATCTCATTGTTGCCAAGGGTTCTGAATGCACAATCACATATCCTGTTGAGGTCTCAAATATAATTGATTTTAATAAGACTAAAGGCTACATTATAAAACTTAGAAGAGTATATCTCTGTTGTTCTAAAATTGTCAGATAGAATTAATGTTATGGGCCTATTATATACCCAAGTCAATGCATTATTCTTTTGTATAAGAGTTTAAAATATTTATTTAAAAATTAATTCATTAATTAAACAAACAAACTTGCTTGGCAACCAGGTTAGGCTATGACAGCCTTCATTTACTGACAGCTGATGCAAAGTATATATATCTATAACTACATAGAATAATAAGGCTAGGCTCTACACCGGTATGAGTTGTGTCTAGCCATTTATTTGTCTGGTTGTTTGAGGAGAAAAAGATGAAATGTAGTTTCATTAAGAATCCATACACCTGCAGCAGCGGAGGACTATTATTCTGCCTCTTGAAACTGTGGAATAACTGATGATGGCACGGTTTGATCTTAAGCTGCCCAATCAGCAGAAAGGGGCGTTTAATTCCTGCCCACATATAGAAATGGTGTATTCAAGCTGTTTATTCATTTTTGTACCCCTGATCGAAAAACAGAAAATTTAGCTGATTTCCTGATTTTTTTTTTTTTTTTTTTTTTAATATATATACATGTACTGTACAATTTAAGTGCCATGGTGGATGAATATACAGCATACAACATATAACGATAGTATTAGTGTAGTAAAATTATTATTAATAACAACAAAATCATTATAAAAGCTGGTAATTTCTTCATCTAATTATTATTAATGTGTATGATAATTTTAAATAACTATATATTCCAGAATCAGTAATATGATTTGTTAATAGTAAATCATATTAGTATTATAAATGTGATTTATGATGATTGTAAATAACATTATTACTATTATTATTATTATTATTACTACTACTACTATTTTTTTTCATGCCATGAACAAACATTTATTTTGCAGCTATATGATATTTGACATATATTTGAGAGCATCTATTTAAGGCTTTTAGTGCTGGGATTACATTAAAAACATTTTTGTGTGGTTATTTGTGCATATAGGTATGCTTATGCGAGGACACTACGCATAGCTGACGGACCTGATGAGGTTCATCTGTCCTCCATTGCTCTCCTAGAGCTCAGAGACCAACGGAGACGAGCCCAAGCTAAACTCTGATTCATCTCAAATCAGCCAGACATAACTTTCCAATTATTTCCTGAAAACCTCTAAAGTCTCTCTGTCTGTCTTAAAAAAACAGCTCATCTCAAATGACCTAGTGGAAGAAACAGAAATAAGCGATGAATCATACTAGAATAATTCCAGCTACTAATCTAAAATGAATAATAAGAAATGCATTATGGGATATCACAAGTATATAAATAATAGAAAGACAATTTATAAAAAATGTAAGGCATATCCTTAATTGACTGACTTTACTTTAACATCAGCATCTGCCTTACAAATACATTTTAATGTAGATCAAGCATTAATCTATGTAAATTAATGTATAATGTTTTCCTTTTAATTTTAAAACTGTAATCAAATAAACCTTTTTCTAAATGAGAATACAGCACATTGATAGTGCACAGTTCATTGTAATATTAAAGTTTTTTTTGTTGTTGTTTTGTATTGTTTTTTTTTTTTTTTTGTTAACTAACTTTTCTCTTCCTCTCTCACACATGGGCAATTTCAGTTTTCGTCAGACTCAAGCAGACAGGTGTGAAAAATGTGTGTGCTGAAATGTTGTAGCTCTCCATGTCATGGCTACCACCCACCAGAATTTCCACTCCACATCATCATGTTTTGTTTAGACTTCCTAAAGTCTGGGGTTTATAAGTGTGTGTGTGTGTGTGTGTGTGTGTGTGTGTGTGTGTGTGTGTGTGTTTGTGTGTGTGTGTGTGTGTCAGTTGGATTACTCGGGCACTGAGCCAGTGCATTTTGCCAGTCCCTCCTTCAAAGCTGGAACAACTATATGCACCGGGCTGGGATTTTGGTTTCTTAGACGTGCACACAGACAACAATGAGCCTTCTGTAGCTATAGACAAAGTCTGAGTGTTTCCTCTCTAATTGGGCATCACCGATCTCTGTGCCAAAGTTCTCTGGCAGTCTCTTGCACAGCCAGACAAGTCTGCTTCACTTTGCAGTGCAGTTGGCCAAAATTCACCCAGATAGGAAACCATTGTTTGAAAAACATCTAAAGCTATAAACCACAGATTTGTTTCCAGGCGGACTGATAAAATAAGCTGTGCACCCCGACTCTTAGAAACCAGCCAATCAGATTAGAGCTTGCCAGATCTAGAAAGTGCTTTCCACCATGTGCAATATGCCTCAGGCAGTCAGTGAACCAACTTTTTTTAGATATTAAATGCTTAGTGATTAAATTGCTATTTCATTTAATCTGTTTTATGTGAAGTACTGTAGTTCAGACCATTCAAATTACAGTTTATTTAATTATAAATCTACAAAAGATTTTTAGATATATTGTTCAAGCAGTGTATAGAGACTGATACAGTATAACTTAGAACAACATTGTTCAGAATCATATTAGCAAAAGATAATTAATCTAATCTTCTGAATGAGTATTATGCCGATTTAAAAGCTTAGTATGCTGTATATATGTTTATATTTAAGTAATTTTTGTTTATTTTAGATAATTAAATGCGGGACTGTCCAATTATTGTCATTAATTGTGATCACATTATCTGCACAGAATCTGTGTGATCTCATGGTACTCTTTAAGTAAATGAGCCGTTAATAGGAAATACAGCTTAAGTGTTTCAAAGAACCGCTCATGAGCATGTGTTATTCCTTGAGTTCTTCTTTCTCTTGGGAGCACTTCTTCTGGATCTCTTCTTCACAGTCTAAAATAGAAAGAGAGCTGTAGTTCCAACAATTGACACTAAATTGACAGAAAAAAATATATATGATTAAGTGAACTCACCTTTAATCCAGCTACTTTGGGATGGGACACGCCCTCATAGTGTCTATGAACACTTACGACCTGTCATTGAGATCCACAGTTTCTTATATTTTTAAGCCTTTTTGAAAACATACTGTACTGTAGCAGCAAGATAATACAGTGGTATTAGAAAATAATACCATGGTGCACTCCTAAAAATAAAAAATCTTTTATTGGGATTTATGGTTCAATTAAGAGCCTTTTTTTAAGAATTGTTCTATGGTTCTTTAATGAAAATAACTGCAAAAAGACTCCTTATGGAACCTTTATTTATACACCACTTTGATTAATTGTACTCCTATTGGCCTTTTAAGTCTAAATTGTGTTAAACTATCATTTTGGTTGTTTGTGTAGATGATATTGAGATTGTGATTTTGGATACACACCTGCAGTTGCTTGGTTGCGTGGTTATGGGAAAGAAGTGAGTAAGAGCCGATGCGAGATCTTTGGGGCTTTTTTCGCCTCGACCTGTCAGTCTAAAGCACAGAACAGAAAGTATGTGAGTGTTTTTTTTTTTTTTTTTTTTCTGTTTTGTCCAGTGTATGAAAGTGTTTCTTTGTTATGAAAGCATTCTCACACCTGGATGAGTGTGTTAGGAGATCCTTTGACTGAATAAGTTCCTGGCTGCTGAGTGAGTTGAGCTTGTCTTCGAGCCCTCATCTGAAAAAAGAGAAATAGATATTGGCAGATTTGCAGATCAGATCCATATGTTATCTGCATACTTTTCTGCTCAGATTTCTAATGTTGTTTTTAAAATAATTCATATTTTAATTCAGCAATTTACATTTATCAAAAGTGACAGAGACTCACCAGAGAAGAGAAGGGCTCATCTTTAACCTGTGAAAGTACATGAAAGAGATTTATTATTGGAATATGTAAAATTTTAACAACAAACTCATTTCAAATTAGAGCTGGAGTGTTGATCTGGCCTCCACAGTCAGAAATACATACATACGTACATACATAAGACTTTGGAGATTATTTGTTTAGAAAATAATTCACAATTACCTAGTTTATTTAATTACCTTTCGCGGCAGTCTATGTATTACCAAACTAATATTGATTAAAGCTGATAATTGCCCACTCTAAAACATATTACCTTTCAAAGCACTTGTACCATTATATATGCTATGTTATTAATGTATGTCTTCTTGACAGAGCCACTATTTACTGTAGTTTCATTAAATTATAATTTTTTTGTTTGTAATTTCAAAACTTTTATTGAAGCCACTAAAAGTAGTAATATCAAGATTAATAATATTAATTACTCTCAGCACTACTTTCCTCTATTTCATCCCTCCCTTTACAGCTCGTGTTGGATACTATATTAATTTAAAACAAATTAGACATCCTAGAAGTGCAGTGTCCATGGTGTTTGTCTGCTTTTTTAACCAGCATTTAGACATTGCCATAAAAAAAGTAACTTGTTTTCCATATCCCACTTGAACTATGCCAGAACTAGGTCAGAATCCACCAAAGCTGAAGTGCAATCTTAGAAAGTACATTTCAATTTGTGTGATAGTTCACATAGAGGTGTGTGTATTCACATCTGTTAACTCTGGGTATGAGACTGATGATATGGCAAACTTTGTAAGTGGAAAGTCAAATAGTGCCCTGGCACATTGAAATTCCATGGAAAGTTGGAGATGTTTGTTCCTTTCAGGATATTTTGAGTTGACAAACCACTGAGTCAGCTCTTCAGACTCCACAGTAGCAAAGAGTGGAATGACATCTGTCTTTGTGGTTCTGACTACTCAAACACATCTGGTCAGTGTCTTTACTACCTCCTTTAATGTCTAAAAATACACATTCATAATGCCTTATGGCAAGTATAATTGCCCTATTATATCGCTTTGCCATTGTGACTCAAAACCAAGCTGTAATGGAAACTTATGGTTTTGCATTCCAGGGCTTTTACTGTAGTCCTGTGTAAAACACAAACTACAAATTGAGTCTTATTTCTTATAGTGTGTATAGTGATTTCTCTGATTATCTTATGCACATCATATCTTATATTTTGATGTAGTGTGTAATTGTACGGTCACTATGTATGACCTTTTGTTTTTTTTATATAAATGTGATACAAAGTGCACAAAGCTTAAACAACTGTACAAGTACCACTGAAAAGTTGTAGCTAAGGTAAAATGTACTTTAAGCAAGAACATATAACTTTCTTCAATCATGTAAGGTCTGAAACCAGAATATACAGCACTTACCTTGACCTCTGTAACCTGTGTGTTGACACAGTCCACACTCCTGCCCATGCAGTCCAGAGCATGTGTGAGCAGACATCCCTGCAGACAGAGCAAAAAGACCCACAGCACCATGGCAATAGCTGCACGAGTGTATGGGGTTAGTGTGTTAAGAGATTGTCGGCTCTGTGGAGCTCTCTCTCTCAGTGCAGCAGTTTTATACTCCCAGTCGTAATGGAGACCAGATGAGAGAGAAGAGACTATGCCAACCACACACACACACACACACACACACACACACACACATACACGTACTCAAACATATCCGCCTTCGTCCACATACCAGGGAAACCTCAGACATACTCAAGCAAAACCCAAAAGCTTGCAACCACAAACTTTTGTTTTTTTCTTGAGTATGTCTGAGGTTTCCATATATATATATATATATATATATATATATATATATATATATATATATATATATATATATATATATATATATATATATACATACATACATACATACATACATACATACATACATACATACATATATATATATATACATACACAATTGTATAATACATTCTATTTAGCAAAAAAGATAGTGTCAGAAAATGGTTACAATGTTTCTAGACCAAAATGCAGAGAAACCTTTTTGTAACTCTTGCTCCAAACTTTTCTAAAAGAGATGACAGAGGAATTTGTGGGGCGTTTTGGGAAAAATCCTCCTCCTGTGGTCACATAATAATAACATTCCAGCCTCTGAGAAACATAGTGAGGATGCTTTGAAGTTACCATGTTCTTATACAAGAAAAGACATGCTTATAATATCCCATATTGTTTATTTGAAAGCAACTCAAAGCTGTTAAATAAACAACACAATAATGTATGCACGCTTATACTCACTGAGTTAAACCTCAGAGGGTATAGAGGACATGTTATGGCTAACCTCCAGTTCCAGAGCTGAAGAGACTGCCAGGAACTCTGGTTTGTCAGCATCCAGAGTTTAAATTTTACTTTTAAAAGTCCTTGCTTCCCATGTGTCTCTCTCATACACCAGCACACAAACATTGTAGTGTGTATTAGAAACCTCTTAGGTAAAGCAAGCAGTTCTTATCACGTGAGATGGACTTGAAGGTTTTAGGTGGCTGCTAGGGCGTTCTGTGTTTTCTGTTGTGTTATGGATAATTAGACAATAAAAAAAGTGTAATATATGGCAAAGTAAATTGATTGGACTTTTTCCATCTGTTTTATCTGTCAGTTGAACCCTATTTGAGAAATACTGACAGGCATACAAAGATATAAAAGGGAAATTAGAACATCACAAAACGTTTGAGTTGCAGAAGGTAAATTAAAACCTCATTAAAAGCTTGAGTTGCAGTATGAGCACATGCTAGAAGACATCTCATTCCTCACAGGGGGGCGTTTTGGTTTTGACACAAGTGATTCAACTTTGAGAGTATGCTCAGTATTTTTCTGCATAGTCATTGGCCTGCTTTGGCAGCTTTGATTCATTTTTAATCCATAATTTTTATTTATTTATTTTTTTCTTCTGATTTTGAACAAAGAAGCTGCTTTCCCCAAACAACCATTACTGCAGGATTGCTTGATTTATTGATTGATTGATTGGGTAATTTACAGGAGTGAAAGTGATCTTATATAAAGAAACATGACACACAATATATTAAAATCATTAAAGGCATGACTTTCACATTTGTCTGGGAAATGAACCCTGGTTAAATTCACCTGGTAAATGTAGTTTAAACATTACTTATTGATTTGTCTACTTTAAATTTGCACCATTAAATCACAATTTACCATTTGTCTTTAAATAATATATTCACAAAAATTGGTGAATTGATCACTTGGTATACATCTCAAACTCAGACACACAGAAAGAATATTACTTTAAGTGGGCTGACATGCAAACCCCAGTGGTTTTCACCCGTCAGACTGATTTGGACATTATCCTAAGAAAATGTTTTCCAGTCTTTGTTTAAAAATTAGGATTAGTGGGTGTGCAATTAAATTTGGCTGTGTTCTTTATTCATGCTTTCAATATTAAATGTAATTCCTGCCTTTCAGCACAGATTACCTAATATTTTGTCTGCAATGAAGACATTTTTAATTTTAAACATTTAATTGTTCTATTTAGTGCATTGGGACAACCCAAAGTCCGATATAAGTGGCCCTCAAGCGGATTGAATATTACAGATATATTGTAACACAAAAGGTAATGGGATGTGACTTTTGTCATAATCCAAATTGTCCTATATCTTTTTGTTATCTAATCTGTATATTTATATTCCAGTTTTGTCTGATAATGTAAACCTTTTTTTTTATGTTGCACAACATATGTTTGTGTGTCTGTCAGGTTTTTAGGTAAAGATGATGCGAAGACTCAATCGGGGTATCTTCCGTCCATTCCAAATCCGTTTTCTATTAAACGAAAAGACTCAAGAGGACAAGACAATTGGTCTGTGTACGTTTTGATGATTTCATTTCCTATTTAGAATTCAATAACGAGAAACGGAAAAATCTCATTTTGTCATTTGGGGTCTACAAATCGGTTGACGGCTTCAATATTTTATTTGCTCTTGTTGGCGGCGCTGAAACACTCCTTTTATCTGATTCAGAGGTGGGGGACTCGAGTCACATAACTTGACTCAAGTCAATTTTCAGGACGTGACTTGCTTGATTAAAGTATGAAAATTACTTGACTTTGACTTGAGAACAAGTTACTTGAGACTTGATTTGAAGTGGAAGACTCGACAATGACTTGAACGTATAATAAACAATCAGCAATAAAATTAATAATAAAAATATATATATTATTGTGACTTCAGCACCACTAATCAGCGTCTGTGCCTTTAACGCTGCATATTTCAAACCGCGCCAAACATGGCAGACAGTAGTCGAGCTCCACAAATAGTCTCGTTTAGTTATAAAGACTTTGAACTGGACTGTGCCAAAAAAGATTTTGTCAGATGCAAAATATGCAACGCAAGAATATCAATTTCATTCGACATTTCAAAAACCACAAGGAAAGGTAAACAAGTCATCACTTTTATTGTCAGTTTCACAAAGATCTGTAACGATTACTAATGTACGTTAATGAATTAATCTTTTATGTTTGTCATAATTTGGCCTTGGTTGCATATGTTTTTTTCAATTAGAAATGTGACCATTATCATTACTGATCCGTCTCGTAAATAGATATTGGTAGATATAGATAGATATAGGTATTGGGTAATTTGACTATAAAAGTGGCATAGCTTGATTTTAATGTTGATGGGCATCTTAAAATGAGCGGCTATTAAATGTGCGAATCAGACGCGTCCGAAGGAAACGGTTCTCAGCTCAGTGTACTGGTAATCCGAAAACCGATGCAACCGCCTTGAGTCAAGAACGAGTCAATCTTTCATTCATTATCTGGCTTGGCTCGTTGTTCATCTTAAGTTCTCTCTTCACAGCAGTTCAGTCAGTGTAGTATTTGAGTAAATTAATTTCTCCGGGATATTGCTTTATTTTATTTTAGATGGAGTGTCAGCCACGTAAAAAATGTTAACAGCTTAAGTCTTTTACTCGATACATATTTTTTCTCGAAACATTTTGTGTATGCAACACAATTTTATTGTATTTTCAGATATTAATATAGCACAGATATGCGTATGATTCATATATAGAAAATGTATAATGAATTAGATACATAATAATTGTATACAAGTTAATCTTTTCTGTGCAAAAATAAATATAATATATATTGAACAAAACTTACCTCTATTTATTTTAGTACTGTGACTTGACGTGACTTAACTTGAAACTTATCAGAACTCGACTTGACTTGCTTAGCGTGAACCCTTGACTTGACTTGAGTTGCTTGATTCATCTAAACTGTGACTTGAGATTTGATTCGAGACTTGATGATTAAGACTTGAGACTTGCTTGGACTTGACCATGTGTGACTTATCCCCACCTCTGATCTGATTGGTCGAATCGCTCCGCCCTCAGCTCGGTCTTTTCATTCTTTTAGACAGAATCGGTACAAGTGCGACACTGTAATGCCTGAAACCATCACTCGCTGTTAATTAGCATAATATTTGAGTCAGATGTTGCTGGGCACATAACGCCTGTTTCACACATACTCCGTCTGCAGTGCGTATGCTGATAATGAAAGATTGTTTCTGTTCTGTGATAAGAGTCACAGTGCTGAAAAGGATTATTATTATTATTAATGATTTGAAATATAACATAATAAACAAGTGTTGTGTTTGTGGACTAAAACAGCCGTGGATCAGTAGCTGACTGCAAACGCGTCCTGTGTGAAAGCACAAGTGCTGCTTCTGCACCGCATACGTAACACACACGGACTGCATACGCACTGCAGATGGACTATGTGTGAAACAGGCGTAATTCGTGCTGCTGCGACCTGCAAGTGACCCCTTTAAATTATTTCTAGGTTATAGTATTCTATGAATAGTGTCCCACTTATAAATACAGTGCAAATAGTTATGTCTCCTCGGATAAAAGTGAAGTGGAAATAAAAATCAATCAATAATAGACTGTTCCATGAAAATATGTCTGTAACATTTACCACAACATTTTTGTCTTTTAAGTCAAAAGGCACTAGGTATGTGTGTGTGTGACATTAATAAATAATTTAGAAATTTAATCAAGTTAAATTTATGACATAAATTAGTAATATTAGTTTTATTACACACTAAATTGAATGATGTTTGATGTTTCTCTTCTTAGTCTTCTTTGTTGGGCTTGAGAAAGCCAACATTTATTTGAACATTATTATTATTTATTATGAGAGTAATTGACACCAATTGAAACTTTAATGTTTCACCAAATTCAGCTCAGATCTTCAGACTCGTCTGACTCGCGTTTACATTCCCAGAAAATCCTAGTGACTTTTGTTATTTGAGCAATGAAGGCCTTAACATTTAATGTCCACTAGAGGGGGCGACAGGATTTCTGTTTACATCAGTTTAAATAACAAAATAAATACATGAATGTCATGTGTACTGCCATGAATATGCCATATCTGTGTAACACAGGTTCTTCAATGTATACCTTAGCTCAATGATAGCTGTATAATGTAAAACAACATTAACTACTGCAGCTGGTTCCACATAAAGATTAATATGTTTTGGAAAACTGCAAGTCAAAGGTTATGGGTCAGAGGTTATGAAAAACAGAGGGATCAGCATCACTGTGACTATATATATATATATATATATATATATATATATATATATATATATATATATATATATATATATAAAACCACATAAATAATTTATAATTTTCACTTATCCCTCCATACTTCAGAATGTCTGTTGGAGGCCCTTCATGGCTTGGAAAATGTTTCCAGACAGATTCAGGAGCTTGTTTCCAATACACAGGGATCAGCACATAGGGCAAACCTATTGACAATCTTAAAGGAAACATCAATGTGTCTTATCTGCAGAGGTACCCACACACAAAACCTTAAAAATCCTAACTAAAACACAGTAAACTAGAAGGAACAAATACGGTGCTAAAACAGTAACATTGCTCATGTTCAGTCTATTCAATGCTACATTCAGTGCAAGTGTGTGGCCCTCTATTCTACATTTGACTTGGCACTGACACTGGCCCTCCAGGAGCAGGACTGAGAGCCCTGACATCAGCTCTTTACATTCTTTGCATGCGATTTATCAACAATGAGTACTTCTTAAAATATACAGCTCATGAAAAATAAAAGTTATAGATGGACAAACATTATATTCAAATAACCAGTGTGAATAAACAATATCTTAAAATAAATTTGGAGGTAGGTTGAAAAAGGCAGAATGGTAAGTTTTAAGTAGTTGTACAGCTTGAAATGTAAAGTTTATTCTTGGACACATATATGGCATATTCATGATAGTACACATGAAATTCATGTATTTATTTGTCATTCAAACTGATGTAAACAGTCGCCCCCTCTAGTGGACATTAAGTGTTAAGGCCTTCATTGCTCAGATAACAAAAGTCACTAGGATTTTTTTTTTTTAATGGTGAGAGTTTTAAATGTTACAGACATATTTTCATGGAACTCTTCAGTCTATTATGGATCGATTTTTATTTCCACTTCACTTTTATCCAAGGAGACAGAACTATTTGCACTGTATTTATCTGTGGGACAATATTCATACAATACTAAAACCTGGAAATAATTTAAAGGGGTCACTTGCAAGTCACAGCAGCACGAATTATGTGCCCAGCAATATCTGATGAAAATATTATGCTAATTAACAACGAGTGGTGGTTTCAGACATTACAGTGCCGCACTTGTACTGACTCTTATTCTGTCTGAAAGAATGAAAAGACCGAGCTGAAGGCGGAGCGATTCGACCAATCAAATGAGAGGTGCGAATGAAATATTGAAACCATAAACCTATTTGTAAACCCTAAACGACAAAATGAGAAATCGAGCCATAATAATAACAAATAAACTAGCCATTTTTCCATTTCTCGTTATTGAATTCTAAATAGGAAATTAAATCATCAAAACGTACACGAACCAACTGTCTTTTCTGTTTTGTTTTTTGTTTTGTTTTTTTTGTTGTTGTTGTTGTTTTTGTTTTGTTTTTTAAAATTAAAAACAGATTTGGAATTGATGAAAGATATCCTGGTTAGATTCAACTGCATAAATTGCAATGGACTTTTCATTTATATAAAAAAATAAAAATAAACCCATGGGGGAAAACTCAACACCATGGCATACACAAGGGAACATTAGGCGACGAACTGGCACAAGATAGAAAACACTGGGAGAATAAATCGTGAAGGAAACAAGGAGGGTAACTAGGGAGAACAGATGGGGCAAATGAACCAATAATAGGTTAACAAAATGGGCAGGGTTTGACAATAGACTGGAGCACATAGCACATAGAAACAAAGTGTTGTGCTCACACGAAACAAGAGCATGTGCCCAGCCGGATCCAGACATCATGCTCCGAACATGCAACACAAGGATGAGAGAGCACATGCTCAACAAAGATAAGATACAGAAGTGCCAGGGCTCTGTCACATAACCAAGAACAAACCTGACGAAACACTGACATTACCCCACAATGTAAATCTCAGACATGACCTGGATCTAGGGTTGCCACCTTCAATACAGAAAAATAAGGGACGCCCCTGGGGGCCATGATGACCACAGGTCCGATGAAGTGCCAGTGGTGGTAAATCACAACTTAAAACATGTTTTCATAAAAACATTAATTGCTAATGAATTTTAGTAATTGTATAAGGTTGTGTGATAAATTATTGGATAAATTATTTGTCATTGTTTGCAAACAGTAACACCATCCAAACAGTGAAACCACATAATAAATAACCGATCTACAAACATTTCTAAATTCTTGTAAAACACACATTTTTTTAATATATTTTATATAGTCTATTGTTAATTCTACAGTAGCCTATTGAATAATGTAATGATTTAAATTAGTTAAATTGTTTATTTGCTTCACATAGGCACTATATTTGTATTATTAAATATATCTATCTTATATCTTATTAAAATAATGCTTATGTGTCTGACTGTTCACCTTAACCATAATAAACAAATGGCTAACACTTTAAAATAAGGTTAATTAGTTAACTACATTAATTAACATTAACTAATAATGATCTGCACTTATACAGCAATTGTTCATCTTTGTTCATGTTAATTTCCACATTTAATAATACTTTATCGAAATCTTGTTAATATCAGTTAATGCACTGAACTAACATGAACAATAAACAGCTTTATTTCTATTAACTAACATTAACAAAGATGAATAAATACTGTAACAAATGTATTTCTTACTCATTGTTAGTTAATGTTAGTTAATACACTAATGCTTAATAAATGAACATTATTGTAAAGTGTTTTGATGTCATTTATTAATTTAACATTTAAGTATACAGTTTTTTTTTTTTTTTAACCAATAGGGCAACTGATCCTCCGTTGAAAAAAAAAAAAAAACCTGCGTGCAGCAGCTGTACATCTCATAACGACACAAACATTCTCCTAGAACTCACACTTTGCATTCAGTTAACAGATCCATACGGCTCATGCATGAAATAAAAGATTATAAACTCAAACGATAGCTTTATGTGCTTTACAGATGAACTTGAAGTCTTTATTCATTCGAGATGTTCAATAATCTTTGGCTCGGTAATGCAAGTTCATGAACAGATTATTCTTTTTAGTCAATCTTCTAAAATAATCATTTATTTCTTTTAACTAACATTAACAAAGATGAATAAATACTCTAACAAATATATTTCTTACTCATTGTTAGTTCATGTTAGTTAATACACTAATGCTTAATAAATGAACCTTATTGTAAATGTTGTTCTCTCGAGGCATGCTGTCGAGCATCTGAAAAGAGAACACTCGCCGACAAATTGTGCTTGATACTCATTTCCGCTGCACTTTTCCAGCCAAGTATTTGATTATTCCCACTTTCGTCTGTACTTTTGCATCCGCTTTCGTTTCAGCGCTGGACGCGGTGGGGTATCTGGAGCAGCATCCACCATTCTTTCAAATCGACTCTCTGCCAAGAGACCCGCCCTCCTCTGACTCTGATTGGCTGTGAACCTGAAACAAACCAATCAATCCAACGATTGCAGCGAGTTTTACCCAATCAGGGGCAGAATAGGACGAGTCTTCACAGAATGCCGGTGGAATCTCTGCATGAGATGCTGCATTGAAGACAACTCCGAAAATAAGGGACAAACCCCATCCCGTATTGATTCAAAACGGGACATGCTATATTATTCTCAAATACGGGACGATTCTGTATTTTAAGGGACGCGTGGCAACCCTACCTGGATCCCACCACAGCACCAACGCAGAGCTGGAAGGATGGAACAGTTCTCCCTCAGGGTTACTGGACTAGAGCAGGCTCAGGATTGGACTCTGAGGAAGGCTCTTGGGAAGCTAGAGCAGACTTTGAAACAGCCCAGGCACACACAAGAGCCATGAGGTGAAAGGTGAAAATTGCTTTCTAGACTATGGCAGCAGTGGAATCAGGCAGCTTTGTGGCTGAGATGAGGAAAGTGGGCTTCTCAGTAAAGGCCTCCATGGCAGGAGTAGTGAGAGCAGGCAACTCTGTGGTGAGACAAAAAGAGCTGAATTCTCAGTGGCAGCCTCTTTTGCAGCATCAGTTAAAGGGGGCAGCTCTGTGGTGGCCTTTATAAAATTCTAATAAAACATTAAATATGTAATATTTAGAATTTAAACTTTAAAACTTTATTTTTAGGACCATCGCACCTTCTGTTTGACTTTGTTTTTGGGTTTATTAAACCCCATAGAGACAAAGGAACATAATTAATTTCAAATAATCATTTACATAATTTAATTATTCAGCAGTCGCTTATATCCAAAGCAACTTACAAATGAAGAAAATCAGTAGCAATCAGATGAAGATGGCAAAAGTATACAAGTGCTGTGACAAGTCTCAGTTAGTCCAGATTACACATAGCCAGTTTTTTTTTTGCACAGCCAGTGGTTGTCTTGTAGGCAAACCACAGTGCCTTGAATTTTATGCAAGCATCTATCGGCAGCCAATGAAAACGGATAAAGAGGGGTGTGACATGGGCTTGCTTTGGCTATTTGAAGAGCACTCTTGCTGCATCAATTGCAGGGGCTTGATAGGACCACCAATAGAGCAATACAGTAGTCCAGTCTGGAGAGAACAAGAGTTTGGACAAAGAGTTGTGTGGCCTGCCCTGGTAGTAAGGGTCTAATCTTCCTAAAGTTGGATCTACCTTATTCTTCAACGGTGATGTAAGCTTATGGTTGAGACTTCCAGGATTGTTGGCCGCTATAGGGAAATAACAAGAATAACAACGTGCAGTAAACAGTATACTGTATCTGTTTGTATCACAAACCATTTTTTAAATAATAAAGATAATGCATTAAAATAATTAGGTATGACAAACGTATTTTAAATATCAAGCAACAAAACAAGCCATTTTGTATAAGCCAGACCCATAAAAATTTAAAAATTTTACCCACTTTTTTGGAAAATCTGGAGGACAGGACCATTTTACCTACAGTATATCGTTTGCAAAGCTCAACTGATCATCCGTCACAACTCCAAGGCTACTGGCTGTCTTGTAAGGAGTTATGGTCGACGTTCATAGCTGTATTTAGAAGTTGTGATGGAGTGCTGGGTTGGCTGAGACCATGAGCAGTTCTGATTTAGCAAGAGGTTTATTTGAAGGTGATGGTCCTTCATTCGGCCTGAAATGTCTTTTAGAGAGGCTAAGAATAGTAAAGTTTAATGTGTAATGTTCAGTTGTGGCCAAAAGTTTTGAGAATTACATAAATATTGGAAATTGTAAAAGTTGCTGCTTAAGTTTTTATAATAGCAATTTGCATATACTCCATAATGTTATGAAGAGTGATCAGATGAATTGCATAGTCCTTCTTTGCCATGAAAATTAACTTAATCCCCCAAAAACCTTTCCATTGCATTTCATTGCTGTCATTAAAAGACCTGCTGAGATCATTTCAGTAATTGTCTTGTTAACTCAGGTGAGAATGTTGACGAGCACAAGGCTGGAGATCATTATGTCAGGCTGATTGGGTTAGAATGGCAGACTTGACATGTTAAAAGGAGGTTGATGGATGAAATCATTGTTCTTCCATTGTTAACCATGGTGACCTGCAAAGAAACCATCATTGCGTTGCATAAAAATTGCTTCACAGGCAAGGATATTGTGGCTACTAAGATTGCACCTAAATCAACAATTTATAGGATCATCAAGAACTTCAAGGAAAGAGGTTCAATTTTTGTAAAGAAGGCTTAAGGGCATCCAAGAAAGTCCAGCAAGCGGCAGGATCATCTCCTAAAGAGGATTCAGCTGCGGGATCGGAGTGCCACCAGTGCAGAGCTTGCTCAGGAATGGCAGCAGGCAGGTGTGAGCGCATCTGCACGCACAGTGAGGCGAAGACTTTTGGAAGATGGCCTGGTGTCAAGAAGGGCAGCAAAGAAGCCACTTCTCTCCAAAAAAAAAACCCATCAGGGACAGATTGATCTTCTGCAGAAAGTATAGTAAATGGACTTCTTAGGACTGGGGCAAAGTCATATTCTCAGATGAATCCCCCTTTCTGATTGTTTGGGGCATCTGGAAAAAGGCTTGTCCGGAGAAGAAAAGGTGAGCGCTACCATCAGTCCTTTGTCATGCCAACAGTAAAGCATCCTGACACCATTCATGTGTGGGGTTGCTTCTCATCCAAGGCAGTGGGCTCACTAACAATTCTGCCCAAAAACACAGCCATGAATAAAGAATGGTACCAAAACAACCTCCAACAGCAACTTCTTCCTACAATCCAACAATAGTTTGGTGAAGAACAATGCATTTTCCAGCACGACGGAGGACCGTGGCATAAGGCAAAAGTGATAACTAAGTGGCTCGGGGACCAGAATGTTGAAATTTTGGGTCCATGGCCTGGAAACTCCCCAGATCTTAATCCCATTGAGAACTTGTGGTCAATCCTCAAGAGGCAGGTGGACAAACAAAAACCCACTAATTCTTACAAACTCCAAGAAGTGATTATGAAAGAATAGGTTGCGATCAGTCAGGATTTTGCCCAGAAGTTGATTGAGAGCATGCCCAGTCGTATTGCAGAGATCCTGTAAAAGAAGGGGCAACACTCTTGCATAAATGTCATGTAATCGCGATAAAAGCCTTTGAAACGTATGAAGTGCTTGTAATTATATTTCAATACATTACAGAAACAGCTGAAACAAAGATCTAAAAGCAGTTTAGCAGCAAACATTTTGAAAACTAATATTTATGTAATTCTCAAAACTTTTGGCCTTGGCCTGACTGTTGGAAATTCCTCCACCAAACACACTTCTGATAAGTACTATGGGGTAAAGGGGTTCACCAAACATTCCCCATACCATATGACTAGGGTTGGATTGGTAAAAATAGGAATGTTTTTTTTTTTTTTTTTTTGCCAAGGACCATCCCGCAGGGACAGTGGGCAGCCAGTGGCCCATTGGATTGTCTCCTGTATTGACGGCATTAACAATCCAATAACAATCTGCTGTAGATAGAGCGATGAAGTACTTTGCTTCACCTATATAAAGATCGCTTCATTCCAATGTTCTCCTCATCTGCTTTTCCCACATTTTCACAGCAGGTTTATTAAGAACAAGATTGCTCTGCAGTAGGGCTGTCAACAAATATTCTAAATTTGAATATATATTCGAATAGTTACAAAAAAAGAATTTAGAAGGTGAAAATTATTATTCGAATAAAAAAAAAAAATGTGGAAAAAAACGCCTGTGGTAGTAGAGGCGTGGTTGTCTGCTTTGCGAGTGGGCGCGCTAGCGTGCCTGACGGTTCAGGAACAGGTTACAGGAGTCACACTGTCTGGCACAGAATCATTGCTGAAAGTTGACACATCTTCATGGAAGATGGCAGCAAGTGCAGAGCCCAACTCGACCGCAGCAGAGAAAGTGAGGTAAAATTGTTGACCTGCGAGATGAAGTTGTATGCAAGCTATTTAAGATACAGTTAGCATACCATTCAACCACTAGCAACATGAGGTCACATCTCAAAAATGCGCACCCAAATGAGCATGGCATAATTTGTGGAACTCCAGCTAAACAGGGCATCTTGACACTTAACATTACTTTGCATGGCCCACCACAAGCTCTTTGTCTGCAACACGACAAGAGGCCATAACGGATAAATTAATTTTGTACATTTGTAAGGACATGAGACCGATCAGTATCGCGGATGGGGCAGGCTTCATGGAGTTCTGTCTGTGCGCACCATGAGTGTAGAATATGTTAACACTTTTATAAAGCAAATTAATCCCCCACACTTTTTTTTTTTTTTGCCAAGTGTGTTCATAGAGGTTACCATGGACCAGTGTGAATAAATCTAGATTTAAACTCCCAAAGACACAAAACTGTCGGACCTGACCTTTTATTCTTATCCAAGGCAAGTAGATGTGATAGGAGTGTGATACTGTCACAAATCAAAGCTGGAAACAACAGGTAAGTGCAAAAACGGGATTGTTTATTGACAGGAATGGAACAGATGAGGTGAATATCAACACAGTGAAGGTTTCAGAGGTTCTTATCTGAGTACTGATGGTTTTATCTTTTTCAAGTTTGTTGGAGAGCGCAGATCAGTACCCAAGGAGTCAGATCATAGGAGCATGGGTGTAGGTTTAGGGGGGGACGCTAGGTACTAGTCCCTATCAGTATTTTGAGATGAATAATTTGTCCCCACCAATATTTAGCAAGCTCCTTTAAACTGCTATTTGGATCTTTGCACTGCTATTTGGATCGATTTTAATGGCCAGAATGACGACAGTACAAGAAATGCCGTAATTTGATTGGCGGCGGGTGATCTGTCAGGCTACACACGAAGGCCGGGACTACTTTTGTGCTTGCACTAGCAGCGAGCGGGTGGGGGGTGGTTGGGGTGTGTGCGCGCGTGCGCGTGCGCATGTTGACAATGCCGACAGTAAGTTACCAGGGCTGTCTCTCTGCCACATACAAAGGCCAGAGTAAAAACATTTTAATATTCGGTTTTTTTGCCCCTTTTTTATTGTTTGTAGATGTCACCAAAGAAAAAGAAAGGGGACATAAGAACTTTTTCATAAAGCAGAGTCAGAGTGTAAGTAGGTAGCTAGCTACACAAATAAACTAGCAGTAGTTACTGACCAGGCTTTCAAATGCAGATTCTACTGTGGAAAATAGTATTAACTGGTGATAGTATGTGTTCCCCAGGATGATAGAATGCTACGTTAGCAAGTAACTGAATGTCAATTAGCCTGTACCTTAACTTAGAATCTTGCAGTCAACATAAACGGTGGATCTGGATTATGCTCCAAAAGTTCTCAAAGTCTACCTCTTGCAACAGTGTTTTTTAAGTATAAATAGGCTACTAACATACATAGTAAATTATGTTTGTTTGTTAATAAACCGTAAGGTAACAGTGTACTGGAGGGTAACGTTATAGTGTTTGTAATAGAAAAAGTTTACTATATTTATTTATTTAGATTTGTTTCCTTATGGCAGAGTATTTTTTTTTTGTTAGTGTAAATACCAATGTACATAATAATTTATGTTAATAAAACGTTTGGTTGTTCAACATTACACAGTCTCAGGTTTTAATTTTTATTTTTTGAGAGTGCATTTTTGAGATTATACTAGCTCTTTAGGGACAGTATACAGGATGGTATATCTGGGTCAGGATACAATATAATTAGATTAGATTAATTAGATTCACTTCTGTATTGTAATATTCTGTATTGCCCACAGTCTGAAATAAAAAAGGATTTCCCCATTAAATCACTGGTATCTTACAACAAAACAAGCTGAGACCAAACCTACGCCCATGCACAGGAGAAACAGTAGGCAAGTGACAGCAGGGGCAGGTGATCATAACTCAGGTGACTGTAATCTGGTGATTGTCTTGGATGGTGACTGAAGTGACTGTGATGAATCCGACAGATACATGAAACATACAAACATATATTTGTAAAGTAGTCGATTCTCAACAAGCCAGCAATTATTTGAACCAAAATACAGCAAAAGCAGTAATATTGTAAATGTTCTAACTATTTAAAATAACTCCTTTCTATTTAAATATATATTAAAATGTAATTTATTTCTTTGATCAAAGCTAAATTGTCAGATTATATATATATATATATATATATATATATATATATATATATATATATATATATATATATATATATATATATATATGTACAGATCGTGTGCACATAGAAACATTCAGAAGTGTATAAAATTGTTGTCAACACTGTCCTGTGATGTATCAGCTTAAAAACAACAAAAATTACAGAATTTTATTTTTGATGTTTCTGAAGTAACTTCAACTAGTGATGGGCAAATGAAGCCTTACAGTGCGTTTCACCTACAGCATCATATCTGAGCTCAGTGCCGCTGGCAACGCTACAACACCACTGCTTTGGGATTTCAAATTTAGGGCAGAGCACACCTCTGAAAACAAAGTTTAAACCCTGTTTGCATTTCATCATCTTCTTTTAATGTTGATTGATTGTCACCCTACGTTTTTTGCTCTACATTTGCATAAAGTCGAGGAATGACACAAATTTTGATGCGCTTGGCCACTCTTAATGCTTCTTCTTTACCGTTTTCACTCCCATAACTTCCTCAGGAATAAAATTCAACTTCCATAGGATTAAAATTGAAAATGCATGCTCTGCTGCACTCGCCACGTGCTTTCCTCTGTCTGTTCTAGGAAAATATTCAAACAAAGCATTGAGTATGTTGAAAACAGTGGCATCTGGTGGTTAGTAAAAAAATATAGCAGCCAAAAGCCTGTGAAAGGCAAGTACTCCGTTGGATGAAGCACCCACCACAAATTTCACAGATCGATGTTACGTGCACGAATAAAAGCCTTACAGTCTGTTTGCATTTATTTGTTGAATTCCTCTCTCTGATAAAAAATTATTTACCCATTTAACTGTAGCATTAAATGCCAGTACAAATATCAATGTGACGTAATAGAAGAATAATATACACATTGTACAAATCTAATAACATGAAAACTATGGACATAGTTCATAATTGGTTTATAATGTATATCATTCTCACTAAAATCATGATAACTATTCCAGACACAATTAACTTTTGTTTCACATAAAAAAATTAGTATCAAAAATATATATTATATATAAAAAAAAATCTAAAAATATTTGTATTCTTCATATTATGAAAAATGTATTTGATAAGTCAGAATGAAAACTTGTAAAAGTAAGATCTTGGGGTTCAAACATTCTGACACTTGAAGCTTTGTTTTTCGTTGTTCGTGTGTTTCTCTGAAAACAATACATGTTCTGGTACAAAGCATTCTTGAGACATTGTGCTGCATACTCAATAAGCGCTTTAAGGTGTCAGTGTCATACAATATATGACATCACTAATTACAACCCTCAATTTCACCTCAATTTCAAGTTGACAGACGCTGCACAGACAAGAGAGTTAAACATTTATTTTATATAGACTTGTGCTAATTCCTAAGTGTTCCAATATTTAAACCACATTAAAAATATTATTCTAGTGTTGTGTATTTATTTTTACTTAGAGAGGACCTATTATGCAAAAATCACTTTTATAAGGTCTGGCTACAGTGTGTAAAAACATTCAGCCTATAGGCCTAATGGTAAAAATCCACCCACTCATTTTTTATTTTTTTATTAATCATAAACAGTCTCTCCAAACAAGCAGCTCGAGATATATATATATAATTTCTGTCCCCCTCACTTCTAATATATATATATATATATATATATATATATACATTTCTGTAATCTATATAGCCTACCAATCAACAGTTTTTGAACTGTAAGATATTTTGTTTTTAAAGAAGTCTCTTCTGCTCACCAAGCCTGCATTTATTTGATCCAAAGTACAGCAAAAACTGTAATATTGTGAAATATTTTTATATTTAAAAATAACTTTTTTCTCTATTTGAATATATTTTAAAATGTAATTTATTTGTGTGATCAAAGCTGTATTTGCAGCATTTTTACTCCAATCTTCAGTGTCACATCCTTCAGAAATTATTCTAATATGCTGATTTGCTGATTATCAATATTTAAAACATTAGTTTTTTTTTCAGTATTCTTTGATGAATATAAGGATCCAAAGATCAGCATTTATGTGAAATAAAAAGCTTTTGCAACATAATACACTATATCATTCAAAAGCTTAGAGTCAATCTAATTTTTGTTTTTTGGAAAATAAATTATAGAAATGAACACTTATATTTAGCAAGGACTCTTTTGTGGGTTCAAGTCTCAGGCCAGCAACACCACTGCTCCCCAGGCACCGCAGCATAAATGATGACCACTGCTCTGGGTGTGTTTTCACTGCTGTGTGTGCACTTTGGATGGGTTAAATGCAGAGCACGAATTCTGAGTATGGGTCACCATACTTGGCTGTATGTCACTTCACTTCACTTCACTTTGAATTGATCAAAAGTGATAAAGCAAACTTTTCAAAAGATTTCTATTGCAAAATAAATGCTGTTCTTCTGAACTTTCTATTGATCAAAGAAACCTGAAAAAAAAAAAAAAAAAACCTGCGTCCCCCGATGATCTACGCCTCTGACCTATTAGCATAGACACAACCGTGAATGAGAAGCAGCACTCTGCCATTAGGTTTTTTTGTTGTTATTTTTTTTTCTGTAGCTGCTGGAGGTAAACACAATGTCAGTGCTACAGAGGAATTACACGTTAATTATTCATTTATATAGTGCTTTTAACAATACAGATTTTAACCAAGCAACTGAACAGCATTAAATAGGAAAATAGTGTGTCAATAATGCAAAAAGGCAGTTCATCATTGATTTCAATGTTGTCATCATCCAGCTCAGTTCAGTTAAAATCAGTTCCTGTTTTCTTAATTAATGCAGCCTAAAAATCCTTTAATGGATTTGAATATTAGAAATGTGTTAGTGTGTTATGTGTAAGTCAATTTAAAGAGATGGGTCTTTAATCTGGATTTAAACTGACAGATTGTGTCTGCCTCCCGTACAATGTTAGGTAGGTTATTCCAGAGTCTGGGCGCTAAATAGGAAATGGGTATTATCAAATTGCCAGAGTTTTGTGAATGCAGCAGAAAATAGCTCGTTCAAATACTGTGGTGCTAAACCATTTAGGGCTTTATAAGTAAGAAGCAAGATTTTAAGATCTATACAATGTTTGGGAGCCAGTGCAGTGTTAACAGAACTGGGCTAATATGAGTTTACTTCCTGGTTCTAGTAAGAACTCTAGCTGCTGCATTTTGGACTAGCTGGAGTTTTTTTATGAAGTGTCCCGAACAACTACCCAATAAAGCATGACTACCCAATAAAACATTTCTACATTTGACATTGAGAGCATAGGTCATAATTTAGATATTTTTTTTAGATGGAAACGTGCAGTTTTACAAAGGCTAGAAATGTGGCTTTCAAAGGAAAGATTGCTATCAAATAGCACACCTAGGTTCCTAACCAATGACAAAGAATTTACAGAGCAGCCATCAAGTCTTTAGCATTCTTGGTTATTAGAGGAAGAGCTTTTACGTAGGTCCTATAATTAACACCTCTGTTTTTTTTTTTCTTCAGAATTTAGCAGTAAGAAATTACTCCTCATCCAGGTTTTTATATCAACTATGCATTTCGTTAATTTTTCAAACTGGTATATTTCTCCAGGCCTCGAAGAAATATAGAACTGAGTATCATCAGCATAACAGTGAAAGCTAACACTGTGCTTCCTGATGATATCTCCCAAGAGTAACATGTAAAGCGTGAAAAGTAATGGCCCTAGTACTGAGCCTTGAGGTACTCCATACTGCACTTGTGATCGATATGATACCTCTTCATTCACAGCAATGAATTGACTGCGGTCAAATACGTACTATTTGAACCATGCTAATGTACTTCCATTAATGCCAGCAAAGTTTTCTAGTCCATTTAAGAGAATGTTGTGGTCAATAGTTTCGAACACAGCACTAAGATCCAATACCACTAATAGAGAGATACAACTATGAACAGATGATAGGAGCAGGTCATTTGTAACTCTAAGGAGAGCAGTCTCAGTACTATGATACGGTCTAAATCCTGACTGGATACAATTTTTCTCTAAGAAGGAATATAATTGTGAGTATACTATCTTTTCTAGTATCTTGGACAGAAAAGGAAGATTCAAGATCAGTCTGTAATTAACTAGTTCTTTGAGGTCTAGTTGTGTTTTTTTGATGAGAGGCTTAATAACAGCCAATTTGAAGGTTTTGGGGACATATCTGCTACAAGTGCTGTGTTTTGGGATGCACCAACAAACATATGAGTCATATTTGGTTTTCCAAATTGCCTTTCTAAAAGAGTGTCTTGGCACTCTGTTAGGGTATTTTTGCTAAAGCTATCATATGAAAGCAATGTGAAGTCAACCGCATGAATTTGGTGGCCTCATAGTTACAAGTGGGACTTTTAAGTTACAGTTTGTGATAACAGGTGAAGGCACCATGAGACCAGCTATGTCATTAATTTTATAGCACCATGCTCCCCATCTGTGTAATTCATAAATGCACATTCATTATTTATTGTGCACAGTACAATCTGATGACTGACTTTTAAACCTGAGTACATTTCCTTTAAACATAACAGGCTTGTACTAATAGTGGAATATTTATTTGCAAAGGCCAGCACCATTATTGCTTCTGAAAATGGGGCCGGAAGCATCAGCTCATTTGCATTTAAAGGGACCAACACAGAAACGGTGCATTTGGGCCAATTTTAATAAGCTATAAAAAATTCCTGGAGCGGAGCTGGAGTGGAGTGATTATTGAATGCTTGGAGTGCAGAGGGGAAATTGTTGCCACTCCACTCTGTTCACACTCTGATTCAGACCAACATGTGCTTGCCCTGAACTTGCAGTTTAAACCACTTCAGGGCCAGTAGCACAGCCAACAACTCAAGGCAGTTGATGTAACAGTGCAGGCCCTGGGTAGAATGAAGTTAGTGTGGTGGGTGGGCAGGTCAGCGGGGTCTCCTCCATCCCATCCCATCTCTGGGCTACTTCGAAGCTTACCTGCTGACAGACTTACCTGGCACCGCTTTGCTGTGAGAGGACTATTGTGGTCTAGCTGTCGGCCCAGGCTCATTTGGTGGTGGGGCCAGTGCAGCCTTTGCAGTAGGCTGTCCTCAATCTGCACTGAAGCAGGACACTTGTGCTGTGCTATTACACCCAAAAGTGGGATTCAAGCTGAGCTCTCAATGTCAGGAGGCATTAGCCCATTTCGACACAATGACAAAAGTGACCAAAAAACACAAAGACCTGGTTTCACAGACAGGGTTTAGACTAAGCCAGGACTAGGCAATAGTTCAATTAGAACATTTAAGTAATTTTTATTAACGTTGCTTAGAAAAAATATCACTGGTGTGCATTTTGAGACAAAACAGAGGTACTGATATATTCCAAGATCAGTCAGTCCAAGTTCCTTTGAGCTAAAAACAACTAAGACTTGCACTTTAGTCTGGGACTAGTGTGAAACTGGAGGTAAACGTTAGCGTTATGATAATAGTATTTTGTGCTGTGAACTCCTTAATAGCCTGCAGAATAGTCTTAAGACCTTTCATATTACAGCCTGAATAAAATATGACCATATTTCTATAGTATAATTTAATATTTTTATTACAAAGTGGCAGTAGTTGCCACCACAACCAAAGAGAACAGAAGTACAGTGTGCTGTGTCAATGAAAAAGTAAGTCATTTCAGTGATCTGGCTATGGCTGAAGTATGAACCATGGATAAGCCACCATTATTACTGCAGAGAGACAAACATGACCTGCATCATTAATTTTTTCTTGCTTAATGTAATTTATCAGTTTCACCATCAATCTAATAAGTGTTGTCTGTCATTTTAAATGGCATTTTGGACATATTTGGTGAAATTTCAGCTATTGTTTTCTGTTTTTATACCCCTTAAATATGCTTTAAGTGATTTCTGCACTAAATGGAATTGTAAAAACAGGATTTTCAAGGAAATAAACAAAAAATGTATTTTGTTATTTATTTATTTATTTATGACACTGTAGTTTTCTTCAAAGTCAACAGATGTCTTTTTGATATTCTGGTACCTATTTTGTAAATAAGGGGTGTCACAGAGACACAAGTTCTTGAGGCAGCTATTTCAGTTGATTTAGTCAAGAAATAGGATATTCCATAATAATGGGGGGCATAAAGGATTTATGACTGTTTCAACGTTTGCGGAACATTCTTATAGTAATTATAGTTTTTGGGGTAAGTGTATATGTTTTACAGACATCAGAAAGAGACATTGCCATCACCAGAGTTTGTGAATTTGTATACTGTATTGTTTGGGGTCTTCTTCTGTTGATATTGCTCTCATGGTCTGGGCCCCAGAAATCCATCTAAACTTTTCCCTCTCTAGCAATATGCCCCTGGAGAAAGATGTGCACTGACCTACCTTTCTTCTGGTATGAATGCAATTGAAATGTGTTGTTTTTTTAACAAATAGCTATTGTTTCACAGCATGACTTTATGCCTTTCAGAGTGCATTTTTCAGAGTGAATAGAAAAGCAAGTGAACATAAATCAGTTGTTTTTCAGCTGATATTTGTTCTCTTTCTGTGTGTATTTCTGACTCATTCTACTGCAGGGTGAGTTTATACTGATGAAAATGATGAGCCCCCTGGTACATATAAATTTAAAGCTTCAATGTTCAGCTGTGTCAGAGGCTGGCATTACCTCCCTGAGCTAAATCCAATCCATCTTCTTTACAGCCCTGACAGTAATGGCAAAGAATAGGGTAAGTGAGCTAGCAGGAAAGAGGTGTATTTATAGACTTTATATTTGTCTTGCAGAAATTAATATTGGTTACTTATAAAGTTTTTCTTCCTCATCCTCTGTCTTTCTTTAGAGAAATGACCAAGAGTTTTGATAGAGAGATTTTTTTAATGCCCTATGATGTCATAATATGTTATAAAAATAACCCTATTTAAAATATCAATATCACAAAAAAGATACCACAATAGGACATTTCATATGATATCATAAGAGAGATTTTAAAGTTGTGTATAATAGGAACTTTTGAAGTTCTAATGATTAGCCACAACATTAAAACAATTGACAGTTGAAATTACTAACATTGAGTATATTATTACTTTGGCCCCTGTCGAAGGAATGTGATATATAAGACAGTACTGAACAATCAGCTCTTAAATTTCATGCTTTTGAAACAGGAAAAATGGACAAGCAAAATGAACAGTTGTTTTGACAAGTGAAATAGTAATGGCAAGACTGGGTGAGAGCTTCTCCAAAATGGCAAGTTTTCAGATGTGTTCCAAGAATGCAGTGGGTTAGTACCTACCAAAAGTGTTGTAAAGGCAGACCAAAGAACCAGTGTCAGGGTCATGGGTCCTCATAAGCTCATTGTGTTCTTTCAGCAGGATAATATAGCCTGAAAAAAGTAATCAGGAATGAGGTTTGAGGAAAATGACAAAGATTTGAAGAATTGCAATGGCCTCCAAATTCCCCTGATCTCAGTCTGATTGAGCCTATTGGGATCAACAAACCCCATTGCCAAAATAGGACCCTTTGGTAGTTTTAATAAGGGCATAAGAGAATGTTTTAAATTGGTATATGTTGTCATTATAGGACTTATTAAAGTCTCATATTATATATTAGGCAGTTATATTAGGCAGTGTTCGAATTATGTCAAAGCTCTTCGGTCGTCCCTACAACCAACAAGTACCAGATATGGTGTCATGAAATATTTTAATATGACTAAATTTGCATTTAAAGTGAATACAATTTATTAAAAGAAAAAACATTGTAAGCTACTAATTATAAGTCTTTAATTTCCACAGTTATTCTAACAGCGAGTAAATTACAGAGAAAGCAAGCAAAGTACATTCATATTAATATTATCACTGACTTCAGTCTAGCCAGAGTTTAAGCACTCCAAACACCTGTTATAATCAATGAAGCTGTCCATACACTGTATGATATATGAATCTCTTAGTTATATTCTATGTACATCTGCACTTTGTTGCTTATGATAGATTTTGTGAGTTTCAGTCAGAAATAATTCAGTGAGCTCATACACTGATCCAAACTAAAGGGTTTCAGGGATGACTAATCTGAACGCCTCTGACTGGCCATTGTACTCTTAACAGAATCATGTGTGATTGGTTATAATGCACACCGGGTTCCCCCCGGTATTATAAAATAATTTATAATTAAGCATCAAGATTTTTTTTATTATGATTTTCTTTTTTTAATCTAGAAAGAACTATATACAGAATTGTTTATCAGTAGTCCTTGATAAGAATAGGGTTATAAACAGTAGTCACAGGGCTATATTGTGGAAGCACTGTAATCACTCTATTATTTATTATTTGTGCTTTTGTCACACTAATTGATCCACAACATTTCATTTGCCAACAGCCTTCATTTGTTTCCTTTTAATGGAGTAAAAGATGAATCATTATGTCAAGTCTGCATTTTTGTTATCACACATTTACACACACATACTGCATGTGACAGCATGAACAAAAAGTAATTCAGTGTAGCCAGATGCTCTGCCTGGCAGTTTTTCCTAGCAGAGCTCCAACATGTCTCTGAAGTGCTCAGTCTTTTTTGTTTTTGTTGTTGTTGTTGCTTGTGCTTTAAGTGTTGGAATCCTGGTTGAGAGATGATGTAAACTCCTAGAAGTGATGTCACTTGAATGTACATTATTTTACAAGTGTTTTTGATTAGGGTAAAAGGGCTGTCAAGGAATCAGGGGACACTAGTAAAATGATTTATATTTTATAGAAAAAAATATATAATTATGCAAAAACATTGCTTAACAAAGAGACTGCATTTAGAACAATATGCAAATGTGATTGTTTATATCATTTTGGAAATTAAAAGTCCTGCTGAAAAAGAAAAATCATAGTGAGGGACAGGCCAAACAATTTACCGTTACCAGCATAAGTGCAATTTAAATTATTTAAAATATATTTCTATTTACTTTTTTATGTAATATTTATTAAAGAATACATGGCATTGTTAAATTTATTTGTCGTTATATTAATTCTATGTTTGATTATTTCTTAGGGATTTCGTGGAATGACCCATATATACAGTTCTGTGAAAAGGTTTTTGCCTCCTTCTGTTTTTGCATTTTTTGTATTTGTATTTTTTTGCTTTTTGCATATTTTCCACATTTGACTGATTCAGTTCATCAAGCAAAAAAAAAAAAAAAAAATATATATATATATATATATATATATATATATATTTACACGCACCTACTGTAACTATGAGAGCATAAGTAATTCAGTGTAACCAGACGCTCTGCCTGTCACTTTTTCCTAACAGAGCTCCAACATGTCTCTGAAGTGCACAGTGTGCTCTAAAATCTTTATTTATTTATTTATTTTATTTTTTATTTTTCTCTCAGATAAAAAAGTGCTGGTGCAGACAGTGACAGACAAAGTGAAACTGTACACTGAGTGGAAGGATCTAAGAAAAGCTAGTGGCATCCATTAGGATGAGAGGATGGCACAGACAAATAGATGAGGTGAATGAGGGAGGAGATGGAGGGAGGGTTGAAGAGAGGTCAGACAGTGAATTAGAAAGAAAGTTAATACTGGGCCAGAGGCTTTATTCATCCATTCAGTCCTTATAAGTTCTGGGGAGACTGTGATGCATATACAACAACATGTCATTTCCACACCACTTTTATAATTTGATATTACTGATATATGATATGTTATTATAAGTCACTGTCATTTCTATAGTTATTACACAGTTATTATTTTTAACTATAATTATTTTTTGAATTTTTAAGTGCATATGTGTGGTTTCCTGTTTTGCATGTAAATAATTATGTCAATCACATAGGTTTCTCTATAGATTATAAAATCTTTTATCTTTTCCTCATAAGTTAGCTTTTGAGTCTTACACCAAAAACAAAGACTTTATATGTAAATTGATTATATTAATTTATAAAGTAAATAATCAGTGACTATAGTTATTGTAATGTATAGCAATATAATAATAATGTGAATGTATTATTATATAATTGTTACAGGTCCCGGGCAGTCGGGAAGACTGTAAGCAGTAATCAACTTGAAATTAAATGAGAGAGAGAGACAAGAATTAGTTGTTTCCTTAACGGCCCTCTTTGTTGTCTTTTAATACACATACACATTTGTATTTCAGAGTCAATAAGACACTTTGAATCACAAAATGATTTATAAACATGTTGGTAAAAAATAATACACACTGTATAGATCAAATAAACAATAAATAAATGATAGCAACCTTAACCGAATGTACAGAAATGCCCTAATTCTTGTAACTGGCCTGAATTCAGGTAAGTATCTTAAAGGAGCATTGCGTAGGTTCTGAAATTTCTAACCGTTAAAGGAACTGCAGTCAGTCTCATGCAACCACATCAACCAGGGTTGCCGCAGCAACCACTGACGCTGGTCGCTCTCTCTTTTTGCCGCACTAGATACGTTTTTTTATTTTTTTTTTACTTACGAGGAGTGTCCGTGGGTGTCTGAATTGTGCTGCCGGAGGCTGGTCGCTTCTTTCCATCCACAGAGTCCATCTGAAAACACTATTGCCGCTGCTTACTATAATGGCTGGCATGCTGTACGGTTGTAAGCCCAAGTAGTCGAGAATGCCCATGACATCACATTTAGTGAATT
Organism: Carassius auratus; assembly: GCF_003368295.1. Taxonomy (NCBI): domain Eukaryota; kingdom Metazoa; phylum Chordata; class Actinopteri; order Cypriniformes; family Cyprinidae; genus Carassius; species Carassius auratus. Next base: position 14,617,768 of record NC_039266.1, read on the forward strand.
TTCGCACCAATTCGGGCCCGACTCCTCCACAAACAATTGAGTCTACAGGCTGATAGAGGCAACCGTGGTGGACAGTCGAGGTGTCATTCTTTTTTTTACATCATGGTTGGCTCATACATGTAAGAATGAAAACTCTATCTTAAAGTTTTTTTTTAAAGTAAAAACCTCCACATAGCTCCTTTAAGAAAACAACTCAAGTATTTCAGGTGATACATAGGTAAACTTTTCTATGACATACTGTAAAGGCCCGTTTACACCAAGAACGATAAATATAAAGATAACGATATTAGCGTCCATACCAGCGAACGATATTGTCTGTGCATTCTAAGCGGACGCGCGTCTGCTGCTTTAAATTCTGATTGGTTGGCAATGTTTTTATCGTTCATGAGAAAAAAAAAATAGTTCTGAAAGTGATTCCAACGTTATCGTTTCTCTGTGCCTTTATCGTTATAGTTGTGGTGTGGACTCCGCTGTTCTTTAATATTGAGAACGATTTTTAGAACTATATCTTTATTTTTATAGTTATCGTGCTTGGTGTGAACGGGCCTTATGTGTCTTAAAATTATTAATAAAATAAATAATAACAAATTGTTTGAACATTAAAACATGTAAATTACAGTTTGATATGACAATTAATTAATTTAACTAACCTTGACATTAAACGAGAGAGAGAGAGAGAGACAATAATTAGTTGTTTCCTTAACGGTCCTCTTTGTTGTCTGAGGATGCACTGCAATCATCATGGTAACTCTACTCTCTCAACTGTCACCCAGAGTTCAGAAAATGCAGCTGAATTACACAGTGCAAACTCATCATATTATAAGTAATTGAAATAAAACTTAGATATACACATGTAAATAGAAACGAATGTGTAAAAATAAAAATGAAATATATATAAATAATTTAATTTGTGACCCAAACTATATGTAGGGTGGTCACATAATAATAATGCACTGTTTATAATATATTCCATATAAATATATTAAAAAGTATAAAAAGAGTAGTGTAGGACCTATTAAAAACTAAAATAAATATAATCTAGACGTCTAGATAGTGGAAAGTGACTGCATTTTTCCTTCTTTCCTTACTGTTTTCTGGTTCAGTTGAGTTTAAGTCCGGCTATTAAGTACCAGTCAGGCTATTCTGGATGAAGTTAAGACAAAGACAAGCCTGACTCGACTTCGGAGAATCAACCGGAACCTGAGTCGACTCCGGAGGGTCAACGGGAACCTGACTCGACTCCGGAGGGTCAACTGTGGCTGTCATCTTGTGCCATGATACAGGGCCGGCGGCCATCCTGGGCAGTGGCACTGAGCCTGCGGCCATCTCGGGCAGTGGCGCTGTGCCGGTGGCCATCTTGGGCAGTGGCGCTGGACTGGCACCACTTTGTACTGTAGTGCTGGGCTGGCGGCCATCTTGCACCGTGGTGCTGGGCTGGAGACCACCTTGTGCTGTGACGGTGGGCTGGTGGCCATTTTGCACCGTGGCGTTGGGCTGGCGACCATACTGTGCAGTGGTGCTGGGTTGGTGGTGCTCCTGTTTGCAGACCCTGGTCCAGAATCGGCCATCCCACCGGGAGAGACAGGAGTGGCTGGGGCATCCCACGGAAGCCGATGCTGCAAGTAGAAAATGAATTCCCAGAAACCAAACGCGTCCAACTGATCCATTTCCATACGAGGTACTGGGTCATCCAGACCGGTGTTGAAAATGTCTTTAAGGGCCGCATCATTATATCCCATACCATTCGCCAGGGTCAAGAACACATGTGCCATAGCACCCACCTCATTGCCCTTTTGGCGGAGGGTGGCTCCACCATACTGGCTGGGGAATGGGAATGAAGACCCACACCGCTGGATCTCTACATGGATGGAGTCCTTCTGTTACGATCGGAACCCAGAGAAACGCAGGAGACGAGAGATCCAAATGCAGTGTGGTATTTAATGGGTAATCCAAATCAGAATCCAACAAGCAGGGTCAAAACCATAAATCAATCCAACAATAAACAAACAGGGAAGTAACAGGAACAGGAACTGGAAACTCGGAAGACGAGGAAACTTGGAAGGAGAGGAAACTGGGTGACGGAAAGAAAGGACTCCATGAAAACAAACAGAAAAAGACCGGTTAATATAGGCAGGGTAATGACTATCAAGTGAAGACACTTGAGTGCAATTAACAGGAGTTTAACTACTGTGATGAAGGGACAAGGCTTTGTGGGAATTGTAGTGCCTACGGTGAGATGCCTATGGGGAAGTGAGACCACTAGTGGAGACTCAGGGAAACAGAGACCAGACAGCGTGACAGTTTTTTCGCAGTATAGACCTATAGAATTTAGCCTAATTTACTAATATTGTCTCTGTGTCTAAGAACGCAGTGAGTTTTATTTTGGCTTCATTGTTGCCTCATTTCCATTTTCTGTCTCTCTTCTGTTATAGATAACAGGCAGCTGTTCAGTGTTTGTTTGTTTTTTTTGGCAGGTGAGACAGAAAAGCCCCTTTCTCAAGAGCCTCTGCTACTGAGTGTTCACTGAAGTAATGCTTGTGTCAGTTCCATCCCACAAGCTACTCCATATTTATTTGAATGTATGTCTTTAATATTTATTTACTATTTACTATTCCTGAACTTTATTCATCACTTACGTTGCATTGCACTGCTGTATATACTGCATACAGACATTTTTTTGACATTTTAGACCTCATGCTAATTAAGAAAAGTATGTTTTTTACAAGAGAAACTATAAAAAAGCCTTTTTTTTTATTAAATAGATTACTGAAGCAGGATTAACAGAGTAACAGATGTGCCAGGACATATATTATTCAGCACACTGCACATATTCACATCAATAAAATTATTTATATTTTATAGAAAAAAAATGTATACTTGTGCCAAAACATAGCTTAACAATATGCAAATTACCTGGATATTCTTGTGCCAGAGCTCTGTCACTGCTTTCCTTAAATGCCAGTTTTTTACACACCTGTTGTGTATCTTAATTGACTGTGTGGCATCTGAGAGTAACCGGGATACAGAATTTTCATTTGGAAATATGACAAGATGATGAAGCAGAGACAAGTTGAGATTTTAAAAGACAGGTTACAAAAATCCAGGTGAACAAACATGGGAAACTTGCTCTTGTGCTAAAGGTCTTGTTACACGTCTCTGTAGCCAAGGGCAACCTCTCCATTACCTTGATGCTTCGCAGTGTTTATGAATTGTCAGTGGCGACAGAACATTGGGATATTTTGAATTTGTTAACAAGAAGACAAAAATGTAATTGTTTTTTTTTTTTTTTTTTTTTTAAGGTCCAGGCATACCTGCTTTAAAAAAAAAGCTCATTATGATCATAATGCCATCATTTGCCATGGACGTCAAAGATGAGGAAGGTTTTCAGAGGCAAAATAATTCACACTCAGAACTTGACTTGTTATGTGAGTTATGGTCTATTTAGCATTTGTTTTGGTTGTTGCGTCCATGCCACTTCATGCTTGATTAGTCATGCTTTAAGCTGCTGCTGTTGTGTGTGTGTGTGTGTGTGTGTGTGTGTGTGTGTGTGTGTGTGTGTGCGTCATATTTTCACCCCCTTACCCTCAAGCATGATAAAGAGAGAAAATAAACCTGTTGAGAAACAGTGAGGCTGTAGATGAGGAAAAATCCATCTGTTCTTTCATTAAACAATTCATACAGACAGGACCCAAAATAATTAGATTCAATTTACTGAATCACTTCATAGCAACGGTTATTTTCTTTCTGATTGCTCAGTTTGTAGACTTGTGGGAGAAAGGAGGTTTGTTTATTTATTCATTTAATTTGAATTTTTTTGTGCCAAATGGAGATAAGAATTCGTAAAGTTAATTAATTAAAAAAAAAAAAATACTGTATAGCTGCAGTGTACAGTATTTTCTCAATTAAATTCCTTTTTTTCTATTTCATTTTAATGTGTCATAGGTAAGCCATTTGTAATTTTATTTATTGTAATTTTATTATTATTTAAATTTAACACTTTATAAGTATAGACTAATAAAATATTTACAAACACATTTTAAAGATGGTAACCGTTTTGACATTGCAAGATACCCCCCCCCCCACCCCCTCAGTCAAGCCTCATCATCAAACATAGAGCATTATAGAAGTGAGAGACAAGTTTGTGTTTTAAGTGTTGGAATCCTGGTTGAGAGATAATATATATTTGAGAGATAATTTATATTTGATATAAATCAATGCAAATCTATGAAAAAACATTGCTTAACAATGAGATTGTATTTAGAACAAATGTGATTTTTATATAATTTTGCCTGAAAAAGAAAAAACTAAAATGACCAAAAATTTATCTGCATAAGTGATATTTTAATTATTCAAAATAAATTTTAATTGATGTTTTTTTATGTAATATTGATGAAAGAATACATAGTATTGTAACATTTATTTACTGTTATTTTAATTCTATGTTTGATTATTTTTTAGGGATGTAAAAGTCACATATTTCATTGAATTACCCATATATACAGTGTTGTGAAAAGGTTTTTCCCTCCGTCTGTGTTTTTATTTTATAAAAAAAAAAAAAAATCACACTATAATGATTGAGATCATCAGGCAAATTTTAGTATTACACAAAGATAACTTGAGTAAATACAAAATGCATTTTTGCAATAATTATTTAATTTATTAAGGAAAAAAAAAAAAGCCGTCCAAACCTGCCTGACACTACATAATAACTGGCTGTGTCACCCTTTGCAGCAACAACTGCAGTCAAGTGTTTGCGATAACTGCCAACAAGTCTTTCACATCACTGTATTTTGGCCCACTCTTCTTTGCAAAATTGTTCTAATTCAGTCACATTGGAGGGCTTTCGAGCATAAAGGTCATGCCACAGTATCTTAATCGGATTTAAGTCCAGACTTTGACTTGGCCACTCCAAAACCTTAACTGCTGCATAACTCAAGTGTGTTTGAGCTTGAGGTCACAAACTGATGGCCAGACATTCTCCTTCAGGATTTTCTGATAGAGTGCAGAATTCATGGTTCCATCAGTCATGGAAGTGTATTATTATTTCTGAAGTAACGCGAAAAGTATAAAAGGCCCCATTACCTTGTATCTTACGTTATGGCCCAGTAGAAGCAGTTTTTGTAAAAATAGGCTAACAATTGCATCATAACTTGCGACTCTCTGTCGCACAGTAGAGAAATTACCTTATGGACAGGAGCAAAAGCTCGCAGGCAATCTTTTACTGTCTATAAGGCTATCGGGGGGACATAAAAGGCATAAAGTCAAGGGAGAAGCCCATAGAGAGTCCATAAAAGCAACTGGACAAAATTATTTAACAACATCTGCAAGATTTGGTGGGTGATTCAGATTTCTCTTGGCACAGCTATTAGAAGACTTACAATTGTCAGACAGGTTGCTCACGTGACATCTACATCATCAAGCTCAGTTTCAGTCTGCGCAGTACGCTCGACCTCCAGGAAGTGTGTGCTTATAATTGACTTCACTTGCCTCTGTTGAATCCAATGGGGTTGCTGTGTCCATTTCTTTTACTGTCTATGTGTGTATGCAGTACATGTGCGACTCATACTCATTGTGCTTTCACACAGGACGCATTTGTAGTCTGATACTCGCTACGTGAATGATCGCTGCACTGCTGTAGACGCACCGCTCCTGGGACGCACTGACGGACCACAACCACGTGAATGCTGGAATCCATTAACATGGGTGCATAAGAAAATATGCAATGCATACGCACTGCAGATGGATTATGTGTAAAACAGGCGTAAGGTTGTTTGCACACTGTGCAATGTGGAATTTGTTTACAGCTTTCTCAAGCAGTTTGTGATGCATTTTGGAAACAGGAGATGAGCCCCGGGTCTAATTCACCACCTATCTTGAGAAACCTGTTCTCAAAGGCTTAACGTTACTTTTAGTCATTATTTTATTTGGGTAGCACACATATGCAATTAATCAAATGATTGTCTGCGATTAATTGCAATTAATCACATTTTTATGCACAAAACTAATAATGCATCCAAAAGTAGTGTATTGTGCACTTTTTTCATTTAAAAGTACTTATATATATATGAACAAAAGTGCAATAACATCGGTTTGCAAACACTTTAAACGAATAAGGTGCTTTTTTACAGCAGTATCCCTTTTCATAGTAGCAGTTAAAATATTTCTTGTAAATCTTAACTTATAACATTAATGTAATTGAATTAAATATAAAACAAGCTATTTATCTCTGCAAGGACATTAACATTAACCATGTGTTAACGCATCCCATATTTATATTTACATTTACATTTAGTTATTTAGCAGATGCTTTTAACCAAAGCGACTTACAAATGAGGACAATGGAAACAATCAAAAACAACAAAATATCAATGATATATAAGTGTTATAACATACGGAAGTTCTAAGCGGCCATGCATTATAATATTTTTTCTTCTTGTTTTCTCGTTATAACGACTTAATTTTCTCGTTATCTCGACATAACGAAGTTCATTTTCTCATTATAACGACTTAATTTTCTCGTTTTCTCGACATAACGAAGCTCGTTTTCTCGTTATAACGACTTAATTTTCTCGTTATCTCGACATAACGAAGTTCGTTTTCTCGTTATAACGACTTAATTTTCTCGTTTTCTCGACATAACAAAGTTCGTTTTCTCGTTATAACGAATTAATATTCTCTAAGAAGTTACAAAACTGCGCCAGCAGGGGGCACTATAGACCTGAATATAACTGATGGAGTGTTGTACACTATCCACTTTACTGTACGCGGACCTTCCTCGTGATCGCTATAATTTGTGCAGTCTTCATTACTGACATTTAATTAATTCATAAATGTTAAATGCTTGAATCAATATGAATATTTTGTGTATTAAGTTCCTGCTAGATGCATGAGTTTCACCAACGCGTTCTGTGTCATAAAATAACTGCTTATCAAAACCAAGGTTGACATCACTGTATTCTGTTTATCTACAGTAGGACGGGATTTAACGATGTAGGCTGATGTGCTTCTTTTCCTTATTACTAATCTTTATTGTTAACCATATTGATGAGAAATGTGATGTATATGTAAAATCCATAGGCTTATTTAATTCAGTTTTGTTCTATAATGTTGTAATCGTTTTTTTCCACACACACACACACACACACACACTACACGCACACATGGACGCTCTTTTCAAACAGAAGCTTGTAACACACATGATATCTGCTACATCATATAATGACTACTACAAATTACAAATTATATATAATTTTATTTCAAATAAAGGGAAAATGAAAGGTGAGTTTAATCCAAGCAGCTCTAATTTCGCGGTGTTGCCATTTAAACATGCTAATTACAAAAACAAAACGTTCGTTGTACTATCTCTGGAAAAATCAACAGTGATTGATCAGCCTTTATTTATATACAGTATTGTAGACGTTATTACCTATAGGCAAAGCTAAATTTGCTGAAATATAGGCTACAGTAAGAGCGCCTGCATGGTTGTCCATCAGATGCCTGTCAAAGTTGAGTGCGTTACTATAGCAACAGTAAAACTGTCATGTCGTTATAACGAGAAAACAAACTTTCGTTATGTCGAGATAACGAGAAAAATAAGTCGTTATAACGAGAAAACGAACTTCGTTATGTCGAGATAACGAGAAAATTAAGTCGTTATAACAAGAAAACAAAAAGGAAAAAAAAATTATAATGCATGGCCGCTTAGAACTTCCGTAATAACAAGTCTCAGTTAGCTTAAACGCAGTACACTTAGCAAGGGCTTTTAAATTATATAATAAATAAAAAGAAAACAGATAGAATAGAAAAATAATAGAGCAAGCTAGTGTTAGAGTTTTTTTTATTATACATAATTGTATAATAAATCAAAAGAAAATAGAATACAAAAAGATTAGAAAGGTAGTTTGATTTTTTTTTTAAGAATAGAATTAGAATAGTGAGTGCTAAAATTAGAGGGTCAAAAAAAAAAAAAAGATGTAAGAGATGGATTTTAAGACGATTCTTGAAAATGGCCTCAGCTGCTCGGATTGAGTTGGGCAGGTCATTCCACCAGGAGGGAACTTTTAAAGGGGGGTGAAATGCTCGTTTTCACTCAATATCCTGTTAATCTTGAGTACCTATAGAGTAATACTGCATCCTTCATAACTCCAAAAAGTCTTTAGTTTTATTATATTCATAAGAGAAAGATAGTCTGTACCGATTTTTCCCGGAAAAACACGACCGACTGGAGGCGTGACGTGTGGGCGGAGCTAAAGAATCACGAGCGTGAGTAGGCTTTTGCGTTGACAGCGTCTGGAAGCTGTGACATTACTGTGAGGACAAAACCAACCAAAACAAACCATGGCTTACAGTCAGATTAAGCGTATATTAATGATCCAGAATAAGATCCAGAGGCTGAAATTTAACAAGAGCAGCATCAGCAACAACGTCTCTATGTGTTATGTACTGAAACTTTATATATTTGCTTAGCGGTTTTGGAAAATGACTAAGTTCCACTTTGTCGTCTTTTTTTTTTTTTTTTTTTTTTTTTAAGCTGTACATGTGGAAAGTGCAGTTTGATGAAAACATCGCATGTTGTTTACTTGATGTGCTTACGTGCCGATAGCTAAGTTAACAACACAGAGATATTTGAAGCAGTTTTACTCGTGCAGTTTGATGACAACATCGCATGTTGTTTACTTGATGTGCTTACACGCCGATAGCTAAGTTAACAACACAGAGATATTTGAAGCAGTTTTACTCACCGCATGCGGTTCCAACACACGATCGTGACCCTTTTTCGTTGGGACTGCATTATCCTTAAGAAATAAACGATGTGCAAATCCGGCGTCAAACTGGGCCTTGTTTGTAAAACAAGCATCTTCGAAATGCAGGGGAACAAACACAAACACTTGCACAACTCCGTTAATGCTCTGTAAAAATAAACTCCATCCACTGGTCCCTTAATGCTGTTTCTCTTTTGGTAATCTGTGCAGGGTTGTCTTGCCCTGGCAACCAAAAACACACTCCTTTTGTGACATTTCGCGATGCTCTCGCTCTGATCAGTGAACGTCTGTTGTGCTCTCAGTGCTCTGCTATACGGGAGTGTGCGCTCTTCCGGCAGACGTGCCCTTAGGACCCATATAAGGAAATTCCGCTCCATCTAACGTCACACAGAGCCATACTCGAAAAAAACTTTCCGAAACTTGTGACAAACCGGAAGGAGTATTTTTGGAACAGAAATACTCCTTCAAACGTACAACTTAATTTTTGAAACTTTGTCCATGTTTAGCATGGGAATCCAACTCTTTAACAGTGTAAAAAAACTCAGTATGCATGAAATAGCACTTCACCCCCCCTTTAATTTAAAAGTCTGTAAAATTGAGTTTGTGCTTCTTTGGGATGGCACAATCGAGCAACATTCACTTGCAGAATGCAAGCTTCTAGAGAGCACATTAGTCTGAAGTAATACATTTAGGTAAATGGGTGAAGAACCAGTGGTGGTTTTGTAGGCAAACATCAATGCCTTGAATTTTATGTGAGCAGCTATTGGTAGCCAGTGCAAATTGATAAACAGAGGTGTGACGTGTATTCTCTTCGGTTCACTAAAAATTTATCTTGCTACCACATTCTGGATTAATTGTAAAGGTTTGATAGAACTGGCTGGAAGACCTGTCAGGAGAGCATTGCAATAGTCCAGTCTGGACAGAACAAGAGCTTGAACAAGGAGTTGTGCAGCATGTTCCGAAAGAAAGGGCCTGATCTTCTTGATGTTGAATAAAGCAAATCTACAGCAGGAACGGACAGTTTTAGCAATGTGGTCTGAGAAAGTCAGCTGATCATCAATCATAACTCCAAGGTTTCTGGCTGTTTTTCATCATGTAGATATGCCAGATTAGAAACAATAACTACTTCTCATCTGGACTCCCAAGGCAGGTGCCATAAAACTAACCTAAAGACAGCCAACAATAATACAACATTCATTCACTATAAATGAAAAGATAAACATAATGGTGCCATATACATTGACAACAATCAACAACAGTAAGATTATGTAACACTTTATATACCAAACAAGCATACTTGAAATTGTGAAACTCATGTATTAAATAAATTCAGTGCATACAGACTGAAGTAGTTTAAGTGTGCTATGCACTTTCACACTACACTGTGTGCAGAATTATTAGGCAAATGAGTATTTTGACCACATCATCCTCTTTATGCATGTTGTCTTACTCCAAGCTGTATAGGCTCGAAAGCCTACTACCAATTAAGCATATTAGGTGATGTGCATCTCAGTAATGAGAAGGGGTGTGGTTTAATGACATCAACACCCTATATCAGGTGTGCATAATTATTAGGCAACTTCCTTTCCATTGGCAAAATGGGTCAAAAGAAGGACTTGACAGGCTCCGAAAAGTCAAAAAATAGTGAGATATCTTGCAGAGGGATGCAGCACTATTAAAATTGCCAAGCTTCTGAAGCGTGATCATCGAACAATCAAGCGTTTCATTCAAAATAGCCAACAGGGTCGCAAGAAGCGTGTGGAAAAACCATGGCGCAAAATAACTGCCCGTGACCTGAGAAAAGTCAAGCATACAGCTGCCAAGATGCCACTTGCCACCAGTTTTGCCATATTTCAGAGCTGCAACATCACTGGAGTGCCCAAAAGCACAAGGTGTGCAATACTCAGAGACATGGCCAAGGTAAGAAAGGCTGAAAAACGACCACCACTGAACAAGACACACATGCTGAAACGTCAAGACTGGGCAAAGAAATATCTCAAGACTGATTTTTCTAAGGTTTTATGGACTGATGAAATGAGAGTGAGTCATGATGGGCCAGATGGATGGGCCCGTGGCTGGATCAGTAAAGGGCAGAGAGCTCCAGTCCGACTCAGACGCCAGCAAGGTGGAGGTGGAGTACTGGTTTGGGCTGCTATCATCAAAGATGAGCTTGTGGGGCCTTTTCGGGTTGAGGATGGAGTGAAGCTCAACTCCCAGTCCTACTGCCAGTTTCTGGAAGACACCTTCTTCAAGCAGTGGTACAGGAAGAAGTCTGCATCCTTCAAGAAAAACATGATTTTCATGCAGGACAATGCTCCATCACACGCGTCCAAGTACTCCACAGCGTGGCTGGCAAGAAAGGGTCTAAAAGAAGAAAAACTAATGACTTGGCCTCCTTGTTCACCTGATCTGAACCCCATAGAGAACCTGTGGTCCATCATGAAATGTGAGATTTACAAGAAGGGAAAACAGTACACCTTTCTGAACAGTGTCTGGGAGGCTGTGGTTGCTGCTGCACGCAATGTTGATGGTGAACAGATCAAAACACTGACAGAATCCATGGATGGCAGGCTTTTGAGTGTCCTTGCAAAGAAAGGTGGCTATATTGGTCACTGATTTGTTTTTGTTTTGTTTTTGAATGTCAGAAATGTATATTTGTGAATGTTGAGATGTTATATTGGTTTCACTGCTGAAAATAAATAATTGAAATGGGTATATATTTGTTTTTTGTTAAGTTGCCTAATAATTATGCACAGTAATAGTCACCTGCACACACAGATATCCTCCTAAAATAGCTACAACTAAAAACAAACTAAAACCTACTTCCAAAAATATTCAGCTTTGATATTAATACGTTTTTGGAATCATTGAGAACATGGTTGTTGTTCAATAATAAAATTATTCCTCAAAAATACAACTTGCCTAATAATTCTGCACTCCCTGTATTGCTAATAGATTTGTTACTTTGTACACTCTTCATATCACAGTCCTGCAAAGATATACTCGCGATCGCTATTTGCTGCAAAACATGAGGGAGGTTGCATTATAGATCAGACATCAAATCGCGAGTGTGTGCGACCTGGATGCATGTGTGAATGGTGAGCTATTTTCGTAAATAAAATCAATTTCCTGTCAGAAAACCTGCATGAAACCGTCTCATGTCTGTTCCGTTTGTATCATATGCAGTGAACTTTTTTGAGGATTTACGCATGCACAGAAAATGAATTTAACGTATTCTGATGTTTCTGTGTGGATGAGGCACTTTTGGAAAATGCTTGAAAACATTAGTGTGGATGGAGAGCATTTTGAAATGAAAAAGCCATTTTTAAATGTATCCGGATGTAATGTAGATGTAGCCTAAGTCTTTGGTTCTTTTAATTGTGATGATTCTGGCTCACTTTTAACAAAAACCCACCGATTCAAATTAATCTCAACAATTAGAATATGGTGACATGCCAATTAGCTAATCAACTCAAAACACTTGCAAAGGTTTCCTGAGCCTTTAAAATGGTCTCTCAGTTTGGTTCACTAGGCTGCACAATGATGGGGAAGACTGCTGATCTGACAGTTGTCCAGAAAACAATCATTGACACCCTTCACAAGGATGGTAATCCACAATCGTGTCTCTCTCTCTCTCTCTCTGTGTGTGTGTGTGTGTGTGTGTGTGAGACAACATGTGCACTGTGTCCCATATTCCAACACTCACAAAAAGTGTTGCTTTATAGGTTCGCTCATATCTATTCAAGTGAGCCTGACTATCACTTTTTTTACTGTATAGTTTTGTAGAAAACTAAAAGTGAAATTGCCCCAAAACAACAAAATGCATCCTAGCCATTGCACTGTCTACCATTTTCCAGCACTCATAAAACGTGTTCCTTTATAGGTAAGCTCATTCCTTAAACATATATGTATTCACTGTGAGCCTGACTATCACTCTATTCATTTTCAAGTCATTTTACTGTATAGTTTAAGAGAAAACTAAACTAAATTCACTCAAAACATCAATCTTCATTGTTGCACTGATTACTACCATATATTCACTTCACTCTGCCCTCACCCACCTGGACAGTCAAAATACACATGTGAGAATGCTGTTTATGGATTTCAGTTCTGCGTTAAATACTGTAATGCCCTCCATGCTGATCTCCAAGCTCAGCCAGCTTGGAATCAGCACATCCATCTGCAACTGGATTCTAGATTTTCTGACTAACAGACCTCAGTCTATTAAGTTATATAACCTCTCCCCCTCCATCATCATCTTGAACAGACTGTACTACATACTGAGCCCTCTTCTTTACTCCCTATTCACCCATGACTGTGTTCCTGTTCATGGCTCCAACACCATAATCAAATGTGCAGATGATACCACGGTGGTAGGTCTGATCAAAGATGATGATGAGTCAGCCTACAGGGATGAGGTGCAGCACCTGGCTGTGGGGTGTGCCACCAACAATCTGGAACTAAACACCCAGAAGACAAAGGAGATAATTGTGGACTTCAGGCAGACTAGGAGTCATGTACACACATCCATCTTTATCAACATAGCTGTAGTGGCGCATGTGTCGAGTTTCAAATCCCTTGACATCCACATCTCTGATGACCTCACCTGGTCCCTTAACACCTCCACCCTGGTCAAAAAGGCACAGCAGCGCCTTTACTTCTTACGGAGCCTTAAGAAAGTTCATCAGAGTCTCAGGATCCTTGTGGAATTCTACTGCTGTACCATTGAGAGCATACTCACAAACTGCATCTGAGTAAGTAAACTATTTATATAAAAATATTATTGCACTACTGATTACTTTGCATAGAATACATTGTTTAACAATACTATTGCACACTCATCCAACTGTATTTATTACCACTGTTCTTATTGTCAGGGACAGAAACACTGGCTCCAGTTGTGAATGGATAATGGTGTTTATTTAAATGATCAAGAGAACAAACAAGGTCAGATAGTCTTGGCAGTGCAGGGACTGCAGTGGGCAGTTCGAAGACACGAACCTAAATCAGGAAGCTACAATGGCGACATGCCAACTCGTGTAACCAGTCCCAGGCACTAGCACTAGCAGTAGGAAACTCCAAACAAACTGGAACTGGAGGACACTGCATGGAGCAAGACAACAGAGAACCAGTAACAACAATCTGACGAAGGATAAGACAAACACAGGACTATAAGTAGACCCACAGAACAAGACACACCTGTCACTGATCTGATTGGTCGTCAGTATTAGCTGACACTGATAGATAATCAGAGCACCGACACAGAAATGAGCAGACGAACCTGCGGACCGGGACACCACTGGAATCAGAAAATAATCTGGGTGGCAACTGGACTCTCAGGTAAGAGACAGATCATAATATTCAAAAATTTGGGTGTTTAGAAATAAGAATTGGAATTAAATTAGAAAGGGACGAACCATAGCGATGGGTCCTTCTCTGTGGGAACCACAATCAAAGGGATTCCAGGGGAATCAGATTGTGAGAATACTGCGGCACAGTTAATAAATTTCTGGGGGGGAATTGAAAATGCTGCAACTGAAGTGATCGGATATTGAGTAAGAAATTGAGATTGAAACGATCCAGAAATTTCGAAGTGATGAGTTGGGATTACGTGCAAGTGCTTGACACATTTCTAAGAGGGGAAGTAAGACTGTGCGGGTATTGCCTCTCCGACTTCAGCAGGGGAAGATGGATCTGTTGGAGACATCTGACAGATTATAGGCACGGTGAAGGAATAGACACAGAGAAGGAAACCAGGAATATGGGAAAGTCTCAGAGCAAGCTCGCAAGCCCGGCTTCCAGAGCAAATATAATGTAAAGTGTGTAGTGAAAGTATAACCAGTAGTAAAGAATTTTTATGTTTTAGTGATCAATGAATGATAAAAAGGGGGAAATTGTGGTGGAAAAATGCATTTATCACTGCTTCTGTATGCCTATATATGCATGTGTTTTCTTAGAATTGCTGTGTGGGTTCAGAAGTGCAACACCTGGGGGGAAACAGATGTCTGAGAATGACCTGAGAGGGTCATTAGGCCATATAGTGGGGGGACAATGCCTGAGGATGACCTGAAGGGGTCAACGAAGTCCTAAATGTGTGAGAAACGAACCACAGAGAGTGTGTTTTATGTTATCCATGGAAAAATACAGCTGCTAAGACTTTGTAACCTTGACGCAGCAGAGGGATATAAGATGGAGGACTGCCCTCCCCTATTGTCGCACTCTGCACAAACTCAGTGTTACTGTATGTCTGTCTGACCTTCTTTGCAAAGAATAAAAGCTTTCTTTTTAATTATAACCTGAGACTGAGTCTGTCTCTTATGCTGATGATAAGAGCATATTCAGGTCGCTGGAGGTCGGGTAGAAGTCTTACAACGGGTAGAAGTCTTACAACTAGCGCAGACCATAGATTGCCACCAGAACCGTTGCTTAATAAGAAAAATTGTACGATTTACTCCTGGATGACAAGCCACCTTAGAACAATGACCCTATCTAATAATGTTGGACTGTAACCTCTCTGGCTTGAATAATCTACCCGGTGGACACCCCGGTGGAGGCACTACCCCATGTAAAGCCGTGCAGACCTTTCGATTCGATCTCCCAAGTCAACATTGAAACCACACACCTCTTTGTAATGATTGACTTGGGAGATAACAGCGTTCAGATTGGTCAAAAATATGGGATAAGGCATCTGGTTCAATTTTTTTGAACCAGGACGGGAAGAAGCCGTGCAGACCTTTCGATTCGATCTCCCAAGTCAACATTGAAACCACACACCTCTTTGTAATGATTGACTTGGGAGATAGCAGCGTTCAGATTGGTCAAAAATATGGGATAAGGCGTCTGGTTCAATGTTTTTAGAACCAGGACGGGAAGAAATAGAAAAATTTAATCGACTGGAAGGTACCCCCGAGCCCTCCAACCAATGATGCCACTCCTCCAAGGCTAACTTGACTGCCAACAACTCCCTATTACCAATGTCATAATTGCGTTCGTCGGGTGACAAACAATGAGAAAAATAAGTGCACAGATGTACCTTGAGAGGCCGGCTGCAAAAGGCAACGGATGACTGGGAACGCTGGCGCGTCTGGCTGCCGCTCCTCTCTCCGGTTTTATTTGATTTTAACGTTTATTGGACTATTCTGAGTGTTAAAGAGAGTTTTTTGAGCTCTGGAAGTTCCCTAAAAATATACACTTAATTGCTATGCGGAAATACGTTTTAATCTTCGGCTTTTTGTTTTTATTTTTGAACCATATCTACTGGAATCAACTCTTCTGTTGCCGGGATCACGATACACATTATCACAAGATTGCCGTTGGTGAGGATCCTTCCTTCATGGCTTTAAGGTACACTGCTTGCAATCTGCTGAGCCTAAAAAGGAACTTTTATTTAACGAAGGACACCTATGATCTTTGCCGTAATGTCGGAATTCTTCGACCACCGCGTTACATACATCGAGCGTCAAGGCACAAGCTTATCCATGACGCGTCAGACTGCTTCTTTGTGCCGGTATTTCAACGTAAAACCAACAGACTTCGGTGCAGTGGGGTGGATGTTAACAATCTGTTAGCGCTTAAACGCGTGGAGTTTTCTCCGTCACTCCCTATGCCACCGTGCCTGGTGAAATCGGCTCTTTTTAACGCACTCTCTGTTAACAATAAGGCGCTGTTGTTATCAGATATTATCATCGAAAACAAACTGTACTTGGTCTGTTTGACGGAAACATGGCTTAGACAATCTGATGGGCTTGTGCTAAATGAACTTACTCCATCTGGCTATGGATTGTTCGATTCCCCGCGACTCTCTGGCAGGGGTGGGGGACTTATTGTGTTGTATAATCAACAATTCACTCTAAGTCCTGTGGTCACTCCTCAGTTTAATTCATTTGAATATCTTGTGCTGAGTGTCTCTGCGCCCATCTCGACTGTCACAGCTGTAGTCTACAGACCTCCTAAGACTGCCGAACACTTTTTAACTGAATTTGCTGATTTTCTGTCTATGTTGTGTCTTAAGTTTGAAAGAACTCTTATCCTAGGGGACTTTAACATCCACATGGACAAAAAAGACTGTGTAATGACTAAGGACTTTGTGTCTTTATTGGAATATTTGATTTGAAGCAACATGTGGATTGCTCCACACATATTAAGGGGCACACCTTAGATCTGGTTATTTATCATGGATCATTCTTATCGCACTTTTCTGTCACGGATTTAGGATTGTCTGACCATTTTGCTATTCTTTTTAGTATGGAACTGTCGCATACTAACATTTATCCTTTCCGTACTGTTAATTATCACAATTGGAAATCCATTGATCTCAATGACTTCTCTGCTTTTATTGAATCCTCCTTAAGTGGCCTTACTTTATCAGACCCTCTGGAGGTCAACATCTCTCTGTTAAATACTGTTCTTTTGTCTGGTTTGGACTTATTTGCACCAATGAAATCCCGGTCTGTGGCCTTTGTACGATCTGCTCCCTGGTATAATGGTGAGCTGCGCTCTAGGAAGGCAGCAGGTCGTAAGCTGGAGCGTAAGTGGCGTACCTCTGGCCTGAATGTTCAAGCTTGGAAAGACCACTTACTTGAATATAAGGCAGAGATTGTATCTGTTAGATCTCAGTATTTCTCTCACATAATTGATAATAATCAAAATAACCCACAAACATTGTTTCATACTATTAACAAACTGTAACAACTCCTCCAATATACCTGCCTCAGATCAGCTTTGTAATGGATTTCTTGATCATTGTAGTTCCAAAATTGCTAATGCACGCAAATCCATTTCATCTGTTGCGTCTGCTTCTCCTCCTAGTATCCCTAATTCTTCCGGGACTTTTTCTCAAATTTTAGCTTACTTGATCCTGTTTCTCTGGGTAGTGTGGTTTCATAAATGAAAGTTGCCACTTCCATAGTTGATCCAATACCCACCTGCCTGTTTAAATCATGTTTTGCATCACTATGCCCAGTCCTCTTGAGTATAATAAATGACTCACTGAATACGGGTGTTGTACCTGCTGCACTTAAAATTGCTGCTGTGACACCTGTACCAAAAAAGCCCAACGCAGAATTTTTGTCCCATTTCCAATTTGCCTTTTTTGGCTAAAGTACTTGAGCGAATTGTGGCCTCTCAGTTAAATACTCATCTTACCTTGCACAATCTTTTTGAGCCCCTCCAGTCTGGCTTCCGCAAACTGCACAGTACTGAAACAGCATTGGTTAAAGTCACCAATGATTTGTTACTTGCTGCTGACTCTGGCTCTTTGTCAATCCTGATTTTACTCGATCACAGCGCAGCTTTTGACACTGTAGACCATTCTCTTTTACTCTCTCGATTGAAAAACGTTTTTGGTGTTACTGACACCGCTTTAAATTGGTTCAAGTCTTATCTATCAGATCGTAGGCAGTTTGTGTCCCTGGGTGGTTGCAGGTCCAATATTGGCTCAGTAAAGTTTGGTGTTCCACAGGGTTCAGTTTTGAGTCCCTTACTTTTTAGTATGTACATTTTTCCCCTTGGGCTATTTCTAAGATCCCTTGGTCTTAAGTTTCATTTTTACGCAGATGACACTCAGATTTATATTCACTCAAAACCTGGTGATAATTTGTCTGTTGCCTTTCTTGAACATTGCATATTGGAGGTAAAAATATGGATGTCTCAAAATTTTCTTTGTCTCAATAGTGACAAGACTGAGGTTATGCTGATTGGTTCACCCCATCAAATACGTAAAGCTAATATCCTAAATTTAAAGATGGATGGGTCTATTATGGAGTTTCAAGCAAAATTTAAAAAATCTGGGGGTGATATTTGATTCAAACTTAACTTTTGATCCTCATGTTCAGAACATGGTTAAAGTATCATTTTTTCACCTTAGAAACATTGCAAGACTACGTCCCATGTTGTCTTTTTCAGTGGCTGAAAAACTGATCAATACGTTTGTCTTTTCTCGAATAGACTACTGTAATGCTTTGCTCGCGGGGGTCTCAAAATCTACTTTAGGCAGATTGCAGTATGTTCAAAACGCAGCTGCCAGAGTCCTGACAAGTTCAAGGACAAGTGAGCACATCTCTCCAGTCTTGGAGTCCTTGCACTGGCTTCCGGTCAGGTTTTGCGTTGATTTTAAAATTCTTATGCTTACCGACAAGGCCCTGCATGGTTTAGCTCCAGAATATCTGACTGAACTTTTAACTGTCTACACCCCAATGCGTAATCGTCGTTCATTAGATTCTGGGTTTTTAAATATTCCTGTAACTCGTTTATGCTCTATGGGTGACCGGGCCTTCTCTTCTGTGACATCTAAACTCTGGAACTCACTTCCTACTGAAATCAGACAGTCTGAATCACTTAGTATTTTTAAATGTTCTCTTAAAACGTATTTTTTCCGGTTAGCATATATGTGATATGTTTCTTTGTTGGTCAATCTCAATGTATGTTTATATTGTTTTTATTTATTTATTTTTATTTATTTTTTATTTATTTATTATAATTATTTTTTTTGTATGCCTTGGTAAAGCGCTTTGAGATGTAACTTTTAAAGGCGCTATAGAAAATAAAGTTTATTATTATTATTATTATTGCCGTCCGCAGAGGATCACTGGGAGAGAACCGTGCCTAGCCCTAACTCTGATGCATCAACCTCAACCACAAACTGACGGGAGGAATCAGGGGCGACAAGAATGGGGGCTTAAACAAAGCAGTCCTTGAGTTTAGTAAATGCAGCCTCAGCTGCACTAGAACACCTGAAGGTCATCATGGTGGAGGTAAAGGCAGTCAGAGGCGTGGCTAGTTGGCTGTAATTGCGAATAAAATGCAGGTAAAAATTGGCAAAGCCCAGAAACCTCAGCAGGGCATTGCCGGAATCTTGAGTTGGCCAATTTACCACTGACTGAGTCTTGTCGGGAACCATGCGCATCCCCTCAGACAACACGATAAATCCCAGAAAGGGGACAGATTGTGCATGAAAACCGCATTTCTCCACCTTGACGAAAAAGCCCATTCTCTAAAAGCCTGTGGAGCACTCGTCTGACGTGCTGAACATGTTCCTGGAGAGACAAAGAAAATATCAATGTCATCCAGGTAAACATATATAAATTGATCGACCATGTCTCTCAGCACGTCGTTAAAAAGTGCCTGGAAGACCGTGGGGGAGTTGGAAAGGCCGAAAGGCATGACCAAATATTCAAAGTGCCCCCTGGGGGTGTTAAAAGCGGTCTTCCTCTCATCTCCCTCCCCCAGCGATGGGATGTGTGAAGGGAATGAAGGGGATCCCGATTCTGCGGGCCAGGCTGTGATCCATGAAGCTTGAGTCCACCAAGGTGTCGCACTGATGGTGAGAGGTGGCCCACTGCAGTCTGACCGGGAGGTAACTATTTTTACTAAATAGTTTTGGAGAAAACTCAAAGCAAAATCGCTGAAAACATACTTCATTGTTGCACTTGGATTATTTCACATATTCCAACACTCATAAAAAGTGTCCTTTTTATAAATTAGCTTTTTCTCTTAATTCACAAAAATTCAGGGTGACGCTGACTATCACTATATTAATTTTCAATGCATTTTACTGTATAGTTTTGTAGAAAACTAAAAGCAAAATCACCCCAAACAACCAAATGCATCCTAGCAATTGCACAGTCCCATTTTCCAATACTCATAAAAAGTGTTGCTTTATCGGTAAGCTCAATCTTTCAATTGATATGTATTCATAGTGAGACTGATTATCACTCTGTTCATTTTCAATGTTAGGGTTTTGCACTGTCACTTTGTTTTAAGTTTTGTTTCTTGTGTCTAGAGTCAGCACATGGCCTTGTTAATGGTTTTCTCGGCCATGTGCTCCTTTAGCCCCTCCTCCTTGTGTCCTTTCTACCACACCCTCTTGTTAGCCTGGTTGGTCTAATTGTGCTCACCTGTCCCTCATGTATTTGCCTCCCTATTTATAGTGCCCCTTACCCTTTTGTGTTTGCTGGTTCCTGGTCATTTTCACCCCCTCTGTCACTGTCTTGGTCTCTGTCTGTGGATGTGGCTGAATATGTGTCCCTGTCTCCCTGCCTTGTTAGTCTTGTCTTTAGTCTAGTCCTTGTAGTTTCATGTTTTTGTCTTGCTCCTTGTTTTATTAATATGTTTTTATTTGTAACATTTATTTAGTTTTTCTAGTCCTGATTCTTGGTTTTGTTTAACTTTCTCAAAGTTGGTTAAATTGGTAATTTCTTATTTTATTACTTTACCTTTTAGTTCATTGGTTTATATTCTTTGTCTTGGGTTTGTGTTTTTGTGGAGCTTTTTCCTGTCTAGTCTTGTGTTAGAGTTCCTGACCTGTTCCTGTGTGTCCTGCCTGGCACTTGGTCTGCTTCAGAGTCAGCGGTCAACAAGTGTCTGAGCTCTGCTCTATGGTGCCTTGTGTGGTCTTCTCCATCAGCCAGGTTTTGCCGCCCCCTCTTTTGCCATGACATTCTGCCAGTAGATGTCTGAAGCTGTCCCAGTGGCCTAATCCTTAACTGTTTCTGTTTACTGTGTACCTGTTGTGTTATCTATTGTGCACGTCACTACCCTCTTGTATCAGTATGTTAATAAACCCTTGTTATCTCACACTGCAATTGGGTCCTCACTCCTAGATCCCTGACATTACGAGCCAGCCACAGTCAGGACCCAGCAGATGAGCTGCACTACTTTTTTCGTTTTATCTAGTGAGTTCTTGCCCTGATTTATTAATCCTGTCTTGTCAGTTTCAGATACCCTAGATTTTGCTGTGATTGCTGAAAGCATTCCTGGGTCAGTCAAACCAGTTCCAGGCACTCTTTGATTTGACCAAATTTGCTACAGCTAACCCCGATCTAGTCAAGTTTGTAACAAATTCAACTGAACTATGGCCATTTCTGAATCAGTCAAGTCAGTTTCAAGCTCCTCAGAGGTTGCTACAGTCATCCTTGCTTCAAGTCTGTTCAAATCATTCCTGAGAGAATTATAGTTATTCAAGCCGCTCCAGCCCCAGAGCTTGCTCCAGTGTCTGAGGGCAGTTCATCAGCCCCAACGGCTAGCAAGAATCAGTTCCTGCAGCCCTGGAGGGCAGTTCGTCAGCCCCTGAGGCTGTTCAAGAGTCCGTTCCTTAGTCTCTTCTTGTGGCACGGGAGGGTATTTCAATAGCCCCCAAGGGTCTTCCTCAGTCAATTTTGGAACCTGGTCTAGAGGTGTCTAGTCCGGTGGCCTTGTCAGAACCTCAAGTCACAGTTACAAGGGTATTCTTCCAAACCTCCTGGGCTATTTGACTTTGTTTACAGTGACGTTTGATACCAGATACTTTTCTAGACTTTCATATCATGTCATCATAAGTCAATCCTTTCAGCCATGCCCATTAAAGTTACTCCTGTCATGTCCACAGAAGATGTCCCTGTTGTGTAAAGTAGCCAGAGATCCCTCCTGTCATTTCCACAGATGTTGTCGAGTGTACAGAGATCACTCCTGTCATGTCTACAAAATCTTCCTGTCAGTTGTGTGTTCAGAGGTCCCTCCTGTCACATACACAGATGTTGTCAAGTGTCCAAAGATCACTCCTGGTTTCATGTCCAGTCCATGGGAAGTTTTTTTTGTCTATTATAGCAGATTCACCCAAATGGTTTCTGCCAGTCGTGTTCATTGAGACCATTCCTGTCTAAGTCACACCTTCAGTGGTTGTCCCTACCTACTTTGTCAGTCTGGCCTTACAAACTGTTCCTGCCTGTCTTGTCATGCCTACAGAGGTTGGGTCATGGCCATAGAGGGTGTTTCTGCCTGTCAAGTTATGGCCATATAAAACGTTCCTGTCTGCCTGTTATGTCGTTGAAGGTTGCCCTTGCCAGTTGGCTCATGGCCATAGAGAGGGTTCCTGTCTTGTCAAGTCCTCAAGTCTTGTTCTTGCCCGTCATGTCTGGGCCATACAGAGTGTTCCTGCCGGTCAAGCTATGGCTAAATAAAATTTTCCTGTCTGTTCTGTTATGTCCTTGGAGGTAGTCCTTGCCAGTTGGGTCATGGCCATATAGATTGTTATCTTGTAAAGTCCTCAAGTGTTCCTATCGGTCACATCTGGACCATATAAAGTCTTTCTGCCTGTCCTGTCAGACCTACAGAGGTCGTTCCTGCCAGTTGGGTCATGGCCTTGGACCAGTGTTTCCCAAACTTTTTTTCTGGGGACCCACATTTTAAAGTCGATAAATCCTTGTGACCCAATAAACATTAGGCCCATATAGTTGATATATCACAAAGAGAATTTATGCGTATGACCATTTTTAAGGTCAGTTAAGCTTCCACTTAACTATTTAAAAGAGATACAGATATTTGACAAAGCACAATTATTTTTTATTTACCTGTTGTTGACAATAAGTAAAATTCAGAGGTGAAATGAGAAAGGAAGAGCTGACAGGGCATCTCATTGTTTTCATATTCTCATCATTACAGTGTACACAATTTATACTTAATGAGTCAAAGTGCAAAATAGGGCAGTTAATCATTTATTTTTCTTCCTATCATCAATAAAACCAGACAGAATCAATGCATGCCTTTCATATAACATTCAATGCTTTGCACATCTACCAGAATAATATGAACAAGTTTCTTATACTGAAATATTTTTGAGAACTTTTTTATGCACCCACTGTAATATACACATTTTATAAAGTGCACAGTATGACAGGCTCTCATTTTTTCTTCTCAAAACAAAAATATGAATGCAAACAATCTTTAGAACAATAGTAATAACCTTCATAGTAATAGTAATAGTAATAACCTTTTTAAAATAGTTTATTTTCAAGCTGGCCTCCCTCGGGGACAGTATTTTGGCTGTTGGCAGTGTTAGCCTGGTCTTTAGCTGTTTTTTTTTCTTCTTAATTAGCCAAGCATCCGTTTTTATGGCTGATTGCCGAGTGCAGAGCGCAGCTAAAGAACAAAACAAAACAACAAAAAAACGGAAGAAAACGACGAGCTCCCTCGTGTAGCTAATTGGTGAACTACAAATATAAATTTTTAATCAAGAGTATATAGCACACTGAAAAATAGTGCTCGACTTGGCAACCCATACAAAATCTCCCGCGACCCACTTGTGCCACTTGAGCCCACTGAGATCATACCAGACCAGCTATTTGCTGCTTCTGACGAGTTCCTCAGAGGATGTTCCTACTAGTTGTAAGCCACCTGAAGAGGCTATCCTGTCTGTTTTGTCCTATCCTTGAAGATTGTTCCTGTTAGTCTTGTCAAGCCTATGGAGGCCCTTGGTGAGGTCGAGGGTCGAAATGTACTGGGCCCTTCCCAGGCGGTCCAACAGTTCATCGACCCACGGCATCTGGGTGCTTTGCGGATATCGTGCTTGAGTACGTGGGTCCGCCCTGGCTGGGGAGAGAATACATCAGTGAACTGACTGACCAGGTGTTGCAGCTCCGACTTTTGGGCGGCCAGGAGGTGGGGGTCCATGTCAACAGCCACGGGAGGTAGATGAGCGAGGGCTGCAAGCTGGGGCCCGGTCCCGACCCAGCACTTCAGAAGATTCACATGGTATAGTTGGTCCTCTCTGCGTCTTCCGGGCTGCCGGACTCGGTATGTGACAGGGCCGATCCTTTCCATGATGGTGTAAGGACCTTGCCAGCTGCCCAAGAATTTACAGGCGGCGGTGGGGACTAGGACCATGACACGGTCTCCTGGCTGAAACTCCTGTGGCTGGGCCGCCCTGTTGTAGTGTCGTTGTTGGGCCTGCTGGGCTATTGCAAGGTGCTCCTGGACGATGGGCATGACCCTGTTGATCCTATACTGTGGTGTGGTGTTGGGTGGGGTGGGGTGCCGGTTGGAGGTCCTTCCCATCGGCAACCCTCACTTGGGCCCAGCAGTGTTTTGAGAAGGTCATCCTGGTGCTGCTCCCGGGCGAAGGCCCCAGCCCCAGTCACCTGCTGGAAGAAGTCATAGTAGAGGTTAGGGTTATGATGGGAAGACTCACCCTCTCTGGGGCTGTCTGAGGCCAGCAGTATGGGTCGTCCGACACCGGGGGCGGTTCCCGGCAGGGCTGACAGGCTGGCTAGCAGAGGCGAACAGGCGGTCGAATCCCGGCCAATCCCTGCCGAGGAGGACCGGAACTGGCAGATCCTTGACAATCCCGACCTCTACCGGCCAGGCGCCAAGGGGCACGGTGATAGTTAAATCTATTAATCTATTAAATCTAAATCTGACTGTATCAACAAAAAACAAACAATAGCTACATTGCAAACATAAATTTTGAAAAGTATTAAATTCACACAGCAATGACATTTCTATCCATCTCAAAACATTTTGAGCGCATAGTAACAATGTGCATCTTCCTCTCTCTCCCTCGGTGTGCAGTGCTGTGTGGGTCCGTGAAGTCAGTGTCTGATGAGGGCTGGCGGTCACACGCTGCTGTCTGGAGGGAAACCCAGAGAAATATTAGCCGAGTCTTTTGGAGACATCTCTCACCTCTGTGTTCGTTGGCGCAGCTTATAAAGCCCGTCCTTGATGGGCTGAAGTTATGACCGCTCAGGGCGACGCTGATGAGTGCTCGGGACACGCATCACTATATATAAATATATATATTTTAAAGGCCATTTCTAGGTCAAATATTTAACCTCAAAACCACTTTCCCTATCCAATCTTTTTTTCCCCTCGTCTCAAGAAATATCTGTGTCCTCACGAAACCACAAAACTAACACCAAACAATGTAGTATAATCGTTCGATGCTTGTTTATGTTTTTGTTGCTGTTACGTGACATAGCGGTGTCTGACTGGGGCAAGACATAGGCTGATGACATCATTGTTTCAGGAAATATATGGATTTGCTGTCCACACAAAAATGCAAAGGCGGCGTTTTCAAATTGATCCACTCTGGGGCCTGGTTTAAAAGAATATCAGTTTCACGCTCACAAAATGCCAGATCCGTGTGGACGAAACACCTACATTATGTGTATGATCGCATGTCCGTGTGCACGTGGCCTTGAAATGCATAAGGTAGTAACCAGTGTTGTGGGTAACGCGTTACAAAGTAACGCGTTAGAGTACTCTAATTACTTTTTTCCTGAAATTTGTAACTTAACGCGTTAGTTTCGTGCGTAAGTAATCAGTAACTTCGTTATTTTTTTAAAAAAAGTAATCCGTTATTTTAAGGAAAGGAAAATCCCGACTGCAGCCTGCTTTTTGTCAGACAGTAGTCCTAGGTCTACTGTGCCACCTGCGGATGTATCAGCGGAGCCGAAGCTCTGTGATCGTAAAGTCAATGGCTGTGATGCGTCTGTGCCCTGCGCCTGACCCAGTGTGTGTGTGTGTGTGTGCGTGTGGGTTTTTTTTTTTTTTTTTTTTTTTCGAACTCCCGGCAAGATAGCAGAGAGGACAGCGTTTGGTTTATGGAAGTACGCACATTATTTTCAATTTGTCAACGAAAAAGAAAAGAACATAACGGTAAAATGCACAATCTGCTTTGGTGAAAAGCTTCTGTCGACCGCCAAAAATTCTACCTCAAATTTAACGCTACGTTGTAATCACTACTTTGAAGAGTGTTAAAGCGAATTTAGGCTTGTGACTGTGAGTGACACTTTAATAATAATTAGTTCGGCTATTAAGCGATTTGTCATTTGCCTGTGTGGCAGTGAAGGATTTAATTCGGTTTGTTATCATTTTTGTTTGACAGGCAGCTGTTAATTTCTGTTAGATCGTTGGCTGGCTGGTTGTTCATCATTTCTAAATGGATTTAAATCTGCAAGCCTGTTTAAGGTTGTGTTTACAAGTAAGCATACTTGTACTTTGATAACTGCATTATTTAAAGTTAAAGAAAAATCAGGAGTTATATTGTGGTGCTCATAATATACAGTAGCCTAGGCTACCCGGGCTGGGTAACGTTAGGTGCGAATTTTGATTAATAATATGTTCTGTGATAATAAATAAATAAAACGCCATGTGGAATAGCCGATTGCTGACTTTCTTTCCTGTTATTGTTATCCTGCAGTGTTAATTTAGTCGGATGACTGACGTTATTCATTGTCGGGAGTCACGACTTCTAGGTGCATTTAAAGGGGCCGGGGGCTGTGTCTGTCATGTGTGAGCCGCTTCAAACGGCTTTTAATTTTTGGTAACGCATGAGTACTCTAACGCGTTACTTTTATGAATAGGTAACGCTGTATCATAACTGATTACTTTTAATTGATGGTAACGTTGTAACCTAACTAACTACTTTCCAAAGTAACTATACCCAACACTGGTAGTAACAATAGCTGCGTTTACATGGACATTACTAATCCGATCGTAATAGGACTAGAAGCACAATCAGAATAAAAAAGTCACATGTTAACGCGTCAATCGGATTGAATTGGCCAGATCCGACTAAAATTTTGAACGGATTGCAAGGGGTGGTGTAATCCTTTTGTAATCCAAGCGAGGGGACATGTAAACACTTGATTGGATTGAAAACCAAAACGGGAAAGTACTGCGAATACGCAGTGACGTAGAAACAGCGTAATGATGTATGACCCGCAGAATGAGCTGTTCCTTCTGGTGACTAAAATGTCACAAATAAGTGTCCTATCATCATAAATCTCCCCTTTCACTCAGCGTATGTGAAGTGGAACACGACCACGTCCCACCAGTCCTCGTTTAAGACTCTCATCAACAGACGGCTAATTAGGACCCGGAGTAGATAAATATAACGTGTGCTTTTTAAAACAGCAGTGGGAAACTCTGTATATTCATGCAGTGTGCGCATGTCAAAAGAGTAAATCCGATCAGAAGCATGTGACATGTAAACGTGCACAGCAACCCGATAACTTTATTCAGCCTTCATTCCGATGGAAGCAAAAAATTAATTCATTTCGATGGAAGTAAAAAGTGTACATGTAAACGCACGTAATGAAGAAAAATCTACATTACAAATAATATATTACAAAATATATAAAAATATATAAAAATATGAAATTCCCAGCAATAACTTTGCTAGTTTTCTGTGGACAGCAAATGAATCCGTAGTAGGCAGAGTTTACACTGAACCGTGGCATTTTTCCTTTGCCTTTCTTTAAAAATTAAATGATGTCTGTGCATCCAGTGATTAAAGGCTGCATTCCCCTCCATGATCTTGTTGCTGATTTCTTCTGAGAGCGATACCTGTAGCTTGTTTATTGAAGATGCAGGACAACCACCTAGAAGTGCATTGCAAAAGTCCAGTCTAGAGGTCATGAATGCATAAACGAGCTTTTCTGCATCAGAAACAGGCAACATGTTTTGTATCTTGGCAATGTTTCTAAGATGGAAGAATGCTGTTATTGTAACATGGGAAATAACTATAAACTAATAGCATGCTAATGATTTGTAAGTAGTGTATAATTATTATAAGTGTTACCTTTTTTGTTAAGCGTCAACACTGAACATTTGTGGTGCTTTCAGAACATCTGACCATTGCAGCAATGGCTGAACCAATGGAGAGTGTTGGGGGTGGGTATATCTCGTTGACCTTCCAGTAGCATAAAAGGGGACTGTTTGCATTTGAGAAGTTTTGTCATGCCCTGACATTTGTGCTTTTTTCAGTTTCTTATAAATATCTAAATGGGTAAAGTCTAATCTCACTTTAATCAGCACAAACTGGGCTGTAATAATATGCATGCATATACATGATTGTATTTTTGAGAAAAAAATGTTATGCATGTTTAGTGAAAAACTAAAAATGTTAAATCACTTGAATAAGGCCATAAAACACACACAGAACATTGGTTCCCGGGATTTTTGAGAACTGGAGCTTGTAGCCAAATCTTTTTCTTTCTAAATTGTGTGAAAATCATCTTTTTTACGCACTTACAGAAAACAATATGTTGATTTAAATTTTCTAAGACACTTTTTGTTGGTAAAAGTCATATGCAAGTAGGCGTCAACTATCATGAATATCATTGTGATTTACACCTGAGAAGACAAAGGCCCGCATAATGAGCTGCATAATGAGCCTCTCAGTCAGCTGTGCCACTGAGAGGGCAGAGTTACAAGAAAGAATGTAAGGACAAAATAAATATATATAATTTTATGTTTGTAGTTTATTTAGAATATATTTAATTATCCCACAACATAATTTAATATCCACTTGGGGGAGCAGTTAAACAGTTTATTAGAACAATCAAAGCTGACTTTGAAACAATTTTTTTGGCATCATTACTCCAGTCACACAATTCTACAGAAATCCTTTTAACAATCTTATTTTCTACAAAAAATAAAACATTTATTATAATTATAATCATTTTTATTATTATTAATGTTGAAAAGAGCTGAGAATATTTTTCAAGTTTTTTAGGGGGGATAAATTGAAAGAACAGCATTGTTTTTACATTTGTTATAGTTATCTATTTGTAACATTTATATTATTTACATCAAGCTATGGTATAGCATGGTATGTTGTTATTGAAACTTTATGATTTAGTCAGGAATTATAGTTTGGAAAAAGTCTTTGGAAAAAATCTAACTAGTAAAATGTTTACACGTTATGTGAAAACTAGTACAAGTATATAAATAAATAAAAAGAGATCTACTCTTGTTTATGATCTCTGCTGAATAAAGTGCTTCATTCTTTTTTTTCTGAGGAAATCAATTTCTCAAATCCTCAACCACATCACATCTTTTTGGGGTGAATTATGTCTTATTCCTCTCATCGCGAAGCAAACAGTAAAATAAAAAAACTTGAAGAATAGTCTGGGTGCATTCAAGCCGTGCGCTCCAGTTTGAATCTGAATAGCACGTTCAGTTCAGTGTGGGGGCATGATCTCATTAGATATAATGAAGGGAGACATGAAAAACAGACATCGCGTTGTTTTCATATGGATTACTTTATCACAAAATATGAGTATTCATGGAGTTACAGTTCATTTTAATGACTTGTTTGTAAATGAAGATCAGCACAGACAAAGGCTGTAGACAGCAAACCTTGTTTGTTATCTTTATTTTCTAAGTGCACAAAGGTTTGTTGTTATTATGTCTGTAGCCACAAAAAAGTAGACCCTTTACAGATTCGATTGATGTATTGCTGTTATCTGTATAATTAAAACTGAAAGTGTAATTTAAGTTCTTTTCGGGGTTATCAGGAGAAAAGGTGCCATAGAATGCAAAAATCACTTTTATAATTTGTTTAAACACAGTTGAATGGCTGCAGTGTGTGAAAACAACCAGCTTATAATGGTAAAAATCCACCCATCCATTGTTTTACATTACCAATAATTCATAAACAGTCACTCCAAACTAGCAGTTCTAGGTTTCTCACTACTATGACGACATAGTGGGTGAAAGTCCCGCCCATTTGTGATGCTCTCTGCCCTATTAGCATATGCACAGCCTTGAGTGAGAAGCAGCGGTCCTCCATTACTGTTCTCTTGCTGTAGCTTCTGGAGAAACAATGCCAGTGCACAGAGTCATTAATCTGATGGTGATGGCTCGAATGCTTCTGTACCTTCTTCCAAATGGTAGAAGGGTGAAGAGCTGGTGTGTGGGGTCGTTAGTAATCGTAATGGCTTTTCGAATACAGCAAGTGGTATTAATGTCTGTTATAGAGGGACTTTAATGATCTTTTCAGCTGTCCTTACGCTCAGCTGCAGGATCTTGCAAACTGTGTTGGTGCAATTCCCAAACCAGGTAGTGATGCAGGTACTCTGAATACTCCCTGCAGTCCCTCTGTAAAATGTGGTTAGGATGGGGGGTGGGAGATGTGCTCTCTTCAGTCTTCATAAAAAGGGGGTAATAAAGACGCTGCTGAGGTTTCTTTGCTATGGAGCTGGTGTTGAGAGACCAGGTGAGGTTCTCTGTCAGATGAACACCAAGGAATTTGGTGCTGTTTACGATCTCCACAGAGGAGCGGTCGATGTTCAGTGGAGTGTGGTTTGTATGTGATCTCTTAAAGTCAACAACCATCTCTTTAGGTTTTGTCCACGTTCAGGGAAAGGTTGTAGACTTTACAACAATCTGCTAGCCGATGCACCTCCTCAATGTACTCTGTCCCAGCAGGCTCCACTTTTCAATCAGGGTCTGAGGAATGATTGTATCGAATGCTGAGCTGAAGTCTATGCACAGCATTCTGACATATATGTCTTTTTTATCCAGGTGAGTGAGAGCTAGATGTAGGGAGGTTGTGATGGCATCATCTGTTGAGCATTTTGGGCAGTACGCAAACTGTAATGGGTCCAGTGTGGGGGGCAGCAGGTTCCTGATTTGCTTTATGAGTAGCCTCTCAAAGCACTTCATGATGATTGGTGTGAGTGCAATCGGACGGTAGTCGTTGAGGCTGGACACTGTGGACTTCTTTGGGACAGGGACGATGGTGGTAACCTTGAGACCTGCCGGGACGACGGTGCTGTGCATGGATGTGTTAAATATGTCAATGAAGACATCAGCCAACTGGTCTGCACATCCTCTGAGCACTTTGCCCTGAATGTTGTCTGCTCCCGCAGCTTTTCGTGGGTTAACTCTGCTCAGAGTCTTCCTCACATCATCTCTAGGGAAACACAGTATCTGATCAACGGGAGGGGGGATGAACTTCCTCGCAATGGTGTCATTCTGTGCCTCAAAGCATGCGTAGGAGTCATTCAGTTCATCTGGGAGGGAGGCATCACTGTTACAGGCAGGTGGTGATGGCCTGTAGTTGCTGATGGTTTGGATGCCTTGCCACATATGACGAATGTTGTTGCTGTCCCTGAACAAGTTGTGGATTCTCTGGGAGTAGCAGTGTTTGCACATCCACAGTCATCCATGGGTTCTGGTTGGCTTGTGTAGTGATTTTCTTGGAGTATGGGATGTCATCAATGCATTTACTTATGAAGCTGGTCACCGATGACGTATATTCCTCCAACTTGATGAAGTTGCAAGTTTTTGCAGCCTCTCTGAATATGCTCCACTCAGTCTGTTCAAAGCAGTCCTGGAGACCAGAAATGGCTCCTGCTGGCCAGGTTCTAATCTGCTTCAGAACCGGTCTGTCACGTCTGATGAGCGGTCTGTACATTGGAATCAGCATAACAGAGATGTTCTGAGTAGCCGAGATGGGGGTGGGGCTCCGAGTGGTACACACCGGGAATGTTTGTGTAAACGAGATCCAGCATGTTTTCCCTCTCATTTCAAAGTCCACATACTGGTGGAATTTAGGTGTACTGTTTTAAGCTTCACATGATTAAAATCTCCCGTGACAATAAACAGTCCATAGAGGGTGTGTGTTTTGTAGTTCACTGATAGCCCCATACAATTCACAGAGTGCCTGAACTCTGTAATAAGTGGGTTCTTCAGCAGGTTGTAAAAAGTGTAGAAAGAAAAACCACTGAGTGCTTTAAATTTTCATTTAGTATCATGCAAGCTTTAAGTGTCTAAAAGATGATGTTTAATCAATAGCTATAGTGCTTAAAAAGAGTTGAAAGGAGAGCTATAGAATGGAAAATACGTAACCACAAATTAAGCCTTGTCTTTAAAGAAGGCTTGTTGGATACAGTATGTGGTTGCAGCAAGAGAGATCCTCCAGCAGAAGATAAGAAATGAAATGAGGGAGTGGTGATAGCCACAAGGACATGATGAAAGCCAAATAGCAGTGAATAGCGGGAGTAAGTTAAAGTGAAATGGTAGTGGCTCAGAAGATTGCAGGTCTTATTCTCCCACTCCACTGATTTGAACAGAGTTCAGTTTTAGGGATATTTAAGTGGTTTGGTATAGAAATGTTTGATATGTTTCCATGACTACACATGTATAAGAATAAAACCCAGATGAGATCAAAGCTCAAAAAAAGTCAAAAAAAAAAAAAACTTGACCACACTTGGGCTGTTCGATAGTACATAATGTGGTGTGTGTGTGTGTTAACATCTGCACCATAGCCCATCTGTCTTCCTAGCTTCCTAACCCATTCTCACTTTTTTACACCATTTGTTTTTTTTTTTATCCTGGGGCTGAAATGTCATATTTCAACTTTCTATTCTAAGTTAATATTAATATTCAGCAATTGTATTGCATAACAAATCTGCCTAATACAGATAAACTGAACAAAAAAATAATAAATATTAATAATAAATTAAATTATAATTTATGAATCCATTAGTAAATGGTTTGTCCCTATTTTACTTAAATAAAATATCACTTTGAATTTGGAGAAAAAAAGGAGGGGAAAAAAATGTCATGACACTAACTATTGGTTTGAGCCATGACTTACAGGTTGACCTGTATTGTGTGCATAGGTGATGCTATCGCAGAGTAATTCAGTGCCAGATTCTTCAGATCAACCCACTCGGTCTCAATCCGGAATTCTAATCTATCACACCTGCAAAAGCTCATCTTCTCGCCATATTTAAGAAGCTCTTCACTCCACCATCATCTAGTCTTGTTCTTATATTATGTGTTGCAACATACCCAGCTACTTACCTGTTTTTGACGATCCTTCTTCTGTTTTCTTCAGTCTTCCTCAATAGTGATCCTCATCGTGGTATCCATCTAATCTCTGCAAAGGCTGTTAATTCATCTCATCACCTAAATTTACATTATTACCGATCCAGCCCAACCTAATATCCTCGCTTGTTGCCAATCAAATGCAAGTTTGCATCTGGCTAATGTAATCTGATCCTGGCAACAAAAAACAAAAGCAAACAAACAACAACAAAACGTTTACTAATTTTCTATCACATATAAATATTTTTTTATTTGCCTGTAGAAACTGATACAACCTCAAAATGAGCTTATCATTTAAAACATGCTGGAATAAAAGAAAGAAAGGACATGGATATTTAAGAGTTAAAATCCTGGCAGCATTTTGTTTTGACCTAAAAGAAGAGTTTGAGATTCTGACTGATCTACCATTCAGATTTTTTATCACGACTTTCTGCAAACTGCAAAATTTGGCCATAATTGTAAATTTTACATCACAGTGGAGACTTTATATATTTCACAATTTCTTATTTAAACTTTTCTTCTTTACACATAGTTGCTGTTCAAATGCAGACTTCTGTAACATATGTACAGCCACCAAATGGTGGTTTAATTTAAATTGTCCACTTTGCATTTTGCAGGCAAATAATAATAAAAAAAAAATCTCAGGGGAACCTCCTTTCTGGGCCTGAGCTGTTACTTTACCTCATAAATCAAAGACTGCCCAGTTTTTGAGTTGTGCTGAGGATATGAGGCCCCGTTGCTCCAGTTTAAAGTCTGACATTTGCAAGAGGAATGGACTCACAAGGAAAGTATAATCGGAATGCAAGTGAATAGAAGAGCTTCAAACATTCCTGCACCACAGATTACCCACTTACAGCCAAAACACACACACACACACACACACACACACACACACAAACCACACACCACACACACAAGATTACAGACAAAAGCTCAACTCTGACCTTTTAATCCTCTGAGGTCTAAAAGGTTTTTGGGGGCCTGGAAAAGTTTTGACATGCCCTGATTTTTGTGCTTTTTTTCAGTTGCTTATAAACATATACTGTACATGGCTAAAGTCTGAAAACACTGTATTCAGTACAAACTGGGCTACAGTAATATGTAAATAGCATGTATGTACATGATTGTGTTTTTAAAAAAACGTTTATGCACGTTTAAGAAAAAAACTACAATTTTGAAGTCACTGATATAAAGTCATAAAACACATACAGGACATTTGTTGATTTAAGACTGTCAACCCTGAATCTTGTAGCATAGAATTTTTGCTTCAAAATGATGTGAAAATCATCTTGTTTACTCACTCACAAAAAAAACAATAGATTGATTTAAATTTTCTAAGAAACTTTTTGTTTCGAAAGGGCATATGCGAGTAGGCATGATTGATCATGAATATAAGTGTGATTTACAGCTGAGAAGACAAAGGCCTGCATAATGAGCTGTACAATGACCCTTTCAGTCAGGTGTGTGACTGAGAGGGAAGATTTACAAGAAAGAATGTGAGGAAAAAATAAATGTATATATTTTTATGGGTTTTTTCTTTTTTATGTTTGATGTTTATTTAGAATGTATTTAATTATTTAATTATAAACGGTGCCTGAACCAACACTTCTATAAAAATAAATAAATAAATAAAACAAACCTAAAAAGTATAACATTAAAGAACATTAAAAATATTTCAAATAAATCCATAGCAATCACGCGCTCCTTGGATGCTCTCATTCCCAAGCTTCCCTTACTCTAAGGCTAATAAATGTATTTCACGATCTGGGTCATTGTTTAATACAAAAGCACACACAATGTTTCTACTATATCTCTGTCAATAACTCTGATATTTAGATAAAAGGAGTGCTGTCTGTCACTGTCTTTAATCAGTTCTGTGAATGACTGTAGGCCCATTCTTTATAAAGTAACAACAATGTCATTTGTCATACAGTCTTAGGCACATTAGTATTTTGACCCCAAAAAAGGGTTTTAAGCTAGTTATTTATATATTTAGCTTTAGTATTTCAGTAAGAAATATCAGTTTACATTTCCAAACAATAATTTTGCCATTAATTTTAATAATAATCTAGTGAGATTGTTAAATGCACAAGCAGTCTGACAACAGACTGCCTAAGACTAAGACTTTTGCACAGTAATGTAGGTATAAAGTACGTATAATTCGATTAAGTCTATTTAAATAAGTATAATTAAAGTATGTGTTCAAATGTGTTAAGGGGTAGATTGTCGCTGGAGGAAACAGCTGTGGTGTGATGAGCGGTGAATGGGGAAAAAAACTTTACAGTAGATGGGAAACCGATTGCTCCCTTGTGACCTTTTGTAAACTGTATTTATGACAAAGAACTGCTCAGATACAGATATTTTAACAATCTATATATGTCACTCATATAGTTTTGAATGGGGAAAAATGCAACGCTCAATATAACAGTGAACAGTTTTGGAGATTTTGTTCTTGTTACGATTGGGACACAGGAGATGAGAGATCCAAAAGCAGTGTTTGTTTATTGGGAAATCCAAAAATCAGAATCAAACAAGCAGGGGGTCATAGCCAAAAATCAGTCCAAAAATAAACAAAACAGGAAACTAGAAGGAACACAAGGAAACCAGGTTACAGAAAATAAGGACTCTATGACACAAACAGAAACAGACCGGTTTAAATATGCAGGGTATTGACTATGAAAGTGAAGACACCTGAGTCCATTTAACAGGTGTGCAATTACCGTGATGAAGGGACAAGGCTTTGTGGGAATTGTAGTGTCTGCGGTGAGGTGCCTATGGGGAAGTGAGACCACTAGTGGACACCCAGGGAAACACAGGCCAGACACCGTGACAATTCTCCATTCAAAGAGATAGGAGTTGCACTTGCATGCCCAAGAGACATTTGATGGCAACCGAGTGACATGACTTGTCTTAAAAGGACTTTGGTGTCAGTCAACAATCGTGGGAGGGGCTTGGGTCTGTGTGATGTCATATAGATGAGAATGGCTTGATATAAGAAAGAGAAAATTATTTAATGAGATAAAAAAAATAAAATAAAATAAAATAAACCCTGGGTTGAGCTTTATCATTATAGGGGTGATTGTGCACATACACTGCCAATACTCATTTCAATTCATACAACTTGACCCCTTTCACTACAAAAATTAAAATAATACTTCTCAAGCTGAAGGAAATGTAAGTCTACGTCTACAGTAGAGTGTGTAGCTCAAACAAATTGTGTGATGAATATTACACAGGAGAAGAAATTTCACCACTTTTAAGCTATAAGTATAGTATGGTTGAATTGAATCATCAAAGGTCAGTTGCAAATACACTGGTTAATAAAACGGGATAAAATACATTATATTTGTCTTTTTATCATTTAATTATTGCAGGTTTGTATAATATTCTGAGTTTGCATTTGACTATTTTTATTAATTAAATCCAAATAAATTATTAATTCAATTCAAAGTTTATTTGTATAGTGCTTTTTACTATACAAATCATTGCAAAGCAACTTTACAGAAAATTAAGTTTCTACAATATTTAGTAGTAGCTTATAAGTGGTGACTATCAGTTTATGTGCATAAGTCATAGTCAACCAGATGATGAATAGTATTAACAGCTATTATTATGTGATTGCATAGTAAGTAGCAATATTTCTTAGTTCTGTATGTTGTTTCAGGGTTAGCATCATATGAGGTCCTCTGAGGGGTTGGCATCATCTCTTCTCAGGTGTTCTGGATCCAGACTGGAGCTTGTGTGAATCATGGTTACCACGGGATGTAAATCCTGTTGCAAAACAGAGAAACAAATAGAGATATTATTAGCGTATCTGCTATTCCAACAAAGTAAAATTAATTAATTAAACCCAAGCTAAAGAATAAGAATGTGCATTTGATCAGATACAACTGCAGTCACAAATTATGAGATGCATTATTTGAATGCTTGGTGAAAGAGAAGTGTTTTTAATATAGATTTAAACAGGGAGAGTGTTTCTGAACCCCAAACATTATCGGGAAGGCTATTCCAGAGTTTGGGAGCCAAATGCGAAAAAAGCTCTACCTCCTTTAGAGGACTTTGCTCTCCTAGGAACTACCAAAAGTCCAGCGTTTTGTGACCTTAGGGAGCGTGATGGATTGTAGCATGGTATAAGACTAGTTAGGTACGCAGGAGCTAAACCATTTAGAGCCTTATAGGTAAGTAGTAATGATTTGTAACTGATACACAACTTAATAGGTAGCCAGTGCAGAGACTGTAAAATTGGGGTAATATGATCATATTTTCTTGACCTGGTAAGGACTCTAGCTGCTGCATTTTGATCTACCCATAGCTTGTTTATTGAAGATTCTGGACAACCACCTAGACGTGCATTACAATAGTCCAGTCTAGAGGTCAGTAAACGCATGAACTAGCTTTTCTGCATCAGAAACAGGAAGCATATTTCATACCTAGGCAATGTTTCTAAGTTCTAAGATGGAAGAATGCTGTTTTTGTAACATGGGAAATATGGTTTTAAAAAGACAAGTTGCTGTCTAATATAACACCCACATTTTTGGCTGTAGAGCAAGTAACAGTACATCTGTCTAGTTGCAAACTGTAGTCTACAATATTCTGTGTACTGTTTTTTTGTCAAATAAGTAATATCTCTGTCTTATTCGAATTCAATAGAAGAATATTATTGGTCATCCAATCTTTTACATTTTTATCCCACTCTGTTAGCTTAGATCATTTAGAAGTTTAATCTGGTCTCGTTGAGATATAAAGTTGAGTATCATCAACATAACAGTGGAAACTAATCCCGTATTTTCTTATAATATTACCAAGGTGCAACATGTATATTGAAAATAGAAGAGGACCTAGGACAGATCCTTGGGGCACTCCATATTTTACTGGTGATAAATTAGATGACTCCCCATTCAAATAAACAAAATGGTAGCAATCTGACATGTAGGATCTAAACCATCTTAGAGCCTGCCCTTGAATACCTGTATAGTTTTGTAATCGATCTATGAGTGTCATGATCTATGGTGTCGAACTCAGCACTAAGATCAAGTAAAACTAGAAATGAGATGCAGCCTTGATCTGACGCAAGAAGCAAGTCATTTGTAATTTTAACTAGTGCAGTTTCTGTACTATGGTGAGGCCTGAAACCTGACTGAAATTCATACAGATAATTTTTTGCAGGAAGGAGCTCAATTGAGCAGACAACTTTTTCTAAAATTTAAACATAAATGGAAGATTTGCAATGGGCCTACAATTTGCCAGTTCACTAGGATCTAGTTGTGGTTTCTTAATAAGAGGCTTAATAACCGCCAGCTTGAATGAATTTGGGACGTGACCTAAAGATAACAACGAGTTAATAATGTTGAGAAGCGGTTCTTCTGCTACAGGTAACAACTCTTTCAGTAATTTAGTGGGTACAGGATCTAATAAACATGTTGTTGGTTTAGATACAGTAATAAGTTTATTTAGCTTTTCCTGTCCTATAGTTGTAAAGCACTGCAGTTTATCTTTGGGTGCAATGTATGAAACTGAAGTATAAGACACTGTAGAATCTACATTTGTTATTGTATTTTGGATGTTATCTATTTTATCAGTGAAGAAATTCATAAAGTAATTTCTATTAAACATTGATGGAATATTTGAATCAGGTGGCGTCTGGTTATTTGTTAATTTAGCAACTGTCTTAAATAAAAACTTTGGATTGTTTTGGTTATTGTCAATGAGTTTGTGGATATGCTCGGCCCTGGCAGTTTTTAGGGCCTGTCTATAGCTGGACATACTGTTTTTCCATGCAATTCTAAAAACTTCCAAGTTAGTTTTTCTCCATTTGCACTCAAGACTACGAGTTTCTTTCTTGAGAGAGTGAGTATTACTGTTAAACCATGGCACAGTATGTTTTCTCAAAAAAAATAAAATAAATAATAATAATAATAATAATAATAATCAATTTGATGGGGGCAACAGCTTCTAATGTATAAGAGAAAATAGTGCCCATGTTCCCGGTCATTTTGTCTAGTCAATGTGTATTTATGGGTACACATAGCAGTTAAGATAAATCAGGCTGTCTTTGGTGACTGGAACAATAGTCCTGCCCAGACGGTAACTCTGAGCCATATAGTTAATATCAGTGATACGCAGCATACACGATACAAGGAAATGGTCAGTAACATCATCACTTTGAGGTACAGTACAATATCTATATCGGTAAGTTCGATTCCATGCGATAAAATTAAATGGGTGGGCCCGGTGACATTATGCTTGACTCCAAAAGAGTTTATTAGGTCAGTAAACGCAAGTCCTAATGCATCATTTGGATTATCAATGTGAATATTAAAATCTCAGATGTTTAGTGCTTTATCAACTGTAACCAAAAGGACTGAGAGCAAATCTGCAAATTCTTTTAGGAATTCTCTATACGACCCTGGTGGTCTGTACACAGTAGCCAGAGCAAGAGGCACAATAGATTTATTTAGCATATCTGACAGTGTAACATTAAGCAGAAGTTTTTTGAGTGAGTTAAACCTGTATCACTATTAGGGGTGTAACGATACGCGTATTCGTATTGAACCGTTCGGTACGACGCTTTCGGTTCGGTACGCGGTACGCATTATGTATACCGAACGGTTCGTTGGAGTAATTAATTATATTTGAAAAAAAAAAAAAAAGAGAGAGAGAGAGAAATATAATGATATGCGTTCAACAAGGTAGCCCAATAACCCAAACAACGTAACAGGCAACGCCCCTGACACTCCCGAAGAAGAAAAAAACACCAACTTATATGTTTATGTTAGGCTACTCAGCAGGCGCTCGCTCACTCAGTACGCGCTGAAGGCTCGTTGCAAAATAGCCAATGCGTTTAACAGACTAGAAATGAGAAGATCCTCCAATAACCAACAGGTCTGGTGTTTGGGTGCACTTTGGATTCCCTTTAAGCTATTATGGTGATGGCAAGAAAAAAACACCAGCGGGAATATCTGGGATATATGCGTCAGTACTATCTGGGAAAAGACGAAAAAAAGGAGAAACATGCACGCAGCAAACTATCCCTGCAGCATTTAGACACTATAGCTTACAGGGAATCCAACCCAAACACCAGATCTGTTGGTTATTTTAGGATCTTATATTTCTGGTCTGTTAAATGCATTCGACATTTTGCAACGAGCCTTCAGCGCGTGCTGAGTGAGCGAGCGCCTTAGGGGCCGTTCACATATCGTGCCTAAAAACGCATGGAAAACGCTAAGCGCGTCTTTCTCCTCCTTTCCAAAGCGCTCGGGCAGAAGCGCTCATGAGGCGTCTGTCTTTGCTAAGCAACAATGACGTGCTCTCTCCATGAGACGCGGAAATTTCAGCGAAGGATAAATGGATTTGCAGCTCTAAAAATCGCTTGCAGTAGCTCTGCTACTAAATTTATTTCAAAATTGCAATCCATATACAACTATGATCAGCTGTTCCTTCATCTTGGCTGAGCTCTCAACGTTGTTACGGGAAAGGATGAAGCTGATTGGTTGGTTCTTGTCACATGACCCGCGGTGCGCTTGCGGCATTCTGAAAAGTTGAGATGTTTTTACATTTTGCTGTATCTAAAACGTATCGAACCGAACCGAACCGTGACATCAGTGTATCGTATCGAACCGAACCGTGAATTTTGTGAACCGTTACACCCCTAATCACTATATATTGTTGCAACACCTCCCCCATGACCAGGCTGAGGGGGCTCATGCTTATAACAGTAGTTTGGTGGAGTAGACTTATTTAGACCAGTATAATCATTTGGTTTTAGTCAGGTTTCAGTCAAGCAGAGTACATCAAAACTATTATCTGTGATCATTTCATTTACAATAACTGCTTTGGGTGTGATCTAATGTTTATGAGCCCAAACTTTTAAAATAGGTTTTGGTAATTTATAAAACAAAAATTCTGGTTTAATCATGATAAGATTTGTTCTACATCTTACATTAATTTAATATTTTGACCCCACTATTCAGGGAACAGATACAGTCTTAATATATTGGACAGCGCAAGTACTTTTTTCATTTAAGCGGGTAGAACGAAAGTCATCATAATAGTTATTTGAAAATTGGCTTACTAGTCATATGGAGCAAAGTGTCCTGAAGATGTTGTCTGAAAGAAGTTCCGTTTAGACTCTGTTGGGGTGCAGGCCATCAGCACGAAAAGCCTAGGACGCTCCCAGGAAAGATTCCAATTATTAACAAAAAGCAGTTTCTGTTTTTTACACCATGACAATAACAATAAGTAACAATTCTACTGAACCTTTCGTGTCCTTGTCGATATGTGGCCAGTGGTCCTGACATGATGATCATAGCCCCGGGCGTTGTCCTGCGCACCGTCTAGATCAGGCTCCTGAAGTCCCTCTTCAGTGTCTCCGTCTGCCGCAGCATGGTGTCGTTAACCCCGGTGTGAAGCACGACCGCTCTGAGGCCCTAATCGGTCTTCAGGATCATGGGTATCTGCGCAGAAACATTGAGAACACAAGCACCAGAGAAACACTTTACCTTCAACTAATTTAGCATGGACGTGTCAGACGATGGTGTCTCCGACGATCACAGCGTCGCGTTCCGTCTCGTGGAGGGGAGCGAAGCAGTTCCGTGTGGAGATCTCGAAGACCGGAGGGGGAGAAGTCGTCGCCAGGGGCCTGGCTCACATCCTCCGCTGTGGATGCACCCAGGGTCCGTGTTGTCCCAGCGCCGGAGTGAAGAACATCTGGGAGGATCATGTCCTGGGTGCACTGGGCCTGTGCAGAGAAAGACACGTTGAAGAAGTGGCGGGACTGTTAGCGCAGCTTAACGTTATACTTACCCCTGACTTGTAAGCATCAGCCCGGGAGGTTTCCAGCACGGCTCTCTGCTCTCTCAGCTGGGCCTGCCTCACCTCCAGGTCATGAATCTGCTTCTCCACGGCCTCCAGCTCAAGCTGCACCGAATGCAGCTTGACGTGTCCTCACCTGCAATCACATATAAAGACATATATCTGGCATTAAAGCAAGTAACAGTAACAGTAAGTAAAGCAATGGTGGTGTGTGTGAATAGAGTATTAGCAATGCAAGCGGGGTTTGCGGCTACCACACTGGCGATGCTAACGGTCTATAAGCTAAATAGAGGACTCAGGAAATCAAAATAAAACTAGTGATAGTGAAGGTGCTCTGATTGTTTTTGTTGTAGAATACGATATATTCACACATTATAGAAATGAAAATGAT
Organism: Carassius auratus; assembly: GCF_003368295.1. NCBI lineage: Eukaryota > Metazoa > Chordata > Actinopteri > Cypriniformes > Cyprinidae > Carassius > Carassius auratus. Next base: position 14,660,107 of record NC_039266.1, read on the forward strand.
GGTGTATAAAATAGAAGGTAAATATAAGGTAAAACAAATAGTCGAAAAAAATAATGTGACAGAGCTCAAACGCTGTACACACGGCAGCAACAAACAATTTCTGTATTCCTCAATTAATTTTTTTTTTTTTTTTGCAAGTGAGATGAGTAAATGCATATTCATATTTAGTCTAGAATTAAAATAACATCATGTGTACACAGCACACACTGTGCCTCTGTACTTACCCCTGATTTCTCTCAACATGGCAACATAAGAGCTATCAGTCAAAATATGGGAAACAAACTAACTAGCGTTACTTATTTGAAAGTAACTCAGATATTTCCTTCTAAATTGAAAAGTATTGCATTACTATACTAGTTACATACAAGTTACTATTCTCATTTCATAATTTGAGTTACTTGTATTGCATCATCCTCAACACTGGTAATATGTATGATAACCACCACAATTTTATAAGAAATCCATGTTTATAATTTTGTATTGATATACTGTAAGAAAAACAGCTTCAGCCTACACCTTTTCGTTACCCTCTTTGTTTGTATTGACTTGGCTGTATATATATTTTGCCTTATGTTTTATGTATAAGAGAATATAGCCTTTACATATGGATGCTCTTTCTGTACATGTTTGCTCAGTTAGACAAATGAGCTCGAGTGAATCTGATCATCAACTCAGAATCCACAACCTCTGTCAGGCTCAGCTGAAAGTGGTGTTGGTTACACTTTATTTTCAGGTGTCCTTGTTACAGTGTAATTATACCTTTAGGTACGGAGTAATATTAATTAACTACATGTACTTACTATATGGTTAGGGTTTGGCTTATGGTTACTTGCATGTAATTATGCATAATTTATTGTAATTAGTGCATGTAATGAATGATAATGTAATATAATGAAGTGCATGTAATATGTGCAACAAGGACACTTTGAAGTGTTACTGTGGTGTTTGCAGGATATTTAGACAGTGGATGGTGTTTATCTTAATTCTCTTCTGTTCCTTTCTTCACATCTGCCATAAAGCACTTTAGCAAGTACTGTGAAACCTGCTGCTCTCAGCAGTTTCCATCACTGCACTGTAGTGATAAGTAGCTGATAAATGTCTTGCCTTTCTATTTGATCTTTTTTTTTTTTTTGGCCACTGTCCTAACCACCATTGTTAGGAATGAGTTTACAGGCAGGCTTTATAGATACAGTACTAAAATATTACACTGTTGAGACTGTGTGTGTGTGTTGACAATTAATTTGTTAATAAGATTTAAAAAGAAAGAAGTGTTTTCTGCCATTTATCAACATGTCAGTCTCCCAGTCTTACATCATGAGTTAAAGGTCCAGAGAATAAGGTTCACACACACAGTTCCAAGTTTTTTTGTCAAAACGTTTTGTCACATCTGCTAATAGTGCACAAAATTGCGAAGGGCAACAAATAAATAACAGCTATTTTATATACCTGATAAATAAAGATTTGAAGCATTTGGTGCTTGGGAAGTGTTAATTTTAAACATTTCTTGCATCCATACAGTTGATACTTAATTAATTAATAAATGTATATTTGCACTTAAACATTCTGATGGATGCACTACATCTGAGCATTATGATAATTAGTATTATTTTGTTGAATGAAACAAACAAAATGTTATATTTATCCAGCTACCTATATAACAACTGAGTTACTTGTTTTAAGCTGAAAGTTCCTGGAGTTCAGGAAACAATATCTTTTTTGTGGCTTCATTTTAATTAAGCTCTCTAACATACACTGCAACATTACCAATTAGTTTACCTCTCTTTTAACTGGGATTTACTTTCAGAGATGATTGAGTGAAGCACCCTCGTTTTGCGTGTGTTAGTTTATGTTTCAATATAGGGTCAAACACTACGCTGTGATTGGCTGATCAGCGGGATGCTCAGGTGCTGGAGAAGGATGCGAGCAGCCGCTGGATGTCACCATGTGTGTGAGGAGAGATAGCCACGCTGAAAGGGGGGAAGAAAGCTGACTAAAAATAATCAATTATTAGCCATTTAATTTATTCCTCAGCAGTAAATTAGCCACTGCAAAAATAACCCGCTGTAAATAGGCGCAAATCCTATAAATCCGTTCGCACCAGTCGGCGCCCCGTAAGCTAAAGCGCGTGACTGTGTGTGTGCCTGCGTGGGAAATCACATATCACCGATCAATGGAAGTTAACCGAGCCAAATCTGCCTCGCTTTCAGTGCGTGGACGTCTTTAGCCTGCAGACACACCGCGGATGTTGATTTCGCGTAAGTTTGTGCAGACGTCACATTGATTCTGTGTAGATATTATTGCATTAGCTGCTTGAATCGTTGATGAATGTGCAAAAGTTTGTGTGTGAATTTCACAATTGCTCAATATCAAATTAGAGGCAGAAGAGATGTGAATATTTATGTGACCGGCTTGTATATTGCAGTTATCGATTTCTACATATTACACATGCAAAGTGAGCTAGTTGCACATGACACATTTAGTCCTCACTATATGGCAAGCTGTTTTAACATTCAGGTATCAATGTTAAACTAGTTTCTGTTTATGTCTTGAATACTTTAATAATCATTTTCAGTTTAACTAGTCAAAACTAGTAAAAAAACAGAAGGGGGAATGTTTTGAAACATTTTAATTCATAAAAATAAATAATGAGAACATGAACTAGATGACGTCATGCGCTAATAAGCATATTTATGAAGTAAGTTTGTCATATTGTATTGCCTCCCTATGCTCACATACTGTAATTTAATTTAGCCATTTAATTTAATTCTCAATAAAACTGTTTTAATTACTATATTTTAATGTTTCTAGAGTTAGAAGCAACAGAACATCATTTTTTTTTTTTTTTTTACTGAAAGTGCTAAATCTAGCGACAAAGACGCCAAGTTAGCAACTCCACTGTCCAGCGGACCGGCTTCAACCGTCTCACAAGTGTTGATAGGCTATTACTCATGAAGTGTTACCAATCAGATAGCGCCGTGGGCGGGACATTGAGCAAGTCTGCAGAGTGGTGAATACAGAGAGGATGAGCCAGCCAAAGTAGCGCATTTTATTATAAAATAAATTAAATTGACTTTAATCAAACCACGGATCCGTGATAATATATATGACATATGACGTAATAATAATAATAATAAACAAATAAATAAATAAATATAAGAGTTCATGAAGTGTCATCTAAAATTAGGATTTTTATCATGCTCCTATGCTTAGGTTGAGTAATTTTACTTTAATGGCAATGTGCAGGCCCTTTCACAGGCTATTAAAGTGAAATAACTGAACATAAATAAAGGAGCCTGAAAAAAATCCTAATTTTTGATGAAAATTTCAGAAAGCATTTAGAAGCTTTTGCATCTGAACTCTTCATATATATATATATATATATATATATATATATATATGTGTGTACACAACAAATATCATTCTCTGTTGACGAATTGCTTGTGATGTCGCTTTGAATAAAATTCTTAAATGTTACTACAGCTTTCCATACTCAGCCCCCCCACACCCCAGAGAGAGGGTTTGTTTTATCATTCATTCATACTTTTTGCAGTATTGCAATAGTATTTCACTAAATCGGTTTTAACCCCACCCAGAGCTGCATTTGTGGAGAATGCATTGTGTGAATGTAACATTTGTTTGTCACTTCATTCTGCCTTATGGTTGCTTTAGAGGTGGATAAAGACCACTCAATGAATCATCCTCTCTGCATGCATTGAGCCAACCTGCCTGCACAGCTGCTTTGATTAATTTATCATACATGACAGTGTATAATGACTGACTGATGCCTGCTGTTTTCACTGCATTGTTAATACAATGTCACAGGAACATTATTATTAGTGCTGTTGTTAAGAAAGAGATTTGGTCATGAGAGTGGGGAGAATTTGTGACTTCTTTCATCCAAACATTGCATTTTGATATGTTTTCATAGCTGGTTAACCACTGCATTTTTGTAGCTACCTTTTATATACGTACTTAATTCTGACTGTCCAATCTCCGATTTTGTGGTCTAATATCTCTTAAACTGACTAACTGACCTTATGGCTGCCCATTAAGAAAGTACAGTTGAATAGTTTTGTGTTTCTCAAATCCATATTTCCCGTCCATTTGTTAATTTGTTTGTTCATTCATTTACCAAGTCATCTTGTAATAAGTGGCATGATGTGCAGTCAGCCATGCGTAATAGCAAAATAGACCTGTGTGATACTAGACCTGCACTGGGTTTCATTTTTGGTAAATGTTAAGAAAATTACCAGCTGACTGTCAGTTACCACTTATGTTGAACTGAAGAAGGTTTTAGATGATTATATTATATCTTTATATTTTTAGTTAGTTTTACATGGTTTGTTTTAAAGATAATGTTATTGATTGAACACATTGATAAAATGTTAGAACAGTTTATTGTTCACTTGAAAAAGGAAAGTGTGAAAAAGAACCGCACCAATCAAACCCAATGCAGCATTGCATTTTGTATTTGACCAAAGCAAGTGAACTAGCGGCCTTTCCTGGTGTCAATACACCCTTGAAAGCAGATTTTTATTTTTGTATGTAATGTGCCTTGTATGTTTTTCAGATAATTATAAATATGCATAATGTCTAAAATTAAAATGGCCTTGTACCCAGAATGACTTTTAAAGTCATGGAAAACCTTTTTAAATTAATAGCACAATACAATGATGACTAAAGCAAGTGGCAGCTGGAATCCTGTGATCCAACTCTTTTGTGTAGTGGGAAATTGCACTCAGGATATTTTGAGCAGCCCTGAATAATGATACTTGAATCAAACACTGCAGCATGTTGAGCTGAAATGGAGGCCAGTCTGATGGATTGGGGTAGTTACATTAGAGCCTAAAAGAGAATGCGTCCACAGTCCTATTATTCAGCACAGACAAACGACCCAAATGACACAGATAGAAAAGCAATTACCTTCACACCATGTTTCTTATTGTAATGTATACCTTATTTCTTTCTAAGAAAGTAGTAGACTTCTATTTATGAAAGTGGGGTATTGTCATCAGCATGATGAGCTAAAAGGTGAGCTAAAAGTAGTTCTGAGTATGTTTATATTTGGTAATTTAATGAATGAATAAACCTTCATGCCTTAACTCTTTGAACAGTGATTAGTGGTGTTTGCTAAGGCTGACATTACAATTACTCTTACTGTGTGTGCTATGGACATGAATGATAGCTCAAATCGTGTAGATTATATCAACTGTAAACCAGCAGAATCTTATATCTTAAAAAATGGTAGTTTTGAAGAAAGTGCACTGTATAACATGCATATGCATCTGTTTATTTATTTATAAATAATAATTTATAATAATTTCTAAGTGATATGTATATGCATACATTTGGTCCCCTGAAATAATTTTTACTGGGTTTGACTACATTTTTTTGATTACAAGCCTTGCATACTGTTAGCTGAGTAGCCTGCTAGCTTAGCGGAAATAAAATATTTGGTTTTATTTGTATTTGTTTGATCAGACATTCGACAACACAGAATAAAGTTCAGTTTATGTTGCAGCATATTACAGTGTTATACTGTAAGACTGCCTCCTATATCTCTCTCAATATATGCATAGTTAGTTAGCATCTAATGCAGCTGTCAGACTGTTTTTCGTCTTTCCAAGATCTCTGAATATAGAGGTGTGTGGCGAGTTTTGGGTGTTTGCATCAGAAATTAGCCTTCTGGACCTTTGATAATTGCTGAAATGCTGTCAAGAAAATATTTAGATGCCTATATGTCTTATGTGTATATGTGTGAGAGAGAGGATTGTAAACAGGTGGAGTGTAATGTGATTGGTGGAGCTTAAAGGGCACAGCTGACTGAGTCATCACCCAGAGGCTGCATTTAACGTCATACACTCTCTCTCTTTCGCTTTGTCAGCATCTCTCCTTCTCTCCTTCTCTGTAATACCATCTCTGTATCTTCCTATAATTGACCCACCTCCTTCTACACAATCTCTTCCATTTTATTTAATGGCCTCTTCATCAGTACACAGCTACAGTATTCCCCATTAATGTGCATCTCTAACAGCTTATTAAGCAAAATAAACATCTATGTTTGATATATCCTTTAAAAAGTACTGGATGATAATTAATGATAATAATGAGCATCCAATAATTATTATTATTTATTTTTTTTGTATCATTTTCTGAACAGCTTAATATTATCTGTCTCTCTTACTTTTCATCTCCAATGATGAGCCTATTCTGAAATGTTCTCATCTCTTCCAGCCCCATGTAGGACCCTGTTAAGAGAGAGAGAGAGAAAGTATGTGAGATCTTGGTCCACATGTAGAATTTTCCAATGACTGTTGCCTGGCTGAGCACATTAATGCAGCTCCAAATCCACTTGTGCATTGTACCGGTCTTATCTTAGGCAGCCTGTTTGCTTGTTAAAGATAACTGCCTTGTTTTGCAGGAACTCTTTAGTATAAATGCCTTTTATGGTTTTATGTTTGTGCATTTATATTCATTTATGTGATATCAGAAATATTAATTTGCTATGCCATTTAAATCATGACTTGGTGATAAACATTTGCCTTTGATTTTGGTATTCGTTTTTGGTTGTTTTTCTTTTCTTTCTTTTTTCCATTCTTTTTTTTTCTCCAGATACAAAAGCAGTATGTATGCATACGTACATGTGTATTTTAATTGAATCTGAACTTCCTGAGATGCATTAGTATTTGAAAATGGCCTGGTTTGACCAACATGAATAAACACGGCAGATTGTTTTTCATTTAATTTACTGTTTAAGAAACAACTGAAACCACAAAAACTACACAGGCTCGGGGAAAAAAAATAAATCCATGAAAACACTGGACTTTAAATTTAAGGTACAGACTTCCAAAAGTAACACATACTGTAAGTTTCACAGTTGTTACTCAGAAAATAAATTTATTTAAAGATTTGATGCCACTGACCAACAAAAACTTTGCCAAATACAGTGGTTAGTTCTGCCTCATAAGTGCTCACTGTAGCAGTCTGTTACATTTTTAAACATGTTCCAGAAAGATGTTAAATTCATTCTATGAAATTCATATCTAATCAGATAAGACCTTGCCAGATGGAGAATTTGAGACTGAGACTAAAAAGGAGAAGAAAAAGACAATTATAAGCAAGCGATGAATTAGGAGAGACAACGTTTTAAATTGAAATAGCATTTTATTACTGTCCAGATTGATCAGCCCATACTTAAGAGGTAACAAAGCCTACTATGTTTGTGTATAAAATAAAGCCATTGTGTAAATGTGTGACATCAATATTGGAATTTCAAATATTTGTTATTGTGAAAGTCAATCCCATGAAATCCAAGCATTTTTCAGTTTAGACATAATGACTTTAATTTCTCTCTTATTTCTCAGTGACCCTCAGGCTTTATCTTCAAAGACTTTAAGGACAACCATTTGTGATTCCAGTGACCTTTGAACCCTTGACTCCAAAGCAGTGATGGGACGTAAACTGGACCTGTCTGGCCTGAGCAATGATGAAGCAGAGCATGTGCTCAGAGTGGTACAGAGAGACATGCACCTCCGTAAGAAGGAAGAAGAGAGGCTCAGGTAACAGCACGTGTGAGTGTGAGACATTAATGAAGATTTAATTTGATTTAATTCGGCTGGCAGTTCAGAAGCCTTGAGTACTGAAACTGGTGACTTTATAATTAGCCTTTCACCGGCCCCTCCCCCAGAACGGCCATCGTCCAATCACACATCATAGCAACCGTTACTATAGCCCCTTTCACACTGCCTTTCCGGCAAATACAGGGGTAAAGTGTTCCTGTAATTGTTCCCTGGTTGCTAGATTTGGCACTTTCACACTGCCAGTGATGACCCGGTATATGTGCGTGCTTTCACACACAACCCTTGAAGATCCCGTAACGACACGTGACATCAGCACGTGACGTGTAATGTACGAGTCGACAACGCTTGGCACGTTATACTTTAACTGAAGCAAGCAAACGATCTCGGCGTCAGCGCGGAAAGTGAGGAACTAACTGATCTCTGCTTCATTACAGTTTGCACATATGTTTTCGTGGTGAATGTTGATCTTCCTTCAAAACAGCCGGTAAAAAAGTTGCGCGATAACATGCGTCATCACTTCGATACGGAATTAGATCTGGCTTTTGTTCACACAGCGCTCGTTCCGGATCGATTACCGCAATGTTGCTATGTCCCCGACCCGGGTTCGATTCGGTAATCAATTCCGGGACGTGGTTGCTTTCACACAGAAGGCGACCAGGCAATGTTACGGGAATATTGCGGGTCCGACGTGCAGTGTGAAAGGGGTTTATGTGAGCAGCTCCGACAAACATTGACTCCAAGCAAGATGGTGAAGCGGTGCGCCCATGGCGTTTGTAAATCGTACACTAGATACCCCGAGAGATTGTCTGGAGGAGTTGTGTTCTTTCCATTCCCAAAGCCGAAAACACAACGCAATAAAATAAAATGGATATCTGAATGCCTTATATTTTATTTTATGTATTTCATTTTATTATTTTATCTGTTATGCACCTTTTAAGCCAAAGCAATTTTCTATTTGTGAATTCTGTTCATCAACAATGGAAATACAACATTGTGATCCTGATTCTCAAAACAACAGAGAAATGTTAGTTAGCTTTGAATGGCTTTGACACACATGTAGGTTTAGTTAGCTAACATACCATTGCATTTGAACAAAATCGCTACTTGCAATAGACAATTAATAGACCATAACATATGAAAGAGAACTTTCCCAGCAGTGCAAGAGCATGACTGGTCCACAAGGCGGTGCTGGTTGCATTTGAGGTACAGGTCATGGGGTTTCTCAGATTTCGCTTGAGACCGGTAAGCATTAGCCTCGATAGTAGTCGTGTCTCCTTCATTGCGTATTTTTTATATTTTGAATGTATCCTTCCACTGCATACTGTAACCCCTTTTGTCTTGATCTGGAGGATATCGCGGATGTATTGCTCCAAAAAAGGTCACTGACACGCACTGGTATACCTCTTCCCATCATGGCAATATGTTGCGCTGGTCATGTTTGACCATTTGTTTGTCGGAGGTAGCAACAGTAACTAAGGAGGGCGGGGCTCGGCGAAAGGCTAATTTGTTCTGATGCTAATTCAAAGATGGTGCCTCAAGATTGTTGTGCCAGGTTTGACAACTTGCAGCCAGTAATGACATAACGTTTTTAAATGTTTTGAATTTAATTCAGATGTATTTGTTAAGAGCTACAATAGAGGGTTGAAGATTTTCACCAAATAAGTACTTAAATGTTGCTCTGTTTCTCACACAAAGCTATCATATCATATACTTAAAATATAGTACATAAATCATATAGACCGCAATTATGGTACTTTTATGCTGCTCTTTGTCCTTTTTTTGAGCTTGACAGTTCAAGATGAAAAGGTAAGAACTTTTTTGTTACATACTGTAAGTTGTGAAGTTTTAATGTAATTTTGACTAAATTTTTTTAAGGTAAATTATGCAATTCATCAGAAGCTGACCCAAAAAGCTCAAAGATTTAAATTTATTTGCAAATGATGATAGTGAGCGTGTGATGACCATCTCTTAATGTCATGTGAAATGTGATGTAAAAATCCATATACTGTATTTCCATGCTACTCTTTTTCGCTGTCTTTAATATTGAGGTTGCTGGTCAACTAATTTTCTTTTTTCTTTTGTCTTTTTGGTGCATTCAGCAACACTCTAAAATTGTAGTGCACTCTGGAGAGAATGACTAATCATAGGACTGTTACTGTGATCTATGATATGTTCTGAAACTATATAACATTGTTGCTACTGAATTTCTTGTCTAGAATACACATGTGCAAAATGTTTGTTCTTAGTGGAAATAATGTAACAATTCAGTGAAAGTTTTGCTTTTTAAAACAATGTCAGCAATTTAGTTTGACAGTGGTCAAGAGATTTCCCATGAGTCTTTGGTTCTGTCAGAACCCATTGGTATGGGTCGCAGGGTTAGATGGTTGGAAGGCAAAGGTTATGAATCTTAAGATTGCTCAGTGTTGTGAGCATTTTGAGCATTGTCAAGACATGACTTACTTTGGACTTTATTTTTTATTTTTTGGTGAGTCAACAGCATGTTGACTCTTTAATGGATTATATAAAATATGAAAATATATTTTCATATATTGTGTGAGCTAGCTGGCAGTAAATAGTATAATTTGTAATTGAAGCACTTACATTTTTAATTGTGACTTTCAAACTGACTCCAACTACACTGTGCAGTTGAATGATTAAAAAAAGGCTGATTTGTCCTACATTACATGTCAGCATAAAAGTGTTCCATCATCAGCCAAATTCTGCAATAATTTTTTTTTTTTTTTTTGTGAAAAGTGGGGACATCCCATAGGCATAATGGTTTTTATACTGTACAAACTGTATATTCTATGGCCCTTCACCAACCCTACCCCTAAACCTAACCCTCACAGGATACTTTGTGCATTTTTACTTTCTCAAAAAAACTCTGTATGATTTATAAGCGTTTTGAAAAATGGGGTCATGGGTTTTGTCCTCATAAGTCAACCTCTCCTTGTAATACCTGTCTCATACCCATGTCATTATACAAAGTTGTGTCCTGATATGTCACAAAAACAGGAGCACACACACACACACACACACGCACGCACACACGCACACACACAACACACACACACCTTGCTGAGCCTTGTTTTGCTGTTTCTAAGCATACATTTCATTCTGGACATTTCTAAGCATATAATTTTTTCCCGTGTCTTCCTGTTTCTTTGCCTTGCCTTGTCTTTGTGTTTTTGATTTAGGATTGTAACCTGCAGGCCCAGATTGGCTAATCGGGATCCCCGGGAGGATTCCCAGTGAGCCAGGCCTTTTTTGTAATATATATATATATATATATTATATATATATATATATATATATATATATATATATATATATATTTGTTGTTGTTGTTTTGTTTTTTTTTGCTGCGAGAGCTGGGGTCATGCCACTGGGGTTGAAATATGAAAGCTGTCCTTAGGCTGCGTGCACTGTCCCACTCTTTTTATTTGTTATTTTAAAACAACCCCACTCACAGGGTTGCCAACCGTTACTTATAATACGGAATCATCCCATATTTAATGCATCAAAGAAGCGTCTCGTATGAATGCTATATGGAATGCAGTTTGTGCGATAATTGCAAGCAAAAATCTCTGCTGGCTGCTTTTACTTTACAGCAAGTGGGATTGGTGCTAACGGCAATTACATTTCACTATCAGCTTTTTGATTTCGCCAAATCAGTTTGGGTGAATTCAAACTAGTATTTATTTTGTCATGTATATATATATATTTTTTTTTGCTGTGTTAAAATTTCCTTAGTTAGTTTTTATCATATTTAGTCAACCTTTTTTTAGTTTTAGTCAAGTTTTAGTCAACTAAAAGTCTCATTATTTTAGTTTAGTTTTAGTCAGAGAAAACCTAAAGTGTTTTTAGTCTTGTTTTACTCAATGAAAACTTGAAATTTTAGCAATAAGATTATTATTAACCATACAGAAGTATTTATATTGGCAGCAATTTTTTTTATTTACTCTTAGTCTTACTCAAGTGTACATTGTATTTATCAAATTTAGAAAACCTTGACCTATTTTTGTTTATTCATTAAATAATAAATTTCTGAGCATTTAAGCCAGGTTTTAGTTAAACTGATGTGTGTGTGTATATATATAATCGTAATGATTGTTGTCATTTGAGAAATTTACTTTCGCATTTCGTGTATTGCACTTTCTCCAGTAAGCAATAATCAATAGAATGTGGACACATACATAGTGTATTTTACCTCATCTACTGATTTATCATAAGTTTTATATTATATACTTTAATACCAAAGACTTTTTCAGTCTCTCTGTCTAAATTATGAAAACAGATAAAACAAACAAAAAATATTATAATGGTGAAATTCATGGTAATTGTACTAATTCCAAATTGCAATAGCCTATTTTTCTATTAAAACAACAGCGGTTGAGTAAGTACATTTATTCAGCGATCACAATTGCAAACAATACATTCGAGATCCCATGACAGAACACAGATGGGCTGAATTATGCTTTCAGTTAGATTGCTAAACTATGGTCATATTCCGCAAAGAGCAGTGAGCGTGTGTGCATATGGTTGCTAGACTGCGTAAAATAAATGAAACACTGGGTAGAAAATGTATCCATGTACAGCAATGCTCTGATTCTGGGATTAGAATTTTTAATATCTGGCAACTTCACACATGAAAGCTTTCGTAGTAGAGGCTTGTAGAGCAGTCTTCAATAACATTTTGTACTCTTTTTTTTTTGACAAAAATATAAAGAGGTTATTGGTAACGTTTACATTTTTTAAAATACATTATATTATCGTCTCATTTCATCAACAAAATTGGATGTTGACATAGTCATATTAAAGGTGCCATCTGTCATGTCTGGCAAAAAAAAATCAAGTCATACTCCACATTCCATACCAGATGGGGCAGTATGCCTCAATAAAGTGAATTGGTCTACTCTAGAGTAACATACAAGAAATGGCATAGTCTCTATGCTCCGCCCCTACCTTCACAACAACCCTACATCCATAGCCGAAGCCTAAAAGAGGACGTTTTGCCTTGAGAGGAACGTTGGGTGATGTCAAGTGATATTGAAACATGACATCTTCAAGCTACTCACCTTCACCTTTACCAGTCAATATGTTCCTATTCATTTTGTCCATATTACATTTTGTGTTGTATATACACATTATTTGAATTAAATTAATTTGACAGACAGCATTCTGTCAACATCATTGGTAAACATCAGACAGCTGATCAAAGCTAGCGCCAACCAATGTAACCAGAGCTGCCAGCTCTCAAGCATTCACCGTGAGACACACGCAATTGACTCTTTTCACACGCTTTCACGCCACACATACATTTTCTAACACACAGAAAAATTACAAGCAAAGAGGACACGGAGACCAACAGACTAGACAGAGCAGGTTACATAGGAAATAAAACAATGGGTAAGTTATAGCTAGCTAATTATCAAATGCAGCTACGGTTAGCCATCGCTAACATTAGCACGTTTATCGAACAGCCTTCGTTACATTTCTAAGTTATAACTTCCCAAAAACAAATACACAAACATATAAAACAAACTTCTAGCGAAATACTAACAGCATCTAACTTACCAATCCAAAAGAAATGTTGCAAGTTCGGAGTGGAACCTCATTTCTTTCAGGTCCATCAGTTGTCTCCAGCGATTGAAAGCAGTGCTGATGTTAACTCTGGTTCGGCTCCTTTTCTTATCGGATTTGATTTGTGTTTCCGAGCGCGGTTGTTTCCCTGTAGCGGGTGACGCTCTCTTCCCTGAACTGAAATGAAGTAGTGGGCTGTACTTTCCACACGATTGACATCAGGTTCAAGTACACGCCCACAAGCCGTGCGAGTTATTAGTGTATTGCAGGTTGGCTGGTGGTTATGTTGCCCGCATACCGCCTCCCATGGCCGAAACTGGTATTACGACACCTGTCGGGCCGGGGCTAGTAATGCTAATGCTAATTAAGGTTGATATCTCTGCAGCACTATAACTTGACATTTTTTTAATGACATCATCGCCCTTCTTTCTTCTCATTCTTTTGATGTGTGTAGGAAATGTTATGGATATTTTTACCTCAATTTTTGCATATGGCACCATTAAGGGACACACTGGGAGTAAAAAACGGCCCTGGATTTTCTCCCAAATAGGCCCACCACAACTACAAACAGCTGCTACTTTTTTATATAATGTTACAGCAATCCTATTGCATTTATGGCCATGATGACACTGCTGATGAAAACAATAAAAACCATCACAGAAATTATAAGATTTCCACTACAAAAACCGTTGCAAACATTACAAACCATCAACTTTTTACCATTAAAGCCATTTTAACATTAAAACTATTTTCATATGACATTGCTTAAATTAACATTATTTCGTGTATTTGGTGTAAAGCAACGTGTTTATGCAGTTTAAGGTAAAAAACAAACAAACAAACAAACAAAAAAAACATAATGTTCATTATTGTTTCTCCTCTATGCCCTGCCTTTCTGAAATGCGTTGATTTTTTACAAAGATCATCATTCTGAAAAGCAAGGTGTGCACTGATTGGCAAGCTATCCAGTGCATTGTGATTGGTCGAATTCCTTAAGAGTGTGATGCAAAGGTAACCTGATGTAACTGTTTACTTTTTTTTTCTTTTAACTCCTCCCACCCGCCTTTATCTTCACAGTTTTCTCTTGCCATCATGAGTGAGCCTACTCTTCTTCACGACCAGTCCACCCCAGTCATAGTTATCGTTTATTGACCTTATTATCATCTAGTTATAAAAATAGCATATTCTTAATCTTGGACCTCAATCACAGCCCACAGACACTACTTAAACTGAACAGAGATGACATCACTGAATTCAATGATGAACTAACTTTAACTGTCATTTCGCATTATCAACACACTGTTTTCCTAATGAATGTTGTTCAGTTGCTTTGACGCAATGTATTTTGTTTAAAGCACTATATAAATAAAGGTTTCTTGACTTGGCTTGACCTCATTATAGAATTACAAATCCTAGGACCAGAAGTAGCCCACACTCTCTAAGTTTTCATTTATTCATTGGACATATGGTTGCAACTGTGCTGTCACACTGTCTGCATCTTATTTTTTCTAGATTATACTTTTCTACTAAACATTTTGTATTTCTGTAAGTTAATTAGAAATGAAAAAAAAAAAAAAACTAATAAAAAAGACAAAAATGCATATTTAAAAAAAAATATATGAAATTTCAAAAAATGTAGAATAAAGTACATTTTAAAATTAAATGTAATGGCTAATTAAATACTACTTATATGTTCTAGTGTGTAAATAATACTAAAATAACAGAAAAAAAATAGTATGCAATAATATCTTAGAATTCAACCTCTGTCCCTATGATGCCTTAAAATATCATCTAGGTAGGCAGCTCAGAATGCACTTTTACAAAGTTATAATGTCTGGACTGCTAAGCTATGGTTTAGACACTTTACTTTATTGCAGCGATCCTGAATAATCCTCATTGACATATTCTGTATTTCCAGTATCTAAGAAATAAGCAAAGCTGACAATCAACTGAGAACTGTGTGCAAAATTACCATCCTTGCGAAAGGTCATGACCTTTCTCTTCAGCTGTAAAAAGCCAATCAGGCACCTGGTATAGTTAGACTGGCTCTGTGTCATCCTGAAATGTGTTTGACTGTTGATCAAACACCAGCTGGCCCTTTTGAAAAACATAAGGAATTACACACACACACACACACGTATGTACTCATTCATGCTGGGATGAGTTGTCTGATGTCCTTGTACTGAATATCATCAGAGGAGCTCTGTAAAAAAAATAAAAAATAAAAACCTTCAGGTGTG
Source organism: Carassius auratus (assembly GCF_003368295.1). NCBI lineage: Eukaryota > Metazoa > Chordata > Actinopteri > Cypriniformes > Cyprinidae > Carassius > Carassius auratus. The sequence continues at coordinate 14,675,510 of NC_039266.1, forward strand.
TGTTTAGACTCGAGCACTGTTCAGAAGATAATTGTTTCTCACTGTGACAGTTTCTTTGTAAAATAACGCTTAAATGGCACTTGGATTAACTTCATGTATTCAGAAAGCAACTAATTTACAGGAGTTATGACATCATTTTATTACTTTTAAATGTACTTTATACCTGTAATGGCTAAGCGGAATTTTCAGAAGCCATTACTCTGGTCTTTAGTGTCACATGATCTCATAAATTATTCTAATCTGCTGATCTAGTATTTAATAAACATTTCTTATTACTATTTCAAAGTTGTGGAAAAACAGTCTTTGCATTGCCTTATTTTCTGATCCCAACGTTAGGAAACATTGAATGAACCTTATTTTTAATAAAGATCTAGACCATGTCGGTAAGAACTTGGTCCTTTGTTTACTGTATTTTACAGCAGATTTGTTTACAAACAAGTAACAGTTTGAAATGGGATTTTATAAAAGATTGAAACTGAAAGACAATGCTGTGCTTACTGTATTGGACCAGACACTAATCTCACAGCACACAAGTGTGAGTAACTGTTTTCATCACATGGTCACTATTGCTTTGTCTCTTTTAACAGATTGTTTAAAGTCAAATCAGTTTCTTTATGAAGCATCTTAAAAAATAATGTACAAGTGCTGTACATTTTCATAAAACAATAAAATACAAAGATAAAAATGATAAAAAATTCAGCAAGACCAAAAAAAATACAATAAAAATGAATTAATATAAATGCATATTATTAAATGCATACAATAGTCTTCACAACGCAGCAAAGGCATCATCAAAAAAATATGGCTTAAGATGGGTTTTAAACATTTTTACAGAGATAGATGATCTGAAAGATATTTATAGACCAGTGGTTCCCAATCTTTTTCAGCTTGCGGCCCACACAACCAAACACATATGTGTTTTAATCTAGTGAGATTATCAAAAAAACACAGTTGACTATATGAGTTCATAAACCAATCCTCACATAATCCGAGCAGCTCTCGAAATAAAATCTCAAAGACACTGAAGCTCTTTAAAAAAAAAAAAAAAAAAAAAAACTTGCCCCTTTTAGACTTGCATTCTATTCATTTACAAATTCTGACGGCGTTTTAGTGCCACATATTTTTTTTTTTTTTTAATTAAGATTACGAGATTAAAGTCATAATATTTGTAAAATAAAGTTACAATTACAAGAATAAAGTCAACATATTTCAAGATTTTTTTTTTTACGAGAATAAAGTCGAAATTTTTCGAGAATAAAGTTGAAATATTATGAGAATAAAGTTGAAATATTTTGATAATAAAGTCGAAATACTACAGGAATAAAGTCTAAATGTTTCGTGGTTTTAAATGGTTAAATATTTTTGCATCCAAGCAGCTGCATCTTCTTACTGGGATGAGGAAGAGTCCATTTTAAGGTTTTTAAGACTGAAAAGGAACAACTTTTTATCTTTTTATCTTTTGACTTTTTATCTTACACACCCAATCGACCTTCCTTTGGGTGCGCTGTAGCTCTTTATTTAACCCTTTTTAATTCACTACATATATATGTGGAATTATTATCAGAAATCCTACCACGTCATACATGTGGGGACAGTATGCTTGGAAATAGTGTTTAATGTTTTCTATTGCATTCATTATTTGTAGTGCGTCAGCCACCCTATAGCAATAAGCTTTGTGCTTTTGGTAGGCCTACTTTTAATATACTGCAAGTCTCAGCTTTCAACATCAGTTTTATAACAAAATAAATTATGTGTCTTACAATAATGTCATTTTAAAAGCTATTTAATGATCAGATCGCTGTATTTATGTGAACCAAATAATTGAATTATACTGTTTTCTTTGTGAAAATTCCACCACCTACTCTGCAAAAATGTCTATGGCGTCCAAACTTTTAGTCCTCACATGTAGCCTTAATTATTAAAATGTTCTAAAAGTTGAAGTTGGATCCAACCCATATGTTATATCGTTTTCTTTTCTGAGTTAGCCTGTAGGCTATAACATGTAGCCTAAGTTTACTATTCACAAGCTGTTTTATTCATGGTATAATACAATAAATGATTTGACATGAAATTTAGCATCTTCCATTCATTATTTGGAGGATGCCAGCCACCCAGTAATCGCAACAATTTTGTGCTTTGTTGCTTTTAATAACACAGCACAACAATCTATTTCTGGCAGTTTTATCACGTTTTTCCTCTTTATTTAAAGTTTACAGCAAGATATCCGAAGTCAAGGAACATCAGAAGGCATGAAAAAACAGTATAGCTTAATTTATAATGAAAATTATTATTGTAACCGGACTTTATTCTCATAATATTTTGACTTTATTCTCGAAACTTTATTCTTGAAACATTTAAGCTTTATTCTCGTAATATTTTACTTTTTTTATTTTTTTTATTTCGACTTTATTCTCAAAACATTTTGACTTTATCATATTTTGAATTTATTCTCGTAATATTTTGACTTGTTTCTCTGTAAATTTTGACTTTATTCTCAAAACATTACAACTTTATTCTTGAAACATTTTGATTCTATCTCATAATATTTTTATTTTATACTCGAACAATTTTGACTTTATTCTCAAAAGATTTCAGCTTTATTCTCATAATATTTAGAATTTATTCTCATAGTATTTTGACTTTATTTTTGTAATTTTGACTTTATTCTCAAAACATTTCAAATTATTCTTGAAACATTTCAACTTTATTCACATAATATTTTGACTTCATTATTGAATTTTTTTTTGTTTTATTCTCAGAATATTTCAGCTTTTATCACGTAATATTTCAACTTTATTCTCTTAGTATTTCCACATTATTCTCATAATTTCGACATTGTTCTCGAAATATTACGACTTTATTCTCTAAACATTTAACCCCTTAACTGTCACCCCCCATTTTTTTAAAATGGGCATTAAAGTGCACTATCCAAACTTGAATTGATGTAATTTATGAACACTTTGGAATATAGACCTAAGATTGGTCTCTTTTTAAAGAAGAGTCAAATTATTGCAATTTATAAAAGTTTAAATGTACTGTAAATAAAATTTGCTATATTATATTTTATTGTAAGTATTTTACATAACAGGTTTTACTCTAAATTTATTTTATATAAAATTAAAGCCTTATGTCTAAATAAGTTATGTTCCAAATTTAAAGTTTATATGAAAAAAATGTGAAGTTCCTATGAGAGTTTATTTAGTGTGTCATACCACAAACAGCCACTGGGTGGCATCTTTTTTTCTTTTTCTTTAACATGTCTAGATTTTAGAACTTTCCAATGATATGTTTGTTGCCAAGATTTGATTCTAAAAGACCATAATGCAGTTTGTAATATGACACTTGACACTGCCCACTAAGGGGAATGAGACCACCATCATTTTTTAAAGTACCATTTCCTAATGATACCTTCCAATTAAAAAAAAGAAAATCTGGATTCATAGCCTACTTTAAAAAGTGACTTGTAAATGTACGACAGCATGATTGAATAAGGCTTAACCTTGTACCATCGATGAATGGCAATGATTTTCTTCCAAAATTTTGGACTATATAAAGCAATGACCATCATTTTTGATTAAAGAGTGATTAAAGAGACCATTTTTATTTTCAGGTAGAGCATCCCTTTCAGGGGCGCTGTCTAATGCAGTTGAATCAACATGGACACAAATAAATATATTCATTTTGAGTACCCTATCGAATATAAAGCAATACAAAAAGGCTTAAAATCTCCTGATTAAATGTTGGGTAGTGTAGCCTTTAAAGTTTGCAAAATGAACGTCACAATGAACGTCACATTGAAATACATTATATTGAAGGTCGTTCTGTATGACACGAAAAAAAGGGAACTTCGTGTCCATAAAGACGATTCAATAGATTAAATTTTGTGTCCTCAATGACGAACTGCCGTGAGACTGGGTTGTCAAAAGGCAGATGTCTCGCAGCAGCGATCATATTTCTTGCACTGTCTGTGCTAAGTGTGCTGACTTTATTTGAAATGTCCCACTGCTGTGCAACATGAATAAAATGTTTAGCGCACGTTTCAGCAAAATGTCTCTCTATATCATCTGAAAATGTGAATGACCTTGTGTGTCTTAGCAACTGGCTATAGGTGCAGATGAGTAAGTAAATGTAAAGTTGGAAGAATGGATAAATGAAGTTAATTTTGTCCACTCAACCTGCATCACTGAAATATATATATATATATATATTTTTTTTTTTAAGGAGAGTCTTTTTAAGGAGATTGATGTTGTTGCTCGGAAGGGGCCAGTTAAAATGTTATGATTTTTTTTTGTTTTTTTTTACAAACTAAACAAAACGTTAATGTTTTATTTAATAAAACATTATTGTTTTAATGTTTTATTTATATGTTAATGTTATATTTAATTTGATACATTCATGTTTAAGTGAAGATTTACAAGACATGTTAACTGCTACTAACTTTTAACTGCTGTAAAAAAGCACTTTATTTGTTTAAAGTTTTGACAAACAAAATTTTATTGCACTTTTGTTCATACAGCAGAACTTTGAAAGAATAAAATTACACAATATACTACTTTTGATTTCATTATTGAATTTTGTGCATTAATCGCAGAAAATCATGTGATTAATCGCGATTAAAATATTTAATCGTTGCCCAGCACTAATTTAAATGTACAAGAATGTGTAAAAATACAACTGACATTTTCAAGATGTACAAATGTGTCCATTCATATCAAAACACACAAATGTGCAAATACAGTTCACAGCTGTGGCCTAATGGTTAGAGAGTTGGACCTGTAACCCGAAAGTCGCAGGTTTGAGTCTCGGTGCTGGCAGGAGTTGTAGGTGGAGGGAGTGAATGAACAGTGGTCTCTCCCACCCTCAATACCCATGGCTGAAGTGCCCTTGAGCAAGGCACTGAACCCCCAGTTGCTCCCCAGTGCTGAATCTATAGCTGCCCACTGCTCCAGGTGTGTGTTCACTTCTCACTGCTGTGTGTGTCGCTTGGATGGGTTAAATGCAGAGCACCAATTCCGAATATGGGTTACCATACTTGGCAAATATTACGACTTTCAAATAAAATTAACATAACATATTATAGCACAAAAAATAATCATAAAATCAAGTAATAATAATAAAAAATATACTGCTGGACCTACTGATGATCAATAAAACAAAAAATGTTTTTTACTGATTACTAAATACAAAGTTTTTAAGGAGGAGACAGTGTGCAGAAGAAACTATTAAAGACTGTGTGTTACAAAAACTCAAATATGAGCAGAGGGCTTTGGGTAGTAGATGTCATATACAAAGAAAAGTTTAAAACACAGATCGACTGCTTGTAGTATCGTCTTCTGTTCCATCGCCTCCCCGTTTAAAATCTTGGAAGGAGTTTTCCTTGTCACCAAGCACCAGGACATGTGGATTCTGGCTTGTCTCGTGATTCAAGTACAGCACTAATTAGTGCCAACCTTAAAATAATAATAAAAAAAAGTTAATTTAACATGCATTGTGATGCACTGTAATTTTAAGTGTTGTGTTTACTTACAGGTTAAATTTCAATGAAGGACCGCTTGATTTCCGTGTATGATGTGCCCACCATTTTTCCATTTGTGTGGTATGATGCAGATGGCAGGAAGGGTTTAAAAGACAATTTCGGCACGAAGGCCTTTAAATGACAAAAGTACAGAGATTTTACAGACAAGTGAAAAAAAAAGCTAAGCTTACAGTTTACATTTTTACAGTCTTTGTGGGGATCTACTATCATTTGCACTAAGAGACAGACTAAACCAGTTTTCACTCCCTCCAGAAAATTTGGCTATATTTGCGGCTAATGTGAGTAAATTTTCCCACCCTTTACCCTTTGACTGATTTGGACTTGTAGGGAAGAACAAAACTACACTGTAAATGAAAGGAAGCTTTGTTGGACGGAATGCAACAATACACTTATTTCACCTCATTTGTCCTTTTTAATAATTTTTGGAAGTCATAGGTCTAAGTAAAATTGAAACTTATGTATCATTAATTTAAATAGGTTACTTACCTTGAAATGTTTCAGTTAGCAGGCAGAAATTTTATTGTTGCAATTTTTCAAACAGGAATAGCATTCATTTACAATCGATCTGATTATCTGGGGGAAACAAACGGACTAAAGGGAATGAAAACTTTATTTAACGTATATAAAAAAAAAACAGGAATTAACGTATCAGACCTATTACTTAATGTTATGACAGTTATATACATCATACGATTAAATTAACAGTTACTTACCCTTCATAATCAGGCAGACTGACACTGATGTCCGCGCTGAGTCTCTGACTGGACTGTTAAAATTTGAACAGGAGTGAAGCGGGAAACATATTTAACCCAACAGTTGGGTTATAACTAAAAATAACCCAACGACGAAAATGACTCAACAAATTTTAAAATAACCCAACACATTGACCCAATATTTGTAACCCAACGGTTAGGTTAAAAAAAAAACTCAATGTTTTTTACTGTGTACTATGGAAGTCAATGGGGTCCATCAGTTGGTATCACCAAGGCCGCATTAAGACTATAAGGGGCATCTGGGCTTTACCACTTGAGTGGCCCTTCCAGGGCTCGACAAAAAGGACTGCCCGATTGCCCGAGGCTAGTGTGAATGACGTTCGTGACAGTAGACGGAACGGTCACTTGCCGTGCTGTAGGGTGTGCGTTATATGTAGTCTATGCTATCGTAATTGTTGATTTAACGATCTGATATTATCGAGTATGTATCTCACTTCACAAAAAGCAAACAAAAACACACCTATTCTGTGAACACATGCACTACGTGACGTAGTCTAGTAGGTTAGACCTGTGCATGTGATTTAGTCTTAATGCCTCAGAATTCAAATATAACCCTGTTTATATTTCATATTTATATAATTTAATATCTATGTTAACCAATATTACACATAGAATGCCGGTTTTCTCCAAATAGTAGCATGATTACAAATGTGATGATTTTATTCAGCTTACAGTTTAATAAACAAGAACTTAATATCAAGTGACTTACATTTTAGCTGTATTTTGCCAACGAAAATGGTTCCAAAGTCCACAGAATTGTTTTACGTCTCTGAACAAAACTTCCTGAGTGAATCAGCTGCTTGAATGAATAGGTTGATTCTCAATGATTTGCTCATTAACAGTGATTCCCTGCCACCTACTGGCGGGTTTAATTTCAGGTTTAAAGTGTCTTAATTTTTTTAATAATTCCACAGTATTTAACGTTTTATATTTTCAACATTAAAAACATTTTATGCATCTGTAACTGCTCTTGACTGATACATTTTTAATAAAGTTGTAATCTATTCTATAGTTATACATTAGATTACAACTTCTGTACCTGAAAATCTCTTGTTTAAACCTACATGAAAAACTTAAAGCACCATTTATTTCATTTATATGTTTGTTCTGTTGTATTTATTTGTGCTATTACTCGTAATTTGATTATTTGTAACTATTTTATTACTTACTGTTTATTTGTCTAACAATATTTAAGATATAAGTTAATCTAGTAACTTTTGTTGTCATTAACCTATTATTGAGGTTAGATGTAACAAAGACAATGAAAACAATATCTATGCTTATTTATAGACCCATTTTCGTGTCTTTTACTTATATAATTTTTTTTTTGGGGGGGGGGGGGGCATTTTGGCAATTTTGGTGGGGCAAGTATTTTTTGGTGGGGCAAGTATTTTTAATCACTGGTTGAACCCTGCCTTCATCCACTGGAACTGCATAATTAATCGTTAAAAGTTATGGTTCCACCCCTTTTACTGTTAGGCCGTTTGTATCTATTACACATTGCCCCACCACGTGGCAACAAGTGACTGTTAAAAATGCATTTGTCATGGAATCATTCTCAATGTAACTCACTCTTCTTAATCACAAAGCCTTTTATTTTACGTGAACATCCAAACATCCAAATCTATAGGTCTGTCACATAAAATACACAGATATACCCAAGTGAAAAAGTACACTTCCATAATGTACTTAAAGACACCATGAATAGGAACTAAAATGTGCTTTTAATATCCTTTTTTTTTTTTTTTTAATACAGAGACAGTATATTAAAAGCACATTTTAGTTCATATTCATAGTCTCAAAATAGCAGTTGAGTATACTTAGATGTTCTTACGATTATCGTAGGAAGTACTAAAGAAGAATTTTAGTATATAAAGTAAAGAAAGTAAAGAGTATAAAGTGCACAAAAAATTATAACTAAACACATTATGGAAGTGTACTTTTTTCACTTGGGTATCACTATCAAGGAGTTAATTATTTTGATAGACTATCATATCTAGCCACTGCTGCCAGCCTGCTAGTATATCACAACCAACCTGTAAATGGCGGTGATTTCCTTTCCCCTTCACCATTATCTGCACCTTCATCTTTCCCTGGGCCTGCGTTAAAATATGATGTTAGTTTCTGATTTTTTTTTAACATTTTTTTTTCTGATTTTTTTTTTTTTTTTAACTGTTCTGACGTTCCACTTTATCTTGTGCTGTTTTTCTTTTTTGCGAACCACTTTTGTATTTACGAGACATTGGGGTCACATTAGATTAGCTATTAGTTATTGTCATCATTAGAACAGGCAGCAATTATCTTATGAAGAATTCAACGTAAGTATATCACATGAGTTCGATACAGGCCAATAACTGAATGCTTTCAGACAATGATGAATTTTATTGGATTTCTGACAATTAGATAATGCCCAATGTGACTGATGATTGCAGGGTTCATAGAGTGAGAGGGTTTGACTGACACTTCTCGAGCAGGACTTGCAACGTGCATTCAGAGCAAAGCGATAAAGTGTAATTTTAAAGGGACAGCCAACGAATTATAAAATCTGATTACAATATTTTCCGGCATCATCGTGGCCCTCCCCCACCCTGGGGCCCTGGGCTTAAGCCCAGGTAAGCCCGTGCATTAATGCGACCCAGGGTATCACTATGGTATTTGCCCAGCAAGATGGTTTGCACCCAGGGCCCAAAAATTTGGTGCTACGCCCCTGGGGCTGAGTCTGGGGCACAGCCCAGGCTCACTGATGGCCTGCTCAGTCTCGTCGCTTGTGGGGAGGTGGCATTTTATCTAGATGATTTTATATACATGTGAGAACTTTTGGTCTTACATGCTCTATTGATCTTTTTGGTGGTGTGAGTGTTAGTGTGTTCCAGAGAAGACATATAGATCATAAGGTTCAGCATTACTCATTAGACGGGAGAACTGGACGTCTGAATTAATCAGAGCTTATCTTAGTCCAATGATGGTCCATTTTCCGATGGGAGGGATAGATGGTGAAGCTGAGGCTTAAGAGGAATCTGGGGATTGCGATGGTTGACTTGTGGTTGACTTGTTGGTGGTGATTAACAAAGTCTTCTTGTAGGCAGTCTGATCTTGTAGGCCAGCACCGGCACACCAAGGCCCGGGGCTCAGTTATAAGAACATAATTAAGTTGACAATTCAAATGACGGGTTATGAAAGGTTATATGGGATACTGTTGTTGATGTATTTTGTGTATGTTTTGAAGCATCATATTTGTACATGCCGTACACTTGCATTATATACAGAAAGAAACTCTTAGTTCATGATCATCTGAAGAAAGACAGTTGTATAGATTACAAGGTGTAAAAGATGGATTTGTTTGTGTTCCACTGTGCTGCATTTTAATTGTTGTTGTTGTTGCACTAAATAGATGTGTTTGGTCTGTACCATTGCATTTTGTTTTCTCCATTTAATAAAATTTTGTCTGTCCGACAAAACATTTAATGCAGTTTATTTTTAAGCAATTACACCTTACTTTGAGAAGAAGGTTCAATATGATGAAACAAGAATTTATTTTCTTTTTCTTTTCTTTTATAGGAAAAAGATCTGCCACCTGCAGTTGATTTTGATATTCTAGCTATTATCAACTGGTCAGAGTTTTGAGATTGCAGTAGGCATGTAGGACCATAATACAATAAGAGCTTGCTGAAGTACTGAGGAGCTAAATCATTCAGGGCTTTATATGTAATTAGCAAAATCTAATATGGTCATACTTCCTAGTAAGAACTCTAAGCTGCTGCATTTTGCACCATCTTTATTAACCAGCTAACTCCATGTTTCCCGATTATATCCCGAAAAAGGTAATATGTAAACATACATACTGAGCCTTGTGAAAGTTTCAATGCCATCAACATTCCACATGATAGTTTTAAATCTAAAGTATGATTAAGACAATTAGTAGGCCTTGACATGTATTGTTTATCTCCAGTAGAGATTAGAATATCTATCTATACATGCTGATCCCAATGCATTTTTATCTGTATTTACACTGATAGTAAAACATTTAACAATAAAGCAGCCAGCACTAACTGAGATAGAAAATCAGAAAATTCTTTAATAAAGTCTATGTGGTGCCCTAACTTCAAACTATACTTATAATTATACTTCAAACTAGAATAGGAAATTATTCCTCTGGCAAATTTCCTCTGGGAAATACTGAAAATATTACTGTAAGTTGTAGCAACACCTCCCTGTTTACATTTTGGAAATGGCTCCTGTTGTAACAGTAATCTTTGGGGTAGACTAATTTAAAATAAGGTTTTAGACAAGCATAGGAGATAATGATTGGTGGTCACATAATTTACACATTTTCATTAAGCCAAGCTTTATCATTTGAGCATGATATGAGCATGATGTATGAGAGACATCTGACTCCTTTGGGATTCATGAACATGCCTAAATCCAATTAGTTGTGTCTCTTTATGAGGTCCATAAGTGATCTCAGTAGAAGGATAATGTATTCCAAAATGCTTAATTCAAATTCTGAGTTTAGGAGTCTCAGATGGTGCTTTAAATGGTTCCTCAGTAGTGACAGCCTGAATACCAAGAACATCTGTGTGTGTGTGTGTGTGTGTGTGTGTGTGTGTGTTATTTTAATTGATAATACCCTGTCTCATAAATATTCATCCAATCTGCCAGGATAAATGGGATAAGATTTAAGCAAAAAGCATTATTCATGAAAACAGAACAGAATACAGAAAATCACTGACGTGAACATTGAACACAAACCTTTATTAAAATAAGACATATAAACATTTTCCTTTCTGTATATGCTTTTACACAAACAGGAATGGACAGTATTTCAAATAAATGTATTTGAAATACAAAATACTATTTTGTGTTTAAATAACTTTGAAAAAAAACAAACAAATCAAATTTATTTTGCATACAAACATTTAATCTGAGTATTTTTGAATGTTCAAAATACAAAAGATATCAACCCCCCTATGCAAATTAACGTCTGTTGTGAAGTGAATTCCACGAGTAAACTCAAAATGATCAAGCATCCAACTACGCACAAATATCACTGACGTGAGCAATGAACTGCTAGTTGAATGTCTAGTGTGTCTAGATTTACATTTTATTTTGAAAACTAAAAAATACAAAGTTGAGAACCATCAGTCATCATATAGCTGGGCTGGGGCTTCAGGATTACCTGGGAATCATCTGGCCAAAACTCTAGGCACGAACGTCGGACAAAAATCCATGCAGGTCCCCTACCCTCTTGATGGAGGCCAGTGCAAGCAGGAGCTGAGTTTTCAATGAAAGAAACTTCAGCAAAGGCTCGAATGGGCCCTACTGTAGTGATTTTAGCACTAGAGTCAGGTCCCAAGAGGTTATAGAGGGGGCCCGGGAAGGATTTAACCTCCTGATGACGAGGTCATGCTTACCTAAAGACTTACCATTCACGGGGTCATGCTATGCAGCAATAGCGGCAACATGGACTTTGAGTCTGGAGGGAGACAGTCTTCACTCCAGCCCTAGCAGCAGAAAGGAATGCACGACCGCTATCAGGCAACTTTGGGGTTCCTCTCAGCGAGAAGAACACAAGGTCCCTGTGCTCGCACAACTGTTCCCAAGATTGTGCTAATATTATTTCCTTTGCATGTACCAGTTTGAATACAGGGAGATTATGTATAACATAGTTCAGGTCAAATATGTGTGTGCAGTTTTCTAAAACCGCATTGATGAGCTCATCTCCAAATCCAGTACAGGCTGTGTCAACTGTGTAAAGATGCGTATGGTCCGGAAGTAAACTACCCCTGTAATTATGTAACAGGTCCCTGATCAAAAGTGTGTCCTCATTTGTGAGTAGGTGCAGCACAGATGTCCAGGATTGACAGATGTAGTGTTTTCCTCAAAATGGCAGTACAAAGCTTTCCTAAGACAACAACTGATTCCAGTCTCAAGTACGGTCTTAACTACTGGGTCAAGCTTTGTATGCTGTTTGATAGCATAAACAATGGCATGTGCCTGCAACCCACTTCTGCCTGCCCTCCCGACCTGCTGAACCATGGCTTCCGCATCGTCCGGTAACCCATACATCACAATGTGTGATATGTTTGGAAAATTCCCAAGAGCTGTTGTAGCCACAACAACTCTTCAGCTACCCTGTCCACTCAGAGATGACAGCACTCGGTTCTTATTGTGAGGGAGTGTCTGGTTGTGGAACATGCCTATAAGTAGGTTTTCAATCTTTTTCTCAGGATCTCGGTCAACCCGGGAATCTTAACTGCGTTCCCCCTTCAAATGGCAGAATACTCTTCCAACCTGTTTGACAGTTTTGCAGTAAATAATAACTGGCAACATGAAGAAACCTTTTTCTTTTACATCCCTCACAATCCAGTTTAGGCAGTCCATGGAATGAGCAGAGACTTTGATCAGACCCAGTCTGATGTTTGTTCTGTTAGGGCTCATAGCCAAAATAGTTGTATTGTCCATCTGCAGCTGTTTCATTACCCTGGCTCTGGATTCCCGATCAGCAGATGCAGTCAATGCAAGTATAGGTGTACCTGGAATATATAAAAGGACAATAAGCAAACAATAAGTAATAATTAAATACAAAATGATGAGTAGCATCATCTATTAATTTGTAATGGCCGTACAGACATTTACTAAAAAAAAAAAATTCATAGATTATAAGGGGTACAGTGACTTCCAGTATGGGTATGGTGTGTGAGTATAACAAAGCGTCACCCTTGTTTGAAGCTAACTCAATGATGGCTTTGACCTTCTGGTCACACTATTAAAAATACATGTAGAAATTCACACACCTGCTGTATGCAACTGATTTAACAAACAGGTGAGTTAGACTTAGCGTAGAAAACATCGAACAATGCACATACAGGAAGGGTACTGTTTTGTACATACATACCAGCTTTAACTAGGGATCTAAGTTCTCCCAACTTGGCAAAGCTCTCACGAAATGGCGTCAACCCTTTGGCAGCTTGACCCATTAATAATATAATAAATTAGAATGTTTGAACTTTTTGTTATTTCACTACACTGAGACTCTCGTTATGATTGCACAAAACTGACTTTACAGATGTAACTTACATCGGGACTAAGTTAGGTACAATATATTTTTACAACATTTGCTTCATGTCACTATGTTATGAGTTATTTTCTAAGTCAGACAGTCAGAATATATTTTAAATATTTAGCAAACACAGACACTAACAGTAAATCATTAAACTGATTAAAATTATAAAATTATAATAATTATACATAAAAAAATGTATCCCAACCAAAAGACTAACACAACACAATAATTAATACACTTGCAGTGGACACTCGAGCCAGGACCGTGATTACTCAATCACTCAATCTCAATCAGACAGTCACACACATATACAAGGATGATTTTATGTTTAAGGGGATCAACAATGGACTCTCGATGAAATAGACCAACATGAAGGGTTAGAAATCTGGTTTGTGGAGCAATTCCTTCTCCAATGAGTGTGTCATCAATACATTTGATCTTGATGGGGGGATTACAAGGTTGAGTAGGAAGATTATACTGGTCAACAATGCTTCTGTTAATTAATTTCAAGGCAGCTCCTGAGTCAATCATCGCTTTGAATTCAAGAGAGACATCTTCATTCTTAATTGTGACAGGTAGTGTAAATGGCTTATTATTTAACAATGATAAATGTTCAATATTCACCCTTGGAGCTGCTAAGGGCCTGTGTGGACATCCAGGGCTGCGGTGGCCTGCCTCACCATGCTGGAAGCATAAACTAAGCTGTTGATCTCTTGTTCTTTCTTCCCCAGAGAATCTTGATGTACCAAGCTGTATGGGTTCATTGTTTAGGTTTGTTTTGGCTGGGGATAAAAGCTGAGAGGTACTTAATGACTCGTGTTGGACTCCTTTTCCTGTTCTTCTTTTCAGGGCTTTTCTCATCAAGTTATCAATCCATATGGTTAGTGTAACAAAGACAGAGAAAGATAAATCCTCTCCCTTACAGACAAGTTTAGATTGTAATTCAAGACTTAGGCTTTGCTGAAAGATTTGAACTCAACAGCATACTCTGCAGAGGTGTGATTACCTTGCGATATGTTTAGAATCTGAGTAGAAATACTTTTGCCCCCTGCTGGATATTCAAACACCTCACAGAACTATTGGATGAAGTTACCTACAGAGGTTTTGAATTATGTGTCTTTATCCCAAAAGGTTGCTGCCCAATCAATTGCTGTACCCGTCATTAAAGACATGAGAAATGCACACTTCTTTGCCTTAGATTCAAATGTATCCCCTTGATGATCGAAATAGACTTTTACTTGGTGAACAAAACCTCTACACTGCTCAGGGGTTCCATCAAACTTATCAGGTAGAACAAAGCTTACCATTTTCAGTGTTGGTGAGGGGAGCGGTCGGATGTAATGAATCAGGTGTTCGTTGACTTCTCAAAGTTGTTCCCGGTAGCCCTTTAATATCTCACTTTGGTAAGTGAAGGCAGTTTGCAGGTTTGAAACATCCGCTGGATTCATTGTAGGCAAAGTTTTCTGTAATGAGGATGCTAAGGCAGAGTCTGAATCCATGTGTGGATGTTTATTAAGGACAGCTTCAGTAAACAGTATCATGAAGGCAGGCAGAGAATCATAACCAGAATAACAGTCCAATATATCATCACTTACAGGGGGAATCCCAAAAGCTAGGGTGAACAGGCAGGCAAAAGTTCCAAACATATGCATCAGTCCGATCAGGCAAACAAAACAAGGGGAAGACTTCAGGTAATCGGTAAACAGGCAGAATAATACATGGTACAGGCAGTCAGAATATTAGAGAGAAACACTTGATAAGGCAGGTAAACTGGCAATACTTTGCAAAGAGGATGAGCACAGTCTCTGTTTATAAAGCAACCAAACAGGAAATTAGCATAGAAGAAGCAGAGGGAGTGGAACAAAGTCAGTACTCGGTCGAGGGTCATTACAGGCCTGCTGTCCTCTGGGAATGGAGGTGAGAAAAGACTTCCTCTAAAGCTAATTGTCTGGATTATCTGAAGATGTTTCTCCTATACTTTGTTAAAATAATCTTTATTAATAATTGGGAAAAAAAAGCTAGTCAAACTGATTTAGTAACTTATAATAAAATATAAGATAACTTACTGACTGAATGGTATTAAAAAAACTGTGTACAATTACCTGATTGATGTCTGTTCTTAAAAGACCAGCATTTTTCCAGAAGAATGGCAACATTTGCTATCTGAGCTAAAAAAAATCTTCTGTGAAGGCATCTTCGTTGCATTTTAACCGAATGTACCACAGTGATTAATTCAACCTGAAACACATTAGTATCTACAGAACAGTGAGTGTGTGTGTGTGTGTTTATATATATATATATATATATATATATATATATATATATATATATATATATATATATATATATATATATATATATATATATATATATATATATATATATATATATATATATATATATATTAGGGGTGTAACGATACGCGTACTCGTATTGAACCATTCGTTGGACTAATTAATTATATTTGAAAAAAAAAGAAAGTGAAATATAATGATATGCCTTTAACAAGGTAGCCCAATAACCCAAACGACGTAACAGGCAACGCCCCTGACACCCCCGAAGAAGAAAAAAACACCAACTTATATGTTTATGTTAGGCTACTCAGTCAGGCGCTCGCTCACTCAGTACGCGCTGAGTGAGCGAGCAGTTCATGCACGGTACGCGGTGGCCAATGCGTTTAACAGACCAGAAATAGAAGATCCTTCAATAACCAACAGGTCTGGTGTTTGGGTGCACTTTGGACTCCCTGTAAGTTGTAATGGTGATGGCAAGAGAGTGGTGAATAAAAAAACAACGGTATGTCGCATCTACATGACAATAGGGTACACCAGCGGGAATAAAAAAATAAAAAAAAATCTAAAAAGTACCGAACCACACCGAACCGAACCATGACCGTGAATTTTGTGAACCGTTACACCCCTAATATATATATATATATATATATATATATATATATATATATATATATATATATATATATATATATATCTATATATATATATATATCTATATATATATATATATATATATATATATATATATATATATATATATATATATATATATAGATATATATATATATATATATAGATATATATATATATATATATATATATATACACACACACACACACACACACACAGATCACAGAAGATTTTTTGCCACTAGCATGTACAAACATGTGTTTGTTTGTGTGGTTCTACAAGACAAGTAGAAACAATAGTATATATCAGTACTTAATATTCACCTATTCACTTGTCACATGACCCGTGGTGCGCTCGCATTCTGAAAAGTTGAGATGTTTTTAATTTTTGCTGTATCTAAAACGTACCGAACCGCACCGAACCGAACCGAACCGTGACATCAGTGTATCGTATCGAACCGAACCGTGAATTTTGTGAACCGTTACACCCCTAATATATATATATATATATATATATATATATATATATATATATATATATATATACACACACACACACAGAGAGATCACAGAAGATTTTTTGCCACTAGCATGTACAAACATGTGTTTGTTTGTGTGGTTCTACAAGACAAGTAGAAACAATAGTATATATCAGTACTTAATATTCACCATAGCATAACAAGTCTACAAACAATACCAACGTTAACAATATTAATAGTAATAAAGACATTAGAACATATCCAGAAGCAATATAAATAAGGTATTGAAAGTGAAGAATAAGTTATTTAACTTTGGTCAGACTGGGAATCGAACCCGCGGCCGTTTGCACTAATGATGTTACACAGAATAGCTTGTGCATAATGGCATGACTTAAGCATTTCTTAGCATATTCAAAAATTTCCTCAAATAGCATAAATACTGTTTAAATAAATGTAATACAGACAAATATACGTCCGCTTAATATAAACAATAAGGTGGAACTGTATAGACAATTATAATCGTGCAATTAGGTTGTATATACACTGGTTGATCGTATATACTATATGTCTATATGATATCTATATGATATACTATATGATCGTATATGATATTAGTTAAATAACTCAACGAAACATAAGTATGGTATTAACCCATAAAACAACAAGTTAAATATGATCAATAAACATAGAAACGTACTTTTAGATGCAAACACACACAATTAAACACCACTAGAAATAAGGAAAACTCTTGTGCACTAGACACTCAGCACCAGGGAAAACCTTAGTAATCCTGTTTAATGGCCAGAGAGCTCTATGTAACTGTGAGTCCACAATCATGACGATCATGTTTGGTTTCACTGGGTTCTTTACCACGGGTTTGTAGATTGGGCAGGTAGTACTTTGTGAAGTGTGTACAGAACTGATCAGCAAGCACTTGAGAGTGCCTCCACCTACGGCAGCTTAAGAGCACCCTATTAAGATAAACTGTTTGCAGGAGTAATGGGTCTAGCCGCCCCATGAGAAGAAGGTTTGGAGTCAACGGGTTGGAGTCGGCAATGTCTGTGGACACATAACCCAGAGGTTTCGATTCAGTATTCCTTCTAGTTCAGTGAGTATGGTGTTCAAGACTTCCTCTGTCATGCTTTGCCCTTGTAAAGTGCCATAAAAGGCAGACTTGATAAATATAATCTCATGTTCCTATACTCTTCCAAAATGGGGACTACTTGGAGGATTGAATCTGAATTGTATTTGCTGTTTGGCAAGCTCTGTCTGCAAGGTAGGACACAATGATTTGAATGACTCTTGGAGTTCCCTTTCTCCCCCTTTAAAGTTTGTGCCTTGATCTGATAGTAACTCTGAAGGTTTTCCTCGGTGGGATATGAAGTGTCTTAGAGCCATGAAAAATGTTTCACTATCTAGGCTACATAAGAGGTCGATGTGGACTGCACGGGTTTTCAGGCATTTAAATAAGATACCCCAACGTTTCTCACCTCGTCTACCTATTTTAACAGTAAAGGGGTCAAAACAATCCATTCCTGTAGAGAAGAATGGTGGTTTGAATATTTGCAGTCTGGCCTGAGGGAGATCTGCCATCTGAGGCACTGTTGGTTTAGCTCGCCACCTTTGACAATCAGGGCACAAGTGTTGTTGCTGTTAAACTGCCTCTTTGCCACGTAAAATCCAATATCTGCAGTGGAGCTCTGCAAAGACCAGTTCCAAACCAGGGTGATGCAGCTCTTTGTCTATGTCCTGAATGAGAAGTTGGGTTATTTTGTGGGATGGATGTAAAACAATTGGGTTTACAACATCTGTGAAACGAGGAGTCCGAGACATTTGGATCCATGTGCAATGTTTATTAAGAACTTGTAGTGTTAACAGGCAGGGTTTGAACAACAGCGTCAGGGATTTCAGAGACAGACATAAATGAGGTCGATTACCGGGCTTGAATCCGAGCAGGCGGCAGACAGTAGAAGAGTCTTGGACAAAGAAAGGGGTCAGTGAGGCAGGCAACAGAGGATCGGCAGAATCAGAACAGGTCAAAGTAATATACAGAAAGGCAGACAGGAATAAATGCTCAGAATTGCAAGACGGGCTAAACAAGACTTCACAAAGAGTGTGTGTCTGGCTGCAGTTTATATAGGGCAGGTAATGAGGAACACCTGCCGGTGATTACAGTGGCGTAGAATTGCTGTTGCTTCATCTAAGGCTTTAAAGCTAGTAAACTTCTGTGGGCTAAGCAAGGACTGAAAATTCACAACTGTTACATGAATACAGAAAGTAGGCTTTTTTAATTCAGCAGGATTCTCAGATGTACTTATGTTGGGGGTAACTGGACAGTAGCAGAGCAAGTGCCAAATATAATCTGCTCCTTTTCTCCATGTTTTGTCTGTGACTAGTTTCTGCAATGTCTTCCCGCGAGTAATGTAGTCCGCTGGGTTATTGGTGGATTCCACATACCGCCAGGCGTGTGCACTTGTAAGTTCCTGTATTTCAGGAATTCTGGTCCCCACAAATACTTTGTAGCAGCAGGATTCTGACTGAAGCCATGTCAGAACTGTAGTGGAATTAGTCCAAAGTACAAAGGATTAAATGTTCAGAGTAAGCTCTTTAGCTCGTAAGGAAGTGAACTGTGCGCCTGTAAGGGCAGCACACAGTCCCATACGGGCACAGATAACTGGCGCCTAGGGGCTACTCTTGACCTGGCTGTGAGAAAGGCTACCTCAACACTTCCCTTTTGATCCTCTGTGTGCAAGTATGCTACTGACCCATATACCCTTTCGGAAGCATCACAAAAAATATGTACTTGCCAACTACAGTTAAGCGAATCCAACTGGGAGCTCACATATCAGCGTGGCAGTGTGATTTTGCCTATCATGTCAGTTGGCAATAGTGGGTCGCCCCACTCTCGTTGCTTAGCCCAGAGACTCTGTATAAGTATCTTGGCCCGAGTGATATAGGGAACAAGGAACCCAAGCAGGTCATATTGGCTCGCTACTACCTTGTATATATTTCTCATTGTGGGAGTTGGACAGTTGTTGAGTCAGTTTTGGTATCCAAGAGTATCAGACTGACACATCCAAAGTAATCCTAATGCAAGTTCTTGATGGTCTAATTCAGTTTGGTTAAGCCAAAGCACTGCTTTCTGATCTGGCTTCCTTTGGCAGGTGATCGATGACATCAGGAAAGTTCCATGCCCATTGTAATAATTAAAATCCTCCTTCTGCCAACATATTCCTGTGTTTTCACCAACACTTTAGCCTCATCAGGTGTTGCAACACTCTGTAGACAGTTATCCACATAGAAACACCTTTCGAGGGAGTGGCGGAGATTGTCTTCTGTCTGACTGTGATCAATTATCTGCTTCTGTAGTGCATATGTCACATAACACAGAGTGCAATTAGTCCCAAATCGGCGCTCGTAGATGCGAGGGGGTTCCTCTCTATTCAGATCATGCAATAAAAATCGGAGGGACTTATCCTCTGGCAATAGTCTGACTTGATGGAACATGCCCTTTATATCGCTACTAAAAGCTACAGCGTGCTCCCAAAATAGTAGCAACACACCAAGTAGGGAGGACCCCAGAGCTGGTCCAGACAGAACCAGGTTGTTCAGGTTCTTAACGTTGTATGGGAAAGAGCAATTAAAAGCAACCCTGTTTTTCCCATTATGACTCACCATATGGTGGGGAATGAACCATGATTCTTGATCCTTTTCCATTAGTTCCTGCTCTGGTACTTCAACCACATAACCTGCCTGTTTCAGTCTCTGAATTTCAGCTCGGTAGGCCTCTGACTTAATAGGATCTTTAGCCAGATGAGTTTCAGTGCTGCGCAGATTCGGCATCACTGCTTGCTTTGTAGTGATAGCTTAAGAGAGGCGTGGCATAGCATTGTGTCCCATTGACGTTGATTCGAGTTGTCTTTGCCTTTAACAGGTTGATAGACTCTTGATCTTGTTTGGATCTGGTGGCAAATTTCTCACTCCTGTAGGGCAGTACGTCAAGTTGACAGAGTTTCTAGATGTGTCTGAACATCTCATTGGAAGGGGAAAGGATCGATATGTTGAGATACTGCTGGGTCAAAACCTGATGTTGCACAAGCTTAGCAGGCCATTGGACTGTCCATCCTAGTCATGTCTTCACTGCTGCTGGTCCACCAGGAGGTCCCAGGTGTACAGGCTCAATCGGAATAACAAAGTGAGGAAAGTCAGAGCCGATTAGCAGGAGGGGCTGAACACTGTCAAAGGAAGGGATTGGCAGTCTTCTGAGGTGACTGTATTTACGATGTAAGGTGACAGCTGGGCATGTGTGTTCGGCGAGCCCCAAATGGTCTGCAATAAATACCCTGTGTATCTTAAACACTTTATGAGGCTGACAGGCTGGAGAGATGGTGAAGAAGACTGAAGTACAATTTATTATTTTCACGTCCTGCCTCACATTTATCATAGCAAGGTTTTCTGGTTTACCACGTAGCTTCAGTTCCTGGGCAGCTGCTTGCAAAAGGATAGTGTGTTCTGAACCATCGTCTAAAATGGCAAATGTCTCAAGAGCATTTTTCCCATTCCGAAGAATTACCTTTGTGACCTTTAACATTACTTCACTGCAGCCTAAGGGTCCTTACAGCTTATCTTTAAATGGCACTGTGCTGCCTGATGAGCTCAGCCACAACGCCAGAATCTCTTATTGGTTTTCACCCAGTTAGTTTTCTGTTCTTTGGTGAGCTGGCTAAAATTCTGACACTGATTCAGATAATGCTGGGTATTTGTGCAGTAGGGACAGAACATTTTTGGTTTGTCCTGAAGTTTAGCCACACCTGAATTGGACTCTCCTAATTATGTAGTATTGGGAGCAGGGTCTGTGTTTTGAAATATAGCTGCTGTCTCTGTGAACTTAAAGTCTTGGCACCTATCTCTCTTCTGCTCAGGGCGTTCCTTTCTGTCTCTGCCAAGAAACTCAAAACCACTCTCCTGTATTTTCAGCTCGTATCCAAGCCAGTCTGTAAAGTGTAAAAGAGTGGGGATGCGAACATTCAAGGGGTTCACATACCTTTTGAACTCAGCTTGTAAGTCGTGATACAACTTGGACAACAGCCTGGTTACGTGTGAGCCACACTGGAGCTCAACTCTACCACTATCCCCTAGTTGGTCTAGCATGCCTACAAGAGCTCTGACTTTCAATGTAAACCTCTTAAACCTGCTGAGATCATGACTACAGATAGTAGGATCGTCCATCAAATCAGCAATTCGCCACAATGCTAACTGGTGAGGTTGGTCATATTGCTCAGCGAGCAGACCATGGTATCAGAGTAGGGCCTACTGGAATTGATGTAAGAGTCTGCAATGAGAAGAGCATCCTCAAACTTCAAGTGTTCTAAGAGAATTTGATATTTAAATCTCTCAGTTGCATCCTCTGGTAGAAGATTGTCCAAGACCCATGGGTCTCCCTTAATGAAGTCAGGGATTATTGGCATAGGGCCTCTGTATATCCTTTCTTGCTTAGAGTTGTAAGGATGCTGTCCAGTATCCCTGTAGAATGGCTTACTGCATGTAGGCACTGTTAGAGGAGGGTGCCTGGACTGTGGATAGTCACGTGTCCTCTGTTGTGGAGATGATGCCATGGAATAGCAGTCAGGTTCACATTGCTCATGTGTTGATGGACATGAGAGAGGTTGATCTTTAGTCCCTAAGTCTCGTAGTCTGGTAGTTAATTCATCCACCAAATTGGACATGTGTCTAGAAAGTGGGGGTGGTATATTTACTGAAGGAGTAAGGATGTCGTCATCCACTACAGGTGGAGGTGACAGTTGCCAGTCTTCATAATCTGGTAAAGGGGGTTCTACTTGTTTGTGACTGGGCTATGTCATATGTGACTGGGCTATGTCATAAGGCACTGATCTTTGGTGGAGTGATGATGCTGTGTTAGCACAAATCTGCTGCATATCTAGCACAGTAGACTGAAGCTGTTGATTTTCTTGTTTGAGCACCTTTGGTGTTGCAAAGCAGAGAGCCAGCGAGTGCAGGCATTACGGCATGGCAGTGGTGGTCCCCGTCGCACAGCGAGAACAAAAAAATCATCTTCGTGTAGACAGCCACACCAAGAGTGTGCGGTGGCCAGATCCCCTGCATGCTTCAGCACAAAAAAGCATTTCTCTTAAAGAGCAACACAGGTGATTGTGTCTTTTTTGTATAAGATATATTATCATCCCTGTATTTCTGGGTGCGTTCACTCTCTGGTGCCTCGGGATGGTCATGATCACTGTCTCATGTTTCTGGGCATTGAGCAAGCTGAGCAAGCGTTCGTGGAAGGTGCATATTCTTTTTGTGGCGGGATCCCTATGCCTCTGTCATTGATCCAGTGTTTGTCTCAGAAATCGGGGAGTGGCTGCATCCGGTAGACCCAGAAATTATTTGAGGATCATGGTGACAGCTTCCCCAGAAGGAGTTTGTCACCCCTCGACCACTCCGCAGCCCGTGGAGCGGCTGGAGGAATGTGCTGGCCACTCTACACTGTGGAGGGAGCCGGCTGTTTCCTTCGGTTCGCCCCATCAAGACCAGATGTCAATCGCTGCATCGTGAGGTGAGCTCTCTATCTCCAGGGATGAAGACCAGAGAATGTCTGGCTCGTGTGGAATCCTGATTCTTAGAGGAGCGTTCTGTGGCCATGCAAATGTGTCCAACAGCTGCTTCCACTTTGTGGGGTGACCCGTGTCTCCCCTCACAGGCCTTTAGGTATTTGTCAGGTCTAACCGAGCGATGAAGGTGATTGCACAGTCTCTAGGTCGAGCTATGTACATGCTAGTGGTCCAGGAGTACAATCTGTGGCTTTGTCTAGCCAACATGAAGGAACATAAGGTGCAGTTCCTGAATGCTCCCGTGTAATGGAATAGCCTTTTCGTTGATGCTGTCAAGAGCTTTGCCCAGCAGTTCTCGGTGGCACAGAAGTAGCCTGATGTATTCAAACACATCATGCACTGGGGAAAACCTGCTTCTTTCACCCCGGCTGAAGCCCCTCAGCCTGCTTGTCGGCATCGGCGCACCCCTGTGGCTGCTCCCGCTCCCATGCAGCAGCAGCACAAGCAATGTCGTGGAGCCAGTCACAGGCAGGACACCCAGCCCGCCAAATCTGTTTCAAGAGGCCCTGGGTTGGGTGACCTGGTGATGGAGGAGATTGCTTGTCAGGAGATGGTGACTGCACCATTACCTTCCCTGGGTGGGAGGGGCAGGTAGGGAATATTTAGTTTAGTTTTGTTTTTGTTCTGCTGCTGGCCCAGCAGCCAGTGGTAACCAAAGCTGAAACAATGAAAGAGCAGTTTCCCCAGTCTCTTGGTCTCAAGAGGAGGAGAGTTGTGAACTGTGCATTACTGGGTCACTTCCCTCCTCCTCTTGGGTTGCCCAAGAGCATCCACCTGCCCAGTCATGGTACCAGGTAAGGACTGTAGCTTTCAAGTCCCCAATTAATCTCGTCAAATGCCAGGCTGTCACAAGCCTCGAGTCGGGACCATGTGTTTTCAGTCAGGTTACACAGTGTACACTCAGACTACGGCCTCTGCCATCACAGACCAGGCCATCACAGGTCTCTGTGTTCCACCATACTACCCCGATGTGGGTATGTTGATGGCTGGTTCCTCTGGCACGGTCTCTCGGAGCCTGGTTAACACTCCCCAGTCTGTCTCCCCCCAAGTTCAGAGGCATCCGGTTCACTTCAGTCAATGCTGCTAATGCTCCCGTCTTGTGTGTGGAAATTGCAGGGAATTTCTTTCTCTGCATGGAGTTGGATTCGGTCAGCCAGACAGCAGGCCTAACTCAGGAACGTGCTTAGTCATTGCTGAACTTCCTCAAGACTTTATCAGACTGGGACAGCGGTCCCAATGAGCCTGTTCGCACAGACACTGTGCAAGATCATGGAGGACAAGGAGCGGGACTTGTTAGTGGCTCCATATTGTCCCAACAGGACCTTGTTCGCGGAACTCATCCTCATGACAGCCCCTCCTTGGTCAATTCCTCTGAAGAAGGATATGCTTTCTAAGAAAACCCTGCCCTTGGCTGTAGGGGGCAGCACCTGTGACATGCTGGTAGGGATCCCAATTAATCGGTCATTACCGACGTGACGTCAAAGTAACCGACTGAAAAGGAACATCTCTGTTATGTATGTAATCCTTGTTTCCTGAAGGAGGGAACATAGATGTCACAAAATACCCAGAGATGATGGCTATGCTTTACAGGGCTGCAGAGAATGTCTGGCTCATGTGGAATCCTCCACCACATTCTGATTATTCGAGGAGCGTTCTGTGGCTATGCAACTGTGTCCAACAGCCGCTTCCACTTTGCAGGGTGACCCATGTCTCCCCTCACTGGCCTGTAGGTATTTGTCAGGTCTAGCTGGCAGTGCTTACAGAGCTTGTAGGGAGGCGGTATCTGCCCTTCATGCCATGGCGTTGCTGCAGGTCCATCAGGCCAACGATGGCGACCTGAAGATGGTCAAGAGATGGTGACTGCACCACTCCCTCCCCCGGCTGGGAGAGGTAGGTGGAGAATATTTAGTTTTGTTTTGTTTTAGTTCTACTGCTGGCCCAGCAGTCAGCGGTACCCAAAACATAAACAATGAAAGAGCAGTTTCCTCAGTCTCTTGGTCTCAAGAGGAAGAAAGTTTTGAACTGTGCAGCATCATTTTGGCCCAACAGGACCTGGTTCCTTCTCGCGACAGCCCCTTCCTGGCCGTTTTCTCTGAGGAAGGATCTGCTTTCAAAGAGACAGGGCACCCTTTGGCACCCACATCCAGACCTGTGGAAACTCCATGTGTGGCCCCGGGGATGGGACGCAGAGGTTCTAAGTGACCTACCCCAGGAAATAGCTCTCACTATCGCTTCAGCACGTGCTCCGTCCATGTTACAGGCCTACACGCTGAAGTGAAACCTGTTCATCAAATGGTGTTCCTCCCACCAGGAAGGACCTCCAGAGATGTTCGTTCAGAGCCGTGCTTTCCTTCTTGCAGCAAGGGTTGGAGCATAGGCTGTCCCCCTCCACCCTTAAGGTTTATGTTGCTGCTATTTCTGCCCATCACTACCACATAGAGGGAGGTCGGTGGGGAAGCATGATCTGGTCGTCAGTTTTCTTAGGGGGGCCAGAAGGTTAAATCCTCCTAGGCCTCCCTCCCTACCCTCTTGGGAGTTGGCACTGGTGCTAAAAGCCGTACAAACAGCCACCTTCGTGCCTTTGCAGTCAGTCTAGTTAAAGCTTCTTTCTATAAAAAAACATGCTCCTGACTGCATTGGCCTCGATCAAGAGGGCGGAAGACCTGCAGGCATTTTCGGTCGACGAACCGTGCCCTCAGTTTGGGCCAGCTGATTCCAGTGCAACTCTGAGACCCTGGCCTGGCAACATGCCCAAGGATCCTACCACTCCCTTCAGGGATCAGGTGGTGAACCTGCAAGCACCACCCCTGGAGGAGGCAGACCGCCCTAGCTTTGCTCTGTCCAGTATGCGCACTGTGACAGTTCGTGGATAGAACTCAGAGCTTTAGGACCTCAGAACTGCTCTTTGTCTGTTTTGGTGATAGCAGAAGGCTGTCTCCAAGCAGAGGGTGGCCCACTGGATAGTGGATGCCATCACCCTGGCCTATGGAGCACAAGGTGTGCCCTGCCCCCTCAGACTGTCTGCTCACTCTACTAGGGGTGTCGCATCATCCTGGGCGCTGGCTCGCGGTGCCTCGCTAGCAGACAATTGTGGAGCTGCGGGCTGGGTGACTCCGAATGCATTCGCTAGGTTCTATAGCCTGCGTGTCGAACCAGTTTCATCCTTTGTTCTCACCTCAAACAGGTAGTGGCACTAAGAGGCCCTGTTCAGAGTCAGCTTGTGGCATCCTAGATGCCTAGTTCTCCAGAGAGTCCCCTAACCGGGCAGACCCTGTCCAGTCCTCCAGCACTCCAGTGGCCAGACATGGTAGAGCATCTGGTGCCAGGCTTTTCAACCAATGAATTTCTGAAATCTGTTGTGAGGCTAGTGCCATACAACATCACCGGTAATATAACGAGAGCCATTTAAAAACTACAGAAAAGTAAAACTACTTCACTTTAGCATTACTGGCCACTAACATGTATGAGTGTGAAGATTTACCCTTCATTCTGAAGGCCTACCATTGTTTGACTTTGGGTCTTGGACTCCTTTCAGTCAAGTACTCCGATTTCGGAGCCCCTCACTGTGGGAAGGTCATCCTTGAGCTTGCTGCTCCCAGGTGGAGCATGTGAGTTCTCCAATTCTGAGGGCTAAGAACTCTGCTCTTTAAGCTCCGTGTGCAGCCAGGCCAGGTGGAGTTATTCAATACTTTTTGCTTCAGTGCAATAACCCTGCCGAGTGCACCTCACATCATTGCATTCTAGAGTATCTTCAGTCTTAAGGTGAGGCAACCCAAATTAAAACAAGATGGAGATGAGGAAAAAAAGGTGAGAGACAGCAGAGACTTAAGGTTGGGATATAAATTACCCTGCCTACAACCTTACTGATCAATTGCCAATCCCTGAGGGGAAAAATTAACAGCTAATTTATGCTATCTGCATGAATATATAAACGTGTGTGTGCTGGTATTCACAGAGACATAGTTGAACGAAAACGTTCCATCAACGTTGAACCAAATGCCTTCACAGTTTATCGTATGGATCAAAACTCTGTTATTACAGCAAAGTAATAGGTGGTGGAATGTGCCTTTTTATCTGAGAAAATTGGTGCAAATCAGTGGTGGTTAGAGAAAGTTGTTTTCACTGTGGTTTATATAAACCCTCAAGCAAATACTGTTAAAGTGATGATGTGTTATATAAACTTTCACAAAGGTATAATACCTTGTCTCCAGATGCTCCTAAATTTAGCGTAGGAGATTTTAATAATTATTCACTGAAAAAATGTTTGAGGACCTATTATCAGTATGTAAAATTTTGTAATAGGAAACGTCAAACACATGGCAACATCAATCACATGGCAACTTCAAAGGTGCTTTTACTGCCTCCATATTCCCATTATTTGGAGGATCTAATCATAACGTTAGATCTTCAATCTAAATAACAATGACTTCTTGAAAGGTAAGACCTCAGGTGAAGATTAGGGCCCGGTTCCCCAAAACGTTCTTATTGCTAAGTAGTTCTTAACCTATTCCTTAACCTCTCTCTTAACCTTATGGCACGATTCCCGACACGTTCGTACGCTAAGTATATCTTCTGTAAGTCATACTTTCGTAAGGTTGGTCTGGACCATTCGTAAGCTCTCTCTTAGCATTGTTTAAGCTCGTATGTTGACAATGTTTTGGCTCAACAATGATTTTATGTTATTTTTTAAGACTCATAATAAATTATGTTCGCAATGGGTACAGCCCTATTTATGAAGTTGACTTTATGTGGTGGTAGTTAGCCTAGGCTTTTTCGTAATGTAATTCAAGCGAATTGACAATCAATTTTTGGATAATTAAAATCTGGCAAACAATTTGTCTCTAAATGGCTAAGATCTATAAATGGCATGGTGGTGTCCAGTAAGCGACCAACTATATTGACTATGGCAGCGAATGTGTCATTGTATTGAATCAAAGACGGAGCCGGACTCGGAGCCGTTTAGTCCATGTCAATTTTTTTATTCGGCAAAACTTAAGCCCCTTTGACATTTTTGATGTGGCTATATTAAAAAAAATCGCCTCACAAGACAGCTCATTATGGAGCTGCTGGACCTTCTCAGACCTGCGCTTGCCAGGCTAACGCGGCGGAATTTTGCTTTAAGCCCTGAAGCCCAGCGCTACTTTTCTTTCTTTCTTTTTCTTTTCTTTTTTTTTTTTGTTACAGAGACATTCATTGAGGTCGTGGGAGAGGGCTACAGTCTATGCAAGACCTCGGTGTGGAGGTGCGTCCACACTGTCACCAACGCCCTTCTGCGCCATGCCGGGGATTACATCCTGGTGGATGGCACACTCATCCCTATCGCCAATTCATCAGTGATTGGTCAGACGTAGGCTACATATCGCGAAAGGGAGACGTGGCCATAAACGTGCAGGTTATAGTGGACCATATGGGTGTGATCTCCGATCTGGTGGCAATGTCCAGCAAAACTTCAAGTTCCTCTGATGAAAGGCTTGGTGCCCCTTTTTACGTTGCTTCCCCAGCATATTATGTATTTATCTCTGTCTCTCTCTGTTCGTTGTAGATAGGTTGCTTTTTATTGAAAACATTAACCAATGGCAATCAATACCGCATTAAACAGAAGTACGTAACTACAGCTGCTTGCCAAATGATTGTAAAGTACCTTACCATTAATCTTAAAGTGTATTACATAATTTTTAGTCGTTAAACTCATGTCAAGAAGCGGCACGAGTGGCACAACAACGGGATGGATGATTAGCGAGGGATACCCGGTTCGTCTATCCGTCACAACATATCGTGTGAACATATTACTGACCATTTGATAATTTAATTTATAGTCTATATTTTACTGATAACTTAAACTATGTTAAAATAAATGTTACTGTAATCATTTGAGGAATGTTTCATTTGAATAGAGCATGTTGTCTTTCTTAACGCTGTATTACACCTTCGCGTGAAGTGGAAAATCGATTAATGAGCAATCGATGCCAACTAATTCAGCACCTTCGCTTTGGACAGCGCTCTTGTAACGTCGGACGTAAGAGGCAGCGTGCTAAGAAGCTTCCTAAGTGACACATCGGGGAACACACTTAGGAACATAAGCAACTTTGGTAAGATATATCTTTCTAGGTCTTCTTAGCGCGCTAAGAGTGAGCATTATCGGGAAACCGGGCCCTGATCTATTAAGAGACTATTAAGTGCCTTCAATGCTGTTTTGATTGTGCTTTGTGGAAGACTTTGACTCTCTAGATCTGGATGCTCATACACCTGTGGTTTAAGATTATATACATTTGTTATGTGTGTGTGTGAGTCAGTATACCCACAAAAACATGTAAAATATTTACTAATAATAAGCCATGGGTATCAAAGAAATTAAACATAATTACATAAAATGAAGGCACCCTATTATAATAATGATCTCCTAGCTAAAATGGATATTCAAAGATAAATCAAAAGACAGATTATTGTAGATAAGGCTCTTTATAAAAAAAAAAAAAAAAAAAAAAAACTAAAATGTCACAGGGAAATTGAAGACAAGGCTATAATCAAGACTATTGTTGGCTGATGTCAAGAAAATGTTTCAAAACTGTAATATACGCAAGAGACCTGAGCCTGTTAATATTTGCAGCCATGTGTTAAAAACCTGTACTGAACAATGACTGCCTGACAATAATTTCCGACAATAAAATGCAGCATTACTGTAATCTTTAAAGAGATAATACTATATATTTTTTTCAATAATCTAAATGATCAGTATTATTTTCAGTTTTTTTTTTCCTTTTCATAGAAACACTAAATGATCTTAAGCACCACCACCAGTTCAGTCAACATGACAAATATGCATTCATACATGGTTATTCTAATTACTAAAATTCTAAAATAAAAAAAACTTTTTGCAAAAACTGAGTGCAGAGCATGGTCGTCCGAAGATGGTCCTCGGGAGGAATTTGCCGCCTTTTGTGGCGTGAACTCTGGTGAGAAACGGGTCATCTGCCCTGTGGATGATCTCACCGGATCCACTCCAGACCCAGAGCCCAGCCCACCATCTCCCCATGGTACGGAGCATAAGCGCAACCCGTCAGACCAGGTGCGAGAGCTGGAAACGTGCCCACCACAAGGGAGCAAGCCGTGGAGCTCTGCCCCCTACATCATGGCTGAGGGTGAGCAAAATATGGAGTGCCAAATGGGTCAAAATAAAGAGGAGGATATTATAGACTGTGAATCAGTACTGGAAGTTTTACTGCACCCTCTCCTCTGTCTCCGCTGGTCCCATCCAGCCCTCCTCCATCCTTGGTTTCCTCGTCCAGCTCTGAGTGGGCTTCTGATCCCCAGTTAAGCCCAGGAAGGGCTCCATTGTCGGCTCCAGCCCAAGAGCTCGGTCCAGTGTCGGCTCCAACCCCAGAGGTTGTTCCAGTGCCCGCTCCTCCAAAATGCCCACCCTCCGACCCGCTCCGGCCTCCTCCACCACTGTCATCTGGCAGCCCCTCTACTCAACCGCAGCCCACCATCATTGTGGTGTGAGCTCCTCGAGACTGCCATCCTACAGCGCCGCTGTGGTTGGAGTCTCCCTCACCTCTGCCTCCAGTGTCCGAGGCCTGGACTCTGCTTCAGCCCCTTGACCTATCAGCTCTACCATGGCTTCTAGCTCCCTCTCCGCCGTGACCCGGCAGTCCACAATCTCCGCCTGGCTCCCTCATCCCTCTGGAGCGCAGAGTGCCTTGGTCTGGTGTTGACCATCCTACTCCTCGGGACTCCACTCCTCTGGCTTCGCCTCGTCCCTCCGGCTCCGTCAGGTTCCTTCATCCCCTCCACTCCACCTCAGTCCTCTGTTGCTCTGGCTCCACAGCGGCTTTCCAGATCCAAATCTCAATGTCGTTCGCCAGAGCCATCAGTTCCACATAGAACCTCCCGATCCACCCTGTCACCCTGGCTCTTCGGCTCTCTGCCTCGGGCTCCTCCTTCACCTGCTCCGCTGCCATTGGTCGGCCCTCTGGAGTCAGTGGCCATTCCCCCTTTCATGGCTACTCCCAATGTTGGCTCCACCATGGGCCATTATGGCTTTGCCCTGGGTCCTGCTGGTCTCCTCTTGCTCCAGATCCCTCCTGGCTCCTCCTTGGCTCCTCCCTCCGTCGTCTCCTCCTTGGCTCCTTCCTCCATGGCCCCTGTCTGCTGGCCCCCTCCCGGGAGTACATCCTCCACCGGAACCTCCTTCCAAGTTCCCACCCACGCCTCCCTTTGTTCCCCGGTGCGAAGTCGCATCTTCCGGGAGGGGGGAATAATGTCACACCGCTGGACTCTTTATGTTGTGTTTTTCCCCATGTTCTGTGTGACCCAGTTTCTGTCTCCCTTGATTAGTTCCCAGGTGTGTCTGTTTAGTCCCTCATTTGCCTGTCTTTAAAAGCCTTGTCCTTTCTGTTCAGTTTTGTCAAGTCTACAAACCATATACATGTGTCTTCCTCAGTATTCCATGTTGGATATACCCTGTGTTGGATTAATAAATTCTTATTTCGCTTATCCTTGGCTCTGTGTTCCTTCCGGGAAGCGTAACGTGACAATATGTAATATTAGTCTAAGTAAACTTTTAAAATGTATAAATAATAATAATAAAAAACTATCCAATGGTAGAGGGTTGATCATATTTACAATAATACATTAACTAATACTCTAGGTTTGGGCCCTTCCCAAGTTCGGAGCCCTTCCCCAGACACCATGCCAAATATGCATTACCGGATTTCAGCTAATTATATACAAGTGTTAACTTGTGAAGCAGCCATTGTATGATGAGTTTGAACTTTTGCCTTCAGGTCAAAGATTTAGGATGCCAGTATTTATAAAAGATGGGGGGGAGGGGGGGTCAAATCCTTTTTACCACAAGTAGATAGAATAGTAGTAAATAGAATATTTTTTACATATCTTTTGTTTTTGTTGATGTTTTATTGTCTTCACACATCTCTCTTTCTATCTATAGTATCAGGCAAAGTTTATATTAAGTTCATGATACGTTCTAGTACTCATGGTCTTACATTATTTAAATCTGCACTTGGGTTCTACACATTTCCATCAGTATATTCATGTTACATTAGTGTCTTACTGAATTGACCTACATCTTGGATTTCCTCACTACAGTCACATTCATCTCACATAAAATCATTTAAATTGAAACCAGTAATCAACTTGGTAAGCAACTGTGTAATAAGTGTGATAATGTACAGTCAGTCAGTCAGTATTGCATAATATACTCCTTCAGGGTGATAACAGACACTTCTGTTTATCTCATCCAATCAGAGTGTATTTGACTGGGGGGTAAGGTATGAAAAAGATGAAAAGACTTGCTGAAAGACCCTTATTTATGTAAAATGCTTCAAAGATGCTTCAAATGCTTCAGTTTAGTGGAAATCAGCAAAATATTATAACTAGGTTAAAGATTCACCAACAACTGCAATATTTGTCTGATGTAATTAACGTTGCATTATTACTGCTTATGGAAAGCTGGTGGTAAACTTAATTTGCTTTAAATGGAATGTTTGTGTGAATTTGCAATCTTGACAGCAGTAATTCATCAAATTGTGATCAGTTCTAATTTTGTGGGTGTTTACATGTTACCTGAATATAATTCCTTTAGTGAATCAGGTGCTAAAACAACACAGATAACAAGTAAATCAACTACACTAACAAAGAGCACATTTTTATTTTACTTTGGGTTTTTTTTGTAAGTTTTCCCCTTTATTGTACTGTGTGTTTGTGTATGTTAGCTGAAGTGTATGCAGAAAAACACATTTCTCCATTGTTGGTTCATTGGCACATGTCCATTCCTTTTTAGACAAAAACAGCCTTTGGAAGAACATCCTACTTCAATTTGCTCCAGCAAAAACCTAAACTATTGAGTTATGATAGTAATGGGAATTTTTGCACCCATCTCTTGATTCTTTCTCTTGTTTTGTGCTGAAATAGTCTCTGATTAAGAGTTTGATTAACATGGAAATGAAAGATGAACTTATTCTCTGCCTGAAGAGATGCTTAATTAAACTAAGTTTTTAATTCCTTTATTTTTAGCAGCCATTACTCCAGTCTTCAGTATTATATCATCCTTTAGAACTTATTCTAATATACTGATATGGTGCTTTGAGAACAGTTCTTCTTATTATCAATGCTGAAAACTGTGGTACCATTTAAATGAATAGAAAATTCAACAGAACAAATATTATTTGAAATATAAATATTATATATTATAGATGTTTTAATGTAATTTTATTTCATTTTTTAATTTTTAACAGCCATAGAAACCCCTTTAAAGAGCACCTATTATGCACACTTCACTTTTACATGTTGTTTGAACTAGAGATGCACCAAAATTCAGTTCTTGGTTGAAGCCAAACTAATTGAAACACTGGGCCAAAGGCCGAATACCGAACATGATTTTTCATGGTTTTTCCATGTGTATTTTTTATTCCTACCATTGCATAAATTAAATACCCAAATTTAGCTTTTTACCATTTGTTTTTACATTCTAGCAGACACTACAAAGCACAATTTAACTGTATATTAATAAGCTTTTTTTTTCTATCTCAGACATGTATTTTTTTTTACTGTACAAATAAATGCAGCCTTGTTGAGCAGAAGATTATTTTAAAACTTTAGAAAATATTTCAGATCACAGATATATTAGATTAGATTAGATTCAACTTTATTGTCACTGCATATGTAGATACAAGGCAACAAAATGCAGTTAGCATCTAACCAGAAGTGCAATAAACAGTAAGTACAGAATATACAAGGTCTATAGTATGTACAATAACTATACAGATAAGTATTATGGACACAATTTACAGATTTTAAATACTATTAGCATGATATACAGATAGGTGTACGTACTATAGACATACTATACAGATGGATTATGTAAAAGTGTATGTACACTATAGGCAGAACTATGAACATATGAACATAATTACACTATTGCAATGGACAGTAAAGTGCATAGAAAATATTTCAGTGTGGAAATGGATTATTCAGTGTTCCTGGATGAACAGACAGTAGTGCAAGTAATAACAAGTTACTGTTTTTTTGCTGTTGTGAATAAATAAATAAAACAGACAGATGTAGTGTTGAAGAGGGGGAGGAGTCTGTATGTGTGGTGTGGGGGGTGTTGAGGGGTGTCAGAGGGCAGAATTCAGCAAGGAGACAGCTTTAGGGAAAAAGCTGTTCCTGAATCTTGTGGTCCTTGTACGGAGGCTCCTGAAGCGCCTCCCGGAGGGCAGGAGGTTAAACAGTCTGTGGTCAGGGTGAGTCCTTGAGAATGCTGCGAGCTCGACGTACGTTTCCTCTGGGTGACCTCAAGAGCAGGAAGTAGTGTCCCTGTGATGCGTTGGGCAGTTTTCACCACCCTCTGCAGTGCTTTGTGCCAGTGAGTGCCAGTGAGTGCCAGTGAGCAGTTCCCATACCAGACTGTGATGCAACTGGTCAGGATGCTCTCAACTGCACGCCGGTAGAAGTTCACCAGGATGGATGAAGACAGCTGGTTCTTCTTCAGTGTCCTGAGGAAAAAGAGGCGCAGGTGAGCCTTCTTGACCAGGCTGGAGGTGTTTGTGGCCCAGGACAGTTCCTCCGAGATGGTGGTTCCCAGGAACTTGAAGCTGGATACACGTTCAACAACCATCCCGTTAATGTGGATGGGGTCATGCGTGCTTCCTTTCTTCTTCCTGAAGTCCACAATGAGCTCCTTGGTCTTATTGGTGTTAAGGAGCAGGTTATTGTCAGCGCATGTGGCCAGGTGCTGCACCTCTTCCCTGCTGGAAGTCTCATCGTTGTTACTGATGAGGCCAATCACCGTGGTGTCGTCTGCAAACTTAATAATGGAGTTGGATCCATGCACAGGCTTGGAGTGGGTGTGGCCTGACCGAACATGCTGAGGCCTGTTGGTCAGAAAGTCCATAATCCAGTTGCAGAGGGAGGTGTTAATGTCCAGGTCTCCAAGTTTTGTGGTCAGCTTGGAGGGAATGACTGTGTTAAATGCTGAACTGAAGTCAACAAACAACATCCTAACATACGTGTTGTTATGATCCAGGTGTGCAGCACTGTACATACTGCGTCCTCTGTGCTCCTATTTCTGTGGTAGGCAAATTGGTGTGGGTCCAATGTGGGTGGGAGGCAGTCTTTGAGTCAATGTTTGTGTATACAAGATCCAAAGTTTTGTCTCCTCTGGTGTGGCAGGAAACATGCTGGTGAAATTTGGGGAGCACTGTTTTTAATTTGCAGTGATTAGAATCACCTGCGACAATAAAAGTAGCCTCCGGGTGAGCAGTCTGTTGTTTACTAATGGCTGCATGAAGTTCATTCAAAGCAAGTTTGGCATTAGCATCCGGTGGAATATAGACTGCAGTTATTGTGGTGGAAGTGAACTCCCGTGGCAGATAAAAAGGTCTACATTTAACCATGAGAAACTCTAGGTTAGCTGAGCCTGAGCAGTGTCTCCCAACAATGACAGTGTTCGTACACCAAGCTTTGTTGACATAAATGCACAATCCACCACCTCTTGTCTTGCTGGAGTCATCTGCCGTTCTATCTGCCTGGAACGTGTAGCGTACGGCTAGCTCAATAGCATTATTGGGTACGTCGCTGTGTAGCCATGTTTCTGTGTAAACCATGACATTGCAGGCCAAAAGTCTCTTACTGTGGGTGATGCGAAGTCGTAACTCATCCATTTTGTTCACTAGTGACCGCACATTAGTGAGGAAAATGCTGGGTAAAGAGAGCCGGAGCGGTGTTAGCTTTAGCTTGGCTCTTAGTTCCCCCGCCTTTGTTTACGTTTTTGAGCACTTCCGGCCGGCCGGGTAGAGTGCGTAGCCTCGGATGTTCTAGTGATCTCAGGGATGAGTCGAAGATTGGAAAAGTCTTCACCGATATCCAAAAGCTCCTGTTGGGTGTATGATGTTAAAGCAAAGACCTGATATGAGCAGGAATAATACTGCAAAATTCTCGAGCATTTCCGGCCGACCGGGTAGAGTGCATAGCCTCGGATGTTCTAGTGATCTCAGGGATGAGTCGAAGATTGGAAAAGTCCTCACCGATATCCAAAAGCTCCTGTCGGGTGTATGATGTTAAAGCAAAGACCTGAGATGAGCAGGAATAATACTGCAAAATTGCAAAAACTGGAGAGACGCTGAGCCTCGAGATGTGTTCGCGCCGCCATCTTGGTCTTGGTCTTATATATATAAATCTATTAGAGATTTGAACACTGTGTGAGTATTAAAATAAATGTATTAATACAGCTGTCATAATCAATATTATTATTGTCTTTTGTATTATATTTTACAGAACAATAAAATTACAATACTAACATTTATGAATGTTGATGGAGCTTTTATTTTAGCGGAAAGCCCCAGGCAGTCCTCGGTGCTTCTTTTGGGTGACAACAGCAGGTTTATGTTTCTAATTAAGAATTTGGGAAGATGTTTGTTGCACGTATCACATTGTGACATCCATGCCTTCTTAAAATTCATAAAAAATGTTACTGAGCAGCTGATGGTTAAAGTTTTAGCACAGATTTCCTTGCGCTTTGGACTTTGAACTCTGGCTAACAAGCAGATAGCGCCGCAAGCTATTGTAGCACTATTTGAATAGATGCAATTTGTTCGTAAATTAGAAAACATAACATTGTGCAGTTTATTTTCTAAAAGTTTAAGGCCATTTCACAATTTCAATCATCATACAGTAACTACTAACAACCACCCTTCCCCTTCTCATCAGAGACCTGAGATCCAGCACCAAGCAGTCTCTCACTGTCTGTGCTTGAAATAATTTTTGCATCTTTCTCGGACAGTTTTTGAATTCTTTCACACTGTAGACCTGTTTGCTGTGTAAGCGTGTGACTCTGTTTGATTGGATCACGTCATTGTTCGGTACAATTCTGTCTTTTCGCTTATTCATCCGAATACAGAAGTGCTTTTTTTGGCACTATTACATGTGTTTGCAGTGTGAACTCGATCACCCTATAATAATAAGAATCCACACGCTACTTTTTTTAATCCTCATAAATCATACAAAAATACATTCCTCCATTGTTCTTATTTGCCTGTTATTTTCGGAATCTACTGATGAAGAAATATACATAACTTAATACACAGAGCGTCTCTGTTATGTATATAACTCTCGTTCACCGAAGAAGGGAATGGAAATGTCACGTCGGTGACCAACGAATTGGTATCTCGCTTCGAGAGACCACTCTACTTCGAGTATGACTAAATTAGCCAATGCACATTGAAATGTAATTATCACATCCAGCTGCTGCTGATCACAGCGTGAGCATAAAATGACAGCAATGGTGCAATCCATACTCGGTTTTCGCTGAGGAGCCAAGCCAGTGACACTTTTGGACATTGGACACCACTTCACTGTCCTGTTTCAGAACACTTTATCCTCCAACCCATCATGGCCATCTGAGATTCTCTGGATCGCCGAGATGAACAATGGCCTGAATAACCACCCGAGGCGACTGATCAAGAAACACCATCGGAAACGCGCTGGGATTCGCATCAGACTGAGAAAAAGAGCTCACAGTCCTCCTCTACTGACCATTCTGCTCACCAATGTCCAGTCTCTGGGGAATAAGATGGAAGATCTTAGGGCCAGGATAAGTTTACAACGGGACATTAGGGACTGTAACATCCAACGTTTGTCGGAAACATGGCTCACGCCCTTGTTCCCAGGCGCTGCTGTAACGCCATCTGAAAACGTCTCTGTTTTATGGATGGACAGGACAGCCAAGGCCGGCAAATCCAAAGGTGGAGGAGTGTGTTTCATGATTAAAAAGAAATGATGTGACCCCAGGAATATCTCTACTCTGTCTCATCGCTCCTGCTCACCTCATCTGGAACATTTATCCATTATCTGCTGCCCATTCTATCTGCCCTGGTAGTTTTTATCGATCATCATTACTGCTGTTTACATCCCACCAGCAGACAACGGTTTGGCTTTGTCTGAGCTTCACGATGCGCTCAGTGGCAACATCAACAAACATCCTGACACTGCTAATATCATCGCTGGGGACTTTAACAAAGCCAACCGCAGGCAAGTTATGCCTCATTTTTTCAACATGTATCCTGTCCAACCGGAGGACTGAATACATTAGATCATTGCTACACTCAGTTTAAGAATGCCTACAAAGACATGTTTCGCTCACTACCGGCTTTTGGCAAATCGGACCATGCCACCATTTTCTTCAAACCAGAATATAAACAAAGCCTTGTTGCAGAGGGTGGTGGCACGATGGTCCGTCCACTCAGAAGCCATGCTACAGGTGGTTCTTGATGACCTAGACTGGGACATGTTTCGGGCAAGTTCATATGACGTCAGCGAGTTCATGGATGTAGCACTAAGCTTTGTAAACACGCTAGCCGAACAAGCCACATATACAATAAATATTAGGATCTTCTCTTATCAGAAACCTTGGGTGGACAGAACAATCCATGCAGCAGTAAACACGCACTGCTGCATACAATGCCAGTCTTCTGTAAGGAAACATGAGCAAGAACAAAGCATAGTGCTATGCTCTCCGACGCACAGTAAGAGCCCCCCAACACAGATACAGGGAACACATAGTCACATTTCCAGCTAAATGACTCCCAACGCAAGGACTAAAAACCATCTGTGACTTTGGAAATAAATCCTCTGCAGAGGTGAGAGCAGATCCACCACTGGCTGACGAGCTAAATACTTTATACGGCCACTTTGAAAGCAATCTAAGCAGTGTGAGTCTGCCGATCAGCACGATCCCTGTGCCTAAGAACAATAAACCCTCTTGTCTGAATGACTATCGTCCAGTTGCCCTCACGTCAATAGTCATGAAGGTCTTCGAGGGACTGGTTAAAAACATCATCTGCTCCTCCATCACGGATACTTTGGCCAATATTCAGTTTGCCTATCGCCCAAACAGATCCACTGATGATGCCATCTCTCACATCCTGCACTCTTCTCTCACACATATTGACAGCAATAACGGGAACTATATAAGGCTGCTATTTATCGACTATAGCTCAGCTTTTAATACTACAGTCCTCATAAAGCTAGCTTCTAAACTCATGGACCTCGGCCTGAATTCTTCACTCTGCAACTGGATTCTTGATTTCCTCACTGGAAGACCTCAAGTGGTGAAACTAGGCCAGTACACCTCCAACTCCATCACCCTGAACGTAGGAGCCCCACAGGGCTGTGTCCTGAGTCCCCTGCTCCACTCTCTCTACACACATGACTTTGTGTCTTCGCGCAGCTCCACATCTATAATCAAATTTGCTGATGATACTGTGATTCTGGGCCTCATTCACAAATATAATGAGACCGCATACTTGGATGAGGTAGAGAAATTAACATCATGGTGCCACGACAACTGTCTCATTCTGAATGTGAGCAAAACTAAAATACTCCTCTTATGATCAGCTGGACCCCTGTGGAGAGGGTGAGCAGCTTCAAGTATTTTGGTGTAAACATCTCCGAGGACCTGACTTGGACTACACGCATTCAAACACAGGTTAATAAAGCCAGGCCAAGACTGTACCATCTGCGACAGCTGAGGAAATGCAGGGTCTCACCAGCAATCCTGAAAACTTTCTATTCAGGGGCCATAGAAAGTGTATTGACTCAAAGTATCTGTGTGGTATGGAAACAGCACCAGTCAAGACTGCAAAGCCATGCAGAGAGTTGTGCGCTTAACTGGGCGCATCTCCGGGTCTGCTCTCCCCTTTCTGCAAGACATCTACCTCAAACGCTGCTAAAGCAGAGCTGTTAAAATCATCAAGGACTCCATCCACCCCAGTAACCATCTTTTCACTTTGCTGCCATCTGGTAAGCGCTTCCACGGCCTGATGGCAAAAATCGAGAGACTCAGGAGGAGTTTCTTCCCCCAGGCCATCAGGCTCCTAAACTCGAAACCAGCCTCTTAAGATCTTCATGTCTCCAATTAATATTCACTCACAATCTTACAATCAGTAATATATTCATCATTCTCTACCTTAAATTGACATACTGACCTGTTTGCACATTTGCCTCTTGTACATTCCTGTGTATCTTAATATTTAAGACTACAGTGTAATGCACATATGCACATTGTACATCCCTGTGTATCTTAATATTTAAGACTACAGTTGACTTTCATGCACATTATTTTGCGTTCTATATTTAATTCCACAGTATAAATCTTTTTATATTTTTATATATGTTTTTTTGTTTAATTGTATTTCATTCTTTCATAGCTATATTTATGTATATTTTCATCTGTATTGTATTCTTTAATAATTGCACTGTCCATGGAGCGGACCTGACTCACATTTCACTGCTGGTTATATATGCTCTATATAATTGTGTATGTGATGAATAAAAATCTTAAATCTTGAAAAATCTTGAATCCTTTCAGTCAGTCACTCTTCACATCACGTCGGTGACCAACAAATTGTTATTTCCCTACAAAGCACCAGGGATGCTGCCTTTTCCAGTGCCCTGTGTGAGCCACCTGCACCCCTTTTTTTCTAGGCCAGGGCTCTCAACAAGAAGACCATTCACCATTGTCGTAAAACTACCCACTCAGTGAGACTGGATAACACTTGGAAAAGTACCTGTTCCACTTGGAACAGTGACACTACGGAAGCCCCATCCTTCCCGAAGGAGGTCCCGGGAGCAAATACACATATGATCATCCATTTAGGTGCATATGGAAAATTATTATAATTAAATATGGAGGCTGCTGTCACAAGACCTATTTCACGGATCCAATACTAATACACATGCATTTTATTGTAACAGTTTAAATTAATTTGAGAAAAAAACAACAGTGCTTTCTCAATTTAGTACTCGCAGCACACACTTTGGATGTGACTGTGAGTGCACAAAAAAAGCGCCTCTGGAGAGCACGAGTACCGATTGGCTTAAAAATAAGTAAAAATAATAAAAAAATTTGACAATGCAAAAATGACCGATTGGGCAATTGACAGTTCTATAAAGTGTACTGAAACTCGAGCTAAAGTCTTTTATCGCAGCGTGCAGCAGCTCTAGATGTGCCGATGTGAAGATAAAATCAAAGAGAGAGGACGTGATACAGCTGAATCATTCACACTGTTTGTGTTGATTTATTTACTCATCTAACATATACGCTATATTAAATAAATGTTTTGCAGCTATTTCCCTTATTTTAAATTCTAAGGATTATTTGATTTTGAATTTATAGCTCTCACTACGATGCAGTGATCAACATCCCGTCGTTGGGAGGAGCACCGAAGGATACCACTGGTACTTCCTTTAAACTACTTCAGTCTGTGTGCATTGAATTTATTTAATACATGAGTTTCACAATTTGAGTTGAATTACTGAAATCAATTTTCCATGACATTCTAGTTTATTGAGATGCACCTGTATTACAACATTGGACAACCTACAAAGAGCAAATTAGCTAAATGAGTTTTTTTTTTTTTGATTTGAGGCACAAAATTACTTGGAGGAGTGTCCTAGCAAATTACATTAATTGCCTGATACCAAAGATACCCCATGGGTAGAAGTAGACCCACGTTATATGCAGCACCTTTTCAGGTGCTTGCCCACCAGCAAGGCTACTAAGCCAGATGGGTTACCAGCTTTCTTGTTAAAAAACTGTAATGAAGAGCTTGCATTAGCATGGTGTCCTTTATATCAGCAATCTTGATAACCACACTGTGCCAGCTCTGTGGAAAAAGTCATAACACCAACTCCTAAATCTCTGTCCTGTGGCTTTGACTTCAAATGTCATGAAGTGTTTTGAGAAATTTGTAATCTCATTGCTAGAAAAACAAGTAGAGCCACTATTAGACACCTGTCAGTTTGCCTATAGGCAGAACAGAAGTGCTGAGGATGCTATTCTTAGCATTGTTCATCTTGTATATAAGAATCTTGAGAACACCATTTTATATGTTGATTTTAGTTCAGCATTTAATACAATGCAAACACATCTGCTTTTAGAGAAGCTGTATGGCATGGGTGTCAATACTCTTTTAATAAAATTGTTTTATTCTTTTTTACATAACAGAACTCAGTATGTTGAGGTCAATGGGACACTTTCTGAGGTCAGATATAGTAGCACAGGAGTGCCACAAGGTTATGTTTCATCACCTGTGCATTTTGCTTTATACACGAATGACTGCTGGAGCACATATATTAATAATTATATCATGTACTATGCCAATGACACTGTCATTTTAAGTCTCTTACACAAAGACATGGACTTATCATCCTACCACAGTGAAATAGATACTTTAATTCAGTGGTGAGAAAAGATTTGTCTTGTGTTAAATGTAAATAAGACTTGACTCAAGAAGTGCATCTGAACAAAAGTCTGTGATCATTAAAGACAGCCAGTGATATCTTACAGATACTGTACCTGGTGTTTATGTTCTTTGTTGGAAGACACACAGTGACAGTCTGTGCACACGACTACAACAGAGGCTTTATTTTTTAAGAAGGCTGAGACTTAATGGGGTTGGTAGCAATATCTTGCGTGTTTTTGTCCAAGCCACAATTGAAAGTCTTATTCGCTACGGAATCAGTCTGGTTTTAAAAAATGTGTGTACAACTGAAAAACAAACTGGCACATATCCACAAAACAGTAAAAAAATATGAACCCATACAGACTTTATATGAACAGGCAGTAATGAAAAGAGCAATAAATATCAGTACTGATTCCAAACATCCTCTTTTTAGCGAATAGTCACTGCCATAGGGAAATAGACTAAAAATGCCAATGTGTAAAGCTAATAGACTGAAACTTTCATTTGTTCCTGCCTCGATAAAAATGCTGAATTCTACCATATATAACATATTAACATTTTGTGTTTTGCACTGTATATATTTGACATTTTATACTTATACATTTTGCTGTATTTTAATGTTAACACTTAGTTAACACACTCAATTCAGATTACCAGCTTGTTAGAAGTGAGCTATGTAAATAAACTGTGTTCCGATCGATATGATCCCTACACTGTGTTCATTGCTCCCTACTCCCTGAGAAGGGGTTTACTTCACTTCAGAACATGGGCTGGAATTGGGAACCGCTGATGTAGCCTATTGTAGTAATGTTTTCTCGGGCATTCTGGTCTTTGAGCATAGAGTAAATGCGTTCAGGGGGCATGGCTTTGGACAGCAATTGTAGAGAGGGTGGGACGTTCACTTTCAGTGCTTCCAGGGACAAATAAAGTATAACTTCATCCTTCTCCTCATATTGAGTATCATCAGCATAACAATGGAAACTAATCCCATATTTTCTATTAATGTTACCAAGGGGCAACATGTACAGTATATTGAAAATAGCAGAGGACCTAGGACAGATACTTGTGGCACTCCATACTTTACTGGTGAAAACTGAGATGACTTCCCGTTTAAATAAACAAGGGGTAGTGATCTGACAGGTAAGATCTAAACCATCTTAAAGCCTGCAATTTTCAATGTGTGTTCTGAGTTTGTCACACAACAAAATAATATATGTATCCTCTACTCTCAAATGCTGGGGGCATGTCCGCTCTTAACTGTCAATTACAGCTACAGCCTGAATGGATGCTCCTAGTGTGTTACTAACGATACTGACAACTCGCAATGGAGCTGGTGAACTGATGCGAATGTGCTGTATTTATAGTTTTATGGGAGGGGCCATGGCTCTGTCTCTCCAGTCCGTCATCGAACCCCGTTTTTAACCACCCCCCAAAAAATCCTGAAGACAGAATTGGTGATAAACTGTCTAACGGTTTAACTTCACTATTTAGTACTACATAGTTCACAGTCTTTATAATGTGTTTCAACAATACATTTGTAACATTTAAAATGCTTTCAAAAACAATTCTCAGAATTGACTTTACATAGACGTTAAATCTAGCATATAATTAAAACAATAAGTGGGACCCGTGATGTTTTGCTTGACTCTAAAAGAGTTTATTAGGTAAACAGTCCTAATGCATCATTTGTATTATCAACGTGAATGTTAAAATCTCTGATAGTTAGCGCTTCATTAACAGGAACCAATAGGTCTGAGAGGAAATCTGCAAATTCTTTTAGGAAATCTGTATACTGGCCTGGTGGTCTATACACAGAAGCCAGAACAAGAGACATGATACACTCAAAAGAGTATTTAGGCCTAATTCTTAAAGGGATAGTTCACTTTGAAACACAATTTTGGTATGTTTTAGCTTACCTCAAGGGCATCCAAGATGTAAGTGTCTTTGTTTCTGCAGTAGTTTCAATTTTGATATTCTTAGCTCAAAGCGTTCATATCTGTCACTCATATGATGGAGGTCAAAGAGTATGCACGGAGAAGTCCAAATTAAACAATTACCCATCATAAGTACACACTGATGGTCTAAG
This sequence comes from Carassius auratus, assembly GCF_003368295.1. NCBI lineage: Eukaryota > Metazoa > Chordata > Actinopteri > Cypriniformes > Cyprinidae > Carassius > Carassius auratus. Next base: position 14,720,259 of record NC_039266.1, read on the forward strand.
ACACGAAACGAGCAGTTTTAGAAACACACGTACTCTGCTTGTTTCCAAATCATTACAGACACTTGAACCTAAAATAATCATTCATAAAATTCGAAAAGGTTGAAGCGAATTACAAAGTGTTCACAGTGGGCTGTGTTTACATTAATCTTGCATCATTAAAGCATTTTAAGATTAAGTGAAATGACATGACTCAACCGAATGCACAGGCATTATTCTTCATGAGCATTTGAGTGTGCGGATAAAAACTAAATTAGAGCGTTTAAATCTAAGCTCAGAATCGATTCCAGAGGAATCGCAATGCATTATGAAAATCTAAGAATCAATCCACAAATCAATTCTGCATCGATTTATCATCCCAGCCCTACAAAACTTACCATTATTTATTATGTTTCATTAAGTTTTGTTCATGCATCAAGTGAAAACAGCATCCATCGATTCTTAGGATTTACACTGAGATCACTATAACAATGAGAAACTATTAAAAATCGAAAAAAAGATTTCAACCCAGCCCCTTATTAGTAGTAGGGTCAGTTAGCTAGTGAAATAAATAAACAGTCCGTGCATTGAAATTCGCAACCACACTAATAATACATATATATACAATGAAATCTATCAAATAATATACACTGAGTGCATGTAAGATATATCTTACCTTACAAATAAATTATGGTCCAGGCGGCTGCTCGGATGCAAAATGGTAAGGAGATTCAGAAGAATGGTTCTTCTGGCGCTGCTTTTTTGAATTTGCACGTCCATTACCAAAGCCGCTTTACACCGCTCACTGTGCAGTAACATTAAACAGAACTATTTTGAATGGGTTAAACCTGTATCCTGTTTTCTGAGTAACATTGAGAACATCACTATATGAAGTTGCAGCACCGCCACCATGACCAGTCTGATGGGCTCATGCTTATAAAAGTAGCTTGATGGGGTAGACTTATTTAGACCAATATAATCATTTGGTTTTAGCCAGGTTTCAGTCAAGCAGAGGACATCAAATCTATTATCTGTGATCATTTCATTTGTGCTGCGCACAGTCTCGCTCAGGCTTATACTTCTGCCACAGCTTGCTGTTGTAACCCCCGTGTGCTGCATGACCACACTATTGCTCTTGTTGCCCTTATGATAGTGGGTATCATCGCATAAACATAGTGAATATGAGCACCAGGGAAACAGTAAGTGTGCACATTACCTTCAGCTAACATAACATGGATGTGCCAACAATGGAGTCCCTGGCAATCATAGCGTCGCGTTCTGTCTCTAGGAGGGGAGTGAAGCAGTTCTGGGTGGGGATCTCAAAGGCCGGAGGTGGTGGACGGGGAGAGGTCGTCTCCTGGGACCTGGTTTCACATCTTCCGTTGTGGGTGCACCCAAGGTCCGTGGTGTCCCGACGCCGGAGTGAAGGACATCTGGGAAGATCGCATACTTGGTGCACAGGGCCTGTGCAGTGAAACACATGGAGAAGAAGTGGTGGGAGTGTTAGTGGTGCGCTGTTTACTTACCCCTGGATGTTTCCAGCGTGGCTCTCCACTCTGTCAGCTGGCCCTACTTCTCCACCATCCACCACACAGACTGGATCTGCTTCTCCAGGGCCTCCAGGAACCATAGACTGTATAAAAACATGGACGTAGTGTCTGTGACGTCACCTGCAGACTCCTGAAGTGTGTTTTGAAGCTTAAAGTGTGCAGAACGGGCCGTCGCCATCTTGGCAGTGCGTCACCACGTGACTATCCCAGACAATCGAAAATGGGCAAAAAGGCAGGAGCTAGTTGCTGAAGCCACGCCCACAGTGGCAAACCACCTGTCACTCAAGTGACCACACCCTTAATTATGCAGAACTTTAAGGCTTAATATAATTTAAATGGATGAGTTATAAAAACAAATCACCCCCCTCACAGTTTGCTGTATAGACCAAAATAATTTTTTGCACCAGGCTGTAAACATGTTTTTTTCTGCTGTAAAGTTGGGCATTTTAAAATGGGGAGTCTATGGGACTGACTCCCTTTTGCAGCCAGCCTCCAGCGGCCAGTCGATGAATTGCAGTTTTAGTCACTTCCTTGTTGGCTTCACGAGAGAGTGGGAGGTTGACGCTCGGCTCAAACGTGTCTTTAATTAATACATTAATGCAAGTAATTAATGAAAAATGACAATGATCTGTAGGCTATTATGAGCTGAAATGTCATAGACACATTCTGGTGACACCCGAGACTTATATTAAATATTATAAAAAGGAGCATAATAAGCACACTGGAGCACTTTAAAGCTCCCTGAGGGTACCCAGACCCCAGTCTGAAAACCTTTTCCTGAGCAGTTTGTGCACATTGGGCTATATTGCAGGGTTGAGTGTTGTTAATGTGTAGTCTCTAGGGCTGTAACGATACACCAAACCCACAATTTGGTTTGTATCACGATTTTTGACCCACAGTACAATACAAACCTCAATATGGGGTTTTTATTAACCCTCTGGAGTCTAAGGGTATTTTTGGGACCTGGAGAAGTTTTGTCACGCCCTGACATTTGTGCTTTTTTCAGTTTCTTATAAATATCTAAATGGGTAAAGTCTAATCTTACTGTAATCAACACAAACTGGGCTATAATAATATGTGAAATGCATGTATGTACATGATTGTGTTTTTGAGAAAAAAAAATAGTGAAAAACTAAAAATGTTAAAACACTTGAACAAGGCAAAAAAAGAAAAAAGAAACACATAAAGAACAACGGTTCCCGGGATTTTTGAGAACTGGAGCTTGTAGCCTTGGATTTCTAAATTATGTGAAAGTAATCTTGTTTACTCACTCACAGAAAACAATATATTGATTTAAATTTTCTAAGACAATAAATTTCATATGCGAGTAGGCGTCAACTATCATGAATATCATCGTGATTTACAACTGAGAAGACAAAGGCCTGCATAATGAGCTGCATAACGAGCCATTCAGTCAGCTGTCAATGAGAGGGAAGGGTTACAAGAAAGAATGTAACCCTAACATTCTTATTATTATCATAATTATCATTATTATTATTAATGTTGAAAAGAGCTGAGAATATTTTTCAGGTTTTTTAGGGGGTATAAATTAAAAGAACACCATTTTTTGTTACATTTGTTACAGTTACATTTATTTGTTTCATTTATATTATTTACATCACGCTTTTGAATGATATAGTATTGCATATTGTTATTGAAACTTCATAATATTTCACTTAATTATATATTTAGTCAGGAATTATAGTTTGGAAAGTCTAACTAGTAAAATGTTTACACGTTATGTGAAAACTAATACAAGTATATAAATAAATATTAAGAGACTAACTCATGTTTATGATCTCTGCTGAATAGAGGACTTCATTCTTTTTTTTCTGAGGAAATCCATTTCTCAAATCCTCAACCATATCACATCTTTTTGGGGTGAATTATGTCTTATTCCTCTCATTGCGAAGCAAACAGTAAAATAAAAAGAACTTGAAGAACAGTCTCGCTGCTTTTTCTTCTGTGTGGGTGTATTTAAGCCGCTCGCTTCAGTTTGAATCTGAATAGCGCGTTCAGCGTTGGGGCGTGGTCACATTAGATATAATGAATATAATGAAATTGTTTTCATATGGATTACTTTATCACATAATAGTTTTTTTCGGCAGCACTTGTTTAGTTTAAAAGTAGACATGTCAAGCTTTCTATAGATATCTCTCTCATGTCTCTTCTTTGAGTATTCACAGAGTTACAGTTCATTTTAATGATGTGTTTGTACATGACGATCAGCGCAGACAAAGGCTGCAGACAGCACACCTTGTTTGTTATCTTTATTTTATAAGTGCACAAAGTTTTGATGTTATTATGTGTGTATCAAAAAAAAGGAAACCCTTTACAGATTCGATTGATGTATTACTCTTATCTGTACGATTAAAACTGAAAGTGTAATTTAAGTTCTTTTCGGGGTTATCAGGAGAAAATGACTCATAACATGTATCCGCGTTAATCGACTCCTTCAAACGTATTTTATAATGTTAACTTCAAATAATACGTATAGTAATTTAAAAATGTGTTAGCATTGGATCTGGACAGGAAGGATAACTCTAGGAGGGGTGTGTCGTGATTCTGCCTTCTCACATCGCAATACAGGTTCGTGGACCTGCGTATGGCGATTTCGATTTCATATCGCATATCGTTACAGCCCTAGTAGTCTCTCATGAAGTTAATCTGAGATTCTCTCATAATATGCTGAGCTAAACTTAAAAGTTTGGACTACAAAGTTACATTTATATTGGATACACACTTGTTACATGCTCATGTGCATAGTTCTGCATTCTAACCAGGCCTTTAATCAGAGAGGCAGCAGTAAAAGAAAATTCATTTTGTAAGTGTGAGAGTTTGAGAGAGTAGCTTTGATGGACCTTCTTTCTTCATAATGGATATGTGTAACATTAGTAGCTCTTGAATATTTAACTGGCTGACATACAAACTGACATTCCAGAAGCTATAATGCAGAGTTTTGCAATCTAGTTTCCAATTTTACTGTAATGTCAGGGGAGGTGTCTAAAGTATTATATGGGATTAGTGTGCGTGTGAGAGAGAAGGAAAGTCAAAAGTAGAAAGAATGGCACAAAAAGACAGAGAGGTGTATAGTTAAAATGAGGAAGTGTTTGGTAATTTGCTGTATCGTGTCGTGCTCTCGCCTAATTACACAGAGTGATCATGGGAAATGGGCTATAATGGATGTGTCTGTTTCCCTGTGAAAACTTAAGCAAGATCCTCACTCTTGGATTTTCTTTTTCCCACCTGTGTTTATGATTTCCTTGCCTCAAAGACATTAATGCAGCCTTAAAAAAAGGTTGATTAAAAAAAAAAAAAAAAGGTTGTGCAAGCAGTATGAGAGTCTTTGTGCCATAGCTGTCAAAGGGGTTAACGGGGGAGGAGGGGTATTTACAAATGTCATTGTAACTATTCAGATTAGTTAGAGGCTGAAAAATGGTTAAATAATGATTGATTTTGCCACATAAATGATAGAAAACTTATAACAAAAATGCATGATATAACTCAATTCAATTCAATTCAAGTTTATTTGTATAGCGCTTTTTACAATACAAATCGTTACAAAGCAACTTTACAGAAAATTATGTTTCTACAATATTTAGTAGTAGCTAGTAGTTTGTGCACATTTGACAGGATTTTAGAAAAAATAAAAATAATAATAATAATACAAGAGGTAGTCAGCTAGACGATGAACTATCAATATTATTAATTAAGTTATTATATGATGCAGTCACACATTTAGCAATAATTGTTAGTTCTGTTTGTTGATTCGGGGTTAGCATCATCTGAGGTCCTCTGAGGGTCAGCATCATCTTTTCTCAGGTGTTCTGGATCCAGACTGGAGCTTGTGTAAATCGCGAAACATAGAAACATAATAGAGACATCATTAGCATAGCTGCTGATCCAACAAAGTAAAATTAGTTTAACCCAAGCTAATGAATAAAAATGCACCTTTGATCAGATGCAAATACACTCACAATTTAAAAGATACATTATTCGTATGCTTGGCGAAAGAGATGTGTTTTTAATCTAGATTTAAACAGAGAGAGTGTGTCTGAACCCCGAACATTATCAGGAAGGCTATTCCAGAGTTTGGGAGCCAAATGTGAGAAAGCTCTACCTCCTTTAGTGGACTTTGCTATCCTAGGAACTACCAAAAGTCCGGCGTTTTGTGACCTTAGGGTGCGTGATGGGTTGTAGCATGGTAGAAGGCTAGTTAGGTATGCAGGAGCTAAACCATTTAGGGCCTTATAGGTAAGTAATGATAATTTGTAACTGATACGGAACTTAATAGGTAGCCAGTGCAGAGACTGTAAAATTGGGGTAATATGATCATATTTTCTTGACCTCGTAAGGACTATAGCTGCTGCATTTTGGACTACCTGTAGCTTGTTTATTGACGAAGCAGGACAACCACCTAGAAGTGCATTACAATAGTCCAGTCTAGAGGTCATGAATGCATGAACTAACTTTTCTGCATCAGAAACAGATAACATGTTTCGTAGCTTGGCAGTGTTTCTAAGATGGAAGAATGCAGTTTTTGTAACATTGGAAATATGATTTTCAAAAGACAAATTGCTGTCTAATATAACACCCAGATTTCTGACTGTAGAGGAAGTAACAGTACATCTGTCTGGTTGCAGATTGCAATCTACAAGATTCTGTGTAGTGTTTTTTGGTCCAATAATTAATATCTCTGTCTTATCCGAATTTAATTGGAGAAAATTATTTGTCATCCAATCTTTTACATTTTAAACACAATCTGTTAGCTTAGATTAATTGGGAAGTTTCATCTGGTCTCGTTGAGATATATAGCTGAGTATCATCAGCATAACAGTGGAAGCTAATTCCGTATTTTCTAATAATATTACCAAGGGGCAACATGTATATTGAAAATAGAAGGGGACTTAGGACGGATCCTTGTGGCACTCCATATTTTACTGATGATAAATGAGATTACTCCCCATTTAAGTAAACAAAATGGTAGCAATCGGACAGGTAGGATCTAAACCATCTTAGAGCCTGCCCTTGAATACCTGTATAGTTTTGTAATCGGTCTATGAGTATGTCATGATCTATGGTGTCGAACGCAGCACTAAGATCAAGTAAGACTAGAAATGAGATGCAGCCTTGATCTGACGCAAGGAGCAGGTCATTTGTAATTTTAACAAGTGCAGTTTCTGTGCTATGGTGGGGCCTAAAACCTGACTGAAATTCTTCATACAGATCATTTTTATGCAGGAAGGTGCTCAATTGAGCAGACACAACTTTTTCTAAAATTTTAGACATAAATGGAAGATTTGAAATAGGCCTATAATTTGCCAGTACACTAGGATCTAGTTTTGGTTTCTTAATAAGAGGCTTGATAACCGCCAGCTTGAATGGTTTTGGGATGTGACCTAAAGATAACGACGAGTTAATGATATTGAGAAGCGGTTCTTCGGCTACAGGTAACAACTCTTTCAGTAATTTAGTGGGTACAGGATCTAATAAACATGTTGTTGGTTTAGATACAGTGATACGTTTTTTTAGCTCTTCCTGTCCTATATTTGTAAAGCACTGCAGTTTATCTTTGGGTGCGATGGATGAAACTAAAGTGTTAGATGCTGTAGAATCTACATTCGTTATTGTATTTCTAATGTTATCTATTTTATCAGTGAAAAATTTCATAAAGTCATTACTATTTAATGTTGGTGGAATATTTGAATCAGGTGGCGTCTGGTAATTTGTTAACTTAGCCACTGTGCTAAATAAAAACCTTGTATTGTTTTGGTTATTTTCTATGAGTTTGTGGATATGCTCTGCCCTAGCAGTTTTTAGAGCCTGTCTATAGCTGGACATACTGTTTTTCCATGCAATTCTAAAAACTTCCAAGTTAGTTTTTCTCCATTTGCATTCAAGACTACGAGTTACTTTCTTGAGAGAGTGAGTATTACTGTTATACCATGGTACAGTACGTTTTTCTCTAACCTTTTTCAATTTGATCGGGGCAACAGCTTCTAATGTATTAGAGAAAATAGTGCCCATGTTGTCAGTAATTTCGTCTAATTCATGTGTATTTTTGGGTACAAATAGCAGTTGAGATAGATCAGGCAGGTTATTTGCTAATCTTTCTTTGTTGGCTGGAACAATAGTTCTGCCTAGACGGTATCGCTGCAAAATATAGTTAATATCAGTTATACGCAGCATGCACGATACAAGGAAATAGTCTGTAATATCATCGCTTTCAGGTACAATATCTATAGCAGTAAGATCGATTCCATGTGATATAATTAAATCTATTGTATGATTAAAACGATGAGTGGGCCCAGTGACATTTTGCTTGACTCCAAAGGAGTTTATTTGGTCAGTAAACGCAAGTCCTAATGTATCATTTGCATTATCAACGTGAATATTAAAATCTCCCATGAATATCGCCTTATCAACTGTAACTAGAAGGTCTGAGAGGAAATCTGCAAATTCTTTTAGGAATTCTGTATATGGTCCTGGTGGTCTATACACAGTAGCCAGAGCAAGAGATAGATTAGATTTCTTTTGCATGTCTGACAGAGTAACATTTAGCAGAAGTATTTCAAAAGAGTTAAACCTGTATCCTGTTTTCTGGGTAACATTGAGAATATCACTATATATTGTTGCAACACCTCCGCCACGACCAGTCTGACGGGGCTCATGCTTATAACAGTAGTTTGGTGGAGTAGACTCATTTAGACCAAAATAATCATTTGGTTTTAGCCAGGTTTCAGTCAAGCAGAGTACATCAAAACTATTATCTGTGATCATTTCATTTACAATAACTGCTTTTGGTGTTGAGTGATCTAATATTTATGAGCCCAAACTTTAAAAATTGTTTTTGTTCATTTACTTTACATTTTTCTGGTTTAATTACGATAAGATTTTTTCTAGATCCTACATTATATTTATATTTTGACCTCACTATTCGGGGAACAGACACAGTCTTAATCGTTTTTACAGCACAAGTACTTTTATCATTTAAGCGGGTGGAACAAAACTCATCATAATAGTTATCTGAGAATTGACTTACTAGTCACATAGAGCGAAGTGTCCTGGAGATGTTGTCAGAGAGAAGCTCCGCTCCGATTTTGCTGGGGTTCCGGATGGAGATCTCGAAGACAGGAGGGGGAGAAGTCGTTGCCCGGGACCCGGCTCGCGACCTCCGCTGTGGATGCACCCAGGGTCCGTGGTGTCCCGGCGTCGCAGTGAAGGACATCTGGGAAGATTGCGTCCTGGGAGTAGACGTGGTGGGACTGTTAACAGCACGCTGTATACTTACCCTGGACTTGTGAGCGTCAGCCCGGAATGATTCCAGCACGGCTCTCCGCTCTCTCAGCTGGGCCTGCCTCTCTTCCAGGTCGCGAATCTGCTTCCTCACGGCCTCGAGCTCGAGCTGCACAGAGTGGAGACATTCATCTGCCATTAAAGCAAGTAACAGTGAGTATAGCAGTGGTAATGTGTGTGAATAGAGTATTAGCAATGTAAGCGCAGTTAGCAGCAACCACGCTTGCTGATGCTAACGGGCTAAAAGCTAATAGCGGACCCGGGAGATCAAAATAAAACTAGTGATAGCAAGGCGCTCTGATTGTTTTTGTTGTAGAATACAATAGAGGATACAATACATACAATAGAGGATATATTCACACGTTATATAAACGGAAACAATGATATAATGTGATATATGTATAAAATTTATTTTTAAGTTAAAAATAGTCAATTAAAAGAATATAGTGACGGAGCTCAAACGCAGTACAGCCGCCAACAACAAACAGGAACCTGTTTAACCTGTTTAAATACATATAAACTAAACAATCAGGATATGGTGCCAATAAAATCCCAGAATAATATATATTGCCAGTATAATGTAACTTCCCATTTGTTTAGAGAGTGATGTTACAGACAAACAAACAGCAGGTCACTTTGAAATGTCAACAAGCAAGCTGGGCAGCCGTTGGGGATAATTGGTCCAATTCTCGAAGTAATAAGAAAGTTATAGAGGAGAAAGAGTAATCTATCTCTCAACGGAGTGTGTAAATCAGCAGGTATTGGGCCTTTGATTGAAATGCTTGTTTTTTTTTTTATTTTTTAAGGAATGATGCAGAAACTGAGGTGATTCTGTTTTTTCGTCATCTATTTTTATTGCCGTGTTTAAAAAAGGCTTTAAGTTGCCAGATCATTAATAAATACAATTTAGTCCAAAATGAAAGTGTACATGTTTCTAGGGGCTAGCTGCCCCTGAGAAAATAAACATTATAATACAGTATTCATGCAGCATCTGAAGTTTCTTTTTTTATATGGCATTTTTAAAGCACGGTTCCCCTCTGCCTCTACTGACCTTAAGTTTTCTGGCTGAGAGATCTGTGTGATAAACAACCCCTACAAAGTCCAAAGCTAAAATAAAGAAAAGGGATAAGGGTTTAACAAGTTTCAGATCAGATGATCTGAGATCTAATATGTGCGGTTCTTTTTAAATGTCACAGCCTAGTGTTTATTAACTGCTATGAAATACTTGAAGGATTTTTTATTCTCTCTATTTCTAAATTAGATGAAACAATTAAAGGTATTTTTTTTTCAGTTTACAATACTAGGCACTATGCATATGCATAATTGATTCATTTCAACATACAATATTACACACAGTTGAATCAGCCTGTTGCCTATTTTTTCAAGTTATTCCAGTTTACCAGTATTTTTCCATTTTTTTTGTAACAATTGTAGCCCTAAAAAAATCTGTAAAAATCTGTGAACAGTGAGACACTCCAACTGCTGTACGATGTGAATGTTATAACAGATAATTACAGAGCATTATGACTAAAGCTTTAGTGTAAGTCAAACAAATTTTGTAGCCCTTTTACCATCCTGCAGAGGTGTGATAACTCTAGAAACTATTGGATTACATAGACACACCCTCTCATTCACAATGTATCTACATATTTTCTTCTTCAAATGATGGTTTCCATTTGCTTGAGAAATCTTTTTCTTTTCTTGAACCTCAGTTGCTCCATATATTCTTCCTTCACACCCTTTTCTTTATTTCATTCACTTTTTACACTATGACAGTTGTCATATCTCATATCTGCATCTAAATATTCCTCCTTCACTGTGCCTGCCTATCTGTTTGTCAGTTCACTGTCTGTAGCTTTTTGCTGTTAATGGTGCTTGATACATATCTTTGACATTCTGATATCTTATTCTATTGTGGAGATGATTTCTATTAACTTTTCGTTTGGTACTACTGTGTTTTGGATACAATATGCATTTATTGCAGAAACATTTTTTAATATCTTACCAGTTCCAAGCTTTTGAACGCTAATGTATTCACAACGAATCATGAAGAAGCAGGTGAGCAACAAAAAAGGACAGCAGTTTGTAAGTGTTTTGCCTTGTTTTTCTCATTAAATTGCAGCGCAGTTGTCAGTGCTTGGAAACTTTATTTCACTTACAGTGTTTTACCGTTGTAAATACATGCTCAAGTCGCATTTATTCTCATGCTTGTCACGGGACTCCCCAGTTTCGGTTTGCTAAATAGTAAGGCATGGCCGAAGCCAGTGAAAGTACTTATTTACCTGTTTGGAAGCCCTTTTTAGAGGAAGCAGTTGAGCAACAGAAAAAGGACAACAGTTTGTAAGTGTTTTGCCTTGTTTTTCTCATTAGATTTCAGCGTGGTTGTCATGGCTAAGAAACTTTGTTTCACTTACTGTGTTTTACCGTGGTAAATACGTGCTCAGGTCACGTTTGTTCTCATGTTTGCCTATCGCGGGACTCCCCAATTTTGGTTTGCTAAACAGTAAGGCGTGGGGCCATCCCATTTCCTGGACTGTGCCCAGCTGGTGGAATGACCTCCCAATCTCAATTCTTTACCCATTTTTTAAAAGACATCTAAGGACACATCTTTTTCGCCAGCACTTGACCAACTAATACTAGCACTTACCTTTTCTTTTGTATTCTATTCTTAAAAAAAAAAAAAAAAGGAAAGAAAAGAAAAACACATACACATAACTGTGTTTTCTGCTAGACTAACGGAGACTTGTCATGGCACTTGTATACTGTTGTTGTTCTCTCGTTGGTCTGATTGCTTCTGTTGTTCTCATTTGTAAGTGGCTTTGGATAAAAGCATCTTTTAATTGATTAAATGTAAATGGATCTTAATATTTATAATTAGTGCGCTCTACTATAAATACCCGGATGTTGATTTTGACCTCCTTCAGAGGTTTTCAAGTTTTAGTATATCACTAAATGCAAGTAAGAGTTCATTTTCTCTTTAGTCCAATTTAATGTGCTTTAGGTGTCAGCATAACCGACAGGTATGTCTGTCGCTCCCTCTTTCTCACCTTCTCTCTTTCTTTTCCCTAGGTGAGATCCAGCATTACACTTTCTGTACCTCAGCATCTGAACTGACAATGCAAGTGTAGTGAAGAATATCAAAAAGTAAGAAATGAAAGATCAGAGAAAGAGAGGGAGGAGAGCCAAAGACATGAGGAAGGTGAGAGAATATGAATGAACAGTGAAGGCTGGGTGTTTGTGAACTGTGTGCATGAATGGTTTTGCAACAAAAGAATAAGCAGTTTAAATGGAAATTGAGTCCCTATTTGGATTTTGGGCAAAGACAGGTTTTTTTCCCCTTTGTGGCTTGAAATAGAGCAGGTTGTCTTAATAAAATTCTCAGTCTTGGTGTGGAATGAAAAGTTGTTTTAGTGCAGGAAAAGAAACAACAACAACAAAAAAACACTGCGACCAGACCAGATGCATAATTGATCTATATTTTAATTATAATTAATCTGTAATTAATTAAATGTATATTTCTTAATTTACCTAGAAAATCCTGACTAAGGCATCTTCACAATTCAGTGTAAAGAATTGCTCCCTAAAAATTGGTTTCAGATGCAGCTCAAATCTGCAAGCTGCAGTCTAATTGGCTGGCTGAAATTCAAGTCAAGCACAAAAGTTCACGGTGCTAGAATTGATGCTTCTTGGATTCCTAGTATTATATTTATATTATATAGTAATTTTAGATTTAGTTATTTTATGTGGGTTTTGTCCATTTTATTAGTTTATTTGCCATTTTTTATTAGTTATATTGTTTTTGTCAATAATTATCTTAAGAAATGTAAATATTTGTTAGCTTTATGTTTAAGCTTTAGAATGTTAGTACTTCACCTTTAAAGCATTTATTTCGGTTACTGTTGTTTCCAAGTCAGCTTTAAAAATTATTTAAACTTTTCTTCTAATATTTATTATTTTAGCCTTATTTCAATTTCTTGAGAGATACTTATTTAAAGATCTTGAGCCTAAGTCTAAGCCTTGAGTCTAAGTGGATGGTTCTCTGCCAGAATCATCTGCAATATGGGCCAGACTTTATTCTGAATATCTGACCATGTTTACTGCACTGACACGTTTCTGTAACAATGAATTCTCACCCTGACTTCTTTGAATCTCTATGGCAACAGGAGATCAGTTTGTGATCCTCAACTCAAGGGTACGTTAAAGAAAGTGAGGAAGTGCACTGATCTTATTTGTACTGAGAATGTGATAAATCCAAGAACTCAGTGCATAGGTTGAAATTACATGTGTAGATGAATGTAACCTGGGAGAATTGGGCCCGTACAGATTGAAAGAGCATTTGTGTGTGCGCATAAAATGTCGAATTGTTGTGGCTTTTCAGAAAAATATACTGATTTCCTCTACCTTCTGCACTGAATCATTTGATTCTAGGAAGACAAGTTTGGCATTCTTAGATGACTGTGTCTGACCCTGTTCAGTATTCTTCTGCATTTTCATTTGAAAGTTTTGACATACAGCCATCTCCATGCAGTCTTTTTGAATATCAGATTCAAGTTTTTGAATCTTCCAAAGAACTTTCAAATCAACCTTTTCTTCCCCAAATTTTTGTCTGATGGTTCTTTCTTTCTTTCTTTCTTTCTTTCTTTCTTTCTTTCTTTCTTTCTTTCTTTCTTTCTTTCTTTCTTTCTTTCTTTCTTTTATTTGTATGTACTTATGTATGTACTTATTCATTTATGTAATTTTATTTGAGGGCTTTTAAAAGTGTGTGCTGCCTTTGATGTTGTGGTTAATTTAATATATAGACATATATTATTATGGTTTAGAGTCATCAGCCATGCATCACTGTCATGACATTTGTGGCTCAGCTGATTGGTTCGGAAACAATTCTATGCATATATGGGGAAAAGACTGAATGAGCATGTTTAAATTCATAGGCATTAAGCTGTCTGTTTAATTAAACTGAGCTCATGTGCAAACACCCAACCAGTGGGTTTCAGTTGTTTAATCACTTTCTAAAATTTAAATAGGTGATTAAACAAAGCTGGAGCTTCATAATTAATCTGAATTTAATCCAAGTTACTATATTGTCTCTTATTAAACTATTTAAACACTCTTGAACAGTAAATATATATTTATATTACCAGAAGAGATTGGGCAAAACATAAATTAACTGTTCACAAATTAAGTCATTTTTAGACAATCCAAGTTTGTAATTTCTGCATGGCATTTTCGATATGAGAGCTGCATTTCTTTCTTTCTGATTTTGTGGTCATAAAGCAAGTCAAATTGCAGTCACAATTTATCAAAGATGATCAAAGCTTTTAAATTACAATTTATACAGAAGTGTTTTTAAACAGCTGCTGAGATTAAACAGAGCTTTGTCTACATCCAAATAATTCAAAGAATCTCTCTTACCGTCTCATGCCTTCTTTTAGTATTTATGATTAGTGCAGCTGAGCAGCTTAAATCCATTAAAGCACATTACAGAGCTATTGGATGAGATAATAACTTGGAATCAAGTAACCAATTTTGGCAATATTTTTTAGTTTGTTTCTGTGTAGTTGCTAGGGTGTTCTTGGTGGTTCCTAAGGTATTGCTATTTTGTTGCTAGGGTGTTTTGGATAGTTGTCTGGTGGTTTCTTCCCCAAGTTTAAACTCACCCTGAATTCAGTATATTGTGATCACTTCTTTTGTGAAAATGAAGTGTGCTGTATTGAATGAAATTTGTTTTGAATTCACACAATGCAGTACAGTGTACTTCAAATGTCAAAAGTATATTATAAAAACTGTATTTGCAAATTATATTAATGAAATAAAAGCCAACTTAAGTGTACTTAATGAGAGTACACTTTTATGTCTATACAAAAAGTGTCAAAGGAAAAGTTTATTTTAAGTAAATTAAATTATCGTGATGATATTATTTAGCTGTGCTTTAAAGAAGCATAATGTTCAGCTAATTGCATTTAATACAAATTGAAACTATGATTTTAATTCAATTTCAATTAAACTCCAATTATGTGTCCAAAAACATTACATTCAGTTTGCACTTACATAGAATTTTCTTTCTAAGTACACTACTTCTGTAATAAGTAGCCTACTCTTATTCAAAAAAAAAAAAAAAAAAAAAATAGTATGTTAAATGCACTTGTTTTCACAAGGGTTGGTTCAGGTCAGTGCCTGTGTATAGATTTATTTTTTTTTTTTCTATTATATTTTTTTAATTCCACTAGCAGATCTTTGTGATAGCAGTTACCAGATCTACCATCTAAAATTGCAGGCACCCTATCCTGTATTCATTTTCTTGTACTGTTGCCAAATTATGGGATTCAATCTGCAGGTGGTGCTGTTGTGTGGATAATCAGATTAGTCTCTCTCTCTCTCTCTCTCTCTCTCTCTGTTGTCATACAAAATATGTGCATTTTATTTTTGGGACTGATGTGAATGTGTACATAGCAAATACATGTAATGCAGACATATATAGTTATACTGTTGAAAATGTTCATGTCCCTTGCTAAAATGTACTATTATACAATTGTACTTATCGCAAAATTTGCATATCAAAGTACTCCATATATTATTTTGGTATTTTTAGTTAGTGAACTTTAAGCTTGTATGTGAAAATACATTTAACTTATTTTATGATGTGATGAAGATTGTATTTGTGGGTGGACTGATTTATGCTCTGGCTGTTTTTTTATGAGTGTTTTTTTTTTTTTTTTTTTTTTTTTTTTTGTAATTGTGTAATGTCATTTAACTGTGGTTTGGCTGTGATTCACATTGAGGATCTGCATTCCAAAATAATGATATCACTCCTGTGTAATTCAAAGGAAGACTATAAGAATCACAGCAGATAAAACTGAAAAAAATTAATTGTTCTGGCTGACATCAGCTTTCTAAAAAAAAAAAAAAATAATAATAATAATACATATATATATATATATATATATATATATATATATATATATATATATATATATATATATATATATATATATATACTCACTCTTTCAAACTTTTGTGTTCAAGAGGGTAAGTCACACAGGTCTGGGAAGACATGGAAGTGAATAAATTATGATAATATTATCAGTTTTGGGTTTCAACTTATATTGCATAACCTTTTCCTTCATTGTTAAGGAAAAGAGCAGCATCAGGAACATTCAGCAAAATATGTTTGTATTTTACTAAAGAAAGTCAGATATGAGTGTGAGTAAATTACAACCTAATTTTCATTATTTGATTAACTGTTCCTTTAAATTTAGTACCAAGTTAGCATAAGTTTAAATGAGTGTCAATGAAGGACTTAAGTGTGGCTACACACTCTGAAGTGGTTTTGGCTCAGGGTGCTAAGGTCCTCACTGGGGTGAAGTAATCTTCTCCAGTCCGTCGCCTGCTGAGCTCCGCAAGGAATTTATTGATGAGGAAGCAGCATATGTGTGCAGGCTTCCTTGCAGATGCATTATTATGTGGCTGAATTTATACTTGAGTCAAGATTGGCAAGAAAATATAGAAAAGAAATGGAAAAAAGGAGTGAAGCCAAGTGAGCTGTGAGAAAAGGACCCAATGAGACACGCTTAGAGCTGCCATGATAAGCTTGACTTGCACTCACTGCCCTCGGCATGTGCTGCCTGAGATAAATTTCTCAGTGTGGCCATATGTGCAAAACCAGTGTTTGATTGTCTTGAATTGTTAATGTGCTCTCTGGCATTCTCTCTGTAAGTTTAGTGCTGGGCCTGGGGGTGGGGAGAGTGAATACATGAATTCAGTAATAATGGTGTCTGAAATGGACTCTGGAGCTGATTTGTTTCTATTCAAGTGCCATTAAAAGAAATCCCCTAAAACCATGTTGACCCTATCCTGCCTCTATTACAGTGGCCAGAGAGCCCTATAGGACTTCTGCACCTGTCATATTTAAAGGGGTCATATGATGCTGCTAAAAAGATCATTATTTGGTGTATTTGGTGTAATGAAATGTGTTTATGCGATTTTTATGTTAAAAAACACATTATTTTCCACATACCGTACATTTATTGTTTCTCATCTATGCCCCACCTTCTGAAACGCATCTATTTTTACAAGGCTCATTGTTCTGAAAAGTGAGGTGTGCTGTGATTGGCCAGCTATCCAGTGCATTGTCATTTGCCGAATACCTCAAGCGTGTGACGCAAATGTTATGCCCCTTAACATATTGTGATGCCTTGTCTGGCCGGAGCAAAGAGACATAAGCATTAAAACCCATTATAAACGTGACATAAACATAATTTCTAGTCATGTCCTCCTTTGGAAGGCCATACAAAGTAGTTTCGCTTTCTCAGCGAAACAGCGTCACACACCGCGGCCTTAAATGATAGGAGGCCAGAGGCCTAGATTGAGCCACGGCCTAGATTGAGCGGAGGCCAGCTTGAATGAGCAGAGGCGAGCAGGCTTGAGAACGCCGCGGTCGGTGGATTGTATGAAGAAGCATCCGGCGGGCTTGCGGCAACCACATGTGACAACCCCCGGCTTGACTCCACTTCGTCCCCAGCGAAAGCCGATCTGGCAATCCAAAGCGCAAAGTTGATGTATTTCGTCAGCGACCAGCATGGATTAGCTCCAGGCATGACGAAGTGGATATCATCCTTTTTGGAAGGCCAAACATATTAGTTTCGCTTTCACAACCAAACACACAGCATCTATACAACATGGTGGCGGCGGCAACAACAATATTACAATGAGAATAAAAGGTACACCTTCTTTCTTTGCATGAACATCTGGGTAGCGTTATGCAAATCTTCCCACATAGTGACGTAAAAATTTGGGGGTGTTTTAGAATGAGCCGTTTTAGGGGGCTGTTGATGAGCCTTAGCTTTTATGAGGAATATATCATTGGATTAGAGACTTTAGGCTTTGCAACTACACAGATCTTCTTTGTGCACCAAGAGCTTGTAACACAAAAAAGGAAAAATTGAAATCGCATCATATGACCCCTTTAAACTACCTGTATTCATGTTTTTTTGTTTTCCTCCTTGTTTGTAAGAAGTCAACAGCTGGTCACTAATTTACTGAGAAGGCCATATGGCCATATGACATATTATATAAGACTATCACTGCTGATGGACAGCAGAGCAAGGCAAGGCAAGTTTATTTATAAAGTACACAATGGTTATTCAAAGTGCTTTTCATAGAATAAATTAAAATAATAATGAAGAAAAATAATAACAAGAATAAAACAAGCAATTTTAAAACTTTTAAAATTATAAACATTTTTTGGTAACACTTTAGAATACTGTTTCTTACTTACTACATAACTAATAATATAACTAATAACTAATAAGGAATTATTGAAGAACTAACAGGTGATTATTCATTAACACTTAACTCACTACTGTTAACTATTAAGGAATATGTGTTAATTAATCAGTATGTAATATAATTTTATGATTATGTTAAGTAACAGTTATGATTGTTAAGTAACAGTGTTTTGTAAGAAATCAGCTTCCAATAGGAACCCCACCATGACTCCAGTGCCTTACAATAACCTTAGTTTTTATATTTTATATACAGTACTGTATGTGTGCCTCATCAGCATATACCACATTACCATTAATTCAATTTCTTTATGTAAGGCAAAGCCTGAGGAAAAGTGAAAATACAGGTATCCAATTTGTAATTAATAAAGAATTATAAAATAATTCTGCAGTACTTATTTTGAACCTGAAACATTAAGTCTATTTTAAAGTGAAAATGCTGAGAACCCATTAGTAATTAATAAATAATTATTAGATAATTCCTCAAGAATTACTTAGAATTTGAAACTATTCTAAAGTGAAAACATAGGGAACCCATTAGTAATTAATAATTAATTATCAAATAATTCTGCAGGACTTATTTTGAACCTGAAACATTAAGCCTATTTTAAAGTGAAAATGCTGAGAACCCATTAGTAATTAATAAAGAATTATCAGATAAAGTTAAACATTTAGAAGCAAACAAAATCCATATTTCATTTCCAATATAAGCTAATAAGTGGGCTGTAACAAAGTTGCTACCGTAGTAGTACTTTATACTTGTCCTTTTACTCAAGTAATTTTGAAAATGAATAGGCCTACTTATAATTTTACTGGAGTAATATTTTATTGGGGTATCTGTGATTATTTGCGTATAAATGTTCATTCGTAGTTATTTCATAGTTATATTTCTTGAACCTTAACTAGTAGATAATTAATAGTAGTTCTTCTGGAGGTATGATAAAATATATTAGTTACTGATTAGCTAACTGTTACTTAACTTAATCATAAAATTATATTACATACTGATTAGTTAACACATCTTTCTTAGTAGTTAACAGTAGTGAGTTAAGTGTTAATGAATAATCACCTGTTAGTTCTTCAATTACTTATTAGTTATGTAGTAAGAAAGAAACAGTATTCTAAAGTGTTACCCATTTTTTTACTTATTTAAAATGAATTTAAAACAGTAAGAAAATGATTTTATATAAAATAAAATAAAAAACAGTGAAAATATAGTGCAATCAGTTCGGACAGTGCTCATTCAATAAATGCACAGCTAAACAGATTTTTAGTCTAGTTTTAAGTCTAGATTTAAATGTGACTAGTGTTTTAGCACATCTGATCTCTTCTGGAAGCTGATTCCAACTGCGGGCGACATAGTAACTAAAGGCAGACTCCCCTTGTTTTGTGTGAACCCTTGGTATTTCTAACTGACTTGATCCTAATGATCTGAGTGGTCTGTTAGGCTTATATTCAGTGAGCATATCTGAAATATATTTCGGTCCTAGGTCATTTAGTAACTTATATACGAGTAAAAGTACTTTAAAATCAATCCTAAATGTAACTGGAAGCCAGTGTAAGGACCTGAGGACTGGTGTGATATCCTCGGATTTTCTGGTTTTAGTCAGAATCCTGGCAACAGAGTTCTGGGTGAGCTGCAGCTGTCTAATGGTCTTTTTGGGAAGTCCGGTGAGGATCCCATTACAATAGTCCACCCTGCTGGTGATGAAGGCATGAATTAAGTCTCGACTTGAAACAAAACATCTAATTCTAGCAATGTTTTTTTAAATGATAGTATGCTGATTTAGTTATTACTTTGACATGACTACTGAAACTAAGGTCTGTCTCCAGAATCACACCAAGGTTCCTGACTTGATTTTTAGTTGTTTGACCCCTAGAGTCAAGGTATGCATTCACCTTGAACACTTCATCTTTCTTTCCAAATGCAATGAGTTTTTTCCTTGTTTAACTGAAGAAAGTTCTGGCACATCCAACTATTAATTTCATCAATGCATTGGCAGAGGGAGTCAATGGGGCTGTAGTCATTTGGAGATAAGGCTAGGTAAATTTGGGTATCATCGGCATAGCTGTGATAGGCAATTTGGTTCTTTCTCATTATTTGACTTAATGGGAGCATATACAGGCTAAACAAGAGCGGTGCAAGAATTGACCCTTGTGGGACTCCGCATGTTATGGAAGTCCACTTAGACTTATGCTCTCCTATACTCACATAATAGCCTCTCCTTTCTAAGTATGACCTGAAACCATTTGAGAACCATCCCAGAAAGCCTGACCCAGTTTTCCAGTCTCTCTAGTAGTATGTTATGATCGACAGTGTCAAACACAGCACTGAGATCTAGCAATACCAGCACCGATATTTTGCCAGAGTCACAATTTAAGCGAATATCATTTATTATCTTAATGAGTGCTGTCTCTGTGCTGCGATGCGGTCGAAAACCAGATTGAAAATTGTCCAGGTACAGTTTAAGTATCTGTTCAGCTGAGTTTAAGTATTTGTTCAGCTGATTAAAAACTACATTTTCTATAATTTTGCCTATAAAATGAAGATTAGATATTGGTCTAAAATTGCTCAAAATGGTGTTATCAAGATTGAGAAGGATGCAAACTCATTGCATTTGCTTTCTGAGAGCATTTCACTGGGAATCTGACTTGGGGGGTTTGACAGTCTCTCAACAGTGGCAAAAAGAGTACAAGTGTTATTTAAGTTACTGTTTATAAGGTTTGAGAAGAAATTCTGTCTAGCTGTGGCTAGTTTCACATTAAAAGCATGAAGGCTGTCTTTATAGATGCTAGTGAATTTCAAGTTTTGTCTTCCGCCACATCCGCTCTGCTTTTCTGTATTGTCTTTTCATAGTCTGAACTGCTGTTGATCTTCTCCAAACGGATTTCTTTCTGTTTGTTTTCTCACTGACTATTATTGGAGCAATATCATCAATAACATTCTTAACCTTTGAGTTAAAGGAATCAAGGAGAGTATCAACAGAGTCTGCAGAAATGCTTGGTGAAAAACTGAAATAGAGAAAGCTACAGGCACACTGGGTTCCCGCTTGTTCTGTAGGCATTTGTGAATGTTGCTGTTATTATAGCGGGGACCCGACCCATATCACTGAGAGTTGCTATAAGTTGTTTTTGGTTCACCTTCAGTAGACAGAGGGTTTGGGCCCTGGCGTTGAGGCAGTGGTCGAAGAGCTCTTGCAGGAGCAGGGACCACAGGCTTTGGTGATTGTGGGGCCAGCCGTTTTTTTGTTGATATCTGCGGGCTTGCAGCAAATGAGTGAGAGAGTTTAGTGCCAACATACACCAATTTCTCCGTTTTCTGTGAAAAGCACAGAAGCACAGAAAATGATGGAGAAAGGGATAATGTGTCTGGTGTCTCTGGTGTTTCCGGTGGCTGGGATATGTTGTCCTGGCTTCCCTGGCTGTTTTCCAGAAAGTTATCCCGGGGTGCTGAATCTTGTAGCCGTTTTGAAACATCACAGTCAGTCTGTGTGGAGCTCTGTGGGCAGGGCTCAGCCAGGATAGTGTCTATCAGCAGTGCTTGTTTTGGCTGCATGGTGTTATCAGTGTCCTTGTGGGATATGTCAACCACATGATGACTCGGACCCGGTGTGTGTGTGCTGAATGGATTGACACACTCTGCTGAAGGATGATGGAGGGAAAAGTAGATATTGTCCTTAAACACTCTAGCACCAAGTTTGTTTGGGTGGAGGCCATCCGGTTAAAACAGTTGTCTATGGCCCCAGAAAAGATTGAAGTTGTCGATGAAATTCTCTCCTTTTATATTACAAGTTCTTTGCAGCCATGTGTTCAGCCCAAGCAACCGTGAAAACATATTTGTTCCACTTGCTGGGAGTGGTACACTTATGAATGAATGAACTTTAAGTCTTCGAAGTGTTTCAAAGAGTTTACTGAAGTCCTTCTTAAGGAGTTCTGACTGCTCTTTCCAAATATCATTCTTCCCCACATGGATGATGATTCAATTTGCAGTCTTTTGCTTCATTAGAATGTTCCGAAGTTCCTTGTTCACATTAGAGACGGTTGCTTGAGGAAGGCAGCATGTTGTTGTAGTCCTGCTATGGATGTTTCAGATAACAGTCACCCACTATCAGAGTCCTTGGCTCGGCTGCGCTCTGAGCTGAATGCTACTGTCTGCTCGACCTTGAGTGCCTGTTAGTAGCGGTGTTAGCTGCTGGCTGATCCAATAGATGTTTAATCACATTTGGGGATTCCTCACCCACAAGAATGAGTCAAAACATAGAATGTGTTCAGCATCCACCCTGATGATGCGAGAGCAGCCATATTGTGCCAGAATGCCCACCACACACCAGCTTATTGGTGGAGAGGAGACAGAGTAATGAAGCCAAACAGCAGATATGGGGATGGTTAGGAGGCCAATGGGCGAATTTGGCCAGGATGCCAAGGACATCCTGGGATTTTTAATGACCATAGAGAGTCAGGACTTCAGTTTAAACCCTCTGAGGTCTAAGGGTATTTTTGGGGCCTGGAGAAGTTTTGTCATGCCCTGACGTGTGCTTTTTTTCAGTTGCTTATAAACATCTAAATGGCGAAGGTCTAATATCACTGTAATCAGCACAAACTGGGCTATAATCATTTGTGAGCAGCATGTATGTACATTATTGTGTTTTTGAGAAAACAATGGTTATGTGTGGTTAGTGAAAAACAAAAAATTGTAAATCACTTGAATAAGGCCATAAAACACATACAAGAACATTGGTTCCCGAGACTTTTGAGAACTGGATCTTGTAGCCTAGAATTTTTCTTTCTAACTTATGTGAAAATCATCTTGTTTACTCACTCACAGGAAACAATATATTGATTAAAATGTTCTAAGAGAGTTTTTGTTTGTAAAAGTCATAGGCGAGTAGGCATCAACTATCATGAAAATCATAGTGATTTACACCTGAGAAGACAAAGGTCCACCTAATAAGCTGCATAATGAGCCATTCAGTCAGTTGTGTGACTGAGAGGGAAGAGTTACAAGAAAGAATGTGAGAACAAAATAAATGTATATATTTTTATGTTTGTAGTCTATTTAGAATATAGTTCATTATTAGGGATGCACCGGTTGACTGGCCATAAATCGTTTTTTGGTCTTTTTTCGGCCGATTTTTCCGGAAGTGCGCCCGCGTGCACATACTACATTTTAATCATTCTCTATGTCATTTGTGTGGAAGTATTTCAAAATCTGTGCACATGGCACGGACAGCCATTTAGCGTTGGAAGTGCAGAGCTTCATGTCTGAGGCACAGATAGCAGGAAGCGATCAGACGCTGGTGTACTGGCGAACAAATAAGAGTCCCTTTCCTGCACGCACTAAAGCTGCGCGAGCGCATACTGTACCGGTCCGTGCCCTGAACACGAGCAGACAGTGAAGAGATGTTCAGATCAGAGATGTATAGTAACGAAGTAGAACTACTTCACTACTGTACTTAAGTACTAAAAGGTGGTATCTGTACTTTACTAGAGTATTATTTTTTTCTCCTACTTCCACTTTTACTTCAGTACATATTTTCGCTGAGTTTATTACTTTTACTCCGAAATTTTTTTATGTGCTGCATCGTTACTCGTTACAATTATAAAAATGTTACGAATCATTCCATTACAAACCACTGCCAGAAATGTAGATGGCATGGCAGGTTTGATGAAGCTGGCACATCATTGAGCGAATCAAGTTATTAAGAAGACTGCGCATGCTGACTGAACTGCTGTGAAGAGAGAAGTGATCACCGAGCCGAGCCAGATAATGACTCGTTCACGAGTCAAGAACCGGTTGCATCGGTTCTCGGATGACCAGTAACGTTAGTTCTTTCTGACAGTTCGATTCAATAAACCAGTTGAAGAAAACAGTTCACCGATTCTTTTGCGCTCGACGCAATGGCGTCATTGGCGTTGACTGCACCTGGGCTCATAACATTAACAAAGAATTAGTTCAGAATCAATCACCAAAAGAATCATTTCGATTCAGATGCTCTGTGTGTCGGTTTGCTTCACGCTAAATCACACATGCGCAGTATCATCAGCTCCTCGGTTCCCGAATCGGACGCGTCTGACAGAAACGGTTCTTGACTCGTGAACGAGTCATTATCTGGCTCGGCTCGGTGTTCATCTTCAGTTCTCTCTTCACAGCAGTTCAGTCAGTGTACTGTTTGATTCAATGAATTACTCCGGGATATTGGTTTGTTTTAACTCAGAGGGAGTGTAAGACACATTAAACAAGTTAACAGCTTAATTCATCTGTGGATTAATGCTTATTGGAGACGCGAACCGTTTAAAAACGATTCAGTTCAATTTGGTGAACTGTTTCAAAAAGATCCGGTTACATCGAATGATTCGTTCGTGAACCGGATATCACAAACTGCTTTGTTTTTAACTGTCTTACAACAGACATGGAAGAGTAGACAATGCTGAATAAAGTCATAGTTTTTTGTTATTTTTTGGACCAAAATGCATTTTTGATGCTTCAAAAAATGCTAAATGACCCTCTGATGTCTTACGGGTTTGAAACAACATGAGGGTAAGTTATTAATGACATAATTTTGCAAATTGGGCTAACTAACCCTAGTAACCGTTTTTTGTTTACAAGAAGTTACAGTCAAAGGAATTGTTATTGTCCTTTAGCTTAATCATTTGAAATAGTAAAAACAATATGTTCAAACTTTTGACTACTTTCTTTAATAGCTAAATAACACAATACTTCTACTTTTACTTTCAGTACTTGAGTAGTAAATTTTAAAATAGACTACTTGCAATACTTAAGTACAAAAAATGTTGAATACTTTAGTACTTCTACTTAAGTGTTTTAATATTTTATTAATTGGACACAAAAAGGTTGTTTTACCAGAGAAAGACACACAGAGTGAGGAAAGGAATGAACAACCACCATCTAACCAGACTGCAGATTCACTTTTGCATTACTGTAATAAATAAAAATTGACATATGATGCGCTCTCATGGTCACAAACAGTCACTCACCCTGTTCTAAGTCATAGACAGTTAGAATATTGAATCTGAAGTCTACATGCTGTATGTTGTTCTTATGCCTTCACTTAGGCTTGAATCTGGCAACTCTGCCATAAAATCCAGATCAGTGGAGTGCTGCAGTGATGTTTGACCTTTGTAAGTTTCTCCGATCTCCATAATATGCTAGCTTCTCCCATCTCCATATAAAGTCATGGAGCTTAACCAGAGTGATTATCAGCTTTTTGGTCACCACTCTAACCCTAGCTCATTAACACTTTATTATATAATGTTTAATTAATTATTAATTAATATATATTCACATATCAAGAGATATGAGATAATGTGCTTGTTAATGTTAACTAATGAACTTATTAAACATGACCAAATGGTTAACAGATCATTATTTAATGTAAAATGAAATGCTTACAAATGCCATTTAAGTTAAACTGGAAATAATAATAATAACAATAACAAATCTTCAAATGATATATCGTTTACAATGATTAAAAGCTTCTCTTATAAATAATTAACAAACATTATGTAATGCGTAATGGATCATTAGTTAATGTATACAAACGTCATTAAACTTTCAATGCATTTTAAAAATCTATAAAATTATTTTGACAGATTATACAATATTTATTTAGTTTACTTGTTAAATGTACTTTTGAATGCTTACAAATGTCATAAACTTCACTTAACATATTAGATAATGCTAATTTTTACATTTTCAAATGTTGTGAAAATTTAGCTTAATTAGTCATTTTAAGCACTTCACAAAATATTCATGTTAATATATTCATTAACTAATAATTATAGCCTGTAAAGGTATATATTTGGTCTTCATTTGTTGTGTAGACTTCTTCTGTTTGCACATCTTAAATCCTTTATTAATTATTTGTTAATGTTTTTACAGTACCCTATCTAAAGTAGAAACAATTCATCAATTGTAAAGGTTTATAATTATAAACATTTACTAATTTTTTGTATCTTTATTGGCACTTGACCTTTAGCTACTTAATATTTGTTTAAATGGTGGTTAGTTAAGTTTAGCTAAATGTAAAGATATATCACACATTGCAATTTGGGTGCAAAACATGTTTTTATCACCCCAACACTTATATTATACTACTGTGTATCATTAAACAGAATATACTTTAAGTCATACATCAACAGGAGGGGGGAAAACAAATTTCCAAGAAAATACTTTTTCAAATAATTTATCATTTATCAGAACAATGCAATATAAACATACTGAATTGTGTTTACTTATAGTAATTATAATATAATCAAATTGAACCCTGGAACCTGCCTTCCAACTAAAAACATTATCATATTGTTTGTGCAAGCAAGTCCCAGGCACTCCAAGTGGCTGAAGAGAATGGTCCTGTGTGATATTAATTCTGCCTCTGACTAGGCCAGAATGAGCCAGTTGTTGAGGTAATTGAGAATCTGTCTCAGGGGAGAGAGCTGCATCCATGGACTTAAAACTTAAAAGTGCAAGGGGGCCAGGGACAGCCCAAAGGGAATGGCTGTGTTTATTGATAAGCCACTCTCTTGAATGCAATAAATGCATGAATTGCCTGTGCCGGGGGGCTATCTGGATGTGAAAGTATGCATCCTTCATGTCCAGAGAAAAGAACCAGTCTCCTGAGCGGATTTGCACAATGATCTGTTTCAGTGTGATCATCCTGAATTACTTTTCAAAACACATTTCCCTCTATACCCGGAGTTGAATGGGGTGTCAAGAGGTCTATGAGAGGTTGCCTGAGGGGCGGTCTGGCCATAGTGAGATCTGACCCCATCCTTTTCCTATCTCGCAGATCATAATGATGCCTGAGGCACCGGGTCCAATGCAATCTTGGGTTGGGGTCCCTGGTGCTTAGGAAGAGGGTAGTGCTTGGCTGAGCGAGAGCGCCCTGTGTCTGCTGTGCCTTAGTGGGCTGAACGGTGGGGGTGTCAGGTGCTGGCTTCATGGGCTGCAGAGTCAGCGCAGACTTGGGGCGTGCAGAGGTAGCAGCGGAGCTGGAGCGCTTAGGCAGCTTGGGATGATTTCTGTGCCTCCATGAGGTACTCATTGAATCTTTCAAGCACCGGGCCGAAGAGACCTTTGGGAGAGACTGGAGCATCAAGGAAAGGGATCTTATCCCTGTCCTTTATCCGTGTCTGTGGCGAGTGGGGCGGGGCCGAGGGACGTGGGAACAAGGAGTGAGGCCGGCGGAATGATTGGGAAATCAGCGACACCTGCGACCCACCGCCAGTTTTGAGTCCCACGTAGGAGATGGAAGTATATAAAACTGGAGCGACGACAATGAAGGACGAGAGAGGACCAGGCCTGGACTTTTAGTTGTGTTTGCTTTTTATTTTCGCGCATCAGTCGTCTATGAGGGGCTGATGTGCTGTTTTGTTTATTTTGTGATTATTAAAGTTTCATTTGATTGTACGCCGGTTCCTGCCTCCTTCTTCCCGATGAATACGAAGGTTTTATTATTACAGTGGTGCCGAAACCTGGGAGAAGGAGGGACGCGCTGCTGAAGATCCCTCGCCGCTGTGGTGAATCCGCGGTGCCATCGAGCTGGTGAGGAGTGTGCCACCATGGATTCTCGCGGCGGTGGGCTAGAGCGAGTTGCCGGGGACAGGCCGTCTGCCGAGGGCCGTCCAGTGCCACCACCAGGCACCACGGAGGAGATCACCCAGTTGCGACACCTAGGAGATGGAAGGATATAAAACTGGAGCGACGACAATGAAGGACGAGAGAGGACCAGGCCTGGACTTTTAGTTGTGTTTGCTTTTTATTTTCGTGCATCAGTCGTCCGTGAGGGGCTGATGCGCCGTTTTATGTTTATTTTGGATTATTAAAATGACGTTTGATTGTGCGCCGGTTCCCGCCTCCTCCTTCCTGATGATTATGGAGTTTTTATTATTACAGCGTCCTTGATCTCTGTTAGTGTCAGTCACAAATGGCAATTGAGCACCACAAGGATGGAGTGATGGTCTTGGTTGGACTCATCAGAGGCTGCGATGATCTTGGCCTGAAAGGCCATGGGCGGGCAGAGGTGCGCGGCCACTCTAAAACCAGCACTTCGACTGCTTTGGAGAGGATACGGAGAAGCTTGGCATCCATCCTGTTTTTGGTGTTTCTGGACATGGATAATGGCGAGGGGGCGGGGTCAGTCACAGAGTCACAGAGCTCCTCTGCATACTATGCTGTCATCAAGCATCTCGTCCTCACTTCCCCCAAATGAGATAAGGTTGCTCACATCAGCAGAGGGACGCTGATCAGACTGGGAGGAAAGGACGGGAGAATACTCTCTCTGGGGTGAGAGTGAGGCATGCGGGATCTGGGCTGACGTGGGCTCGCAACCGGACACTTGAGCCCTCTGTCCCATTGTTTTTTCCTCCCAGGTCCCTGGGATGAAGAAAACGGGGGGCGTGAAGGGTGGAGTCGCTCTCTGAAAAGAAAGTGATACGTGAGCAAAGAAAAGCAAGACTAAAATTCTCACATTGGGAACAAATAGCGCTGCTGCATCACTGGAGTGGGCGAGAAGCAGGACAGCAAAGCAGAGAGATCCCATTTCTAGCTGCGAAGGCTTGTTTGTCAACAGCGAGCAGCTTCGGATCAGCATAGAGACGTAGAGTCCATGCTGAAGCAGAAGAAATCTGAGAATCCTGTGGCGAATGCCCATTTAAATATGCAGATGCCCCACCCATTCTTGCAGGCTTTGGCAGGCTTCGTCACCATAGGCTCGTGCAGCTCCGCTACCTGCCGTTGGTTAGTTTTTAATACACTGCGCAAACTAATGGCTGTGCAGTTTCACTGCGTGAATGAAAAAGGGCTTCAGTTCAGGAGAGAAAATGCTTTTTCTCAAATGCGTCTAGCAAGACGAGGTACCAGTGTAATATTGAAAGGGTATTAATGATCAGTTAAGACTTACATAATGTTTGTTGATGATTTATTAATGAAAGTTTACATAATATAAAGTGTTACCCAAAGCCCTTCTTTAATTGTTCAATTTGGTCAGGGGCACAACACTAGGAAAAGTTCTTATTGGCACAACATCCAGCTGCAAAATGTACAATTTACCTGAGGGAAGACATATTCCACCATTGTTATTGAATGTAGTTAAATATAGACCCACACTCTGTGTTCTCTTTCATTAAAATAATGTTCATTTTCATGCATACATTTATTTATTTATTTATGCATTTCTGTATTTATTGCTTCATATATTTCTTCATTAATTAATTATTATTATAATTTTTTTCATTTATTTTTTTAATTTATACTTAAGTATTTTCTTGTCCTCCATAATACATGACTACATGGTTTCAATAATATTTTAATAATATTTAAAGCAATAATCAAGCAATAATATTTTAGCCATTGTTTAAAATGTGCTTAATTGAATGACATCTCATAGACGTACAACTGTGCTTTCAAATGTATTGACTTATGTTTGTAATTTCACATTATATCCACCTCCTAAATTATTACATCTATACGTGCAGGCACAATTCCATAGTGGTAAAATTTACTTGTGTAAAGTGCATGACATTTTTTGTACGACGGATGAGGATTTAACTGAGGAATTCTCTTTGAAGAAGAGCAGGAGAAGCCCTTTTAGTGGTGAGTGATATTTAATTAATTTTATTTGCTGGGCTATTTCTGATTTGTAAGATTATAGATTGAGAATATTGTTTAATGTATGTGAATTATTTTTAACCTACTATGTGATAATGAAGTGTGCATTGTGTTTGTTTATTTTTATTTCACGAGTGCGCTTTGATTTCATAACATGCAACTTTTATATGCAGCTTATTCATTAAATGTAACCGGCATTTAGCTCTGCAAGCTGGTAATTTGACTTCATGGCTTATGGCATAGGTTTTGCTCTGACATGTAATTTCAGCTGTTAGACCTTATATAGACAGGTGTGTACCTTTCCAAGTCATAAACATTCAATTGAATTTGCGACAGGTTACCTCCAATTGAAGTGTAAAAACATGTAAAAAGATTTATTTTTATTTTTTTCCCGCTTTTTTATTTTCACACAGACACACATGATATGGATGTATTATTAAGGATTTTTCAGCTTCATTGGGCTGTGTGACATCTCCTGAAGTGAGTGTGAACATCTGTGTCTATAAGTATTTTACCGCATCACTGGTCTACTGAAATGTTTTTTTTATTTAGCTTCACAATATACTTTGAAGTATATCATCCTGGATTTCCATGTAAAGTCAGTACAATGGCATTTATTGAAGTACCATTGCACTCTGTTAAATGGGCTAATAAATGTAAGTTTTTCTTTTTTCTTTTTTTCTCTCTCTCTTTCTCTTTCTCCATTAATATCGCCCTAATATGTGCATGTGTGTATATGTGTGTGTGTTTTATGTTTTGGTAAAAAAAGAAAAAAAGGCGTGTTTCTGCTGCTATGTTTTCCTGATTTCTTTTGGGGTACGTTTGTGACCTTATGTGTTTCTGAATTATATTGTGTCTCAGTGTTCGTATACGTGTGTATCTCTCTGTGTGTGTGTGTGTGTGTGTGTGTGTGTGTTTGTGAAGTGACTCATCCTCAGCATATCTGCTTCCTGTTCCTCCGGCTGTCTGTCCCTGAGCTCTCAATCCTGTGCTGTGATTGGCTGTGTCTCTGCTCTGCTCCTTTGACAAGCAGACTGATGAGAGTCCTGGTGCCCTGTCTAGGCTTTTCATTGTCTGATTCACACATACAAACATAATAGGTGTATATAAGATACATATATGTGCCTGGTACTGAATCTCCTGTGTCTATCAGTGTCCTCGGAGAGTAATTAAGATTAAATGAAGTATTTCACTGTGGAGTGGGAGTGGGGACTGGGGAGCATCTTAAAGAGCCCTGCAGTTTATTCTTCTGTCATTTTGTGAACAGGGCTTGTTGTTTTACTGAGAGGTTCTCAGGGGAGGGCTCTCTGGTGAAATTTAAATCCAGGTCTGTAAAGGTTTTTGTGTGTGTGTGTGTGTGTGTGTGTGTGAGCAGATGTGTGCTGAACTGCTGTACTTTTGGAGAAGGTTGTGGCTTACCAATGCCATAATTTTATAATTGGTATGGATGCATTATTAATGGTTGTTCAGCTTGAAGTGAGTGTGAAAATCTGTGTCTTTAAGCATTTGTGTGTGTGTGTGTGTGTGTGTGTGTGTGCTCTTTTTTTGTAACATCTCAGGACACAACTCCGTATAATGACATGGGAATGACACAGGTATTATAAATAGAGGGTGACTTATGAGGACATAACACATGTCCCCATTTTTCAAGACGCTTATAAACCATACAGAATTATTTTTTTTTTTTTTTAGAAATTAAAAATACACAAATTTTCCTGTGAGGGTTAGGGTTAGGTGTAGGGTTGGTGTAGGGCCATAGAATATACAGTTTGTACAGTTTAAACACAATTATGCTTATGGGATGTCCTCATTTTTCACAAAAAACAAACAACGTGTGTGTGTGTGTGTGTGTATGTGTGTGCGTGTGTGTGTGTGTGTGTGTGTGTGTGTTCACTGCTGTGTGTGTGCACTTTGGATGGGTTAAATGCAGAGCACGAATTCTGAGTATAGATCACCATACTTGGCTGTATGTCATGTTACTCACTTACTTTCACTCACTCACTCAAATGTTCTGAACTTGTTTTCTTTGTAATAACATACAGTAATAAATAATGCACACCAAGCCAGGAATGTGTCCATGCATGTATATGTTTAGTCAATTCAAGTCAGCTTTATTTATATTGCGCTTTATACAATATAGATTTTATAAAGCAGTTTCAGACAGATAAACAAGAAAAGAGCAGAATCATTTGTGGAATGTCAGCCAAGGAGACATTTTAGATTCTGCTGAGTGTCATTATTTACCACAAGTCAGTTCAGTGTTGGTTGTGTTCAGATAAGGTTGCATTAATTACATTTTAATCGTGATTATAGTTTCTGCTTTTTTTGTTTTATTAATAATAATCATATCTGTGACTGTAGCATTATGTGTTCATGTGGTGAACATGAAGAACGTCATATTCTGACATCAAGGTCAACATGCACATTGGCAGCTTTAGATACAGAGTTATTTTCAAACAGTGCTTTGGCCAGGAATCTACTTGTTATTTATGCATTTAGCAGATGCTTTTATCCAATGGTACTTACAGTGCATTCAGGCTATACATTTCTTTTTTCAGTATGTATATAATATACTGTAAATATGATACTGATAATCATCCAATCAATCAATCAATCAATCAATCAATCAATCAATCAATCAATCAATGTATTTATAATCAAATAATCATGATTCTTATGTCATTAATTCTCACATTTTAACATTTTAAAATGATAAAAAAAGTGTGATTTCTGTATTGTGTACTGTATTTCAGTTTGTCAACTTATAAATAAATAAATATTAAAATGACAAGTCCAAACATTCATATTCATCACCAGCCAAAAATGCCATTTCATTCAGTCCCATCTGTCTTTGGATTGTATCATCACCAAGCAGCTTATTTTTTTTTTACATGCCAAGCCCCAAAGTACATCCCTAGTGATATTGTGTCATTGAGGCGATTTATAGACTGTTGTGTTCTTTTTATTTCAAATATGCATGTGCAGACTGAAGTTTTTGTCTGCTATTGTGAATGCATCAGTGAACGTTTCCTCTTTGAGTGTGTGAGTGTGTTTCTGTGTGTGCTGGCTGTCATTGTTTCTTCCCTCAGTATTTTTTGATATGACAGAGTGTGACAGGTGCCTTACCGATGTTGTGCCTTAATATAGATCTGTGAATGTGTGTTCGAACGTTAGTATTTATTGTGTTATTTGTGAATGAATCACAACCAGAGGGTGTATAAATATTCACTGACCCCACTGCACCTTTTATTTCTCTGTACTAGTTTATTATTATTATTATTATTATTATTATTATTATTATTATTATTATTATTATTAATAATAATAATAATACATTTTATTTATAGTGCACGGTTCTAGAACACAAAGCACTACAAACAAATAAAATACAAAACTACAATAAATGCAATACAAAATAGAAACTATAAATCATAAAATATTCATTACAGTACAACACAATAGAATATTACTGAAAGTCCATAAAAGCAATTTTAAAAAGATGAGTTTTTAACAGCTTCGTAAAACTGCTAGTGTGTGAGCTTCTCTAACAACAACGGGAAGCGCAATCTATAAACTAGGTGCAGCAACAAAGAAAGCGCTCTCCCCCATAGATTTTAATCTATTGGCAGGCTGTTGCTGTTTAGCAAACTAAGGCCCAAAACACACTCAGGGCCAGCACTGATAACTACAGTTGGAATAATTATGGATTTTGTTTTATGTGTATGTGTGTGTGGGGGGGGGGGGTGTTTTTGTGACATATCAGGACACAACTTTGTATAATGACATGGGTATGACACAGGTATTACAAGGAGAGGGTGACTTATGAGGACATAACCCATGTCCCCAATTTTTCAAAACGTTTCCTGTGAGGTTAGGGTTAGGTGTAGGTTTGGTGAGGGTGATAGAATATAGTTTGTACAGTATAAAAACCATTACACCTATGGGATGTCCCCACTTTTCACAAAAACAAAAGTGTGTGTGTGTGTGTGGGTGTGTGTGTGTGTGAAATTTCTTAGGCACACCAAGGCTTAATTTTTTTATATTGTGTAAAATACTTATAGACACAGATGTTCAAACTCACTTCAGGAGATGTCACACAGCCCAATGAAGCTGAACAACCCTTAATAATACATCCATAGCATGTGTGAAATATTGTTGAAATGTAAAAGAACTGTATTTTAGTCTATTTTTGTTTTCAAATGTAATTTATTCATGTGGTGGCAAAGCATAATTTTCAGCAGCCAGTACTCCAGTCTTCAGTGTCACATGATCATTCTGAAAACATTTTAAAATTCTTTTTAATGTGCTCAGTAAACATTTCTTATTATTATCAATATTTTTTTGCTGCTTAATATTCATGTGTTAATGTAAATATAGGTTTTAAAGTGGCAGTAAAAGCATTTATAATGTTACAAAATATTTATATATATAAAAATGCTGTTCTTTAAGCTTTCTATCAAAAAAAAAAGTGACACAGTTTCCACAAAAAGTTCAAGCAAAAACAACATTCAATGCATTTACATGCATCCTCTTAATGTGATTATAATGAGATTTTGGCAATATTGCGATGAAACTTTACCTCATGTAACTACAATACTTTGATCTAAATAATCTGATTAAGCTCATAATCGCAGCAAGCATAATCATATTAACATAGATGGCATATGCTGATTTTAATCGAAATTATACAGATGTAAAAACCTTTAATCACATTGTTGCCACTCTGACCAAAGTGTGCATGTCCTTGCGATTTACATGAATGACATGACACACACCTGTTGTAATACCAAAGCCAATAGAAGGCAAGCATGCAACCATTAGCATGTAATGGCTAATGCTAACAGAAAGTAGACCAGAGGCATTTTTTTTATGGATGTCAATGGAAGAGAAGCTGCGCTGATTTCATTTAATGAATCAACTGCCTATTGGCTAATCTTCAGTATGTTTTACACAATACTTTAAGCAATACTTTTGGACTTAACTATTTTTAGTTTATAATAAGTCACTGACTTTTTGTGACAGGTGTGATTCAGCTAATGGGATTCAGCATATGGTATCCGTAAATGGCTATTGAGTGTCACACAACTCTGACTGAAATTCAATGATGTCAAAGCTGTAATGTGATTGTTTATTAAGTCACACGTGATCCAAGTTGACCTTTACGTTTTCTCCGATAGTAATACAGACCCTCTCATCTCCCTATATTAAAATCTCTGGTAAAACAAAAATTTGAAATTGTGGCTGATAAGAAAGCATTGCAATTCTGTGATTGCCATCTCATTTCTATGGCACTGAAAAAGCATGGAATTCAATCACACAAAAGTATTTTGCATTAGACGTAAATAAATTAAAACAGCGGCCAGTAAGAAAACGACTATTTTTGAGTCCATCATTTGTGGTTTGCGTGGGATATGCAAATATTTCTGTAAAAAAAATCAACAAAATTCTTAGCGAATAATACAAATTTTCAAAATTGCATGTAAACGGTATTGAAGATCTTTGCTCTTTACAAGAATAAATTACATTTTTAATTATATTTAAATAAGAACAGTTCTGTTATGCAGGGGTGCTGCCAGAGAGTTTTGAAAGCAGGTGCTAAGGGGGTGCTAGATCATTGATAGGAGGAGTTGGGAAATTAATAGTAAATATAACCAAAACAGGTTATTTTATATATATAAAATAACGTAGGGGCACGTCATTCTTTATTTACCTGCTTTTCATTGTTTCTAATTAAAATTCCTTAAAGTAAATAGTGTAAATTACATCGCTAATGTCATAGAATAGCACATTGTAATGCAATATTACAGTGTGCCCTATCTGCGCAAATGTTATTTAAAACTGGTTAGTGTCTTCTGTTAGTTATCAAAGAATTATATATATATATATATATATATATATATATATATATATATATATATATATATATATCTAAACTGATAAATAATAGATTGGAGATTAAAATAATAGCAGATTTGTCTTATTTTAAATTACCAGTAAAAACTGAGCTGTACTTAATGTACTTAAGCTAGAATTTTAATTTTACTATGGTAACATAGAAAAAAAAAATTCTATATAATGGTGATATGGTAACTAATGAATACTGTAAATTTTATTATGCTAGTATGTGTAGAAATATTGAATCCTTGTGTTTTACAACTACCCTGTGTTAATTTGTGCCCTAGGCTATTATTATATTAATCAATTTAATATAACATGTGACTAGTTGACTAGAAAAATCTTTTGTCAGGGACAGGCCTACTTAGCCCAAGGAAAGCTCCATTTTGAAAATGAAATGCTATAATGACATTACAAAAAATGCAACAGCTGCAAATCACATCATTATTGCATTGCATTTGTTTTTGGCCAAACAAATCTGCTCACTGCTGCGGCAGAGCAAGTTCAGGGGCATGCTTCTTTCAGTTCTTCCATAGACATGCTGCTGTGATCATGTAATAAATTGTCACTGCAGCACATATAACATACATGAATCTACCCCCAGCAGATATATAAAGGTGGAGCTGGGGAAGGTGAGGGTTTCTGAAAGCATATAGCAAACTGTTGCAGTGAGCACTGGTCTAGTTGAATTAAATGTGAATGTACTGCATAATCATATATTTGCTATTAAATATAATACATTGATTTTAAGAAGGATGTAAAGTTGCAGAAATAATGTAATAAAAAAAAAAAACATATGCCGGAATTAGCTGGAATTAGTTTGCAGAGTATTTTAGCGGTGCAGAATGAAAGTGCGTTATTGCTAAATTCATCAATGAATTGTGTGTGTTTGCATGTTTGGTGTTACTAATGTGTCTCCTGGCATGATCACTAAAGTGTGAGCTCCTTTTTTTGCTCAGTACACACTTTCTGTATTATACTGTGTTATTTATGTATACTGGTTTTTATTTTCCTTCTTTCTCTTGTCAGCCTCTCTGTGCTCATTATAGTTTCTATAAAAGTCTGTTTCCCTCATTCTTCCTTACGAGTTTCTTTTTTTTCTCATTAAAGATATTGCTCTCTCTCTATTTTAATCCTTGTACTTCCTGTCTTTCTTTCTGTCAGTATGTCCTCTTTCATCTCTTCAGGTCCTTTTAGCTGTTTAGACATGCTCTGTCACTCATTGACACTTACATCACTTTGCTCTTCTCTTTTCCTTCTTTGTCTTTTTATCTGTCCTATGCAGTATGGTGAGTTCAGTTAAAGGTTTCCTCATGGTCGCTCCAGGATTTACAGTCTATTCAAATGTTCATGAATCATCTACTGTATGGGCACTAACTGGGATATTATGGGCACCTTTGCTTGTCAAGTGCTGTTGCTCTTGAATGTATATTAAATTCAACCTAGAACTTAAAAATACGATAATTGTATTTAGAATAATTAATATAAATTATCATTAATAGTTCTTCTTCTTCTTCTTCTTCTTCTTCTTCTTCTTCTTATTTACTTATTTAGGTTACAGAGGTAGTGAATAGGAATACTGTAATTCAAAACATTTTTAATGATGCACTCTGTTCGAAGTAGCATGAGGGATGTTACCTATTAACTCTTCCCCAGCCAGTGTTTATTAATATATATATATATATTAGGGGTGTAACGGTTCACAAAATTCACGGTTCGGTTCGATACGATACACTGATGTCACGGTTCGGTTCGGTTCGGTTCGATACGTTTTAGATACAGCAAAATGTAAAAACATCTCAACTTTTCAGAATGCCGCAAGCGCACCGCGGGTCATGTGACAAGAACCAACCAATCAGCTTCATCCTTTCCCGTAACAACGTTGAGAGCTCAGCCAAGATGAAGGATCAGCTGATCATAGTTGTATATGGATTGCAATTTTGAAATAAATTCAGTAGCAGAGCTACTGCAAGCGATTTTTAGAGCTGCAAATCCATTTATCCTTCGCTGAAATTTCCGCGTCTCATGGAGAGAGCACGTCATTGTTGCTTAATAAAGACAGACGCCTCATGAGCGCTTCTGCCCGAGCGCTTTGGAAAGGAGGAGAAAGACGTGCTTAGCGTTTTCCATGCGTTTTTAGGCACGATATGTGAACGGCCCCTAAGGCGCTCGCTCACTCAGCACGCGCTGAAGGCTCGTTGCAAAATGTCTAATGCATTTAACAGACCAGAAATATAAGATCCTAAAATAACCAACAGGTCTGGTGTTTGGGTTGGATTCCCTGTAAGCTATAGTGTCTAAATGCTGCAGGGATAGTTTGCTGCGTGCATGTTTCTCCTTTTTTTCGTCTTTTCCCAGATAGTACTGACGCATATATCCCAGATATTCCCGCTGGTTTTTTTTTGTTTGTTTTTTTTGTAATCCCGCTGGTGTACCCTGTCATGTTGCAGATGCGACATACCGTTGTTTTTTTATCCACCACTCTCTTGCCATCACCATTATAGCTTAAAGGGAATCCAAAGTGCACCCAAACACCAGAAGTGTTGGTTATTGGAGGATCTTCTCATTTCTAGTCTGTTAAACGCATTGGCTATTTTGCAACGAGCCTTCAGCGTGTACTGAGTGAGCGAGCGCCTGCTGAGTAGCCTAACATAAACATATAAGATGGTGTTTTTTTCTTCTTCGGGAGTGTCAGGGGCGTTGCCTGTTACGTTGTTTGGGTTATTGGGCTACCTTGTTGAACGCATATCATTATATTTCTTTCTCTCTCTTTTTTTTTTTTTTTCAAATATAATTAATTACTCCAACGAACCGTTCGGTATACATAATGCGTACCGCGTACCGAACCGAAAGCGTCGTACCGAACGGTTCAATACGAATACGCGTATCGTTACACCCCTAATATATATATATATATATATATATATATATATATATATATATATAATTTACAAAACTTTAATGGCCCATAGAATATTTTGTTGTGTGAATATCTGAACATGCAATATGTCAAAAGAAAGAAACAAACAAAAACATTTTCTTTTAGTGTCATTATTATTTTTAAGCAGCATTTGAATTTGATTAAGTTTAATTTAAAAAAGATAATAATAATAAAGCTGAGAAAATCAAGCTTTTGAGAAAATGTGTAAAATTGCCTCCTACTGTATAACATTGAAAACACTGAAAGCCATAAATTCCATCAATGGCAAGGAAACATGTCGTAAATGATGGAAAATTCAGTCAGTGGCAGGGGAAAGAGTTATCATCTTTGCCTTCTGACTCTGTAGCTTTCTGTTACCCAAGGCTTATAAGATGATACATAATGAATAAAAAGATACTGCCATGTTTGCTGGATGTCAAACACCCACATCTCAGTTGCCTTATATGATATTCAGTTGCATTTTTCCCATGTAGGAAAAAAAAAATAGTTGAATGGAATCCGGTGGCCATCCGCAAGAGGTTTTTATTTTGAATTTGTGTTCAGAACTGTGTGCATTGTACCTCACTTTGTTATATATAAAAAGCATGGAGTGATGACACAAGAGAAGACATCTATTTTTACAAAACTTCAGCTCATCAGACAAGAATCTGTCCTCACTGAAGTGATTAAGTTACCCAAGGTGCATTTTAATGCCAAGTGTAACAGGGCCAATATGTGTCTCAGCAGTACATTATCTCAGCTCACTGTCTAACTTTGGTGTATTGACATTCTGGCAGAGCTGCAGTGCACATTGTTTGATTTAGATGCTCAGTGGTTCTTTAAATAGTCCCACTTTGGAGTCCAGCTATTCGCACTGAACAGCCCATTCCCGACCCTTGTAACCTCTGTGCTGTTAAACCAATTTGGGAGACAAGCTGATAAATCTGGGGGCAGAAACATGGAAAAAAAAAGAGAGAAAAGAAGAGTAGAACAGAGAGAGAGGCTGCAGTAGTGAAAAGGGGCCATAAGGAGTTCTACTCTTCCATGTCAGAGGCAGATTTTGCTTTAAATGTTCATATGCAACTGTGCATGCTTATTTATTTATGAATAATGGTAAATGAATCAATGAATTTCAGGATGACATTTCTTTCTTTCTTTTGTTTCCTTGTTTTTTTTTTTTTTTTTTTTTTTTTTTTTACTGTTCACAGTATTTGAAATCAAAAACCTAGTATGAGTGGTTTCTTAATGACTTTAACTTTCAACTTCCAAAGAGCAGGAAGTTAAAAGAAAGAGAAAGAAAGCATTAGGCAGAGATGAGTGGTGAGGCTGGCATTACGGTGCGGAGTGGCACCCTGCTGTGCAATAACATCACATCTCCTCCAGAGAGCTCATCTGCTTCTCACACACTCCAAAAATTTTGTGCTATAAAAAAGTGCTATAGCAGCATTGCTGTCTTTTTCCTAGAGTTGAGTTTCTTTCTCTCATTTTCTCTCTTTCTTCCTTTTACATCTTTCTTTACCATTTCATTTTCAGCTCAATATAATTAGCTGAAGGCTACTTTGTCCACTTTGTGAACATTTTTAAATTAATTAATTATTATTATTATTATTATTTTATATATTTACTTTTTACTTTAATTCAGGAAGTTGTGGCCTAATGGTTAGAGAGTTTGACTCCTAACCCCTAAGGTTGTGGGTTCGAATCTCAGGCTGGCAATACCATGACTGAGGTGCAGGAGGACAATTTTAAACAGTCCATTTTAAAGTCAGTTCATTGTTAATTCAGTAATGTCAAAATCCAGATTAGTTCTCTACAAATAGCATCTGTGCAATCAAGCTGACAATATTGCCAGAAATTAAATATCTCCAACTAGGCAAGCCAAAGGCGACAGTGGCAAGGAGCCAAAACTCTGTGACAAAAAAGTGGACCAGTTCTTCTCTGGCTATGCAGATGAAACCAGCGTGATGTGGTTGAATTCTAGGCTGCAACACAAGTTGAATTGAGCAGAGGATTCATCTAGTTGACATGTACTCACTCTGCTGACAATCAGGGCTGTAGATGCCATTTCTAGGAAACAGTTGTGTTGCTTAATACTTTTATTGAAACTGTGATACATTATTTTAGGATTCTCTAATGAATGGAAAAAGGTTTGAAAGGTCAATATATATATATATATATATATATATATATATATATATTTTTTTTTTAATTATTATTATTATTTTTTTAACAAGTATTTAAAGTCACTATTGATCAAGATTGTGTCCTTGCTCATATATTGCTCAATATAATATGAAAGCACACTATTCACACTTAAATTGTTATAATTCATGGATGCTTTGGAATAGAGACCTAAGGCTGGACTCTTTTAAGAAGATATTTTGATTGTTGCAGAAGTGGAATCATTTCAAAATATCGAAGTATCAAAAGTTGAAGAAGTTTACATTTACTGTTAAGAAAATGCATTTTATATAAAATAAATATTTTTCTAAACACTTTTTTATATCCAAAATTGCTATAAAATGAAAGCCTCATGTCTAAATAAGTTATGTTCCAAATTTGGAGTTGATATTTAAAAAAAAAAATGAGTTCCTGAAAGATATTTAGGGTGTTATACCACAAACCAGGTGCCATCTGGTTGTGACTGCATGAAAATGTACTAATAATCAAAGCCACAAAAAAAAAAAACAAAAAAAAAAAAACACCCAAAACATAAACTAATAGAAAACACAGCAAACTTTACAAAGTTGCTTCAAGATCATGCGTATTGACCGAGTTTTTTGTATCTTTTAAAAGCCTTTTCCCTTCACAAAAAAATAAAATAAAAATAAAAATCAGCTTTACAGTTTTACATGGCTCACCTTAACACATTTTTGGTAGCAATTTATTTTACAGTAGGAAAGTAGGGTAAGAAGAGCCACTTTTTAATTATGTGGTCCTCAAGATAAGGGAAAGTACAAACAAATTATATAAAAGTAACTTCAGGAAATTTCCTTTCATTTTAAATTATCAGAATGCACGCCACAGATTTGGCCCTGCGCGCCACGAAAGCCACGGCCCAGGCCATCGGACGATCCATGGCCAACCTGGTTGTGCTGGAGCGCCACCTCTGGCTCAACCTAACAGAGATTAAGGAGAGCGACAAAGTGGCCTTTCTCGATGCCCCATTCTCTCCATCCGGTCTCTTCGGGCCAGCCGTAGAAGGATTTACAGAGCGCTTCACTGCAGCACAGAAGTCGTCCCAAGCCATGCGACACTTCCTGCCCAAGTGCTCCACCTCTGCCCCGAGTCGCCCCAGGACTGCGCCGACTCAGCACCAGAGCAAACCTGTCCCTTCTACCCCCCAGGCGGCGCCCCCTAAGGAGCAGCACCCAGCTCGCCCCACTAGGCGCGTTAAACCGCCCAGACGTCAGGGCCCCCGGCAAAGGATTGTGCTGGACCCGACGCCCTCTAAATCCTCCTGATCGTTGGGGAAGAAAGAGGAAGGGGCAAAGTCCCACCACGGCCGGACCACCCCAGAAGCTCTCTCGCCTGCCTGCTGTGCGACCTGGGCCCACCGTTGTTGCGTCCACGCAAAGCGCTGTTGTTATGGTGAACACAATAAATATTTCACATTTTCAAAAAGAGAGCAGTTTTCCTCTTCCACACTCGTCAGTGTTCAG
The DNA here is from genome assembly GCF_003368295.1 of Carassius auratus. Lineage (NCBI taxonomy): Eukaryota > Metazoa > Chordata > Actinopteri > Cypriniformes > Cyprinidae > Carassius > Carassius auratus. The sequence goes on from NC_039266.1 coordinate 14,762,465, forward strand.
GCCCCTAATCAGCGGCCTGCCATCCGACACTATCCAGCCTCTTGTCACACGGGCCGAGGCCTGGCAGGCCATCCCTGGAGTGTCAAAGTGGGTGTTTGGGATAATAAAACACGGCTACTCACTGCAGTTCGCCCGAAGACCCCCGCGTTTTCGCGGGGTGATTCCCACCTTGGTAGAGCCGGACGACGCTCAGGTCCTCTGCACCGAAGTGATGACACTGTTAAGGAAGGGAGCCATAGAGGTAGTTCCTCCCTCAGAAAGCAGATCGGGGTTCTACAGCCGTTATTTCCTTGTCCCCAAGAAAGATTGCGGTCTCAGACCCATCTTAGACCTCAGGCACCTGAACCTCTCCCTCATGAAACGGAAGTTCAGGATGTTGACATTGAAGCAGATCCTCACGCAGATTTGCCCAGAGGACTGTTTCTTTTTGCTGGACCTGAAAGATGCTTACTTTCACATCCAGATAGCCCCCCATCACAGACGATTCTTGAGATTCGCGTTCGAGGGTGTGGTTTAACAATATACAGTCCTTCCCTTTGGGCTGTCTCTAGCTCCCCGCACTTTCACGAAGTGCATGAATGAGTTGCTTTCCCCTCTGAGACAGATGGGAATCCGCATTCTCGACGACTGGCTTATTCTAGCCCAGTCACGAACCGAGCTAGACCACAACAGATCTGTGCTCCTGAGCCACTCAGAGTGCCTAGGACTCAGGGTCAATTTCGCCAAGAGCTCACTGCTCCCCAGCCAACGTATTACGTTCCTGGGATCAGTTTTCGACTCAGTCAATATGAGGGCAGTCATATCACCAGAGCGTGCTCTGGTACTTCAGCAGCTCACGGCCTCTGTCAGGAACAAAGCCTGTTTCCCTCTGAAGTTCTTTCAGAGGATGCTAGGGCTGATGGCTTTCGCCTCCCCAGTTTTACAGCTTGGCCTCCTACGAATGCAGCCCCTGCAATACTGGCTGAAATTCCGGGTCCCACCTCATGCTTGGCGGCACGGCCGCTTTCGCATCAGGGTCAACCAGGCCTGTCTAGCAGCCCTGGAGCCTTGGATGAACCCTGTTTGGTTCAGTCGTGGAGTACCCCTACAGGCGGTTTCCAGAAGGATTGTGCTCTCAACAGATGCGTCCAACCTGGGTTGGGGTGCTCTGTGCGAGGGCAGACCAGCCTTCAGCTCGTGGTCGCACGAGGAAAGCCATCTCCATATCAACTGCCTCGAGATGCTGGCAGTGGAACGAGCCCTTCAATCCTTTCAGGCGATCCTGGAAGGGCGCCACATCCTAGTCCAGTCGGACAGCATGACAGTGGTGTCCTACATAAATCACCAAGGCGGCCTTCCGTACAGCCGCCTCACATATACCTGGCAAGATGAATCTGGGAGCAGACATGCTTTCACGGAGCAATGTCCCCTCGGACGAGTGGATGCTCCATTCCCAGATGGTTCTCAAAATCTGGGAGATTTTCGGGAAGGCAGAGGTCGACCTCTTCGCCTCAGAAAGCAACTCTCATTGCCCAACTTATTTTTCAAAGGAAACAGATGCGCTGGCCCACAACTGGCCCAGCCTCCTTCTTTATGCTTTTCCCCCGATCGCTCTCATCCCTCAGGTCATCAGACGAGTCAGGGAAGACGGGCACAGAGTCCTCCTAGTGGCCCCACTCTGGAGGAGCCAAGTTTGGTCCTCTGAGCTTTTCAGGCTTTCCATGAAATTCCCTTGGCCGATCCCCCTGAGGCGGGACCTCCTCTCTCAGGCGAACAGGACAATATGGCATCCAAAGCCAGAACTCTGTGCTTTGCATGTATGGTCCCTCGATGGGAGCCTCTGAGCCTCCCCGGGGACGTGCTACACACCATTGCTCAGGCAAGAGCCCCGTCTACAAGACACTTCTATGCCCAGAAATGGTCAGTCTTTGTTGACTGGTGCTTAGCACAAAACAAAGACCCTGTTGAGTGTGACGTAGCTCCGATACTGTCATTTCTCCAAGAGCGTCTAGAAAAGGATCTCACCCCTTCCACGCTCAATGTTTACGTAGCAGCCATCGCAGCATTTCATGCTCCTATTGCTGGCCAATCAGTGGGTCGAAACATCCTCATTGTGCGTATCTTGAGAGGTACTAGGCGGTTGAAGCCCCCACGTCCTCTCACCATTCCCACTTGGGACCTTCACACGGTCCTTGGAGCACTCAAAGGACCTCCCTTTGAACCGCTGCAGTCAGCTGACCTTCGGCCCCTAACGCTCAAAACCGCTCTGCTACTTGCTGTAGCATCGGTCAAGCGTGTTGCCGATTTGCAGGCCCTCTCGGTGAGCCCTGCATGCTTTGAGTTTGGGCCCAATGACTCTAAGGTCATTTTAAAACCCAAGCATGGCTACGTACCTAAAGTGCTCTCAACGCCATTTAGAGCACAGGTAATTTCCCTCTCAGCTCTGCCTCCGTTGTCAGGTGAGCGGGAGCTTGAGTTACTCTGCCCAGTGAGGGCTTTGAGGATATACATTGAGCAGTCACAGCCGTTCAGGCAATCTGACCAGCTTTTTGTCTGCTTTGGTGGCCGCACCAAGGGTCTTCAGTCTCAAAGCAACGCCTCTCGCGTTGGATAGTTGAAGCTATCGCTCTATGTTACTCCTCTATGGGCCTTGAGTGCCCCATAGGAGTAAGAGCCCACTCTACTAGAGGGATGGCCTCTTCATGGGCCTGGTCTAGTGGTGTCTCTATCAAGGACATCTGTGAGGCGGCCGGCTGGTCCTCGCCGTCCACTTTTGTCAGATTCTATAACTTGGATATCCTGACCTTGCATGCTCGGGTTCTTTCGGTTTGATACAACGGCCTCTAGCAGACTCCGTCATCATACCACCTCCAGGGATGTAGCTCCCTCTTAGCAGTGTAGCGTCAAGGGTTCGATGGCTCCGGCCATCTCACTTATCCTCTGGACCCCAGGGTGTTCAAGATGAGTCTTGTCGTTCCCTTCTGTGACACGACGCGGTTGAATTCGTTCCCCATACGCAGTATGAGTGAAGTATCGAAAGGGAACGTACTCGGTTACGAACGTAACCTCGGTTCCCTGAGATACGGAACGAGTACTGTGTTATATGCCGTGCCACGAGGCTGAGTGTCGTCGCTTCAGTCGTATGACCTGATTTCCTCTGGCGATTGCCTGCTTATATAGCCATTCGCCCCGCCCATTCTGGCGGGCTTTGGCGCGCTGCATCGCCACAGGCTCGCGCAGCTACGCAGCGCTGTCATTGGTTTAAAAAAGTTTACAGATTAAACCAATGGCAGTGCAGTTGCACTGCGTTATTGAACAAAGGCTTCAGTATCGAGGAAAAAAGGAGCTTTTCCCCCATGCGCAGTACTCATTCCTTATCTCAGGGAACCGAGGTTAAGTTCGTAACCGAGTACGATCTGATGCACTTGAGCATTGTCCCTATCAAATAAACTACAAATAATAATATGTATATATGATCAACTAAATCAGTTTACTATCACATTAAACTACCAGTTTATACTTAATAGATTTAACTTCAGTGCCTTATGGTAGCATAAGATAAAATGCTGGCTCAATTTACCCCAAGGCATTTGGCTCACTTTGCCCCAATAGCTGCCATTTAAAAAAAAAAAAAAAAAAAAAAAAAAAAAACAAGCTTGCTTACTAATTCAGGCTAATATTTAGCTAAATGATCTACATGGTTTTATACATTGCTAAATCACTTATCATAATTATTTTTTGACCTGGATAAATTTGCTTTGATGTAACAGCCATTAGATGTTATAATAAAATTTTACTTGAGCCAAAAAGTTTTTAAAGTAACTGGGTGCCTTCCACTCCAGTCATGAAATTATGGGTGGTTCCAAAATATATGGTCACATGACAATAAAGGTATACAATTAGATAAGATAAAGGGGGTAGGTCAATTTACCCACTGGCTCATCTTCCCCCACTCTCCCCTACGTGTTTGGCAAATGTCTTGTACCTGCAAGCAAATAAGAACACAATGTACTTACCTGGAGTGTAAGTATCTATTGTTACTCATTCCGGTCTCAACCTCATGCCACTAACTGAGACTTGGATCAAACCTGAAGACACTGCCACTCCTCTAGCTCTCTCCACTAATTTCACTTGTTTCCACACTCCTCGTACAACTGGGAGGGGTGGAGGTACTGGTCTCCTTATTTTAAAAAAATTGATCTTCAGTCATCACCTACAGGTAATGGTTCATTTGATTTGCCTGCAATTATTGCAACCTACCCTGTTAAAATCCACTTTGTGGTCATTTATCGTCCCCCAGGTCAATTGGGAAACTTCTTGGAGGAGTTGGATGGGCTGCTATCAAACTTTCCTGAAGATGGGACTCCTCTGGTACTGTTTGGTGACTTCAACATCCACCTAGATAAACCCCGACTGCTGACTTCAACACTCTGCTCGCCTCATTTCATCTCAAGCGAGTGTCTACTACAGCGACTCACAAATCAGGCAACCAACTGGACTTCATTTACACGCGGTGTTGCACCGTGGACAATTCTTCAGTTGCTCCACTGCACACCTCATACCACTTCCTCATTACTGCTAACCTAGCACTTACTCCTGAAGCACACTCCAATGCAGGTCACCTTTTGACGGAACCTACGCTCACTCTCTCCATCTTGCCTATCTTCTGTGGTTTCATCCTCACTTCCTTCACTCTCTCAGATTTCAGCTCTGGACACGAACAGTTCTACAGACACTCTTTGCTCCACTCTAACCTCTTGCTTGGACAAATTTTGCCCACTGTCATCTAGACCAGCACGCACCACTCCATCTGCCCCCTGGCTGTCCAATGTTCTCCTTGAACATCGCTCTAAACTCACGGCTGCAGAGAGGAAATGGCATAAATCAAGAAACTTTAAAGACCTCAGTGTGTATCAGTCTCTCCTTTCTTCCTTCTCTGCAAATTTCTTCACTGCTAAAACATCCTACTACCACAAAAAATGAACTGTTGTGATGCTCAGACACTCTTCAAAATGTTCTCTTTTCTTCTTAATCCACCTCCACCTCCTCCTCCATCGACTCTTACAGCTGTCGACTTTTCTTATCAATGCTATGCTGATGAAACTCAACTATACTTCTCATTCCAACCAGATGACCCGATGGTAGTTGCTCACATTTCAGCCTGTCTGAGTGACATCCCTTATGAAAAATAACCATGGTTTTATTATAGTAAAACTGTAGTAACCCATGGTTTTTTGGCGTATTGACTGCCATTTGTAAAACCACAGATTTACTACAAATACCATGGTAAAACTATGGTTAATATAGCAAAACCATGGTTAATTTGTGGTTACCATGGTTTAACTACAGTAACCATGGTTTTTTGGTTTTATTTGTAGTAAAACCATGGTTAATTTTCGTAAGGGCATTTCTAGCTGGATGAATGACCATCAACTTCAGCTCAACTGGTGGTCCCAGCTAACCCATTGATTCATCACAACATCTCTATACAGCCGGGTTTGTCAACCATAACTCCTTCCAGGACAGCCAGAATCCTAGGAGTTGTGATGGATCATCAGTTAAGCTTCACAGACTATATTGCCCGGTCCTGCAGATTTGCCTTATACAACATTTGGAAGATTAGACCCTTCCTGACAGAGCAAGCCACCCAACTTATTGTCCAAGCTCTTGTTCTCTCCAAACTGGACTATTGTAATGCTCTCCTGGCGGGTCTTCCTGAATGTTCTATCAAGCCTCTGCAACTGATCCAGAATGCAGCAGTGAGGGTTGTCTTCAATGAGCCTGAAAGCTCATGTTACTCCTCTCCTCATCAGGTTACACTGGCTACCAGTAGCTGCTCGCATCAAATTCAAGGTATTGATGCTTGCCTACAAAACAACCACTGGCATGGCACCAACATACCTAAACTCACTAGTTCAATCTTATGTGCCCTCCAGAAGTCTTCACTCTGCAAGTAAATTACGCCTTGTTGTGCCATCCCAAAGAAGTTCAAAATCACTCACACAGACCTTTTCCTGGACTGTGCCCAGCTTGTGGAATGACTTCCCAATCTCAATTCGAACAGCTGAGTCTTTACTCATTTTCAAAAAACATCTAAAGACTCATCTTTTTCGCCAGCACTTAACCAACTAATACTAGCACTTACCTTTTATTTTCTTGTATTTCATATTATTTACTAGACTAACTGAGACTTGTCATGGCACTTGTATACTGTTGTTGTTCTCTTGTTGATCTGATTGCTTCTATTGTTCTCATTTGTAAGTTGCTTTGGATAAAAGCGTCTGCTGAATGATTACATTTTAAATGTAAATGTATGTACATGGTAACAAATAGGAACACTACTACAGTACTTAACAGTCATACATACATACATTGTAATTATTTTGTACATACTGTACAGACAAGTGTGGTTAATAACGGTCACTTACAGGTTGTGCCCATACATGGTAACTCAAGTTCAAGTTTAAGATTAGCTGTATTTTCATTCTGCTACATGTATGGACATGGAACGAAATGTTGTGCCTGACTGGACCACGGTGCTACAGAAATACAGACATACATCAATTGGTAACACTTTAGAATACTGTTTCTTACTTACTACATAACTAATAAGGAATTATTGAAGAACTAACAGGTGATTATTCATTAACACTTAACTCACTACTGCTAACTACTAAGGAAGATGTGTTAATTAATCAGTATGTAATATAATTGTATGATTATGTTAAGTAACAGTTAGCTAATCAATAACTAATGTATTCTGTCATATCTCCTGATGAACTACTATTAATTATCTACTAGTTAGGGTTCAAGAAAAATAACTATGAAGTAACTACTAATGAACAGTTTTCCACAATTACATTGAATTGTGACCCTTTCATATAAATGTTATTAGCAATAGTAGTAGTAGTATGAAAATGCAATATTAATAAATGCAATATATTTTATAGAGGTTTTGCCTATGTAGTAAATTGTTTTGTGAGTGTGTTTTGTAAGAAATCAGCTTCCAATAGGAACCCCACCATGACTCCAGTGCCTTGCGATAACTTACCTTAGTTTTTATATTTTATATACAGTACTGTATGTGTGCCTCCTCAGGATATACCACATTATCATTAATTATATTTCTGTATGTAAGGCAAAGCCTCAGGAAAAGTGAAAATACAGGTATCCAATTTGTAATTAATGAAGAATTATAAAATAATTATGCAGAACTTATTTTGAACCTGAAACATTAGGCCTATTCTAAAGTGAAAATATTGGGAACCCATTAGTAATTAATAAAGAATTATCAGATAATTCCTTAAGAATTACCTAGAATCTGAAACAGTATTCTAAAGTGAAAACATAGGGAACCCATTAGTAATTAATAATTAATTATCAAATAATTATGCAGGACTTATTTTGAACCTGAAACATTAGGCCTATTCTAAAGTGAAAACATAGTGAACCCATTAGTAATTAATAATTAATTATCAAATAATTCTGCAGGACTTATTTTGAACCTTAAACATTAAGCCTATTCTACAGTGGAAATGTTGGGAACCCATTAGTAATTAATAAAAAATTATAAGCTAATTCCTCAATAATTACTTAGAATTTGAAACAGTATTCTAAAGTGAAAACATAGTGAACCCATTAGTAATTAATAATTAATTATCAAATAATTATGCAGGACTCATTTTGAACCTGAAACATTAGGCCTATTCTAAAGTGGAAATGTTGGGAACCCATTAGTAATTAACAAAGAATTATCAGATAATTCCTGAATAATTACTTAGAATCTGAAACAGTATTCTAAAGTGAAAATATAGGGAACCCATTAATAATTAATAATTAATGATCAAATAATTCTGAAGGACTTATTTTGAACCTGAAACATTAGGCCTATTCTAAAGTGAAAATGTTCAGAACCCGTTAGTAATTAATAAAGAATTATTCAGCTGTGCAACGTGATCTCATGAGAATACTTGTATTTTTACATTAAATGTGGTTCTACAACACGTACATTTACTTACATTTCCATGCACATAAAAACGTACAACCTTGACGTATTTATAGCAGTAAAACTTACAAATACTTACGTGTTAGCAGCTAAAAAAACTTAAATAATCTAACGTAAAGTGTGAATGTATATGAATTCCAATGTATTAATATTAAAATCATTGCTTTAATGATTTAAATCTGTTGTATTTGTCATATACATGTTTTTAGTGAATTTATTGAAAGCAGTTTACTCATCTACTTAATAGGAAGTAACATTTCTGTGCATGCTGCAAACTCGTTTCGGGGATTACATAATGTTAAACAAGACTACACTTTGAAACCTTAAAATGAATACAATTTATGTAATTGTTTAACCATTTTGTAATATTTTGCTGTGCGATTTTCTCCTATCCAATGACTGGCATTACAACCATAGATACACAAAAGCACAGCATAAAATTACAAATCACATCCATTTTATATGTTTGCTGTACTCCATATCTTTAGAATCCAGATGTTTGCAAGGAACATATCCAAATTCAGCCCTTTATCAATCGATCTTCATCTTCATTCTCAGCAACAGCGACCGTCACAGTCAAATCCCGCGCTCGTTATGATTCGAATTTGAAAATAGCGCCAGTGCGCCATCCATAGACAGTAAAAGAAAGGCGCCACCCTCGAGAAACGTTACGACATGGTTTACGGCACTGATATCGAATGCTCATTGGTTCTCACCTAATTCGTCAAAGATTGCGACCTGCCGTGTTTCAGTTGATAGACATTTTAAATCAGTACTGCGCCAGTGTGCCTTCAGAGAAGACAGATTCATAATTTCACGGATTAATAAATTAAATTCTGCTCTGTACCCTATAAAAACGATTACCTCCAGAGAGGAATGCGACTGGAACTCATTATCATTTGAACTACTTTTGGTACCACTTTTGAAATTTTCGCAAAAAATAGATGATTAATCTTACGTTTGTTTGTCTGTTATTTGTTTATTTATAACAGTAGCATTGTTAGTTTTAAGAAATGCTTATGGGTAGGTGTAGGATTAACGTTAGTGGCTCAAAATAACGTTTTAATGTTATATTTTTACTAAAATTGTGTTTTATTATGTTTTATTCTTTTAACATTCTGTATAAAATGGGTAGGTTTAGGTTTGGGTGGGGTTTAGGGATCTTACATTTATCAAAAAAAATTATAAAAAGGGAAAATATACATAAATATATATATTTTTTAAATCTGATACGCATTGAAAAGCAGCTTCATGAGCAAATTTCTATGGATAACTGACTGGTCAGAGAAGACGTTCTATCTGTACGTATTTGAGGTTGTTTTTACGTAAATTTAGTTACGTATCGAACCTGTAATTAAGTCCAGATAATTTAGCAGGACTTCTAAATTGAAGCTATTAGTAAATAATAATAAACTACATCATTTTGACTAAAAACAAGCTATAAAAGTAATCATAAACTTTGTAAAATACTCTCATCTGTTTATTTCAGATGAGAACATTTCTTAATACAGTATATTTTATTCAGTTTTAACATGTATACTGCCCACATTTTAACTAATTTAACAAACATTTCATAATCAAAAGTTAAACATTTAGAAGCAAACAAAATCCATATTTCATTTCTATTATAGGGTAATAAGTGGGCTGTAACAAAGTTGCTACTGTATCTGTACTTTTACTCAAGTACTTGATTTATGGGACACAGCCTGATTATTATAGTGTTTTTTTGCTTATAACTGTTCAGTAGTAGTTATTTCATAGTTATTTTTCTTGAACCTTAACTAGTAGATAATTAATAGTAGTTCTTCAGGAGGTATCACAGAATATATTAGTTACTGATTAGCTAACTGTTACTTAACATAATCATAAAATTATACTACATACTGATTAGTTAACACATCTTTCTTAGTAGTTAACAGTAGTGAGTTAAGTGTTAATTAATAATCACCTGTTAGTTCTTCAATAATTCCTTATTAGTTATGTAGTAAGTAAGAACCAGTATTCTAAAGTGTTACCCATCAATTAAGTAAAACAGTATAAACCTTTACACAACTAACCTACTGACAGATTTTGACAAAATATTCTATATACAAATGTTATGTAGCTAGTAGTTAATGTACAGAATCAGTTATATGGTACTCTGTATCTATTAGTATTTTTATGCCCTACTGTTAGTGTTATCTGTATGCACCAAGGGTCTGAGAGTAACCCAGTTTCAGTTCTCTGTATGTATGTGCTGTACATGTGGAAGAATTGACAATAAAGCAGACTTGACTTGACATGACTTTGAAGTTGGGGTTATAAACATGGACCAAGGTACTCATTCAGTCAAGTCAAGTCATCTTTATTTATATAGCGCTTTAAACAAAATACATTGCATCAAAGCAACTGAACAACATTCATTAGGAAAGCAGTGTGTCAATAATGCAAAATGATAGTTAAAGGCAGTTTGTCATTGAATTCAGTGATGTCATCTCTGTTCAGTTAAACAGTGTCTGTGCATTTATTTGCAATCAAGTCAACGATATCGCTGTAGATGAAGTGACCCCAACTAAGCAAGCCAGAGGCGACAGCGGCAAGGAACCTAAACTCCATCGGTGACAGAATGGAGAAAAAAACCTTGGGAGAAACCAGGCTCAGTTGGGGGCCAGTTCTCCTCTGACCAGACGAAACCAGTAGTTTAATTCCAGGCTGCAGCAAAGTTAGATTGTGCAGAAGAATGGTGGTCCTCTGTGACAAGGTCTTTACAGGAGATCTGTATCTGGGGCTCTAGTTGTCCTGGTCTCCGCTGTCTTTCAGGGCAGTAGAGGTCCTTTCTAGGTGCTGATCCACCATCTGGTCTGGATACGTACTGGATCCGGGTGAATGCAGTGACCCTGGTGGCTAGGGTGACCTCCGAATAAGAGAGAAACAGACAAATATTAGCGTAGATGCCATTCTTCTAATGATGTAGCAAGTACAAAGGTTTTTATGGGAAGTGTTTCCAGTTCCGGTTTACCTAATTAATGCAGCCTAAAAATCCTTTAATGGATTTGAATATTAAAAGAATATTAGTATGTTATGTGTAAGCCAGGTTAAAGAGATGGGTCTTTAATCTACATTTAAACTGTAAGAGTGTGTCTGCCTCCTGAACAATGTTAGGTAGGTTATTCCAGAGTTTAGGCGCCAAATAGGAAAAGGATCTGCCGCCCGCAGTTGATTTTGATATTCTAGGTATCATCAATTTGCCTGAGTTTTGAGAACGTAGTGGACACAGAGGATTATAATGTAAAAGGAGCTCATTCAAATACTGAGGTGCTAAACCATTGAGGGCTTTATCAGTAATAAGCAATATTTTAAAATCTATACAATGTTTGATAGGGAGCCAGTGCAGTGTTGACAGGACCGGGCTAATATGATCACACTTCCTAGTTCTAGTAAGAACTCTTGCTTCTGCATTTTGGACTAGCTGTAGTTTGTTTACTAAGCATGCAGAACAACCACCCAATAAAGCATTAAAATAATTTAACCTTGAGGTCATAAATGCATGGATTAGCATTTCTGCATTTGACATAGAGAGCATAGGCCGTAATTTAGATATATTTTTGAGATGGAAAAAAGCAGTTTTACAAATGCTAGAAATGTGGCTTTCTCAGGAATGATTGCGATCAAATAGCACACCTAGGTTCCTAACTGATGACGAAGAATTGACAGAGCAGCCATCAAGTCTTAGACAGTGTTCTAGGTTAATACAAGCAGAGTTTTTAGGTCCTATAGTTTTTCTATATCGACTATGCATTCCATTAGTTTTTCAAATTGGTGTGTTTCACCAGGCCGCGAAGAAATATAGAGCAGAGTATCATCAGCATAACAGTGAAAGCTAACACCATGTTTCCTGATGATATCTCCCAAGGGTAACATATAAAGCGTGAAGAGTAGCGGCCCTAGTACTGAGCCTTGAGGTACTCCATAATGCACTTGTGATCGATATGATACATCTTCATTCACTGCTACGAACTGATGGCGGTCATATAAGTACGATTTAAACCATGCTAATGCACTTCCATTAATGCCAACAAAGTGTTCATGTCTATGCAAAAGAATGTTGTGGTCAATTGTGTCAAACACAGCACTAAGATCCAATAAAACTAATAGAGAGAAACACCCACGATCAGATGATAAAAGCAGATCATTTGTAACTCTAAGGAGAGCAGTCTCAGTACTATGATACGGTCTAAATCCTGACTGGAAATCCTCACATATACCATTTTTCTCTAAGAAGGAATATAATTGTGAGGATACCACCTTTTCTAGTAACTTGGACAGAAAAGGGAGATTCGAGATTGGTCTACAATTAACTAGTTCTTTTGGGTCAAGTTGTGGTTTTTTGAGGAGAGGCTTAATAACAGCCAGTTTGAAGGTTTTGGGTACATATCCTAATGACAATGAGGAATTAATAATAGTCAGAAGAGTATCTATGACTTCTGGAAGCACCACTTTTAGGAGCTTAGATGGTATAGGGTCTAACATACATGTTGTTGGTTTAGATGATTTAACAAGTTTATACAATTCTTCCTCTCCTATAGTAGAGAATGAATGGAACTGTTCCTCAGGGGGTCTATAGTGCATTTTCTGATGCGATACTGTAGCTGACGGCTGAATGATTGCAATTTTATCTCTAAGAGTATCGATTTTAGAAGTAAAGTAGTTCATAAAGTCATTACTGTTGTGGTGTTGGGAAATGTCAACACTTGTTGAGGCTTTATTTTTCGTTAATTTAGCCATTGTATTGAATAAATACCTGGGGTAATGTTTGTTTTCTTCTAAAAGAGAAGAAAAGTAATCGAATCTAGCAGTTTTTAATGATTTTCTGTAGGATAGGTTACTTTCCTGCCAAGCAATACGAAATACCTCTAGTTTTGTTTTCCTCCAGCTGCGCTCCATTTTTCGGGCTGCTCTCTTTAGGGCGTGAGTATGCTCATTATACCATGGTGTCAAACGGTTTTCCTTAACCTTCCTTAGGCGTAAAGGAGCAACTGTATTTAAAGTGGTCTTAAATCTTCACACATAGCATCAGCTCTTTGTGTCTTTAGGGTTAGGGTTAGCTGCAACCCTGATCAAACCTCACCTACCTGTGATTTTCTAATGATCCTGAAGACACTGATTAGCTTGCTCAGGTGTGTTTGATTAGGGTTAGAGCACATGGGCCAGATTTGAGGATCCCTGATCTAGAGTGATGTAAAAGCCACATGAAATCCGACATGACCGTTCACACTGCAGTCACATTGCAAAAAAACATCTGACATGGATGGAATTTAGTACCACATATAAGTGGCACACATCAGAATTGAAGAGATCAAATTCCATGCGGTTTGTGCTGTTCACATGTGAGCAAAAAAATCAGATTTGGGCCACAGTTGACTGCAGTGTGAATGTAGCCTAAGATTCTTAATGGAGTTGAAAACTGAATGAGTACTTTTCCCACAGTGTCAATAACAAAGAAACTACATTATAACACTATCAACCACAAATAATATTACAGTATACTAGGCATAATAAAAGTACAATTACTATACTGAGCATTTACTCAGTATGATTTTCCAGGGAACTCAAAACTGTGCATTTCTTGTGCATGTATGCCAATGATGCAGCCGCAGTCCTAAGTGAAAATTGGAGCAGTTGTTAGCAATAACCAGAAGACGGATAGCTGATAATAAATTGCATCACTGATATCGCATTGGTTTCATACTGATTTCTTTGTCACATATTATGATTTTTGTTATGATTGTGTGTGTGTATAACAGGGATAGGCAACTCTGGTCCTGGAGGGCCACTATCCTGCAGAGTTTAGCTCCAACCCTAATTAAACACACCTGAACAAGGCAATCAGTGAGGTTGACTGGCACCACCGTCAACCTCAGTAGTTTCGTCTCATCTAGCTCTTTAAGCGGGTTTGCCTGGTATGCCTGTAACACCACCATGGTGTGTAGACACACACTAGCCTAACCAGCTGTTGCATACACCTTGCCCACTAGCACTTAAGTTGTTCACCGCAGCTTGGAGCACAATGCCAATCAAAACCCATTAGACTACCCCATTACAGAAAATGAACTGACTGATAAAACCCAGGCCATAAAAAACAAAAAAGCAAGTGGACCAGATGGCATCCTCAATGAAATGCTCAAGAACACAAGGACACACATTGAGATTGGCCCTACTTAAACTGTTCAGCTTCGTTCTGAGTGTTGTCATTTCCCTGAAACCTGGAATCAAGGACTCATAATGCCCCTATTCATGAGTGGAGACAAATCAGACCCAAACAATTACAGAGACATCTGTGTAAGCAGTAATCTGGGGAAGCTGTTCTGAAATATTATCAACACTGAAATATTGTAAACCTCCTTACAGATAAGCAGCCTCAGCAAAAGTCAAATTGGATTCTTACCAAATTATAAAACAACAAACCACCTCTTCAGCCTACACACCCTTGTCGACAAATAAATTAAAGCGGTAATATGATGTTGCTAAAAAGAACATAATTTTGTGTAATTTGGTGTAACGCAATTTATGTGTTTATGCAGTTTAAGGTAAAAAAAACAACAACTTTATTTTCCATATAATGTTAAGGCTGGGCGATATATCGCATGCGATTATCATGCGCATCTCGTCAGTAAAGCCAGTTCTGTGATTACTGCTAAATCTCCATCACCTGCTTTCAGATGGAGCAGCATTTAATATACAGAGCAGTAGATCACTGACAAGCTCCCGATATCGCATTCATTATCGCAGATATATTGTCTTCTATAATGAACGCGATATGGTGTAGCTTGTCAGTGAACGGTGTAGCTTGTCAGTGAACTAATGCTCTGTCTATTAAATGCTGCTCCATCTGAAAGCAGGTGATGGAGATTTACAGGGAACCGGCTTTACTGACGAGATGCACATGATCATCGTCTGCGATATATCGCACAGACCTATATAATGTACATTATTTTTCTCCTCTATGCCCCGCCTTTCTGATATGCGTTGAATTATACAAAGCTCATCGTTCTAAAAAAGCGAGGTGTGCTCTGATTGGCCATCTATCCAGTGCATTGTGATTGGTTGAATTCCTCAAGCATGTGACAGAAACTTCAAAACACAGGCCTGTCTCATAGACAAAGCACGTGCTGAAGTGATAGTGAGAGCTTTCTCCTGGGGTAGATCACTTAGAAACTCCATGACCCATCCAGGGACCACACATGGATTTTCCACAGGTCTGAATGTTAGTGGCCAGATGGTGCCTCGTTTCTGAGAATGCAAGGGTCTCATTTATAAATCTTGTGCACGCATGTTTCTATGCCCAATTTGTGTGTACGCAACATTTATAAATGAGACCTTTGCAATTTTTTCACGCACATATCATGATTTACAAAAAATAAACTTGCCGTAAATATGTACGCACCATACAGATATTATAAACCATGTGTACAAACTCTTTTTCCTGGAGTGAGAAAAGTAATGAAGTAAACTATGATTTTAAACTTCATGTCAATATACACATTTACATGAAATACTCCAGTCATATTAATGGAGATAAACACCGAAATTACATAATTTTATTAACAATAGGTTACATAATTTATGTGGTATGCTATGTTTTTCAATGGCAGCAAAGAGTGCTATAGGTGCATAATAATTAATCTTTAAACTAAACTACAGATCACATGTAATGAGAAATATTTTAGCAAGAAAAATGATCAGTGCGCACTAACTTCAATATTATGGCAGACACTCCTGGATTCAGAGGTTGAATGGTCCATTGTCCGGTATAGGACCAATGATAATAGCTTACTGTACAACCGCAGCTGCAGGAAGGGTGTTGATGTCTTGTGAAGGTATCTCCACAACAAAATTATAACATTATAACATTTTAAATTTTTAAAATAATTTGTCAGTGATGAGCCAAATCAGACAATTGTATTTACACTGCAATAAATATAGGCCTGTCTGTTTCCACTTAAAATAGCTAAAAGATGTTCATCAGCAAAACTGCATACATTCAAGTTTATTTGAAGAATTTAAAACAATTGAAATACTATTATGCCAGTGAAAAATAATGAGATCATCTCTATTCTAAAATATATAATAAAATAACTTTAAACCATTTTGTTTCTACGGATATTTTCATATATTTATTATAAAACATAACAATTATACTGGATAATTTTTAGCAATAAAATTAATGTGTCTGCCACAAATGGCATTATCGTCCCCATTTCATATTTCCTTAATGTTTCTGTGTTAAACTTAGTGTCATGTGGATGGGACTCTGCATGTAAATGATATGCAGATGAGGTTATGCATAGTAAAATTAGCTGTTGAAAAGCTCCATTTATGTTTTTTTTTTTTTTTTCGGGGAGGAGATGAGATGGAAACGCATGTACGCATCTCCCCCTGACTGTGATTTATAAATGGATTTTTGCGCAGGTTCTTGCAAAATCTAGTATTTGTGCCTACGTGCTCTTGTGGGATGAAATCTACGGAGAGTTTTCTAAATGAGACCAGATAAGATCCTTCCTTAGAGGAATCTGCCAGGGAGGGGCTGTTGCAAGGAGTATCCTTTAACCATATTTGCGCAGGCCCAGGGGCCAGCTGTGTGCCAGTGCATCTGTGCCGAGCGTTGCTTTGGTTAGGGAGTAGAACCTGGCGCTGGGTGGTTTCTGGAGATACAAACAGGTCTGCCTGAGCAAACTCGAACCAACCCCAGATCAACTGAACCACCTGGAAGTGCTGCTTGACACAGCTCTGTTGGCTGCTCGATTGAACACTCCCAGGATGTTGATGGCACGAAGTGACCTCAGATGCTTCTGACTCCACAGGAGGAGGTGTTGGGCGAGTTGCGACATGTGACGGGAGCGTAAATCGTCTTACCGGTTGACATACACAATGCTTGCAGTGTTTCCGTGGTGACCAGAATGCCCCTGCCTCGAAGTCACCGTGTGAGGCGGCTCAGGGCAAGGTGCACTGCTAGCAACTCGAGGCAATTTATATGCCAGTGCAGTTGAATACCGCGGCATGCCTAGATACCGTCTAAGGTTACGTATGTAACCCTGGTTCCTCGAAGGAACGAGACGCTGCGTCGAGAACGTTTGGGGAACGCGTCCACCATGACGTCTCTGAATAACATGTATAATCAGTCCAAAGGAAGGGCGAGACGTCATAGGCGGGTGACGTCAGAGACCAGGAAGCATAAACGCATGAGCGGCGAAGCCGGATATCAGCCTCAAAGGATGAAGCAAGCACCAGCCAGAGATGCCGGAAGTGTGGCACTGCGACGCAGCGTCTCGTTCCTTCGAGGAACCAGGGTTACATACGTAACCTTAGACGTTCCTCTTCAGGAACTCGTGCTGCGTCGAGAACGTTTGGGGAACGAGAATGCCCACTCCGCCAGACTTTCCAATCTCTGCCTAGTGTGGAAGAGCACAGTTGAAGCAAGAGAAGGAGAGGAGCCTGACAGAAATCGGGGACAACCCGTCCAATGCCAAACTTTAGAAGGAAGTGAGTCTTGACCACTAGGACAGGGGAGATCAGAGGACTCTAGGCTTAGGACAGCATCCTGGTCACCGCTTAGCATAAGCTTCTTCTGGCCGGAGGCCTCAGCCTCAGCGCACCATTGAGGAAACATGTAACCAGAGGGTTTCTGCTCACTGACTGGCCACCGAGAGGGGTGTGGTAGGCCACCATGGCCGCCACGTAGACCTTCAGGGTGGAGTGGGTCAACCCTGCGGAGAGCCTGCAGGAACTCCAGCACTGTACCATCCGGGTAGTTAACTGGGTCGAGCTGGCGGTCTCCGCACCAAGAAGTGAAAAGCTTCCACTTCAAGGCATACAGTTTCCTCATTGATGGAGCTCTGGATTGGAGAACGGTCTTACAACCTCGGTTGAGAGACCGGAAGCTAAGAGTTGTGCCTACTCAGAGACAACACCTACAGCCTATAAGCTCCATGCAGGGGCGCACCCTCCGCCTGTGAGAGGAGATCTCTCCTGACGGGAACCTCCCATGGAATGCCGTCAAAAAGAGAAATCAGGCCCAGGAACCATACCCGGCCCGTCCAGAACGGGGCTACTAACAGCAGCTGGACTCTCTCCAGAACTCCTGAGAGCAGAGCAATCAGGGGAAAAATGTACAGATGAAGCCTCAGCCATGTCTGTACCATGGCGTCCAGCCCCAGTGGAGCTGGATGAGTCAGAGGAAGCCAGAGGGGACAGTGCGATGTCTCTCGAGTTGCAAACAGATCCACCCGAGTCTGGCCAACATCTCCAACTCTGCTTCATCATCTCAGTATGAAGCCGCCATTCCCTGGGTCTCGGCCCCTGCCTGAACAGGATGTCTGCTCCCATATAAAGAGGCCCAGGAATGTGTACTGCTCCCAGCGAGAGTAATTCATACTGGGCCCACACAAGGATCTGGTACGCTAGTTGTAAACTGCGTGAGTGCAGACCTCCTTGATGGTTTATGTAAGAGACCACCGCTGTGTTGTCGGTGCGCACCAACACATGGTGACCTCTTAGGTCTGGGAGAAAATAACAAAGTGCACAAAGCACGGCCAGCATCTCCAGGCAGTTGATGTGCCATGTCAGATGGCGACCACTCCACAGACCACGGGCAGGGTGGCCACTCATGACCACACCCCAGCCGGTGAGGGACGAGTCCGTCGCTAGCATACCGCGGCGACAAGGAGCTCCCAGCGCCGGGCCCTGGGACAAGAACCAAGGCTTCCTCCACATATCCAAGGCACGTAGGCAGCGCCGCATGACCTTTAGCATGCGAGGTGGGTTTCCCCACAGGGAGAACCCCTTGGTCTTGAGCCACCACTGTAGGGGTCTCATGTACAGCAGGCCAATAGTATTCACATTGGACGCAGCTGCAATCAGACCCAGCAATCTCCGTGACTGCTTGACAGTGAGTGACCAACCTTCTCTCACTCTCGTGACTGCAGTGAGGATCGACTCAATCCGAGCAGGTGACATATGTGCCTGCATCGTGGTTGAATCCCACACCATGCCCATATAAGTGGTTCTCTGAACTGGAGAAAGCACACTTTTCTTGGCGTTAAGTCTTAACCCCAGCTCTTTCAGGTGAGCGAGAACGACACCTCGGTGACGAACTACCATCTGCTCAGATTCAGCTGATATCAACCAAACATCAATGTGGTTGAGTCGGGAAAGTGTGGGGTGAGAGTGCAAGGCCAGTGGAAGATCCTTATTGGTAGGCTTTTGCCCCCAAAAGCAAACCTCAGGAACTTCCGATGAAGAAGGATGGAGATGAGTGCATCTTTTGATAGATCATGACACACCAGTCCTCGGACTTGGCCTGTGCAGGCGTGCTAAACTTCAGTCCCCTGACTGAGAGGTTCAAAAAGCACAGATCTAGAAAGGGACACAACACCTCATTCTTCCTCGGAACAGTGAAGTACCGGCTGTAGGACCCGGACTCTGCAACCCAAGGAGGGACCACCTCGATGGTCTCCATCCTCAGAGTCTACTTCTGTTCCATTACCAGAACCTGCTTGGGGCCCACCAGAACTGGATTCTGTGGCCTCTCACTACAGTGTGCAGGACCCATTGAGACACATTTGGCAGTAATTTTCACGCTGCAATATATTCTACTAAGGGAATTAGCCTCTCAAGACTGATCTCTGGTTGCATCAGTGCAATTAGCTTGGTGCCCTGAAGCGGCGTACCGGCAGGAGACGGCCGAACTAGCTGCTCTGGAAACCTCCCAGGAGGTCGCGAGCCTCTTAGCACCGCTACGTTTCAGTGGGATCCTCTGCGTTGGCATAATTTTTGGTGAAGTGGCTGATCACCTGGTCCCTGTGTGCGCACAATTGAACACAAGACTGTACGAGGTAGAACCTTGTACTGATATGCCTGACCCTCGCAGGAATGGCCTGTGCAGCGGTAGGATCGAGACATGAAAGTAAGTGTCCTTCTTGTTGATCGCTGCAAATATTGGGGACGGTTGCCCCCAAAAAAATTTGTTTCTGTGTCAAAATTTTGAAAGGCAGCTTGTGAAGTGCACGGTTCAAAACTTGCAGATCCAAGTCGTAACTCGCTGCTTTTCTTGGGCACAATGAAGTAAGGGCTGTAATACCCTGACGTCATATCAACTCTATCGCGTCTTTCGCCAACAGGACTGGGATCTCCGCCCAAAATAAAAGGGGCATTGATAGACATGATTGAAGTGAACTGGATGCCTCTGAACTTGACCAAGCTCCGAGAGACCATGCCAGATGAACCAATGGAGCCACCGATGTACCCATGGTGGGGCAGTGTGGTGGAACACAGGGACTTGACCCAAGGCCTGTGAAAGCGTGGCCCATGATGGCATAGAGCGGAGTCTGGGTGTAAAGTGTAACATTCCAGATTCCCCCATGTGCAGGAGGAAACAGAGGGTCCCAGCATGGGGCTTGTGAAGTGGGGACATGAATGCTACGGTGTTCCACAAATGGGCAGGAATGGTGCTCTTGGGCAACCCACTGCTGCCCGCTGGCAAGAGAGGAGGAGGGGAGTGACTCTGTGATGCACAGTTCACAACTCTCCTCCTCCTGAGACCCAGAGACTGAGGAAACCACTCTTTTATTGAAGTTTAGGGTACCGATAATTTATGTCCCCACTGTGCGACCATGACCACCGCTGCCATGCCATAATACCTGCACTCGTTGGCTCTCTTGCAACACTCGTTCATAGGAAGCAGTAGTGATAAACTACTGCTCAGCTCCGAAGCGAAAGGATGAATGAATGCTGTGCATCTGCTGCCTCATATACTCACGCTGTGATCAGCGGCAGCTGGATGCAATAATAGCATACCAATGTTCATTGGCTCGTTTAGTTGTACTCAAAGTGGATTGGTCTCTCTGGTGTGATTCCAATTTCATTGGTCATCCAACGTGACGTTGAGAGTGACTGACGGAAAGGGAACTGAACAACTCAGGATATTGGCACATTTATAAACCGAAATGACAAACAACAAGCACTACTCTACACTGCTCATGACTCGCATTTGAATCATTGTTGGCAAATTATTTAAATATTAAAAACGTACTTACAGGCTGTGAGTCAGAAGTGCCATACTGTCCTTGCAAAATTGGAATTGCCCCACTTAGAAACAGCCTTTCTGCCACAGAACACATCTGAATACTTGGGTTGAACTGTTCTGGAACAGTGTTGTAAATAAAACTTAACCGCTAATTTTTAGTCGTGTCCTCTTTTGGAAGGCCAAAAACAAAGTAGTATCACTTTCACAACGAAACATACAGCAACTCCACAACATGGCAGCGACAGCAACAGAAAAGATAAAAGTTACACCTTCTTTCTTTGCATGAACATTTGGGCTATGTTAATGCAAATCTTCCCTAGTCGTGACGTGGATATATTGGGGAATGTAAGAATGACCCATTTTAGGAGGCCGTTTTTTGACTCTTAACTTTTATAAAGAATATCTCTTTGTATTTGAGACTTAAGTCTTTGCAAAATGTGCAAGCTTGTGACACTCCAAGCAGAAAGGAAACATTTAAATCACATCATATGTCCCCTTTTACCAAAACAAATCAAAAATAGTTGCATGCTTTGTATTTTTCCAGAAGGCCTTTAATTCAATTTGGCATGAAGGTCTGCTGTCGAATCTTCTAGAATCAGGTATTGGGGATAAAACATACAATATTATATAACAAAACAATGTATTCAAACAATCAATGCGCAATTAAAATGGGAAATAAACAAACTTCGATCAAGGGCAGGGTGTAAAGCAGGGCTGCCCACTGTCACGACCCTCTTCACTATCTACATTAATGAATTGGCGAAACTCCTAGAACAATCAACTGCCTCACACTACATGACTCCAACATAAAGTTAATGCTCTTTGCAGATTATCTGGTTCTTCTCTCTCCAACAGCAGAACCTAAACATCCTGAACAAGAAACTCCTAGAACAATCAACTGCCTCACACTACATGACTCCAACATAAAGTTATTGCTCTTTGCAGATTATCTGGTTCTTCTCTCTCCAACAGCAGAACCTAAACATCCTGAACAAGTTCTGTCAATACTAAAATACTAACATTCCAGAAAAGACCCAGAGTTCAGGGAAAGAAACACAACTTCACCCTTGGTATGACAAAAATTGAAAATGCCACAAACTACACATACCTTCGGCTGAAAATAAGTGCATCTGGTAAGCTAAATTTGTGTGTAAATGAACAGAAACTTAAAGCAAGAAAGGGTTTTTATGCCATCAAAAAAAATCTATCCAAAATGAAATACCAATTAGAACCTGGCTCTGAAAACAGGGATAAAACTCTGACTGAAGCACTGTAAGTGTGTCCTCATAGTACAGAGGAAAACTACGAATAATGCATGCAGGGCATAATTAGGCCAATACCCTCTACTAATATGCATTAAGAAAAGAAACATCAAATTTTGGAAATACCTACAAATGAGTGACCCCGACTCTTACAATTTTAAGGCCCTTAAAAACCATGAAGTGAACACTGAAAAAAGTCCCCTGATTCAGATGGTCCTGAAGCTGCAAATGCAAACTAACATGACTAACAACTGCCAGCATCAGAACACTGAAATATTAATCTACAAAACTCGACCCAAACTAATTATAAAAGCACAAAAATAAAATTTTCTAACTTACTGGACTGAAAAAAAAAAAAAAGTAAACTTGATTGTTATTTGAACCTAAATAGAAATTACACAATTACAGATTATCTGAGTACAGTGAACGACTGTATATTTAGAAGACTGAGCAATCATGCTCTGACTATAGAGGGCAAATATCTACAGCACTTGTAACTGTACAAACTGTAATCATGTGGAAGTGGAGACCAGAGAGAGAGAGAGATGTGCAGAAAACTAAATTAATAGTTAGAGGACAAAAGGCAAATGGATGCAAAAACAAAAAATCAGGCCAAGGAGAGACTGTGTGTTCTCTCTGTCCTACAATACATAGATGGAGCTGGAACATAATCATATTTCCCTAGTCCCAGTTTTTGGACAGAGCAATTCAAAATTATGAAGTTTAAAATGTAAATTATGGCAAAGATTCCGCCTCAGATGCCCCTTCTACACCAGCTTTCTTTAACAGGTTTCTACACACCGTATACCCAACCTGAAAGACCTTGTGAGTTTGCAAGGTAAAAATATTAGATAAGAAAGTCTTATCCAGTCTTATCTATTCACCAATTAGAAGTTAAATTACTTTAGCTGGGAATAGATTAATTAGGTCTAAATTATGTTAGCCAGTAGAAAGTCTAATACAGAAGTTTTAATCTTGTCATTAACAGATTTCTCATTAGATTTATTATTTTCTGTATTTATTTATTTATTTATTTATTTATTTATGTGATTTATTTAAATATGCAGATTCTTGTCTCCAGGTTTTCTTGTTAACATTCTTTGAGTATTTAATCAATATTGATCGTAATATTCCTATTCAAGTATTTATTCGTACAAATAGACCTTGTGTGTTAATTAAAGAGAGTTAATATTCATATGCTATAGATCAAGTATACAAATCCCATCCTCCTGTTTGGTGAAATGTTAACTCAGGAAAATTCTCTCTCATGCTGTTCTAGCCATGTAACCTTTAATTTTTATGCATTGTGGGCTCAGGCTCTTTAAAAAAAACATGGAAATTAATATAAAAATTTGCCCCTGAATATTTTAGTGAGCTTCAGTGCATTACCAGGTTGGAGAATGACAGATTTAGCAGTAGAGACAGAATTACAAGAAATGTTTCAAAGTAGAAAGTGAAAATCCCACTTAAAGAGCTTCATGGGTGTCCAAAAGCCCAGTTTTTATACACTTTTATCTTTGTTTGACTGTTTTGAACTTATTGTGTTCCTGGACATATTGCGTTCATATACTGTACTAACATTCACATTTCCTGGCGCTCCACTAACAATCTCTGTTAGTCTCTGTGAAGTCCTGAGGGCAGGGCAGCTAGCCAGAAACACAAAGGAAGATTTATGATTGTGTTACTTAGAGGAGATTCAGCATGGGATTCAGTGCTTGGCTTGTCATGCCTGTCAAAAACAATCCAGTTGACCCAAGATAGTAAAAGCTGATTATGTAGGAGATTAAATTAAAAATATGACTAGTGTGTTGCAAATATCTTTGCAGGAAGTCTTCACTGGATGCAACATCTTTATGATGTTCTCCATTAGTATGGCTAATATTGTTTTTATCTTCCAGTACTGTGACATCCTGGGGGAACCCAGGAATATTTTTATATAATTAATTTCATATTCATAGCTGTGAAATGTCTTAGAGGAGCAATTTCCAATTGATTGATTAAATTACATGCAACACTTACCGGCAAATGTCTAATCAATTGCTGAATCCCGATAGTATAAAATAGTAAACCAAATGTATTCAGATGATAAGGCTCGGGGGCCGGCCACCTCACTCAAGATGAGTGTGAAAATAGATTTTGTTTATGAAATATTATGGTTGCCAATTGCAAAAGCTTTCTAGCTTTAATATGATGCTATATTTCACAAAGTTGCATTTTAATTGTTACTAAGAATGCAGCACTACTGAGCTAAAGGTATGATGGTCATAGTTAGCTGATTAATTTGCTGTGTTTTATTGTTTGTTGCTGTTCAAGTTGTTCTAATTTAAAATGATGCATCTGTTAAATGGGTCGTGATGAATGTGTTATGTCAGGGAATCAGTCGCAATAGGCAGGGGCATGCACAGACATTTTGAGAGGCAGGGGATGAAGTGGAAAAAAAGAGCACTTCTCATATTTATTTATTTTTTCTTCTAATCAAAACATTAAATATATTGGGGGTGAGTGATAATGATAAAAATAAACCTCAATATTTTCTGGGATTTTATCGATACTCCTAAAGTTTTTTATGTTCTTCATATTCTGTGTGGTGATCAGTTCACAGCAGTGATAGAAATTAAACTTTTCCAATAAGTTTAAAATGATTTTTACATTTCTATAGCCATTTCTAAATTGTGCATCATCTTTTTATTCAAATTCTTAAATTGAATTAGTCAATTAGAATAATAATGCAGAGAAAACACAGAAGCTACTTTATAGGGGTCATTTAGATGCATTAGGGTCATAACGCAGGACATTAATGCATTTATCCTGCAGTTACAAATGCATTAATACTTAAAAAAAAAATGTCTTGACATTTTTAAGCATAAAACATTGAAAACGGATATTTGAAATATTTTTTTTTAAATGAAAAGATACTTTAAAAGTTGAATTTAAACTGTCGGTGGGTGGCAGCAAGTAACTGTTAATAAGTGAGTCATTGCGATTGAGTCATTTAAATGGCTGATTCATTCAAAAATGAAACACTGTCATCTTGCTCAAAGATGCAAATTGGAATAATATTTGTTGGTGAAATAGAGCAAAAACAATATTGTCTTTATTGTGTCTAAAACGTAAGTATCTTAATATTAAATTCCTCTTCATTAAACTGCTGTATAAAATAAATATCACATTTGTAATCATGCTGCATTTTGGTAGAAAAATGTCAGTCTTTGCATGATACTACTGTATATGAAATTATATAAATATATAAGTTTCTGCCCCAATATCTTGAATTTTGTGATTATTCTAAATGCATTTTAATAAACTGAATCATGCAGTAAAAGAACGTGCACTGGTCTAACCTACTAGACATCCTATTGCCTTAGCTAAACTTTAGCTACATTGTAGCTCTCATGAGTCATGGATGTTAGTAAGACAAATTAACTATAATTGCCTTGGTCTTTTGGGTAATTAGTTGTTCATTTGAGACACCGGTATCTTAGTCTTTTGTTCATCACCATTCACCACTCACCTCCACACCAAGACAAACACAACTGGAAAGTGGGGGAGTGCTTTACTTCTGCGGCTCTGTCCTCTGTAATGAGTGTATAAATAGTATAAATAGTATCTAAATGAATTTCTCTTTCTATTTTTATTTTTATACAATCAAAACAAAACATACTTCAATGAAAAAAAGCATTGGATAAATTATGCAATAAAACACACACAGAGAAAAACGTCTCTAGGTTACGTATGTAACCCTAGTTCCTCGAGGGAACGAGACGCTGCGTCAAAAGCGCTTTGGGGAACGCGCCCAGCGTGCGCGACTCTGAATATCGTGTGAAATCAGACCAATGGAAGAGCGTGACGTCACCGGCGGAGTGACGTAAGCGACCAGGAAGCTATAAAAGCACGTGCCACGCAGCTGGCGTCAGCTTCGAGTACCAGCAAGCGCCGGCAGGGGTGCCGGGGGGTATGGCTCCGAGACGCAGCGTCTCGTTCCCTCGAGGAACTAGGGTTACATACGTAACCTAGAGACGTTCCTCTTCAGGAACTCGAGCTGCGTCAAAAGCGCTTTGGGGAACGAGTACCAACGCCGCCAGACTACCAAACCCCTGCCTAGTGTGTATCCGAAGAGCACAGCTTAGGTCAGGAGGACTGAAGCGCCTGGAGTGACTGGCATGTCTAGGCCATAGAATCTGACAAACGTGGAGGGCGTGGACCATCCCGCAGCGTTGCAGATGTCCAGCATGGATACACCTGCTAAGAAGGCCTTGGAGGCCGCCATACCCCGGGTAGAGTGAGCCTTGGCTCCCGACAGCGGGGGACGACCAGAGGACTCATAGGAAGCGTTGATAGCCTCGACTATCCAACGACTGATAGTCTGCTTAGAAGCAGGAAAACCCCTCTTGGGGGGACCGTAGCATACAAGCAATTGATCGGTCTTTCTCCACAGGGCAGCTCTGTGGACGTATGCGTCCAGCGCTCTAACTGGACACATACAATTTAGCTTCGCCTGGTCGGGCTCCCGAAAGGGAGGAGGACAGAAGGCCTGCAGTACGACAGGTTGTGGTGTAACAGAGGGAACCTTAGGAACATATCCCGCTTGAGGGTATATGAACGCTTTAGTCATGCCTGGTGCAAATTCAAGATAAGTAGGGGCCACAGAGAGGGCCTGAAGGTCTCCTACCCTCCGCAGAGAGGTGATAGCCAACAGAAAGGAGGTTTTAAGTGTAAGGTGTCTGTCTGAGATATCTTGAATAGGTTCAAATGGGGGTCTGCACATTGCCTCTAACACCACCACCAGGTCCCACGGGGGAATACGGGACCGTACTGGAGGTTTCAGCCTCAGCGCACCGCGGAGGAAACGTGTAACTAAGGGGTGTCTTCCCAAAGACTGGCCATCGAGAAGGGCGTGGTAGGCCGCAATAGCCGCCACGTAAACCTTCAGCGTGGAGTGGGTCAACCCTGCAGAGAGCCTAGCCTGTAGAAACTCCAGAACTGTACCAATCGGGCAGTTTGCTGGGTCTAGCTGGCGGTCTCTGCACCATGAGGTGAAGAGTTTCCACCTCAGGGCGTACAGTTTCCTCGTTGAGGGAGCTCTGGATTGGAGAAGGGTCTCAACAACCTCGGTTGAGAGACCAGCTGCTAAAAGTTGTGCCCCCTCAGGGGCCACACCCACAGCTTCCACAACTCCGGGCGAGGGTGAATTATCGTACCCTGCGCCTGCGAGAGGAGGTCTGTCCTGATCGGTATCTCCCACGGAGAGCCGTCGAGGAGCGAGACTAGATCTGAGAACCATACTCGGCCCGGCCAGAACGGGGCTACTAACAACAGACGGACCCCGTCCCGGCGTACTCTCGCCAGAACTCCCGGGAGCAGAGCAATAGGGGGAAATGCGTACAGACGAAGCCTCGGCCAGGTCTGTACCATAGCGTCCAGTCCCAGAGGAGCTGGATGAACTAGAGAGAACCAAAGGGGGCATTGAGACGTCTCTTGAGATGCAAATAGGTCTACTTGAGCCCTGCCAAATATTCTCCATATCTGCTTCACTACTTGTGGGTGAAGTTTCCACTCCCCGGGCCTCGGCCCCTGCCTCGACAGTATGTCTGCTCCCACATTTTGTTTCCCAGGAATATATACTGCTCTTAGTGAGAGGAGTTTGCTCTGGGACCACACCAGGATCTGGTGCGCCAGCTTGTACAAAGGGCGCGAACGCAGACCTCCCTGGTGGTTGATATAGGAGACCACCGATGTGTTGTCGGTGCGCACCAACACATGGTGACCCCTTAGGTCTGGGAGGAAGTGCTTCAGTGCACGAAAAACTGCTAGCATTTCTAGACAATTGATATGCCATGTTCGATGGCGATCGCTCCACAGACCACGGGCAGGGTGGCCACTCATGACTGCACCCCAACCAGTGAGGGATGCATCTGTCGCTAGCGTTACACGGCGACAAAGAGCTCCCAGCACCGGGCCCTGTTTCAAGAACCAAGGTTTCTTCCATACATCTAAGGCACGTAGGCAGCGCCGCGTGACCTTGATAGTGCGGAGTAGATTGCCCCTCGGGGAAAATCCCTTGGTCTTGAGCCACCACTGCAGGGGCCTCATGTACAGCAGGCCAAGAGGTATCACGTTGGACGCAGCTGCCATCAGACCCAACAATCTCTGAAATTGTTTGACAGTGAGTGACTGGCCTTGTTTGACTCTCTCGACTGAGATGCGGATCGACTCGATACGAGCAGGGGACAATCGTGCCTGCATCGTGGTCGAATCCCATACTACGCCTAGATAGGTGGTTCTCTGAACCGGAGAAAGTACACTCTTCTTGGCGTTCAGTCTCAAACCCAGCTCCCCCATATGTGCGAGGACGACATCTCGATGCCGAACCGCAGCCTGCTCTGACTGAGCTAAGATCAACCAATCGTCGATATAGTTGAGAATGCGGATGCCCTGCATGCGCAGGGGGACCAGAGCCGCGTCTACACATTTTGTGAACGTGCGGGGTGAGAGTGCAAGGCCGAAGGGAAGTACTCGATATTGGTAAGCTTCGCCCCCGAAAGCGAACCTCAGAAACTTCCTGTGATGTGGAAGGATGGATATATGAAAATATGCGTCTTTGAGATCTATCGTGACAAACCAGTCCTGGGACCTGATCTGTGCTACAACTTGCTTGATTGTGAGCATTCTGAATTTTAGTCTCATAACTGAACGATTTAAGACCCTCAAGTCTATAATCGGACGCAGCCCCCCATCCTTCTTGGGAACTATGAAATACCGGCTGTAAAATCCGGACTCCCTGTCTTGAGGAGGGACCACCTCGATGGCCTCCTTCTCTAATAGGGTTTTCACCTCCTGTTCCATAACCAGACCCTGCCTGAGGCCGACTACTGTCTGAACGACCCCGTTGAATACTGGCGGCACGGAGCCGAACTGAATGCGGTAGCCTTTTTCTACTGTGTGCAGGACCCATCGAGATACATTTGGCAGTAGTTTCCACGCTGCTAAATAATCTACTAAGGGAATCAGTCTCTCGAGACTGATCTCTGGTGTAAGAGGCCCCCGCAGGGGCGGCGAGCGTCTCAGCCCCGCTACGCGCACGGGCGGAAGATACTGAGAGCGATGCTCGCTGGGACCTGCTGCGCCCTGGATCACTGGCAGGGTTAGCAGACCGGCCCCCAGAGGGCGCTGAGGGGAGACGGGCACCGTGTACTGCGGTGTGTACCGCTCTACCCCAGCAGAGGCTGCCCTCTGAAACCCTGGGTTGTTGGCGTCAGGGTTTCTTGGCCGAGGACTTCTTAGCTTCAATAACCGCCCTGAGATCTTGTTTGGGCTGGGAAGTCCTCGGCCGAGAGCGTCGTCGAGACTCTCGTTCCCGACGCGGAGGAGCACGAGAGGCGACGCTCTGCTTCTGAGCCTCGCGGTACGAGGAGCTAGGGAGCGGCTGGGGCATCTCCCGCCCAGATGCCCCGAGGGAGCGACGAGGGAGGAACTTATGGAACGCCGCCGCTTGCTTGCGGGCCTCCTGAAACCTGTCGACGACAGAATTGACTGCGTCGCCGAACAGGCCAGTCGGCTGGATCGGGGCGTCCATGAGGCAGACCCTGTCCCGCTCTTTCATATCAGACAGGGTCAACCATAAGTGCCTCTCCGCGGCCACCATAGCTGCCATGGACCGCCCAATCGCTCGAGCGGTCTCCTTGGTGGCGCGGAGGGAGAGATCAGCGGTCCTTCTCAGCTCAGAGATATCATGGGACTTGATCTCCTCTCCCTCATCTAGCTCCTTGAGCAGATCGGCTTGGTACGCCTGTAACACCGCCATGGTGTGCAGACACGCACCAGCCTGACCTGCTGCCGCATACCCTTTGCCCACCAAAGCCGAAGTTGTTCTTAGTGGCTTTGAGGGCAATGCCGGGGCCTTTAGAGACGACGCCGCACCGGGGGACAGATAGCTCGCGAGCGTCTGTTCCACCCGGGGCATCGCTCTATAACCGCGCTCTCCCATCCCCACTACGTTCCCATAGTAGTCTGACGAGGGGATGTAGAGGCGGGCCGAGAATGGGCGTTTCCACGACCTGGAGATCTCATCGTGCAGGTCGGGAAAGAATGGCAGGCCCCGGCTGGGAGGTGGCTGACTCGCGCGCAGGAAGCGTTCATCAAGCTTGCTTCTCTGCGGTTCAGCTGCTTTCTCGGTGGGCCAATCGATGTTTAGCTTGGCCACCGCGCGAGTAACCACCTCCAAGAGCTCCTCATACTGCGGCGAGTGGGGTGGCGAATCCCTGTCGAGCGACTCCACATCAACTTCCTCCTCGGAGGAAGAGAGGCGAAGCGTCGACCCCTCTCCCTGAGTGGAAGGAACCGCTGAGCGTGCTTCCGACTCTAGGGATTGGGTGCCGGATCTGGCAGAAGTGGAAGGAGATAGGGACTGGCCCGTCTCCATTCCCTCCACCAGATCCACTTGCGAACCCCACGAGTGCAGCCGCCGTTCTGCCTCAGCAGAAGCGGGACCAGCACCGCAGGGAACGCTGGCGAAGGCCCCCTCCTCGAAGAGGGCCCTCCGGGAACGAAGCATACGCACCAACATCCGCAAACAGTGCGGGCAGTCGGCCCCCTCGAGAGCCGACTCGGCGTGCTTCGAACCCAGGCAAACCACGCAAAGGTTGTGTGTATCCCCACCCGTTATATATCTCGGGCAGGGAGGAACACACAGCCTAAAACACGATTTGGAATCGCCAGAATGCTTAACTTTCGCCTTGCTTTTGGGCATTGTCTAGGAGCTCTTAAACTGGACAGACAACAGTAAATAAGACTCACAGACAAACAGTTTGACAATCACACACAGAGCGCTTGCTGAGAGACGCGAAGCTGACGCCAGCTGCGTGGCACGTGCTTTTATAGCTTCCTGGTCGCTTACGTCACTCCGCCGGTGACGTCACGCTCTTCCATTGGTCTGATTTCACACGATATTCAGAGTCGCGCACGCTGGGCGCGTTCCCCAAAGCGCTTTTGACGCAGCTCGAGTTCCTGAAGAGGAACTCTACATTTCTGTCCCTCGAGCTTGAAGTTAATATCAACTGCTTTTGTTTCACACAATTCCAGCACAGACATGTATGTTCGGCTAGAGTCTCTTTGAACTCATGCATCTTCAAAAGAAGAGCTGCGCGGAAAGTTATGGAAAATGTTGTGTACACTGCCACGCGAAACAATGTTGCGCACACTCAAAGCAAACTTCAGCCAACAGACGTCACATTTGCTGTGCACACTTTTGGAAACTCACAAGCGAAGACCAGGAGATGTTGGGATATCTTTCATACAGAAGTTATTCTTTATTGAGTACTCAATGTGCTGCTTATGAAGATGACATGGCATGCACACATACCTGCAACACAAGAAAACAAAGAAACAGCAGACCAGCGATATTCATGCATAGACATTTTTAGGCTTCTGTTGATCGTATAGTGGTTTTAAGTCTGCTGATCATATAAAGTTTTTCTCAATCTAATTTTAACTAATTTGACACCTTTGGACCAGTGAGGTGGGGATAAAACTAC
Organism: Carassius auratus; assembly: GCF_003368295.1. NCBI lineage: Eukaryota > Metazoa > Chordata > Actinopteri > Cypriniformes > Cyprinidae > Carassius > Carassius auratus. The sequence goes on from NC_039266.1 coordinate 14,794,301, forward strand.
TGATAGGGGAAACCTATGAGGAAGTCTTCACCACAGGGTTGGCCTCTGAGGCCTGTAGCACATTGGTTCTTCCCTGGGCTCCTCACTTGTCTGTGTGTGTCCTAGTCTGTCACAGTAGTTGGTGTGCGAAATTGACTGTACGACATCTCCATCCTCTAATTGAACATCAGTCATAACAAACATCATAACCGGAAAAGGATAGGTGAGTGACTGGAGTGTGCTGTAGTATAGCTTTGAAGGCTGTCAGTGTACTTAACTAGTGTTCTCTCAATGGGAGGAAGTGACAGTCCCCTTCCAGTAGTTTTTTTTTACAAAGTCAAGTCAAGTCACCTTTATTTATATAGCGCTTTAAACAAAATACATTGCGTCAAAGCAACCGAACAACATTCATTAGCAAAACAGTTTGTCAGTTAAATGACAGTTAAAGGCAGTTCATCCTTGAATTCAGTGATGTTATCTCTGTTCAATTTAATTAGTGTCTCTGCATTTATTTGCAATCAAGTCAACGATATCGCTGTAGGTGAAGTGACCCTAACCTCAGTAACTAAGCAAGCCAGAGGCGACAGCGGCAAGGAACCGAAACTCCATTGGTGACAGAATGGAGAAAAAAAACCTTTGGAGAAACCAGGCTCAGTTGGGGGGCCAGTTCTCCTCTGACCAGACGAAACCAGTAGTTCAATTCCAGGCTGCAGCAATGTCAGACTGTGCAGAATCATCTGTTTCCTGTGGTCTTGTCCTGATGGTCATCTGAGTCTGAGGATTTCTTTGCTGTACATTACTGGGGAAGTTACACACTCACACCCCTAACAGTTAACCCCTGAGCAAGCTGCTTCCACAGGTGGTGAAATGGGGAGGGACTGCTTCAGAGCGATAAGTAGACTGAGTATGAGCTGAGTAAAGCTGTTAATTTCTCCTAATGTCTTCTTGCTTTTCCTACACTCTTTCATCCATTGTCCAGTTTTGCCACAGTAATGACAACTACCCTGTCTTTTAGGACTTTTACGTTTCTATCGGTTCTCTGCATTGTCCTGAAAGGATTCTGCTGCAATCTTTACTCTGGCTTTGACATTAGAGTCTCTTTCCCAAGTAGCTAACCTGTCCAAGTTGTTTTGCAAGCTTCCAGTGAACCATGTAAAATCTAAGAATGGTAAAGCAGATCTATACTCTGCTAAAAGGACGTCAAACCATGTTCGAAGTAGTGGTTATGATTCATTACCTTCTCTGGAGAGTCAGCCATTCCACTGTAAGCTGCAGCTGACTGACAAAAACTTCCAGTGTATTCACTTACAGTTTCATCCTTCTTCTGAATCACTTTTGGTCCAACAATTTTCCTTAACTCTGTCAGAACTCCATCTCTCAATTAATCTTTACTGGCATGTTGTAGTTCAGAAGTAACAGCAAACTAAAAACTGTTGAATTCAGATTCAGTTAGAATTTGTGACATCAGCTGTGTGACTTCTGCTAAAGACATATCATAGAGACGCATTTTGTTGATCAATGCTCTTCTAAATTCAGTAAAATGTGTGTGTTGAGGGTAAGCTCTGGGATAGTCTCTCTATAGCTTTAGGTCTTAGCGCTTTGGCAACAGTTTGTACTTGGACAAAAGAAGAGTTGGGAGGAATACTTTCAGTTCCCTCAGTTCTCTGAGATCTTCTACTAGCACCACATACCTTCACTGAATAAGTTACTGATTGGATGGCTGCATCTATTTCAAAGAAAGCTTGTAAGACAGGATAATTGTTTTCAGGCTGACTAACTTCTTCCACATCAATTTTTGCTGCAGCTTTGTTGCAGTTTAATTTCTTAGTCAAAGAGGATACTCTAGCTCTGAGCTCTTTGTTCTGTATCTCTAGCTCTGAGTTATGCAGAGACTGTTGCGTAGCTAGCGCTGAACCAAATTCTCTGTGGCAGCAGATAATTCCTTTCAAATTGTTCTTGTGAATACAATCTCCTAGTACCTTTTTACATTCTTCAATTGACCATACTTTTTCTGGATCAATACCAAATTTCTATATCAAGTACAATCTGACTGACTCTTTCACTACTAAGTCCATGTGCTGTCCTAAAAATGACTTGAACTCACTGTTGGCCATGAAGGAGTAGGTAGTCCACCTTTCTTAGTTGTTGGAATCAGCTTAGCCTTCCTTCTCAACATTTTATATAGTCTTGACACAACAAGACACTTCTAACACTTCACTGGCAAGCAGAGGATACACTTGTTAACACATAAAAACTGTTAACTTTCCCTAGCAAAGCAGATTATACACCAATAACCTCTCTGACAAAGCAGGGGATAAGCTAGTTAATAAACATCTTAATGTATTCAACCTTACCTGGCAACGCAGAGGATAACACAAATTACTAACACTTTGTTAACCTTCCCTGCTGAAACAGAGGGTAACAAAATGTTAGCATGTGATTCTTATCTTCCCTGCCTAAACAGAAGATAGTCTTAATCTTTTTAGACTATAACTTAGTCAACCAAACCCTACAGCTGTCTGTTAACTCTTCTCTGATGCGCAGAGGATAAGAAATTTGTACTGGTCTTAAAGGTTCCTTTGGATAGAGTTACACTCACCAACCCATCGTTGTGCAGCAAGATTCAGTCTGGAACAAAATCAGATCTTTGTTGAGCTTAAAGTTTCAATCTGGATTCAGGTGAGAAACTCTGTCCGGGCCATGGAACCAAAATTGTTGGAAACTCAGAAGCGAAGAGTAGGAGACATTGGGATATCTTTCATACAGAAGTAACTCTTTATTGAAGACTCACTGTGCATCGCTGCAGACATCCAAGTCTAACCAAAGCAATGATACTTTGGAGTTTATATACATTTCTAGAGGGAGGGATACATAGAGGTGGAGACAGTCTAAACAAAGCATGTAAATGTAGTACAGGGATCAGACACTGGCACCAAATGCATAGATGCTAATCCAATCAGTCTGACAGTCTCGCCTATACCTTCACATTACCATAGAGACAAAAGGCACAGCAGTCCTAGTACTCGTCTACTCAGTCAAGGCCTTCTGGAGTCTCTCTATTTCCTCCTGCATCTTTGGGTCCTTTTCATCCAATGACCTGTGCTGGTGCTGAGTCTCCGACGTTAGCTGGTCCAGTTGACTTTGAGCAATTACCAGGTTCCTTTGAGCCTCCTCAGTCTGAAGCTTCAGCGCTGCTGCTTCCTGTTCCATGTAGGAGATTCTTACTTCACTCAGATTTTCCTGAGCAAGGTGAGATCTTTGTGGCTGTAGTCCGGTGTCGGATTGTGTGACATCAGTGCACTCAGGTTGTCATCGAGCTGTTCCCAGCTCAGGTGCTGCAGGCCACGGGCGGTTTCAGACAGGGGGGTACCAGTTATGGCTCTCAGCCAGGACTCTAGTGGATCCCAGTGGGTATCAGGGCTGGATAATCGAGACATGCTGGCTCACTGGTGAAGAGGGAGACAGGGAGAGAGAGAGCAAGATAGAGAGAGAGGGACAGCACAAAAAGGCAAGTTCGTAAAGCATTACCACGCTGCAATAATAGTAATTATATGTTATATGCACAGTCTGTTTGATGGGTACAAACAGTTAGTGGAGTGTAGACCAGGCACCTGTTATCTTGGCCGTAAATGTCAAGGTGTGTCTAAATGTTGTAGGGCATGGCACAGGAAAGGATCTAATTAAGATTGTTGACAGTGTGATCGTCTACTTTGGCAGCTTGGGTTGTCAATCTATTACTCAGCCTTCCCTGATGATTCTCAAAGGTTCAGTCTCTAGGCAAACGAAACAGAACAAAACATAAAACAAATCAAAACATCAAGAAAGATATACAAAGTAGAGGGCACTGTTGGTTCATAGCATCTAGTGTGTCAGCATTCCTTGGATAGCAGGAGCAGGCAAATTAACTTACAGATTGAGGAGAAACCTGATTTAGGGGTTTCGCTAGCTGGATGGTGCAGTATTCTATGGCCTAAGCTTAGTGATGGATTGAGGTTATCCAGTCAAGATCTTGCGACAGCTCACTGTGATCCAACGTCGAGGCAAATGTCGCTTCACCAACTAAGCACTAGAAGGAGTGCTACCTATAAGCAAACAGAAATGGCTAGAATACAGAAATTAATTTTACATTTCAATTCAAACATTGTTTAAACTAAATTTAAATAAGTGAGTGGTAAAGTGAGAGACAAGAGGAGGAGAGAAACATGATCAAACAATAATAATAATAATAATAATAATAATAATAATAATAATAATAATAATAATAATAATAATAATAAAGGAACAAAACAAAAATAAGGGAATAAAGTAATAAAATATAATACAGTAAAAACTAAAATAATAAACATTTTAATAACAATAATAATTGCCAGAAGGCAGGGCATTAGGACCAGTACAAACAGGTTGTATGGACGTCCTTACACTTGAATGTCCTTAGATTTTAGTCGCAATGATGATTATACTTTTGGTGGGGGAATGACACATCATATTCATACATCCTTCAATAAGTAATTTTAGTAGCATGAAACAAAATGGTTAATCCATTCAGAATTTAAACATACAGAACTAAGCAAAAAACATTCCTTATTAATGACTGATGATTCCACTGCATCTCGCGCACTACACCACAAATACATTCTTGTTTACATCGTTTCCTCTGTTTATGATGACGATATTCGAGAGAGTCCGGTCCAGTGAGCGCATGATCTGAACACAACTGTAGTGTTCAATGCCATGTGTGATTAATTATAATGCCAATAATACCTACCCTAATGCTGGGGAACCCTGCATAAGGATTGTATGCATTGTAAGCCGATCTTAAATGTATACCACAATAACACTTTCATTCATTTTCACTTTTTTCAGTCTTAAGATTTATTTTACCTGAGCAGGGAAAGTTTTGTTTACCTTCTGCTCAAAGTGCACACTCTCCCATGGAAAACAAAACCAAGCAGAATCAACAGAGGGCTACTCAAGTGTTTTGTTCTCGGTTTATCATAATTTGACATTTTCGAGCCATTGCTGACTGAACCTGCAACCTCCAGAAGTTTTTTTTTTTTCCTTCCCTCTTTCCCTCTCCTCTACCAGAGGGCTGCGTTAATAAAGAGCACACTACAGCCACATGCGCACACTCAAGCGGAGCTGCTTATTTTATGAAAACAATGATTAATAATTCAGTAAGAAAGCAAATCATTATGATCCAATGCACTGCATTTTCAAGCACTTTATCTAAATCCAAGCATTTTTTTTTTTATTAAACCTTGAAAACACTGCATTAAATTTCAAGCATTTTCATGGATTTCAAGCACACATATGACCCTGTACGACGGCGAACGCGATGAGTATAAAGCCTTGACCATTTGGGAAAATGCACACGTAGTCATTGGAGACTCGCAAGTGGAGCCAGCAAAAGCATAAATCCAGCTTATTGCTTATGCAATGGCAGTTTCTAGCACGATATGATACTGGACACTAGATAAGCCTCAACAAGCAAGCAGTCCCAATACCCTGATAGCTTTAAGTAAAGACCTTCTTAAGTGCATAGAGTGGGGCAGCATCCCCTTACACAAGAACAGAAGTAGCGAAGGTTGCTCTTTTATAACAGCTAAAAAGATCAGAATGCCCCTTTAAAGCAGTTCGCCATATGGTCAGTACTCAAATTTAGGCAAAAGTATTAGCCCTTGTCCACATGACATTTAGCATTGTTACGAGCAAAATTAATGATCTGTACATTTAGGTATCAAACACTTTATCGATACACTAGTTAGCTTGAGCAACTAGGCGCAGGTGCACTCACGGCGTGTCCAAATCCACTTTTGCTATTTTAACAAGCTGTTTGAGAGGCATGCAAGGAAAAGGCCTTTACTCACAAACACTCACAAACGTAAACGTCTGGAGTTTGCTAAGCGGCACTGAGACTTCAACTGGGATCATGTGCTTTGGTCAGATGAGACTAAGATTGAGCTTTTTGGCAACAAACACTCTAAGTGGGTCTGGCGAAAAACAAAAGATGAGTATGCCGAAAATGACCTCATGCCCACCGTGAAGTATGGTGGAGAATCTGTGATGCTGCAGGGCTTTTTCTCTTCCAAAGGCCCTGGGAACCTTGTTAGGGTGCATGGCATTATGAATGCTTTGAACTACCAGGACAATTTAAATAAAAACCTGATGGCCTCTGCCAGAAAGCTGAAGATGGGTCGTCATTGGGTCTTTCAGCAGGATAATGATCCAAAACATGTGGCAAAATCTACACAAAAATGGTTCAGCAGTCACAAACTCAAGGTCCTCCCATGGCCATCTCAGTCCCCAGACCTCAACCCAATCGAAAACCTGTGGGGCGAGCTAAAGAGGAGAGTGCATAAGAGAGGACCCAGGACACTCGATGATCTAGAAAGATTGTGCAAAGAAGAATGGTCAAAGATCCCTCTCGTTGTGTATCATGTGAAATGTTATAGGAGGAGATAAAGGGCTGTCTTGTTGGCAAAAGGGGGTTGTACATAGTATTAACATCAGGGGTGCGAATAATTGTGGGACACATGATTTCTAGTTTTTTTTTTTTTCTTAAATGTGTGATTTTTGTTTTACCATCAAAGTAATGTACTTACATAAAAGGTTGGATTTTTCTCTTTTTTTGCATTTGGGTTCTATGTTGTTTAAAAAAAAGGAGAATTCTTAGAAGTCCACGACCACATCTTAAACAGGGGTGCCAATAATTGTGGAGGGCACTGTATATATATTTATATGTGTATGTATGTAGCCTACAAAAAAATCTTATGCAATGCAATCCTTAAATTTTTTATATTTGGCTTGTTTGTGTGCTTGCTGTGCGTCACTGTGTTTAATAAGCAGCGTGTACGCTCTTTAAATAACAAAGAAAAAAACATTGCGCCAGACTTTAGACCAGGTTTGAGCTGGTCTATGGCGCAGTCTATTTTCAGCTCCTTAAAATAGCATTGCGCCAGCAATGCGCTTGAACACACCTCTTTTTTAGACCAGCATTACCATGGGCGCATAAAAGATTGCAAATTAATTTGCTAATTAAACGACATGGTGCTGGATGTGAAAATGCGAATGGCACTGGACTGAAACTAGCAAACACACTTACGCTATGCCTTGCGTTGCATTGTACCAGGTGTTTTATAGGGCCCAGTGTGTTGGAAATAGTTAGCAGTAGTGCCACGTATATATGTCCCGTGTCTAACTGGAGAATGGTATGATTGTAGCTATTTGAAAGCTGACCGCATCACCTGGTTGCAGCCTATCCCTCCGTGGCCTGACTGAACTAATGCTGCACTCGATTTTTATTGACATTAGTGGTCCTGACAGAAATGGAGTGTAGCCATAGTTCTGGCAGGCCATGTTAGTCAAGCTCGCATTAGCTGACACTCAACTGATCCACGTCTACCTACAGGATCATGATACCAATCATAATTCCCTTCATAAGGTCCCTTCAGTCATTTTTCAGCAGCAATCGCTTGCTCAGGAACTAATCACCCACCTCCGTCCCCAGGTCCTCCTCTCGTCCAGTCAGGACTTGGCAGTGAATATATAATTGAGTCAGACCACTGAATCATGTTGTTAAAATAACCACATAGAACATTAATGGTATCTGCATTGTGCAACAAACTCTTGCTTCGAAAGACCAATCTACTTCGAGTGTAAACTAAACGAGCCAATGCACATTGGCATGCAATTATTGCATCCAGTTGCAGCTGATCACAGCATGAGCATAAAAAGATTTTCACTGAGGAGTCGAACCAGTGACCTGGCTGCTCAGCGGTGGTACAGCAGTTGAAGTGATGGGATGTGACAGGGAGCGAGGGATACATATGTAACCGAGACATTCCCTTTCAGTTGGTCACTCTCTACGTCATGTCGGTGAGTGACGAATTAGGATCTTCTGCCAAAGCACCATGGATGATGCCCCTTCCAGTGTTCTGTGCGAGCCACGTGTGCCCCTTTTTTAGTGTAGGCCGGTGCTCGCAACAAGAAGACCACTCACCATTGGCATAGCACTACCCACTCAGTGAGATTGGATAACACTGGGAGAACTTACCAATTCCAGTTGGAGCAGAGACGCTGTAGGAGCCCCATCCTTCCCAAAGAAGGTCTCGGGAGCAAATAAGCATATGAACATCTGTTTAGGTGCATATGGAAAATTGGAGGTTATTGTAACCCTCTTGGAAATGGGAGAAGTCTGCCGGGGAAACACGGCCTCTGAGACTATACCGTGGACTTTACACATATGGGATCCACTTAGGTCTTGCATATGAAACCCAGTCTTCTACCAGTTCTCAAAGATTCAACGAGTGAAGGCCTGGCGCTGGACGTTCTGCCACATCTGGCTGCCAATGGGGTGGAAGAGCTTGACAGGGTCTACAGGACAGACACTTTGGAGTAGTTTTAGCAAGCCGACACTAACCGGGGCCATTCGGACCAGCACCTGCTTGCCTCATAAGTGCACTTTGAAAGTCTAGGCAATTGATATGTCAGTGCAGATGGGGGCCCGTCCATACCCCAGACACTGCGTGCCCATTGTGTAAACCACAGCATGCCTGGAGACTGGAGAAATTTAAGATCTTACCATGCAGTAAAGGTTTGGCGACAGGCCGGTGTAACTTCACTGTCACACGGTCACACTGCCATGCCCACCTTGGGACTTGCTGAAGCAGTCTCATATGCAATAGCCCTAGTGGTGTAAGTGCCGCTGCAGTTGCCATATGACCCAGGGGCCTCTAAAATAGTTTCAGTGGGATGGCCATCCTGCCCTTGAATGAATTAAAGCATTTCGGCACTGGCCGCGCATGTTCCTCTGTGAGGCGTGCTGTCTGTTCGACCGAATCCAACTTCATACAGAGAAAAGAGATCCTCTGCTTCGGGGAGTGTTTGCTCTTTTCCCAGTTGACCCAAAGCCCCAACAGGCTGATGTCCCAGATCACCAGGTCCCTGTGCTCGCACAAATGATCCCGAGACTATGCTTGTATAAGCCAATCATCGAGATCGAGGATGCGAACACCCTGCTCTCTGAGGGGAACAAGAGCCACCTCTATGACATGGGGAGACAGGGACAACCCGAAGGGAAGGAACTTGCACTGATATGCCCATCCTTCGAACGCAAACCAAAGAATTGTTCTGTGGCACGAAAGGATCAACACATGAAAGTACACATTCTTCAGGTCGATCACTGCAAACCAATCTCGGTGATGGATGCACCCCAAGATGCGTTTCAGCATCAATACCTTGAATGGTAACCAGCGAATTTGAGTGGACTCCACTCAACTTGGGGGGACACCAGGCGAACTTAATCGCATAGCTGAGGCAGATGGTCCACAGAAACCAGTGAAATGGGCTGGTTGCGCTAGACAGATATCGGGCAAGCTGGACCAATGGAACCACTGCCATACCTGCAGTTGGGCAGAGAGGTGGAACACAGGGACCCAACTCGGGTGGCTTGTGAGCAGACTGAAGAGGGGTCTGAGTGTGCGATTCAATGTATACCTGGTTCCACAGGTTGGTGGAGGGTGTATGAGTAGGGCCTTTGTTGAACCTAAGGAGGAGGATGAGTGAGGTCCAGGGTTGGGACGTCCGTGACTCTCCATGCCTTCCTGGGACCCATAGATAAAAAAAATCACACTCACATCTGGATTTTCTAGATTCTCCACCTGACCCTCCTCTGGGGAAGGTGCGTTCACCATCCCATTACCACCACCCAGCTCTATGGCGCCAGCTGCCCAAACCAAAGTCTGCCCAGAGACTGTGCAGTTAACTTTGTCACTCATAGCGCAAAGTCAGTAGAGGTACGGTGTCCTATGAGAACTTCTGGGTCGTGACCACCCTCGTGCAGGTCCTTCAGTGCCTTGGCCTGGTGCACCTGCAGTAATGCCATAGCATGTAAGGCGGAGGCAGCTTCAGGCCAGACAAGTATCTACAGACCTGGGAGGGCAGGCATGGTTTGTCCTGCTGAGTGGAGGTGGTATTAGGGCACAACTGCATCGCAACAGACTGCTCCACTGGGGAACACATGTACCCCCTTGCTGCACCACCGTCAAGGGTTGTGAGGGAGGAGGAACACACAGGCCGGTTTCTGGCAGTAAAAGATATTGTCTATGACCTGGTGAGCTTGACATGCACTTCCGGGAAGAAAGGCACCAGGGTGGGGTACTGAAAACCAGTGCAGGCAACCTGAGAAACCAATCATCCAGCATGGAAGGATGCAGTGGAGATTTCCACTCAAGCCCTACCTTCTTGGTGGCCTGGAAAAGCATAGCTGTCATCTGTGGGTCCAATTCAGCCATTGTCACTTTCCCAGAAGGCAGCAGCGCAGCTAAATCTTCGTCACAGAGCTCTCCCTCAGATGCAGTGATCAACATCCCATATAGGAGCCCCACAGGATACCACTGGTTTGCTCTTTGGAGAGGGACCAGCTCATTCCATTGGCTGCTTAACTGGATTGGAGGTACTAGAGGAGTAGTGGGCCCCTGAGGGTTGGTTCCCTGAGGGGGTTTTCCACCACTGTATTCCTCAAACCACCCATGCTACTGCTGGAAATAGCCCTCGTCTGGCAGCTGCCAGAACGAGCACTAGATTGCAGCAGTGGCACGGAGCTCCGCCCCTGGAGGAAACAAAGCTTTGCTCGTTGCTCTTTTAGTGCTAAGGCACACAGGGACTGGGAACTTCCAGCACGACAGGGGGATAGCGAAGTACGCAACGCGCTCAACTCGTAACGACAACCGCTGAAGCACCGTACCGCCAATACCAGAAGCTTCCAAGAGCATGTTGAACTAGTAGTTCCTTGAAGACACTGGATGGAGCAGAACGATGTTGTTGCACGGCTCCGAAGTGAAAAGCTGGTATGCATTGCACCTGCTACCCTTTTATGCTCACGCTGTGATCAACTGCAGCTGGATGCAATAATTGCATGCCTATGTGCATTGGCTTGTTTAGATTACACTAGAAGTAGATTGGTCTCTCGAAGCGAGATCCCAATTTGTCAGTTACCGACTTGACATTGAGAGTTACTGACTGAAAGGGAACCTCTGTATCTCTTCATAAACACATCATATGGTAGAATTTTCAGATGCAATCTTCAGCTTCACCTCAGCATCAGGCACGAGTCAAATAAGCGTGGAAAAGCTACAGCAGAAAAAATTAGCTTCAGTAATTCTGCAATTCGAGATCACAGTATAAGGTACAAGCAGATATGTATTTTGTATTTGTAATTTAATGCACAAATAAATGTAAGCGCAGTGCACTCATTCTAGAAAATATTTGAAAATTAAACCATTTATAGGCATAAAATGAATAATTTTATATTCTGCCATTTAAGTAAGTTGACTTCCGACCTTTTTCACATTTTTATCACTATCTGCATGCCTCATCTATAATTATGCAGTGTTTGAGAGCAAGCATTTGGGAGATTTGAGAAGCTGAAAAATCAATAAAGCTATAGTGAGCGCCTTTATTAAAATACCTTGATGTGAGGAATAATACAAAAAAAATTAATAATTACTTAGTATTACTTGATATACTGTAATTCACAAATATCTAAGTTACAGTTAAGTAGAAATTAATTGTACTCAGTTGTGTTTTAGGCAGTAAAACAGTCCAGTACATTATAGTTTTAGTATTATAGTTTTATATTGAAATAATGAAGATTTATGTGTCACCCCAGACTGGTTGCTGACCCCTCCCTGGCCACCATTATGAAAACATCCTGGCTCCGCCACTGACAGAGTAGATAAATATCAAGTGTGCAACAACAATGGGAAACTCTGTATATTCATGGAGTGTGCGCATGTCAAAAGAGTAAATCCGATCAGAAGCTATTGACATATAAACACGCATATCAGATTTGTCGATCAGAATGAATTCATTATGATGGAAGCAAAAAGTATCCAAGCAAATGTACCTACATTTAAAAAAAAATTAATATACACACAGTCCTCTGTTATTAAGTTTTTGGTGGTGAGGAGTTGTGTGTCCTTGCCGAGATCCCAAAAGGATTCAAATATCACTGCCTGTGTTCTCATGTTTGTTCTGATGTCATTTTTCTAAGATAACAAACCAAAAACATGCAGTTTCTGTCAGCAAAATGTCTTTTGAACTCACTGTCAGGAGTGTTTCAGCTATTTATCCTGATGTTCTGTTCTCGTTCTGATGCGGCTGTTTTGAAATACAAGAAACTCATTTGAGGATCCTTTATACTGGCATATTCTACTTGTATAGCAGTAAATGGCTAAAAATCTAGATTTACGATGATATGTGCACACGTATACATATACATACAGAGTAAACACCCTGCCATGTACTCTATAATTAGATTAATACATTGATAAATTAATTATTTATAACATTCCAAAGGACAGCCTATTGAGATCACCGTGATACCACCCTGTCATACACACACTTCCACACACACAGAGCTGCAAGCTAGGGCTTATCAGTCATAATACTCATAATAATACGAGGTATAGTCATATTCACAATACTGCTCCTGTGTGTTGTGCTCTCATGTTTACACAAAGACTATTTTCTTTAAGGTATTTCAAAGATTAACATACTATTAACATGCTACATATCCATAAAACAATAGCAATACAATTGTACCTGTCCAAAACGCCTTGATACACCATGGTAAATGTAAAAAAAAACAACAACAACAACATAGTATTACTATGGTATATATCCAAAAATATGGACCCATATCCAACAACATGATACTGCAATTGAACTGGTCCAAAATATATATATATACCCTGGTAAGTGTCAATGGTTTTACTGTGGTACCTGTTCAAAGCACTAGAATATGGCATAGTGTACTGTATTGTCCAAAATAGTGCCATATATCATAGTATATTTCCATAGTATAAAGGTGCATCTCAATAAATTAGAATGTTGTGGAAAGTTAATTTATTTCATTAATTAAACTAAAATTTTGAAACTTGTGTATTAAATGCAATGCACACAAACTGAAGTAGTTTAAGTCTTTGGATCTTTTAATTGTGATGATTTTGGCATACATCTAACAAAACCCCACAAATTCTCTATCTCAACAAATTAAAATATGGTGACATGCCAATCAGCTAATCAACTCAAAACACCTGCAAAGGTTTCCGGAGCCTTTAAAATGGTCTCTCAGTTTGGTTTACTAGGCTACACAATCATGGGGAAGACAGACAGTCTGACAGTTTTCCAGAAGAAAATCATTGACACCCTTCACAAGGAGGGTAAGCCACAAACATCCATTGCCAAAAGAAGCTGGCTGTTCACAGAGTGCTGTATCCAAACATGTTAACAGAAAGTTGAGTTGGAGGAAGCCTGGAAGTGTGGAAGAAAAAACTGCACAACCAACTGAGAGAACCACAGCCTTATGAGGATTGTCATGCAAAATTGATTTTAGAATTTGAGCGATCTTCACAAGGAATTGACTGAGGCTGGTGTCAAGGCATACAGACGTGTCAAGGAATTTCGCTACAGTTGTTGTATTCCTCTTGTTAACCCACTCCTGAAATACAACAAAGTCAGATGCATCTTACCAGGGCTGAGAAGAAGAACTTGACTGTTGCCCAGTGGTCCAAAGTCCTCTTTTGAGAGCAAGTTTTGTATTTCATTTGGAAACCAAGAAGGAGAAGCTCATAGCCCAAGTTGCTTGAAGTCCAGTGTTAAGTTTCACACTCTGTTATGATTATGATGTCCACTGCACCCGTTTACCAAGAAATTTTGGAACACGTCATGCTTCCTTCAGCTGACCAGCTTTTTGAAGATGCTGATTTCATTTTCCAGCAGAATTTTCCCACACTGCCAAAAGCACCAAAAGTTTGTTAAATGACCATGGTGTTGGTGTGCTTGACTGGTCAGCAAACTCACCAGACCTGAACCCCATATAGAATTTATGGGGTATTGTCAAGAGAAAATGAGAAACAAGAGACCAAAAAAATGCAGATGAGCTGAAGGCCACTGTCAAAGAAACCTGAGCTTCCATACCACCTCAGCAGTGCCACATACTGATCACGCCACACCGAATTAAGGCAGTTATTAAAGCAAAATGATCCCCTACCAAGTACTGAGTACATGTAAAGTAAATGAACATACTTTTCAGAAGGGCACTCTAAACTAATATCACACTCTGAACTGCTGTGTGTCCAGCCTTTGGAAGTTGGAAGTTTTCTCCCTCTGTTAATGAAAAAAGAAATAGGTGAAGATAGATCAAACTCCTGGGGTCGATATCATGTCTGTGTGCACTGTACATTTGCAGGAATCTGCGAGACAGCCTGTTAGGACAGTGGTTGTAAATTTTGCAGCTCTTAGATTTGATATACAGCCCCTGGTATTTCCCTGCTGTGACCGGAATTTATGTTGTGTAGGTGTGTGTGCAGATGTGAGTGCACATGCTGTGCATAAGTCTGTCTTCCATCCGTAAAGACCTAAGACCGGCCTGATTATATTTGATTAATGAGCAAGAAGGGTTCAGTTTTGTTGTATATTTTCTGACTTTTTAAGTGGTGGCATCCAGGCATACTCCTCATAATTCATTATTTCAGACCTCAGGCTACCCATTAAATTAATATTTTGCACCTCTGAAATAATTAACAGGTTAATTTTTCTTTCTTTGCTTATGTAGACCACACCGCATGGCCAAACAGCAGCTTTATCATTAGTATAAATGAGCTGAACTGGCTGCACATTCTCTGCACGACCCTGGTCCCAAAAGGGCTGTGAAGACCAGAATTATGAGTGCTGTGACTCATTGCTTCAGAAGAGAGGCATGCAGAGCTAAATATATGGACAATGTGTAATCATATAGTCAAGTAAAGTCATCATCGTTATTTATATATTTATATTATACTCTTATAAAATCTGTTAAGTATGTGTCCCGGTTGTATTTCACACTGAATTAATTCTGTATTGTTTATATTATTTACTCAAGGAAATTAATCAATACTTCTCTTTCTTCATGGGATGTATATGTTATTTTAAAGCTGCAGTTGGTAACTTTTGACGCTCTAACGGTTAATAAACAGAACTGCTTGCGTCTTGCGGAAGAACATCGTAGACGGAACTACTTCTCTCTGTTTATGTCTATGAAGAATCACAAAGGTACTGGTTTTCTCCGCCGCAGTACCCCCGAAGCAATCTAAAATAGTCAGAATATAAACACTAATTATATGTGCACCCAGTGATTCAGGACAAGTTAAAGACACGGTATGGAGAATGGATTCATGGTGTACTTGCTTATTATATAAATTTTTCTACATTTTGAACACAATCCAAGTTACGGACCGCAGCTCTGATTGGTTGTTTTCTTACCGGGAGCAGTCCGTAACTGCAAATGACAATAGGACCACTGGGAGGGGCCAGAGGAGCTTGATTTTTTCACAGATTATCTGTCTAATATTCTACTGTCAGGACATAATGACAGGTTTAACAAATATGTAAAAAATATATTTTTACAAAAGTTACCTACTGCAGCTTTAACTGTATACAGTATTGTGCTCTTTTAATTTCTGACTGACTGCATGTCGACCAGCAGGAAGAGAAAAATAGAGAGAGGCTGAGAGAGAATGTGTTTGTGCCATTTCTGAGTATGCAGGGTGAAGTGATCAATCTACTGTATGCAGTATAATAAGCGTAATGTAATGCTAATATGTTCATTATTATGACCAGTTAAGGAGCAAGTTAATTATTAGAGAGGAAGTGATATGTATCTTGTATGGTGCCCTGACCATAATAATTAATGTTTTATATACCTAACATAAACCAGACCACAAAATAAGGACAATCTTTTTCTATCACATATGATGTACTTTAAAATCGTTTATTTGTTCGTTCGTTCATCCATTTATTTATTCATTCATTTATTTGTTTGTTAGTTAGTTCATTCATTTGTACATTTGTTCGTTCATTTATTTATTCACACATTAATTGTTTTGCAAATATATTTGCCAGTCGTGCTCCTTATCAATGCAATGTACTGTATCCACTATTCAAGTCACAATGCACTCATTTTGTAAGGTAAATAACGTACTCAGCTGTTTTATCTAATCAAGCTAAAATGTATTCAGCAGATAAGGTTGTGTGTTTTATCCTAGTGCCCTAGTAAAGGAAGATCAATATCTTGAACCACTCTGTGATCTCGAATGCAGATCTATCAATGAAGTGTCTAGTGGATTCCAATACAGGAGCTTTGCTGAATAACAATAGCAATAAAATGTGTACAACGCCTAATTAGGTTTTTGGTACATAAAACTGATTTTAGATCAGTTAAGTAAAGAAGGATTACATTTAAATTCCCTTGTGTATCATTTAAGATAGCAATAAAAGTCTTGTCCATTATTGACAGATGATTATCGCGGCCTAGAGAAAAAAAAAATGACACACAAAGATTAATATATAGATCTTTATATGCTAATTTACATAGAAAAATATATATATATATATATATTCAGACTTGGCCTGTATAACCCAAATAATTTCTCTATTTAGCCTGCTTGGTGAAGTGGAATATCACTGCTCTACTTATAATTTGACTCTGCAATGCTGATTTTTATTAAATGTTTGTTTGCCTTGGCTCACAAATCTTAGGAAACACTAAATTATATTTACTCATTCATTATTTAGATTCCCTAGTCCATTTATCTAATTTATATCTTCTTTCCCCCAAAGCCATTTTATATCACCTGATTTAGTTATTGGTGAGAAATAACCTCACTAAAACAGAACTGACAGTTTTTCATTATTGATATAGTCCTATGTGTATGTGTGATTGTGGGTATGTGTGTGGAAGACTGAGAGAAAAAAGCAATAAAAAAGAGGGATGTGATTCATTCCACCTAGTGTCTAATGTATTCATATTTTACTATTTAAAATAAATAGTACACATTATAGACTTGTTTGGCCACATGTAGTTTTTGTTTTAGTTAGTTAAACTGTGATTTCAGGACCACGGACAACACAAGCACATTCTCAATGGCAGTTCATAGATCTGTGATAGAACCACTGCTGGACCCACAGCTCAAAATGACCATACACACAAAGTATCCCATAAATCATGCAAAAGGTATGAGGAATTCTGGGAACAATTTTAGGTTCTGAACTTATAATAACTTACATAAACACGGTCCTACAAGCCCATTGCCATGAGCTGAATGATGGCCTATCTGAATGTGAGCAGATAGTGAGCAAGAATGCAGCTGTCATTGACTGGTTATAGCCAAATGCAGCTAAAATATGTCAATGACAGCGCCAAATGTACCAGTGTCAATTGTCAAAACAATTACTTCACATTCTCCACTCTGCATTTTTCTAATTTTACATAGGTCTTACAAACAGCTGGAATCAATGAGCATCAGATGAGCCTACATGAATGAAATTATTCACAGGCATTGAATGCTGATGTTGCTCTCCCATTGGCTTCTAACATGGGAAGCATATCACTGCCAGCCTCAGTAATGATGGCTATCTTTCTGTGCTGACTTCACATATTAATGGAACATCTTCACTGAAGGGAATGAGCAAACCCCAACATGCTCATCACTTGATGGAAGGACATGTCCATTTAAGATTTGTTGGCATTTTTTTTTAAAAGTAGGTCGGAAATGTAAATACAACCTACATATTTTCTAAATACATTTTGCAGGACTATTCATTCATGCATTTAAAATAATAATAATAATAATAATAATAATAATAATAATAATAATAATAATAATAATAATAATAATAATAATAAATAATAATAATAATAATAATTACAATTTCATAACTGGATCTAATGTTAAAACAAAATACTTCTCTGTAGCCTCTGTAGACTTCTCTAATCATTAAGTTTGCTTAAGCTTTTCCCTGCGAGCTTGTGATCGTCTGCCTCCACATTTAATTACTGTAAATAACAATATAGAAGAAATGTGACCCTGAACCACAAAACCAGTCTTAAGTTGCTGGGGTGTATTTGTAGCAATAGCCAAAAAATACATTGTATGGATAAAAATTACAGATTTTTCTTTTATGCCAAAATTCATTAGGATATTAAGTAAAGATCATGTTCTATGAATATATTTAATTTGGACAACTTTAAAGGCGATTTTTTTTTTTCACCCTCAGATTCCAGATTTTCAAAAAGTTGTATCTCAGCCCAATATTTCCCTGTGCTAATACACCATACATCAATGGAAAGCTTTTTTATTCAGCTTTCAGATGATGTATGAATATATGTGCACATTAGATCATGGCAAAGGCAATCTAAGTGACTAAATAGGGTATATAAGTGTAAACATCCAGCTAGACCAAGTTTATGAAGGATCTCAAACCATTAAAGTCTTAATTTATGATTTTGAAGTAATATAATGTGCATTACATGTGTGTATTCAAATGCATCCATGTGTTTCCTAAACCCTCAAAATCTTTTCTCATCCTCATGACTTAAGAATGTCTGCTTTATAAGCTTTCCACAATTAATTAGGATAAACTAGACCCCATTGTGGTAAATACCCTTTCTAACCCCTCCTCTGAAACAAAAAGCTTGAAACTGGTCTGGCATGTTAATCTGGAATATAACAGCTTACTTGAATCTTAACATGAACATATATATATATATATATATATATATATATATATATATATATATATATATATATATATATATATATAATTATACAAATTCTATGATGAACGCAGTAGGCAGTATAAGGACATATGATGCGCCATTCCTGCATCTATGTCCTCCGCTTGCACCTTGCAGTGGCCCTGGTTTCATGCCAGCCAGAGTGGAAGAATTTAATGGAACGATAATTTGTTCCTGCTGATTTTATTAAAGGGGGGGTGAAATGCTCGTTTTCACTCAATATCCTGTTAATCTTGAGTACCTATAGAGTAGTACTGCATCCTTCATAACTCCAAAAAGTCTTTAGTTTTATTATATTCATAAGAGAAAGATAGTCTGTACCGATTTTTCCCGGAAAAACACGAGCGCCTAGAGGCGTGACGTGTGGGCGGAGCTAAAGAATCACGAGCGCCAGTAGGCTTTTGTGTTGAGCGCGTCTGGAAGCTGTGACACAGATCCAGAGGCTGAAATTTAACAAGAGCAGCATCAGCAAAGGCTTCTCTATGTGGTATGTACTGAAACTGTATATATTTGCTTAGCGGTTTTGGAAAATGACTAAGTTCCACTTTTTTTTTTTTTTAAGCTGTACATGTGGAAAGTGCAGTTTGATAACAACATCGCATGTTGTTTACTTGATGTGCTTACGCGCTGATAGCTAAGTAAACAACACAGAGATATTTGAAGCAGTTTTACTCGTGCAGTTTGATGACAACATCGCATGTTGTTTACTTGATGTGCTTACACGCCGATAGCTAAGTTAATAACACAGAGATATTTGAAGCAGTTTTACTCACCGCCTGCGGTTCCAACACACGATCGTGACCCTTTTTCGTTGGGATTGCATTATCCTTAAGAAATAAACGATGTGCAAATCCAGCGTCAACCTGGGCCTTGTTTGTAAAACAAGCATCTTCGAAATGCAGGAGAACAAACACAAACACTTGCACAACTCCGTTGATGCTCTGTAAAAATAAACTCCATCCACTGGTCCCTTAATGCTGTTTCTCTTTTGGTAATCTGTGCAGGGTTGTCTTGCCCTGGCAACCAAAAACACACTCCTTTTATGACATTTTGCGACGCTTTTTGGAAACACTTCAGGAGGGTCGAAGTCGTCATCGGATTGGTTGAATTATACATTATTTCGACGTGTGTGTTGTGTTCTTTAACGTTCCTCCTGGAAACAAAGATACCATGGCACCAAACACCCTCACAAAAGAAGAAAGCCGCCTTGTTTACAACTGTTACGATGAGTACATATCAGGATCAACTAAATGCTGGATTTTAAAAAAGTATGTGAAATATTTAAAGTCCGCGGCATAGTATCTTTAAAATATGTCAGAGAGTTTTACACACCTGTCTGTTATTGTGGTGACATTTCCACACATCGAAACTCAGTCTGAAGGTCTGGCTATGCGAGACTAGGGTCTTTGGGATGGTACTTGGTGTGTTTCCACCGCAGGAACCAAGATCTAAATAATGTTCTGGGTAAAAAATTGCCCCTTAGAAGGTCCCTGCTTGAGAGGTAGTACTTTTTCAAAGGTTCGGAACTTTCAGGGGTGAGACTTGGGCACTAAACATGCTGATTATTTCAGTTCACGCAGTACTGTGATTTCAACCACCATTTATTTAAATCATTTTCAAAATTTTACTGTTATTGGTTGTGAAATGTAGTTTTTAAAGTATTTCAGGCGAGAATGTTTAAAACTCAAATCTGAGATTTATTCATAAAGACAGTGCCTATTTAAAAATGTGTTTCGCCGATTTCGGAGACGCACCACAGCACCACGCAATCAGTGGGAGCTCAGTGCCCATGTTTACCGATGAGAGCAGTCCTGACTCAACTAGTCCTTCTGACATTTGCCACTGGCTCTGATGTTTTTTTAGTGGTTAAACAAAAAATATAATTCATTTTGGGTAAATTTAACAGGTAATCTGTGGTCTTTCTTCAATTTATCTATATGTTAAAATGAAAATAAAAAGAAGCAATTTATATAATATTTAGTTTCATTTCATAAGCTGTATATATCCAAATTTCCCTGAACTACATTTATGCAGCTATTAATATGTTTAAATGAAAGCGAAGAGAGGCAGTGGTATTTAATATCATATTTTGTCTTATTGTAAATATACAGTGAGGAAAATTAAAGTAGCCAAGGCAAAAATGCGCACAGACCTACATTGCCAGACTATTTACCTAATCTTCACAGTACTTTAGGCGCGCAGTGCAAATGCAGAAAGCAAAAGGTCTTGGGGGAAATAGTTCCTGGGGAAAAAAGTTCCTGTCACAATTGTTCCGGGTAATTTACTGTAGGTACGTATACAGTACTGGGGGCAGCTGGGGCCTAACGGTTAGAGAGCTGGACTTATATCCCGAAGGTCACAGGTTTGAGTCTCAGTGCCGGTGTTAGTTGTAGGTGGGGGAGTGAATGAACAGTGCTCTCTTCCACCCTCAATACCGATGGCTGAAGTTCCAGGTACTGAGCTCCCAATTGCTCCCCGGGTGCTGGAAAAAATAGCTGCCCACTTCTGCGGACATGTGTTCATGTTTGTGTTTTCATGGTGTGTGTGGGGGGGGGGGGGAATAATTTGCTACTGATGATTCAAACGCAAGTTTTGAGCAGTGTAGAGTAGCACTCGTTGTTTGTCGTTTCAAATGGAGACATGGTTTTATGTTTACGTGGCGTGATGCAACGCAGTGCGTAAAAAGACAGTTTAAGTCATCATAATCTGTAATTATGTTCCCAATGGATGCAACAATTGGCTCGTTTGTAATGGGTTTTATTTATTTATTTATTTTTTTCTTGTCGCGCCAGTGTTCTGACTGGGACACGCATCACAGTATGGTAAGGGGGATAACATTTCCATCACACGCTTGAGCCATTCGGCCAATCACAATGCACTGCATTGCTGGCAAATCAGGGTACACCCCGCTTTTCAGACTGAAGAGCTTTGTAGAACACTATGTGTTTCTGAAAGGCGGGGCATAGAGGAGAAACAATAATGTACAGTATGTGGAAAATAATGTTTTTGTGTGTGTGTGTGTGTGTGTTTTTACCTTAAACCGCATAAACACATTTCATTACACCAAATATGCAAAATTATGTTCATTTTAGCAACATCATATGACCCTTAAATATTCTTCGTTTTGTATTATACATGCTTAAGTATATACATTTATTAAATAATTTAAAAACATAGTAGACTGTACATTTTATACAATTGTACATTCTAAAACAGGGCCACTGTCTGGTAGAGTTCAGCTACAACCCCAATTTAACACATATGAACCATCAAATCAGGGTCTTACTAGGCATAATAAATATTTCCAGACAGGTGTGCGTTGGCAAGTTGGAGCTAAACTTTGTAGGACAGTAGCCCTCCAGGAATGAGTTTGGGCACACCTCCACTAGTTTATGGGTTCACCAGATCATCACTTTCTAGTGATGAATCCTTAGAATTATTTATTTATTTGTTTATTGCTGTAAATTAATCACAGAATGCTAAGCTGTGCATAATGTAAACCATAGGGAGACCACAGATGGTTTACACTACCTGGACTACATTAATAGAAAGTCATATTCAAATAGAAATAGGCCTTTCATACATCTTTAAATTATTATTTAGTCTAATATAGTATTTATTGTGCTGTTACAATGGGCAGGACTCTTGCATTGAAGCCTCAGAAGGACTGGACTAGGAATGATGCATCCTCACTAGAATACAGCCTTCCATTTGAGAAGCACCCCAAAGCTCGAAACAGTATGACGTAATAAAGCCTTGGTTGCTGAAATCATATGAGTTTGCAAGTTTGATACAAAATGCAAACCAACGATTTAACACAAAAAGACTTATAAATATTTTGAAGCTTCATTAAGGAGTGTTTTAAATGTGACCATCAATAAAGCTCACTAGATTTTAGAGGACAGCAATACAGTGGGTATGTGCTGTGGGCTGTGTTTTGTTTTTCAGTCCCAGTCCAGCTTTGTTGTGACTTTAATCACATATTCGTGTCTGTTTTTGTGTGTGTGTGTTAACAGAGACAGACAAAGAGAAATGAAATAGACTGTATCCAAATGCCCCACACTTCTGCAGAATTATTCTTCCTTTAATTTTTCATTCCTCTCAGAATCTCCAATTATTCTGCATGACTGTGTGCCTTCAACCTCTCCTTCAGATGCACTTGCTCACCTTTCTCCTTCTCTCTCTCTCTCTCCACCCCCTTGTTCACATCCCCCTCCTCTCCCTTTAACCCCTCCCACTCCTTCTCTCATTCGCTCTCCTCCAACCCCTCCCCTCCCCTCCAATCCCCCCACCTCTTTCTGTAGTGAAATGAAGCAGGAGCTGGAGGAGGAGGGTAGTCGCTGTTTGCTTCTGTCCAAGCAGCACAAGTTCAACGAGCACTGCTGCATCCGCTGCTGCTCTCCCTTTACCTTCCTGCTCAACCCCAAGCGCCCATGTCTGGACTGCCACTACAACGTCTGTAAATCCTGCCGCACCTACAATCAGAGCGAAAGGGGCTATATCTGTGACGCCTGCAAAAAGAGCAGGTAAGTGTCCTCTGGCATACACATACATGTGTGTAAATACATATACATGAGGATAGAGGGGCCATGTCTGTACTTCCTGGTAAATGGACATGTTACAAAATGCACAGTGTTATGCAAGTACATCTGGACAAGGAAGACACCACACCTGCTGGTGTACATGGCAACACACACACATCATTCAAGCAGATTGCAAGGGGCACATGGAAATAGGGAAATAAAACAAAAGATGTTTATAGTGTGTTTTTGTTTAAGACACACAGTATTGCTTGATTATTTATAAATGGCTTTTAAAATATAATGCTAAATTGTTTAATTATAAAAGATTTTAGACACAATTTTCTGGTTTTGTGTTTATGAATAGGTGCTTGAGCATTATTGATGGAACTGTTGGAGTACTTGAGAAATAGATTAAAATATGTTGTTAAATCTTCTTCTTCATCAACTTGAACATCTTGAGGAGTTCCCCTGAATTAAAATAACCTGTACTGTGAAATAATCTATGCAAATAAAACTAAATTTTAACTAAATTAAACCTAATGTTTAGATGCGTTGAAATTGGCACTAGTATAGTGAGTGTATGGAAATACGAAGCAAGAGGGTGTTCCGGAATGAATGAGAGCTATTTGTGCATTTTTATGGCAATACTGGTCCATGTCAGAAAATAAAGTGGGATTGATTATTAACAGGTTAACATATTTGTTTTTCAAACTAAGCTAGCATTATACCTTTCAATATTATTATAATTATTATTATTACTAGCAATTTTTTTTTTTTTTGCTTCAGCATTTTAAATATCTGGTGCGTTTTTGTCACTTTCAGTAGCATATTTCCCAACAGCCTGGTTAACATCTTACCCAGATATTTATTCATGCTTGAGCAGTGATAACCCCTTTTCAGCCCTGAAATGCTGCTGAATATGTATTGCTGTATATGTACCCAGCCCACTGGAGATGTGATGGCGTGTTTGACTGTGTGTTAGCTCTTTTTACAAAGCAAGACTGGAAGGATAGGAGAGAGCAGGAAGAATTAGTAGAGGTTGGGCTAGCGAAAGAAATGTTGAGAATTTCTACAGCATATGTTGATTATTTATAGTTTTAGTGGGTCATGTGGTCTAATTGCATGTGGGTTGAAAACAATATATAATTCTGTAATTATTTACTTACCCTCATGTCATTCCAAACCTGCACTGTTATTCTTTCTGTGAGTTTCTCCATTTTATTGGAGCTGTAACAGAACATGTGTGAATAAGGACTACTCTTATTTTGGGTAACTGTCCCTTTAAATTGTACAGCAGTGTGAATCAATGGTGTGCAGCACAATATGAATCAATCAGGAAAATACATCCCATCATCCTTTGCTGTTTTTTGCTCATACTGTTTCTCATTTTCCTATCTGCTGTCTCCCTCTCTCTTCATATATATTTTTTTCTCTCACATACACTCACTCCATGCCCTAGGCGTGGATTCTCCACCAGGATTAATTCTCAGAGAGTTTCCTTTTATGTTCTTACCATGAAATGTTTGCTGTATTAAAAATCTGACACACAGATTTCATATTAACATGTATTTCATGGTAACAGCACATAATGACTTCCTGTGTCTCGTGCTTAGCAATATTTCAAGAGACGTACCACTCACAAAACTGTTAACAACAAGAAATGAAATTATGCGTTATTCGAAATTAATGCGGTTATGTAGTAATATGGCCTTTAGAGAGATCTGAGATTCACCATCTAAATTAAGTTTTCTTTTTTTTTTTTTTTTGCTGTAATGATCATCTATGCATAATAGGAAAGCATTTTAATTGCTTTTGTGAAGAGCATATAATGGCATTTATATTTGATTGGTAATTAAAGGAATGTTCTGGGTTCAAGACAGGTTAATTTCTATCAGCAGTGTCAGTAATATGCGACATTTCCACAGATATCATTGTCCCTTTCTTTTCTTTTTTTTATATGCAAAAAAAAAAAAAGTACATTTATACAATTAGACTGCATGTCTATAGGGCAAAATATTATAGATATAAAATATTATATAGGTGTTTTTTTCTGAAGTGCTTATATTCTTTAAATTCCTTGTGTGTGTGTGTGTTTTCTCATATGGGTAAAAGGACAAATTATTTTCTGTGGTAATATGTTACATATAATGTCAATATTAACCCTGAACATTTTTTAAAGTAGGTGCATCATGTGCAAGTGTGTGTGTGTGTGTGTGTGTGTGTGTGTGTGTGTGTGAAAGAGAGAGAGAGAGATGCTGACTCAGATGTTACAGTCACACATTTCCACTCACACTTACAATTAACACATTCAGTAAGACATCATAACAGTGTATGTTCCCTTTTAAAAATGTGTATTTTCATGTTTTTTGCACTTTATGTTATTGCCATTATAAAGCTGAAGTGAGATTTGTCTCTTTGCACTCTCATTAAGTATCACTGCATCTTGTAAGCTCCAGACAGCAACACAGACGTGAGCGTTTGGATGGCGAAACACACAGATGGTGAAATAATGTTGTGTGCATGTGCAGATGGGGCCTGACAAGCATAATAGGTTGAGGTCTGCTCCAATCTTCCAGTCTGTGGGTGGGTCTATAAGAAAGATACTGTACAAGTAAACTGTGTAAAACCAGAGCCGAAGAAGAAACATCTAAAAAACTTAATGTAATGAAAAGTCTCTCTCAGTATAACCAGCATCCATCTGTAAAAATGAAAACTATTTTGTATTTTAATTCAATGTCATATTTAACCATTGAAAATTCTGTCTAATGTATATAAAAGTTCAAAATATTTGTTCAGCAGCATTTGTTTAAGATAAATGTCTTTACTTTTACTTTTTTGTGAATTTAATCCATCCTTGTGGAATAAAAGTGTTCAATTCTTAAAAAAAGAAAAACTTACTTTTTTTTTGTTTGAAATTTCGAATGGTACTGTCTTTTTATACTTAGGTTTAGGGAATTCATTTTATCGTTTAACACTAAATTATTGGTGTATTGGTCATGCAGTCATGCAGATTATAAAAATTATATGACTAATCAGACTAATAATTTTGCTTGCTGGATGATTAATGGGCTGAAACAGGGCCATATCTATAGATATCTGCAGACATTAATATCACAGATTTTTTTAGTGGGTTTCTGTGGCTTGGGACAATATGAATCTAGAATGCATTAGCATTGTGGTGGCACCACTAACAGACATTATTCAGAATATAATGTAAATTTAATATATAATAATTAGAATAATTCTTATTTAAAATTATACCAGAAAAATTTCACTGAAATACAGATTTACAGATGCTTTTAATGTCCATTCGTACACACACAGGGACACGGGGCATCATGAAGCATCCCATGGATGAGGATGACAGTAATTGAAGAGAGCAGAGCAGCTTTAAATGTTCTGTAATCTGAGTTGACAGAGAGGAAGCCGTCTGGAAAGATGTGTTCAGTCAAAATTGAATTATACGTCTCCTTACTTGACCCTCTCCTGAAGGCTTTTACCTCACATACACTGCTAACATTGGTGCAAGTGTGACTGAGTTTGAGATTGCTTTCAGGAACTACCATATATTTGAGAATATGATACTTCCTGGATGTAGTCACGAACTCAGTCACAAGAATCTTGAAAAACTCTACCAAGAATCCTGAAAAAAATCTATATCCACAAATACTAAATATTTTAGGCAGTACATTTTATTTATTATTATTATTTTATTATTATTATTACAACTAACATTGATACTAATAAGAAATTATTCTTTAGCACAAAATGTCACATAAATTACATTTTAAAATGCATTTAACCCCTTAACTGTCACTCACATTTTTTAACATATACTTGAAAGTGCACGGTCCAAACTATTTTTTTTTATAATTCATGAATGAAAACATTTTGTAACATGATGTATCATAAAAATGGGTTTCAGAGGAAGAATACTGAGATTTTAAGTTTTCAGTTAATAAATGATTTCTGATTATTTCTAAAGTGTGTTAAAGAAAAAGGCAACAAAAGAAGGCTTTTTTGACAAAGGTCAGAACTCCTGTTATGATGTAGATTTTTGAGTGAAGTAAACTTTGCGCGTCCCACGAGTGAGTGAGAGTTACAGGGAAAAGTTAACTTAATATTAAGTACACTGTATTTTTTATCAAATTAATGCAGATGTCAGTATAGAAGACTTCTTTCATAAGCATAAAGAAAAAAATCACTGACCCCAAACCTCTGAATGGTAATACATATATAATTTACTATTACAAAAACTTAGCAATCAATTAGGGCTGAAACAATTCCTCGAATAACTCGAGTAACTCGATTACAAAAAATGATCGAGGCAAATTTCTCTGCCTCAAAGCCTCTTTTAATTTTAAATCTCACGTCAGGTTCTTTCGCAATGATTTTTTCAATGTGACAAAACGTGTTTACGTCATCCACAAAGCGGAAGGAGACACAAGCCCTGCGTCCGATATCGCATACTCAGCAGTGTTTTGATTTGAGGGAGCGTGCAAACATAAAGAGAACATTGTGGTGTGTGTCCATTGCAAGATAGAGCTGGCTTACCACAACTAGGGCCCTATAATTTCCGCGGTGCAGAAAACGCGGAGGGAATCGTGGAATCCACTCATAAAAACGGAATTTACAGTTTAACGCGGAATGGCACAAAAATATCAAGATATCAGACGAATATCTGTAAATATTAAGCCGGAGCACTCTGTTTAAATATGAATCCTGCATGTTCTGCATGTCTCTGTTAATGAATGGAGCAGAAGCGCGTCTTCCTTTACTAACACACTGAAGTGCGCGTGACGCGCCAGTGATTTCAGCATCTACTGTCACTAAAGATGTGAACACATAAACAACATCTCCAGAACTGCTCTGACAGCCACTTCATGAGCATTTGACCGTCTGATTTGAGTAAAACTAACGTCACATCACATACACAGAACTGTAAACGTCAACCCGTCAAAGTCCGGTTAACCCTTTCGAGTCGATTAACGCATATATGCATTTTGAGTCATTTTCTCCTGATAACCCCGAAAAGAACTTAAATTACACTTTCAGTTTTAATCGTACAGATAAGAGTAATACATCAATCAAATCTGTAAAGGGTTTACTTTTTTTTGGATACAGACATAATAACAAAACTTTGTGCACTTATAAAATAAAGATAACAAACAAGGTGTGCTGTCTGCAGCCATTGTCTGCGCTGATCTTCTTTTACAAACACGTCATTAAAATGAACTGTAACTCCGTGAATACTCAACGAAAAGACATGAGAGAGATATCTATAGAAAGCTTGACATGTCTATTTTTAAACTAAACAAGTGCCGCTGAAAACAGATATGAAAAAGTAAGCCATATGAAAACAACGCGATGTCTGTTTTTCATGTCTCCCTTCATTATATCTAATGTGACCATGCCCCAGCGCCGAACGTGCTATTCAGATTCAAACTGAAGCGCGCGGCTTGAATACGCCCATAACAGAAGAAAAAGCAGCCAGACTGTTCAAGTTTTTTTTTTTTTTTTTTTTTACTGTTTGCTTCGCGATGAGAGGAATAAGACATAAATCATCCCAAAAAGATGTAATGTGGTTGAGGATTTAAGAAATGGATTTCCTCAGAAAAAAAGAATGAAGCACTTTATTCAGCAGAGATCATAAACATGAGTAAGTCTCTTTTGATTTATTTATACTTGTACTAGTTTTCACATAACGTGTAAACATTTTACTAGTAAGACTTTTTCCAAACTATAATTCCTGACTAAATGTATAATCAAGTGAAACATTATGAAATTTCAATAACAATATACAATACTATACCATTTAAAAGCTTGATGTAAATAATATAACTGTAACAAATAGATAACTGTAACAAATGTAAAAACAATGCTTTTCTTTCAATTTATTCCTCCTAAAAACCCAGAAAAATATTCTCAGCTCTTTTCAACATTAATAATAATGATAATAATAATAACAATACATGTTTTTTTTTTTTTTTTTTTTTTTTTTTTTGAAAATAAGATTGTTAAAAGGATTTCTGGAGGATTGTGTGACTGGAGTAATGATGGCAAACAATTTGTTTGAAATTCAGCTTTGATTGTTTCTAATAAACTGTTTAACTGCTCCCCAAAGTGGATATTAAATTATGTTGTGGGATAATTAAATATATTCTTAATAAACTACAAACATAAAATTATATACTTTTATTTTATTCTCACATTCTTTCTTGTAACTCCTCACTCACAGTGGCACAGCTGAATGAGAGGCACAGTGATATGCATGATAGTTGATGCCTACTCACGTATGACTTTTACCAACAAGGCCTGCATAATGAGCTGCCTAATGATAATAATCCCTTATCTTCCAGGCCAGCCCGTAACACCCCTTCTGCCCCTTGGTTATCTGATGTTCTACGCGAACACCGTTCTAAGCTTAGAGCTTCTGAAAGGGTGTGGCACAAGTCCAAAAATAATACTGATCTTATTGTGTATCAGTCACTCCTATATTCTATCTCTGCTAATGTCTCCTCTGCTAAAAGGACATACTACCATAACAAAATTAACAATTCATCTAACTCTCACATGCTTTTTAAAACATTTTCCTCACTTCTTTGTCCTCCTCCTCCTCCTCCTGCTTCATCTCTAATAGCTGACGACATTGCAACGTTTTTTATTAATAAAATTAAAAACATTAGTGCACAATTTTCCACACCACAATCAGTCAAGCTCATATCACCAGCAAACTTACACTCATTTACATCCTTCTCTTCACTCTCTGAGGCAGAAGTCTCAAAACTCATCCTTTCTAATCACCCTACAACTTGCCCGCTTGATCCAATTCCATCTCATCTCCTTCAAGCCATTTCTCCTGAAGTTGTACCTGTCCTCACTCACATCATCAACACTTCCCTCCACACTGGTGTTTTTCCCTCATCATTTAGACAGGCATGTATAACTCCACTACTTAAGAAACCCAACCTCAACCCATCTCTTTTAGAGAACTACAGACCAGTTTCCCTTCTTCCTTTTATTGCAAAAACACTTGAACGAGCTGTGTTCAAACAAGTCTCTACATTTCTCACACACAACAATCTCCTTGACAGCAACCAATCTGGTTTCAGAAGTGGACATTCAACTGAGACGGCCTTGCTCTCAGTTGTTGAAGCTCTAATACTGGCAAGAGCAGAATCCAAATCTTCAGTACTTATCCTGCTTGATCTGTCCGCTGCTTTTGACACGGTTAACCACCAGATCCGCCTATCAACGCTACTGGCGAAAGGCATCTCAGGAACAACACTTCAATGGTTTGAGTCTTATCTATCAGATAGGTCCTTCAAAGTATCTTGGAGAGGTGAGGTGTCCAAGTGTCAGCATCTAACTACTGGGGTGCCTCAGGGCTCAGTTCTTGGACCACTTCTCTTCTCTGTCTACATGGCATCATTAGGTTCTGTCATTCAGAAACATGGCTTTTCATACCACTGCTATGCTGATGACACTCAACTCTACCTCTCATTCCATCCTGATGATCCGACGGTAGCTATTCGCATCTCAGCTTGTCTAACTGACATTTCTTCCTGGATGATGGACCATCACCTTCAACTCAACCTTGCCAAGACAGAACTGCTTGTGATTCCAGCAAACCCATCGTTCCATCACAATTTCACCATCAAGTTAGGCACATCAACCATAACTCCTTCAAAAACAGCTAGAAGCCTTGGAGTTATGATTGATGATCAGCTGACTTTCTCAGACCACATTGCTAAAACTGTCCGATCCTGCAGATTTGCTTTATTCAACATCAAGAAGATCAAGCCCTTTCTTTCGGAACATGCTGCACAACTCCTTGTTCAAGCTCTTGTTCTGTCCAGGCTGGACTATTGCAATGCCCTCTTGGCAGGTCTTCCAGCCAATTCTATCAAACCTTTACAATTAATTCAGAATGTGGCAGCAAGATTAATTTTTAATTTTAATTTTTTGAATTCTTTTCATTTATTATGCAATTGTATATGTATGTGTGTGTGTGTGTGTGTGTAAAGACCTCTAACTAGCTTGCTCTATTATTTTATTTTTTTATTCTGTTTTCTTTTTATTTATTATATTAGTTAAAATCCCATGCTACGTGTACTGTGTTAACCTAACTGAGACTTGTTATAGCACTTACATATCATTGCTCTTTTTGTTGTTTTTGATTGCTTCCACTGTCTTCATCTGTAAGTCGCTTTGGATAAAAGCGTCTGCTAAATAAATAAATGTAAATGTAATGTAAATAATGAGCCTCTCATTCAGCTGTGCCACTGTGAGTGAGGAGTTACAAGAAAGAATGTAAGAATAAAATAAAGTATATAATTTTATGTTTGTAGTTTATTAAGAATATATTTAATTATCCCACAACATAATTTAATATCCACTTTGGGGAGCAGTTAAACAGTTTATTAGAAACAATCAAAGCTGACTTTCAAACAAATTGTTTGCCATCATTACTCCAGTCACACAATCCTCCAGAAATCCTTTTAACAATCTTATTTTCAAAAAAAAAAAAAAAAAAAAAAAAATATTGTTATTATTATTATCATTATTATTAATGTTGAAAAGAGCTGAGAATATTTTTCTGGGTTTTTAGGGGGAATAAATTGAAAGAAAAGCATTGTTTTTACATTTGTTACAGTTATCTATTTGTGACAGTTATATTATTTACATCAAGCTTTTAAATGGTATAGTATTGTATATTGTTATTGAAATTTCATAATGTTTCACTTGATTATACATTTAGTCAGGAATTATAGTTTTTTTGGCTTGTCCTGAATCAATAAGGTGCACCTATAATAAGTGTTTATATTCTGACTATTTTAGATTGATTCGGGGATACCGCGGCGGAGTAACCCAGTACCTTTGTGATTCTTCATAGACATAAACAGAGAGAAGTAGTTCCGGCTACGATGTTCTTCCGTAAGACGCAAGCAGCTCTGTTTATTAACCGCTAGAGCATCAAAAGTTCCCTACCGCAGCTTTAAAGATAGGTTGTATCGAGTGACCCAAGACTCTCAGACAAAAGAAGATACAACCCAGTTATTAGTTCCTAGGAACCACCGGGAAATGCTTTTTCAGGCGGCTCATTCTAATCCAATGGCTGGTCATTTAGGACAAGGAAAGACACTAAATCGCCTAAATCGTTTTGCATTAGTCATTGTGGATTATGCAACACGATATCCAGAAGCAGTGCCTCTCTGCAACATTTCCGCTAAAGGTGTTGCTGACGCACTGTTTTCTTTAATCTCCTGAGTGGGGATCCCCAAGGAAATCCTCACTGATCAGGGCACAGCGTTTATGTCACGGACATTACGCGAACTTTACGAATTATTGGGCATTAAATCGATTCGAACCAGCGTCTTTCACCCACAAACAGATGGGCTGGTAGAACGTTTTAATCGCACGCTTAAGACATTGATTCGTAAATTCATTCAGGAAGACACCAAAAATTGGGACAGAGGTCCCGCAAGCCTCCACGGGGTTTTCCTATTCCATTTTGGGAATAGGAAGTAATAACAGCCAACCCTGCCGTCTTCCTTCCTACACAACGAACATTGTTACACTCATTCATTTTTATTATTGTCAATTTTAATAATAAAACCTTCATATTCATCCGGAAGAAGGAGACGGGAAACAGCGGACAATCAAACGGAAACTTTAATTACAAAAATAAACACAAAACAGCGCATCAGACCCTCACGGACGACTGATGCACACAAATAAAAAGCAACCATAAACTAAAGCCCAGGCCTGGTCCTCTCTCGTCCTTCACTGTCGTCGCTCCAGTTTTATATCCTTCCATCTCCTCTGTGGGACTCGAGACCAGTGGTGGGTCGCAGGTGTCACTCATTTCCCAATCACTCCACCGGCCTCATTTGTTCCCACATCCCTCAGCCCCACCTCAC
Source organism: Carassius auratus (assembly GCF_003368295.1). Lineage (NCBI taxonomy): Eukaryota > Metazoa > Chordata > Actinopteri > Cypriniformes > Cyprinidae > Carassius > Carassius auratus. The sequence continues at coordinate 14,827,342 of NC_039266.1, forward strand.
TCGTCACATGCCCCCATCGCCCCTCGCAGGCCGGGGGGTACTCCCGAGACTGCACTCTACTCCTCCCCCCCTCCCTCCGGGGGGGACCGCTCATGGGGACATGCGGGAACCTGGGGGTAGGACTGACGAGGCGAGAGAAAAGGAGGTGAAAGGAGGAGCGACAGAGACGAGAGAGGGGAGAGAGGAAAAAAAAAAATTCTGGTTCCCAGACGCACTGCTGCTTGGCCCTTCACCAGCTGGGTGATCTTCTCCGCGGTGCTTGGCGGTGGCACTGGACGGCCCTCGGCGGACGGCGACGGCTCCTCCGGTTTTGGGCAGCCGACAGGAGTCTCCGAACGAGGGGGTTCCCTGCTCCTCCGGATACCTTCACTGAGGCAGCAGGCTCCGGCCCCCTGGCGAACGGTGCCGACTCTTCCGCTCCCTCATGGACGGCAACCGCCCCTCCACATTGCGGGCGGCCAGCAGCAAGCTCGCCCGTCCCCGGCAACTCACTTCAGCCCACCACCTCGAGCGTCCATGGCGGCACACTCCTCGCCTGCTCGTTGGCACCGCGGATTCACCACAGCGGCGAGGGATCTTCAGCAGCACTTCCCTCCTTCTCCCAGGCTTCGGCACCACTGTAATAATATAACCTTCATATTCATCAGAAGGAGGCGGGAACCAGCGGACAATCAAACGGAAACTTTTATTACAAAAATAAACACAAAACAGCGCATCAGCCTCTCATGGACGACTGATGTGCACAAATAAAAAGCAACCATAAACTAAAGCCCAGGCCTGGTCCTTTCTCGTCCTTCACTGTCGTCGCTCCAGTTTTATATCCTTCCCTCTCCTCTGTGGGACTCCAGACCGGTGGTGGGTCGCAGGTGTCGCTCATTTCCCAATCACTCCACCGGCCTCGCTCGTTCCCACATCCCTCGCCCGCCCCACTCGTCACATCAATATATATATATATAGATATTAAATAGTGTCTGTGCATTTATTTGCAATCAAGTCAACGATAACGCCGTAGATTAAGTGACGCCAACTAAGCAAGCCAGAGGTGACAGCGGCAAGGAACCAAAACTCCATCGGTGACAGAATGGAGAAAAAAACTTTGGGAGAGACCAGGCTCAGTTGGGGGGCCAGTTCTCCTCTGACCAGACGAAACCAGTAGTTAAATTCCAGGCTGCAGCAAAGTCAGATTGTGCAGAAGAATTATCTGTTTCCTGTGGTCTTGTCCTGATGGTCATCTGAGACAAGGTCTTTACAGGGAATCTGTATCTGGGGCTCTAGTTGTCCTGGTCTCCGCTGTCTTTCAGGGATGTAGAGGTCCTTTCTATGTGCTGATCCACCATCTGGTCTGGATACGTACTGGATCCGGGTGACTGCAGTGACCTTCTGATCTGGATACAGACTGGATCTGGTGGCTACGGCGACCTCGGAATAAGAGAGAAACAGACTAATTAGCATAGATGCCATTCTTCTAATGATGTACAGTAGCAAGTACATTGGGTGGTATGGGAAGTGTTCCTGGTTTGGGTTTACCTAATTAATGCAGCCTAAAAATCCTTTAACGGATTTGGATATTAAAAGCATATCAGTATGTTATGTGTAAACCAGGTTAAAGAGATGGGTCTTTAATCTAGATTTAATCTGCAAGAGTGTGTCTGCCTCCCAAACAATGTTAGGTAGGTTATTCCAGAGTATTAGGTATTATCAAATTGCCTGAGTTTTGATAACGTAGTGGACGTAGAAGATTATAATGTAAAAGGAGCTCATTTAAACACTGAGGTGCTAAACCATTCAGGGCTTTATGAGTAATAAGCAATATTTTAAAATCCATATGATGTTTGATAGGGAGCCAGTGCAGTGTTGACAGGACCGGCTAATATGGTCATACTTCCTGGTTCTAGTAAGAACTCTTGCTGCTGCATTTTGGACTAGCTGTAGTTTGTTTACTAAGCATGCAGAACAACCACCCAATAAAACATTACAATAATCTTAACCTTGGGGTCATAAATGCATGAATTAACATTCCTGCATTTGACATTGAGAGCATAGGCCGTAATTTAGATATATTTTTGAGATGGAAAAATGCAGTTTTATAAAAGCTAGAAACATGGCTTTCTAACGAAAGACTGCGATCAAATAGCACACCTAGGTTCCTAACTGATGACGAAGAATTGACAGAGCAGCCATCAAGTTTTTAGGTCCTATAATTAACAACTCTGTTTTTTCAGAATTTAACAGTAAGAAATTACTCGTCATCCAGTTTTTTTATATCGACTATGCATTCCATTAGTTTTACAAATTGGTGTGTTTCACCGGGCCGCGAAGAAATATATAGCTGAATATCATCAGCATAACAGTGAAAGCTAACACCATGTTTCCTGATGATATCTCCAAAGGGTAACATACATAGTATCTTGGACAGAAAGGAGAGATTCGAGATTGGTCTATAATTAACTAGTTCTTTGGGGTCAAGTTGTGGTTTTTTGATGAGAGGCTTAATAACAGCCAGTTTGGAGGTTTTGGGGACATATCCTAATGACAATGATCATATATAATAGTCAGAAGAGGATCTATGACTTCTGGAAGCACCTCTCTTAGATGGTATAGGGTCTAACATAATGCTGTTGGTTTAGATGATTTAACAAGTTTATCCAATTCTTCCTCTCCTATAGTAGAGAATGAGTGGAACTGTTCCTCAGGGGGTCTATAATGCACTGTCTGATGCAATACTGTAGCTGACGGCTGAATAGTTAATTTTTTTTTTTCCAATAGCATCGATTTTAGAAGTAAAGTTAGTTCATAAAGTCATTACAGCTGTAATGTTGGGAAATGTCAACACTTGTTGAGGCTTTATTTTTCGTTAATTTAGCCACTGTGTTGAATAAATACCTGGGGTTATGTTTATTTTCTTCTAAAAGAGAAGTAATCGGATCTAGCAGTTTTTAATGCTTTTCTGTAGGATAGGTTACTTTCCCGCCAAGCAATACTAAATACCTCTAGTTCTATTTTCCTCCAGCTGCACTGCATTTTTTGGGCTGCTCTGTTTAGGTTGAGCACACTTCCTGTGCACTTATAAAACAAAGGGTCTTTACTGGCATCTAAAGTTCTCTGAAGAACTTTTAACGTCTATCAAACCTTACCATTGCAGAAAAAGGTTCTTTATTGCGGAATAAGATTCTTTAAATTATTTACATTTATTTTTGGAAACCTTTATGTATGTGTATATATATATATATATATATATATATATATATATATATATATATATATATATATATATATATAGTATATATATATATATATATATATATATATATATATATATATATATATATATTGAATGCTAAATTGACTTGGATAGAAGCCAAATGCATACATGTGTGCATATAATCCACCAAGTCTGCTGCCAATAATCATGTCTACAGTCATCAAGCAGATATGGTTATATAATCAACAGAACACACATTAGATATGATCCTCTCCCAAGGGCACGGTATTAGCAGAGGCGCTACTATGAACTTATGACCTTCTCTGATATAGATTGAACACACTCCCTGCAATTGTTTTATTTGAAGATCTATGGCACTGGTATTCCATATGCCTGCATGTGTGTATTTCTGTGATTGTGGTGCTGTCGTGGATTCTGGGTTATAGCGCTGGGTTTTGAAACAGCCTGTATATTGGAGTGTCACCAAGAGCTTATATTGCCTGTTTAGTCTCTTTTCTCTCGTCTCAGTTAAAAGGATGGGAGGAAATAGCCCAGGAGGGTTAAAGTGAATGTGTCCCTCTCTTTTCCTTTTGTTCCTTTTCACCAAGGGTATTTTTAGTTTTGGGTCAGCCATTGCAGCTGAGTGAATTCTATACCTGATGTCCCTAAAGCTTGTTGGCATATGAAAATCCCCATCGACTTTGAGAAACTTCCCTTGAAGGTCTTTTATTCTCATTTTATTTTCCCCTTGGCAGTCCACTTGTAATGTTTGGTTTCTGGCACCAAGAACATTTTTACACAGTAATTTAGTTTAGTCATTTTGGTCTTTGCACCTTGAAGTATTTTATATAAATGCCCTCTGTTATAACTGGCTTACCTTTATAAAAGGCACAGCAATACCAATTTATTAGTGATGATTTTTTTTTTTTTTTTTCAGATATATTTTTCTTCACCACCTTTCAGAAATGGACATTTTTTAAAACAAGGGTTTTAATTTGGTTTCAAATCAACTTTTGTGACAGGGAAAACGTATGTTCACTAAAATACAGTTAAAATATTGTTTAAAACTTAAAACTAAAATAATATGAAAAAATAATTGTAATTTATTCACATGTAATTTATTCCTGTGAGGTCAAAGCTGAAGTTTCAAGTAACTTTTCTTTTTGTTATCAATGTTGAAAATAGTTGCTTAATATTTGTTTTGGAAACCTTTTTACACTATATATTTTTTTAATCATTTTAATGTATACTTGCTGGAAAGAATGACAAATTCTTTTGAAAAATCTATGTTCACACAAGAATGCTTGTTTTTTGGAATGCAGTGTAAAGCTGAGAAATGGCTAATTCAGTGAGCAAGATTTATTTGGCAGCTTTTACCCTCAGACTACTCAAAATGAGTTTAAGTCATCAGTCTTGGTTAGGAGGGAGGCTGCTGTATTTAATTTTGTCAGGCACAGAGGAGCGTTCCCCACACATTAAATGAATTTTATCCTGCTTCTGTTCCACTGTGTTAACATTTACCTCAACATGAATGATGTTAGCCAAGATCAACAGCTTTGTTAGCTCAATTTATCCTCACTCGTGGCATTTCAGAAAGAAAACATAGCAAAACACTGGTCTGTGACTGTGACATCCTGACAGGTATCCCAAGAAGCAGTGCTAAAGTTAGGCTAGGCCTTGCTTATACATATACTTATGCTTATATACATAAACACTCACAGCTGCAAATTTACATTATTTGTTTGTCTGATATTTCTGATGCAATGCTCCCTCTCTTTGCCTCTGTCTTCTTCAGTTCAGATTAATTTTAGGTGAGGTTTTACTGAAATGAAAGCCAGCAGTGTAAAACAGCAGTGTAAAAAATATTGTTCAGATTTTTGTTCTCTTTTATCTTTTTCTTTTTTTTTTGTTCAGTATGAGACCATAAATTATTTGCACATTCCAGTAATCTTAATTGCCCATTCTGACCACTGAATCCCAGTTGCACTGGCATTTGGGGAACATCACCTCCCTTCATCTCTACAGTTCCATCCCAGTACATCAGGAACTGTTTTCAGAGCACCTGCTGTTGTGTCATAATGCTTTAATGTGTTTCATTGATTCTGTTCACTAACCTCATTCTATGAGAGTCCTATTGTGTGTCTCTGTTGCATTGTTCCACCTTTTAGATTCGGGCCAACTAGAAACATGCTTTGCATTTGTGTGTATGTGTATGTTTGACTAATGATCACAGCTCTGTGTATGGTTTTCCATTGTCCTTGATATTGGATTTGTGTCCTGAAAAAAGTCATGCAGTGGCATAGATTTATATTAAAAAAAAAAATAATAATTACACGTTGTATTGTACAGGGAATCACAGTGGTGCAAGGAGCTTCACCCATATGTGCGCCCGTATGTCCATTTGGAGAAACTTTTTAAATAATTTATCTAATATACTTATACAACGTAATGATGAGATATAAAGTCAAAATTATAATAAACATAGTATGAGTTATAAGATATAGTCACATTGTGATTTATAAAATCACAATTTTGAAATAGAAAGTCACAACTGTGAAATGTGAAGTTACAGTTATGACAATTGTGAGATATTACAAAGCCTAGCAAATGGCATGCAGAATTATTTTCTTCAACATTTTATTATTTTATAAATAAAATATTTTATAAATATACATATATTAGGGCTGGGCAAGTTAACACATTATTTTCACATTAATGCAGAGAAGAGCTCTCGCTCAGCAGAGTGGAGTGAATCATTTTGATAACTTTGTGGTTTATTATTTCGAGTCATTTGGGATGTGGTAACTAGGGCTGTTACTTTTGTGATTTTGTCATTTTTGATTTTTAAGACATAAGTGTTCATTGAATCGATTGTAAAATCGATTTTCCGTGTCTAAAAAAAGGGTGTTTACTTTTTCAGCGTCAAACAACGGACGAACGTAAAGAGAGCGCTGGAAATGCAAAAGTCAGCAATATGTCTTATTAATTGGCATGAGGTTTGGTGCAGAATAACAAACAGCAACAGGAGTGCAACATTCTCAAAAAAAAAAATATATGCATAGGTGACGGCTGACATAACAAAAGAAAAACATCACTGCAGGCTTCAACCCGGCTGCATTTATGATTTAGGCAATTTAAATTAAACTTTAAATGGACTTGAGAACCGGCCATGTGTCCAGAGCAGAGCGTTTTTTTATTCACTATATGTCCAGCTGTTGAAGACGCGCTCCGACTGCACTGATGTCCCAGGGACACTCAGATACAGCTGCGCAAGGTGGCGGTATTACTGCCAATTTTCCACCACAAAAGCCGGTCCCTGTCAGCTTTCAATGGTCCTTTTCATAACTCAGAATCTCCTGTAACTAGATGTGTGAATGAGGCGAATTTGCATCTACCGCGCAGCGACACCTCCAGACGCGCTTAAACGCGTCTTTACATTGACTTAACATTGCAATCATTCGCGCCAGATGCTCTATTCGCGTTTGAACACAGCATAAGAGGTCGCCTTCGACGTCACTGGGTCTTATAGGTGCGTAAAATTGCTGGTATTTTCTGTCTAGCTTTCGCAACGCATACTGCACTTTCGGAATTCTTTATTTTCTTTTTCTGCTTGTTTGTGAGTTTTGTTACATCTATATTTTTTAATTGTTTAATTATTTTAAAATGAATAGTGTACATATTTGGTTAAAATCGATTCCCTATTTTTGTTTTCTAAACTTTTTTTGGTTGGACTGATCGATTGTGCAATCGATTTTCAAACTAAAAGTGACAGCCCTAGTGGTTACACACACGGCCCTTTTACAATATATTGCTTTACAGATCTATATGTTTTGCCACTCAGAAATGTTCACGCAATCATGCTGCACATGTAAGAAGTTCCACACTCAGACACAACATGCGTACTGCACCTGAGCCCAACTGAACTCTGGTCCACCTCTTCCAACCAAGCAAGGGCTGGCTAAACAAACCGCGGCACAGAGCAATCACGCTAGTCAAACCAACCAGGATTTGGGGGTCAGACGCGCTCGGGCATGGTTAAGATTGCCTAGTGTGATACACCCTTATCCCACACACACAAGTCTCTATTCGCTCTCTACTCGGAAGGCATCTGTTATAATGTTATGATCGAGGCTCTGGACTTCTATGACAATCTATAAAATATTTTATATAAAACATTAATTCCCTGGCAGTAGCAAATAGCTTTGGTTTTTTATTTAATTTGCTTACATTAATGTTATAAGTTGAGATTTACAATAAATATTTAACATGTAACAGAAATACTGTTTTAAAGCACCTTATTTTAAAGTGTTAGCAAACCAAGTGTTATTGTACTTTTGTTCATATTGCATTTAATTAAAAGAGTGCAAAATACACTACCTTTGAATTCATTATTTAATTTTGTGCATAACAATGTGATTAATCATGATTAATTGCAGAAGATCATGTGAATAATCACAATTAAAAATTATAATCGTTGCCCAGCACTAATATATATGATCATTCATTGCCAAAAAAGCTGGCTGTTCACAGAGTGCTGTATCCAAGCATGTTATAACAGAAAGTTGAGTGGAACGAAAAAGTGTGGTAAAAAAGATGCACAACCAACCGAGAGAACTGCAGCCTTATGAGGATGTCAAGCAAAATCAATTCAAGAATTTGGACTTTACAAGGATTGGACTTCTGCATTCATCAAATAAATTTTGCCGTAACAAATGTAGTAACAGCAGTTAAATGAACAGGAACACTGAAAAGATTCATACTGCCTAAGTACTGATCAACATAATGGATATTTCAAACTAAACTATTGTTTTCAGTAAACCATCAACACCTCTGTTAATCTCAATAAGAACTTTTTTTTACATTTATGACAGAAATAAAGTCAATCTTGTTTATAATAAGTGAAGTTGGTAATACTGTTATTTACGCTCAAGTTTGACACCAATCAGAGATTGGGCTTTCACTTTCAACCAACATTTGACTTCGGAGCAATGTCAGTCCACATCTAGTGTGATGGGAAGCTTTATTAGAATGTTAGAGGATAATGTTCTAACAATGTTTTCAATAGACATTTTTAGAAAATTTTTAGAGAATGTTATCCTACCTTTTAGCAGAACATTCTGGGAACTGAAATAAAACTAGCCGCAGAAAACATTCCTAGAACATTAAACATTTCTAAGTGGGATATGATGAAGAAGGGTATCAATGATAGCAGTTCTATTTAGAGGTCAAAATTATGTATTTTATTAATACCCTTTCATTGCTCACCTTTTATCTTTTTCTTTTCCATTTTTGCTCTCTCTCTCTCTCTTTCTTTCCCCTTCTGTCTCTGACTGTAAATTGAAGTGAATTCAGATATTGACATCTCAGCAGTTTCATATTCACAAGGCAAACTCCATGCCTCAAGAGAAGCGTTTGAAGAGGAGAGGGCAGAGAGAGAGAGAGAAGGAGAGAAAGTGGTACTGAGGGTGAGCAAGAGTGAGAAGGGCCTGTGGTAGAGAGGGAGGGGATCTGAGCTTCTGTGCAAATATTTTCATAATTGCTGAAATCCCTCATTCTCACAATGCCACAATGTCTCTTGATGTCCTTTTTCTGCTTACATTACACATTTTTTCAAGGTCAAGCTGAAACGGACCCTCATTAGTTATCAACATATTTTGTACATTTATATGAAACTAAAACAAACAAACAACAAAAAAACATACATTTTAACATACTTCACTGCAGTTACATGCTGAAATGAACACTATAAGCATTCCAATTCATGAATCCTAACATAGTGCTTAAGTGAAGGCTAAATAAAGATGAGCATACTAGCCATCCTCCTGCTTCTTTTCTTTGATTTAAAAGGGCAGACTTCACATTTATTGATTTCAGGTCCTAATTAGGAGACGACAAACACACCAACATTGATGATATGCTGCTTATGTTTATCAAAGAGTAAAAATGTCACTTCCCTTACCCAAAAACAAGGTGTATATGGATTTGTCCTGCACCATTTCACAGATAATGAAATTGAAAGTAATTTATGACACTTAAAATTCACATTGTGAAACTGCATGGCCATTGGTTTGTACAGTGTATTAAAATGAACCAATAACTCGTCAGCGGAGCTGCACAAACCTATGGCAACGAAGTCACTGGATCCGGCTATATAAGCAGGAGTTGTGTGGAGCGGGAGTGAGGTCAAGCTGCTTGATGACTGCATGTCATTAACAGCATCAGATTCTCGCTTCCTCTGACGAGTCTGTTCTGGACCCCACGAACTTCAAGGAGCTGAGTAGCACAACCGGTGATTGGGAGATCGATGGCCAACCTTGTGGTGCCTCAGCACCATTTGTGGCTGATGTTAACAGAGATCAAAAACCTAACCAAAGACTTCATCGATGCTCCAGTCTCTCCCAAGGGTCTCTTTGGACTGGCGGTCGAAAGATTCATGGAGTGCTTCATAGAGGGACAGAATCCGTCCCAAGCTATGCAACATTTCCTCTCCAGCTCCGCTGTTGACACTGCTCGTCCTAAGTCTACACTGACTCAGCAGCCCATGAAGCTAGCACCTGCCTCCACCGCTGTTCAGCCCGCTTAGGTGCAGCAGACGTGGGGACACTCTTACTCAGCCAAATCCTACCCTATTCCTAAGCGCCAGGGACCCCGGCCAAATATTGTCTCGGACCCAGCACCTCAGGCTTAATCCTTATCTGCGAGACAGGAAGAGGACGGTGCCAGATCTCACTACTGCTGGACCGCCCCTCAAACAGCCTCTCTTAGACCTCTTCACATCCCATTCAACTTCAGGTACAGAGGGAAATGTGTTTTAGGTGCTGTTATAGGGAGATATTCAATCCCTCTCCACACAGGCCGAGGCCTGTCAGGCCATCTCCAGAGTGTCGAGATGGGTTATGGGTTATTCCTCATCCCCAAAAGAGATGGTGGCTTCTTACCCATCCTCGATCTCAGACACCTGAATCACGCTCCTCATGAAATGGTCATTCAAGATGACTACACTGAAATCCATGTGCAAATTTGCTCAGCAGACTAGATCTTTTCTCTGGACATGAAGGATGCATACTTTCACATCCAGATAGCCCCCCCATCACAGGTGTTTCTTGAGAGTCGTGTTTGAGGGAGTGGCCAATTTTTTCAAGAGCTACAGTTGGGTCTGCTTCATATGCACCCTCTTGAGCGTTGGTTGAAGCCACGGGTTCCATTCCACGTGTGGCGTCACAGACGCCTCAGATCAGGGTGGGTCAGGCCTTGTGGGGGGTGCTGTGCAAGGGCATACTGACTTTCGGCCACTTGTCAAAGGCGGAAAAAGGCTTCCACATCAACTGCCTGAAATGCTAGCAGTATGTCGAGCCTGTCAGTTCTTCCTGCCAGTCCTAAAAGGGCACCATGTGCTAATCCAAACAGACAACATGTTTGTGGGGTCCTACGTGAATCGCCAGGGAGGCATCTCCGTGAGTGCCTCCTGGAATGGGCTCAACACAATCTGCGCTTGCTGAGAGCAGCACATATACTGGGCAAATTGAACAAAGGAGCAGACATGTTATCAAGAAGCAATGTCCCCTCAGAGGAATGGACACTCAATCAACAGACTGAACGTCTGTATCTGGGAGATCATCAGCGAGGCAGAGGTGGACCTCTTCACCTCAAAAGACAACTCTCACTGCCCAATTTATTTCTCAAAGACCAGTTGGCCAAAGATTGGCCACTAAAATATGGTATCCTCGGCCCAACTTATGGGTCCTGCACCTCTGGCCACTCTGGGTGAGCCTTTGAGCCTCCCAGAGTGGGTCTTAAACATAATTTCAGAGGCTAGAGCCCTTCTACAAGATGTCTCTACTAGGGATGGGACGAAATATCGTTTGACAAAATATCGCGATACAAAACGTGACGAAACGCATCGAGGTAAAAAAAAATGGATCGCGAAATAAAGATAGATGGCACTGCTGCATGATTAGTATAGTATATAAATAATTTAGTGTATTATATGTGTGTGTATGTATATGGGGCAGACATACAGTCTATGGTGGCAGGGTAAAAAAACTAAATGAAAAAAAAATTATATCCGGGCAACGGTGCGGTACGTCGTCACGTCAAGACAGCGCATGTTGCAACAACAACACTGCAGCGAGCTAACAAATATTAGCATTAGCACCAACTGCCTTGCCCCCAAACAGCCGACCATGGAGTCAAATGAGATCGAAATTGAGGATGCTCCACCTGGATACAAGTCATATGTCTGGGAGTATTTTGGCTTTCTCATTAAAAAAGACAAAGACGGCAATAGAGTAACTGACAAGACTGAGACTGTGTGTAAGCTATGCCATGCTGTCATTCCGTACACCACATCCAACACATCAAACATGAACCACCACCTTTAACGTCACCATAAAAATGTGAAGACAGCCCCGGAGAAAACGAGCCTACTAAAGGGACAGCTGACCATGAAACAAGTGCTGACACCAACTCTACCTCCTTTAAGTCCGCGTGCAAAACAGATAACCAGGCTCATTGGCGAATTCATAGCGGACTATATGGCTCCATTTAACATGGTAGAGAACAGAAAATTCATCCAAATGTTCAATGTGCTGGAGCCCAAGTTTAAGATGCCATGTCGAGGACATTTTTCAGAGAAGGTAATCACGGAAATTTACAATGAAACCAAACAAAGCGTAAAAGAGTATCTAAAAAATGCCGACTGTGTCGCCCTGACCACCGACAGCTGGACCTCGCGTGCAACACAGAGTTATATAACCATCACGGCAGAAGTCATAAACAAGAAATGGGAGAGAAAAAGCTTTGTGTTGCAAACTCGTGAGCTAAGTGAAAGTGAAAGTGAAAATGATGAACAACGCGAGTCCGTCTATGCCCGAATATGTGAAAAAGCTTCAACACTTCATGAGCAGCGCAACCAGGTAGGCTAACTTTTATTGAAAAAAAAAAATGAGGTGCCCTGCGCGTGTGTGTAACTCTGTATGTGTAGGCCAGAGCCCGAAAACTTATTTCTCATATTGTTTTTTTATTATATTATTTTTTCGATGAGAGAGAGAGAGAGAGAGAGAGAGAGTCTCTGTGTGCGTGTGTCTGTGAGAGAGGTAAGGAGTGAAGGATTGAAATACAGAAATGTTTGAGCTAGTTTTATTTTATTTTTTTCAGACCAGTGACATAGATGAAAGAACCACTAGGGCCAGTGCTTCAATATCAGGGGCAGCAGCAGAGCAGGCCAGGGTCATGGTTGAGGCAGCACAGGGAGCAGAGCAGAGCCAGGAAGAGCCAGTGGAAGGAGAAAGGCAGATGCAGGACGTGACACAGCCTCCCCCACCAAAAAAGACAGCGTTAGAAGATCTCCTTGGGAGCTCCTACAATACTGTTGTTGAGACAGTGCAGTCCAGCAGAGGGATTGAAATGGAGATACTCTCCTACAGAAATGGGATTCATATCCCACTCAACAGTAGTCCACTTGAGTGGTGGAAAGTTAATGTATATGCTTACCCCATACTTGCCCCCTGGCCAAAGCCTACCTTTGCATTCCTGCTACGTCAGTGCCCAGTGAGCGTGTCTTTTCCACAGCAGGAGACATTGATTACACCAGAACATGTTGATATGTTAGTTTTTTTGAAGAAGAACCAGTCCTGAGATAACTTAACCTAGGATTAGAGCAGCACTAAGGGAGTGTTCTTGTTTGTGTTTGGCCATTTAGGCCTTGTGTTTCCCTGTGTGCAGCTGAAACAAAATAAATAAGTTGTTGTTATACAGTAATATTTTCTTCTTTTTTTTTCTTTTTTGATATCGTATCATGACGTATCGTATCGTGACCCTGGCATGTCGAGGTGCATCGTATCGTGAGTTTAAGTGTATCGTCCCATCCCTAGTCTCTACACCTTTAAGTGGTCTTTTTTCTCAGCTTGGTATCTAAGCTGTGGCAAAGACCATCATATTTCAGATTTGACAGACGTATTGATATTTCTGCAAGATCTGCTGGATAAGGGATGTTCCCCCTCCATGATCAAAGTCTATGTGATGGCTAAAGTGGCCTTTCATGCCGCTATTGCGGGCCAATCGGTGAATCCCCCTCATCCAGTGTTGGGGTAGTTACTCAAAAAAAATTTGTATTTACTAGTTACTAGTTACTTCTGTAAGATTACTTTACTAGTTACTGCATTTGAAAATTAACTTCACTACTTATTACTTTACTTTACTTTTTTAGGGCCCTATAAAATCTGTTTTATTTTTTCTTAACTCTTTTTTAATGGTTAAATTTAATTGTATTCATCAAAAAGCATGTCTAATTAATTTAAATCATAACACTTATACATTTTCACAGCAATTTATTAAAAGTAAAAAAAAAATACATGTTTAGGGCCCTATGAAATGTTTTATTTTTTCTTCACCATATGTTTTACTTTTTTAGCATGTGTGATTATTTAAATGCATAAAAATAAATTCATTTATTACATTTTTCTTAAAATAGCCTTATAAAATGTTTTTTCCCCTCAGAAATTATGTATCTTTTTCCAATGAAGGCATAAAACATTCATTTAGATTTCCTTTAAAGAGAAATTGATTTTTTTTTTCTTCTTCTAAGAAATATATTTTCAATCTGAGTATGAACAATAAACACAAAGTATGCAGCATATAGTAAAAACAATTGCACAAATTGTCTTCAACAATACAGTGCAAAAACAGTGAAAATGATTCACAAACTACACACAAAATGAGTGAGAAATATTCATAGTGCAACAGAACTGTTGAACTGTATAATTATATAATGATTTACTTAGTATACATAATATAAATGATCGATCCGTTGGCTGTAATCTGTATCAGAATTGATTCATCGCGACCTAAGACATAAACCCAGTGCTTTATCAGATATGTACTGTTTCATCCTTGTTTTTGATTTATTTTATGTCAAAGTACTCAGTGGAGTACAGGCCCACTCGACTAGCGGCATCACCTCATTTTGGGCATGGTCCAGTGGTGTGTCCGTTGTGGATATTTGTGAGGTGGTTGGCTGGGCCTCGCTGTCCACATTTGCAAGGTTTTATAACCTGGAAGTCCCAGCCTTGCAGGCCAGGGTCATTTCCCCTTGAGGAGACACTTGGATACAGGAATACTCTGGAACAATTAACCAGGCCGGGTGTAAACTCAGGAATCTCAGCCTGTCTTAGCCTTGGGTTGTTGTTAACTTCTCTATGGGCATTGTTTACTTATGGAAGTTTAATAATTTCAATCATTCCACTACATTAGCACAGTGTTATTGTACTGTGTTCTCATATTGTCTTAGCAAGACTTAGTCTGAGTGTATAGTTTATAGGGCTGGGACAACGGGTCGAGGTCATCGATGGCGTCGACGCAAAAAATACGTCGACACAAAATATGCGCATCGATATGCTCACAGTCTTCAAACAACACAATCGCATCTTGCTCTCTCTTTCCCTTGTGCATATTAATAAAAATCATTAAACACGATAGAAAAAGGGCGAAACACCAAAGTTTCACGCGCTGTACGTGCTGACACATTGTAACCGAGTACATTTACATGTACTATCCAACAGATTAGAAAATGTTTACAGTCTGATAGATATTTCAATTAATTACCATTGACATGGTTACATTTGATTTTTTTTTTTATTTGAACTGGACAACTAAAATGTATTATTCAGGTCCATAAAAACCCAGTTATGGTGCTTCTTCACTGCATGGTATGGTACGGCATGGTACGGCTCAGTACTGTTCACTTTTAGGCGGGTTTTCACTGGGTACAGTACCTGGTACCTGGTACTTTTTATAGTACCACTTCGGTTGAAGTTCCAAGTGAACGGTACCATTACCAAAATGCGACGTGTAAACTCGTCTGATCATGGATTGGCCAGAGGGAATCATGACTACCTGTGTCTGAATTTGCGACACAATCACAAAAGAACCTCTAGATTTAAATCAGTACAGCCATCAAAGTATCAAACGCAACTGTTCTGAACGAGCGCACCTTTTTCTAACGACCATAAAGTTTTGTTGTCTGTTGCGGAAGTATAGACATTCATCTCGTTGATAGCAGAGGAGTGGATCCAGCAAGAGCTTGATATAACAACAGGTGAATAATCCCGCCCACTCTAAAGCAATACTAAACTGCGGTAGAAACGCAAATTGTGCAGAGCCAAGCCATACCATACTGAGCTGTGCCGAGCCTCAAGCAATGTATTATCAGTTTGTAGATATGTCAACACAGACACATTTTTCCAGTGAGGGTTTGATAATCAAGTTAAGTGCACAGTATAACAGCGTGATACTTTAAGAAGCATAAATTATGCAGCACACATAAATATTAGATAAACTAGACCTACTCAAAAAATTTTTTATAATAATTTCTCTTGGTTTCTCAGCCATCTTGGATCCTTTTTCACTGAATTTCTCACAATGCATTATAGGGTTGCTTTCATTAATACACATGCAACTAGTACCATAAACACTGCCTTTTCTGTCTCTCTTTCTTTGCAGTTCCCTAGCACAAAAAGACAAATTCATATGTTGAATGTACACATTTAGTGCACCATATTGTTTGGTTCCTTGAAGGAGACCCAGAGTGCGTGCATAACAATTAAAGGATATGCTAATGTGCATTTCCCTTTGTCCCTACTGTGCACTGTTCAAAGGCACTTCTAACTGATGTTTCTGTTCTTTCATTCTCACTCAAACACGTACACACTTTCTGCATATCAATGATTGCGCAGTGGAAAGGGTCCCTGGTGCTTTGATAGAGGTGTGCAATGTTTTTTTTTTTTTTTTTTTTTTTTAAACTGGGAGATTCCTGTGAAAGAAATAATACATGGCTCCCTTTTCATCTTCAGGTAAAATGTTGCAAGTGAAGAAAATCTTCTGAAATGTTTTCATTGATATGATTTGCTGTACTTCATTGATATTTTAAGCTACAGAAGTTTTTTTTTTTGTTGTGCTGTAGTTTGCCTTTGATTCAGTTTGGTGAGTCACACACACAATTTTGTCTGGTAGCACTGATTCAAATCCTTTTTGGTGTTCCCAGCCAGCTCAAACTGATCTGTTTTTTAAAGCTGAGGGTCCCTATCTTGTATGATTTCAACTCATACAAAAGGGTTGAGCAGAAGCCCTGGGATTATGAAAGGTTTCATTCTCAAATCCAGGGGGTTCAATCTTTGGATGCCACAGACCCCCAAATATGATTGATCATCCATAACCTAGGGGATCCTATCCTACAATTCAAAAGGTTGCTATATATTTTCATGTATAAAACAGTTTCTTAAATATGTGTGAAATAATATTTGAGACCCTTAACCACAAAGCCAGTCATAAGTCACTTGAGTATATTTGTAACAATAGCCAACAATACGCTGTATGGTTCAAAATTATAGATGTTTCTTTTATGCCAAAAATTATTAGGATATTATCTAAAGATCTTGTTCCATGAAGATATGTTGTACTAGCCTGACTACGTCAGACTTCCTACTTCCGCTCAATGTCATTTCGCTTCTGTACTCAGTCTGATACAGCGTCAGAGCTTTCTGTTTGCCACCGGTCTGGAAACAGCCGGGCCAATCAACGAACAGAGGGCGGGCTGAGAGCCGTGATGTAGATGCTAAGCGCCGAGTTTTACATTGTAGGTTAGAGAAATCGAAAACCGAAACGACCGCGGAAATGGGAAACGAGACATGGGATGCAATTCGCTCTGTTATGGAGAACATTCAACTCTTTTTCAAACTGAAGCCAGAACAAGAAGAGTGTTTGATAAACATTTTAAATGGAGGTGATGTTGTGGCCCTACTCCCAACTGTGTTTGGGAAAAGTTTAATTTATCAATTGTTACCGTTAGTTAGCGAGAAACTGGGGAGGCCAAAGGCCGGCAAGGCTATAGTTGTTATTTGTCTCCCCCTTGGTTGCACTCATGGAGGATCAGGTCAAGGAGGCAGAAAAACTTGGTCTGTATGCTGCACAGCTTGCCGTGCACAATGATCGAGATATAATGGCGGGGTATTACAGCCTTATTTTTGGCAGCCCCGAATCCTGGGTTCTGAATCCCAAATGGCGAGCTATGCTAGCATCAATGCTTTATCAAGACACGAGGCACACGTCGCATACAAATGGTGAGTCAAAAATAAGTTTAGAGGCCGTGATTGTACCGTGAATGCGTAGATTAACTTCGCATAATCTGCAAAAGTCGTTTACAGCCATGTTCACTCCGGTATTTCGCTCGCATCATCATGTGTTTACAACAGGTTTACAGTGGAAGTTCAATCATAGATTTGAGATCGATGCATGATGTCTGTGCTTCAATGCGGCTGTACAGGCGCATAACATACATTATAACTAAACGTATCTGATTGGCTTACGGGTAACCAATGATTTTAAACTTCAGACAAGCGCCCCCTAGCGAGAGAGAAAACACTTCTCTATTATGCCATTCCAGACGCTGTCTACGAAGCAAAGTGAAGTAGCAGAGTCTGGTATTACCAGGCTAATGTTGTACATGTCCTACAGTAAATATATAAAAACTTTATTTTTGATTAGTACTATGCATTGGTAAGGACTTAATCTGGACAGCTTTAAAGGCTATTTTCTCGATATTTAGACTTTTTTTTTTTTCTCCCTCTGATTCCAGATTTTATAATTGTTGTAACTCAGACCTAATATTGTCCTATTTGAACAAACAATACATCAATGGAAAGCTTATTTATGACAATTGAGCCTTATGACTGGTTTTGTCCAGGTTCACATTTAAAAAATATTTCATTTATATTATTATTTCCTTCTATTGCTATATTAATGACTTGTTAGGCATATTATTTTAATCAAACTTATTATTTTATATAGGATCAGGAAGACTGATAACCAGTACAAGAGAAAGTATTAAGGCCCCGGTATACTTCAAACAAAGTTTGTTTTCTTTCTTCGTTTGGGGGCAAAAAGAAGTTTGAAAAGGCTGAGCTACGGTATACTGTTTCTGAACATTCCAACACCCCCATGCTGCTGGAGGCGGGGTGTAGATTAATGTAAACATGACTCGCGACTCTCTGCGTATCCCCTAAACACAACAACGATGAAATGATGAAGTGTAGGCAATCTAGGTGTGAGACAGGCACCGATTGTCAGAATATTATAGACAAAAGAATAATGTTTAGCAGCAGTTCAAGTATCAGGTATCATGTTTGCAATACAAAAGAACCATAATCAGTCATTTATGGGAAGTGCGAATGTCTCATAAGCCCTATTCGGACGGGACTAGTTTTACAGGGGGTCGTTAGAGAAATCTGTGTTTCACAGACGTACTTGGTGATTTTAATCCCGTCCGAATCTGCCACGTCTGTGTTTTTCTCACACAACCTCTGTGATAATTCCAGAGCAAATTACCTACCGTTTTTCAGCAAACTCAGTGATCCTCTGAGAAAACTAATCCCGTCCGAATGCGAATGTCTGTGATTGCCGGTGATATTTTATTTCACAACGCGTTTCCTTGTGTGTTTTGGCCAACGTGAATTACCGTAGATGCTCTTACCGCGCGCATGTTTCATATATTTGCTTAGCGGCAAATAAATAATAATAAAAAAATAATACAAATAATAAAATCAAGAGCAAGATCGCGTAAACTGTTAATACCGGCTACTGTAATATCAGTATCAGGTAAGATTACTCAGGTTCATTTATGTACTCAGTTACATAATGTTTTAATTACATTTAATAAAAAAAAGAAAAGAAAAGAAAAACAGGTTAAACTAAAGGAACCACACATTAACATGGTTTTGCTATACTAGCCATTTAGTATTTATTATGTAATAATACTAAGGCAATCATTCTGAATGAATTAAATGCACGCATTCAGAGCGCGTGATCTCTGTGACGCCCAGATGCACAAATCAGACCCTCCCACCTCTGTAATAAACACGGAGATACTAGTCCCGTCCGAATTGGTACATGAAAATCACAGACGTCAGGTGATAAGAATCGAAACTCAAACGTAGTTTAGAAAACTAGTCCCGTCCGAATAGTGCTATAGTCTGTAAAACTTTAGTATGATGTGGAAAAAGAATCAGTTTGTTACTTTATTTTGTTAGTATTCATTTATTATATGAAACTGGATAAATTGTTACACCTTTTTATATTTTATGTGGTGTCGTGGCTTACTTTTGATAAAAACAAAAGTTTATTGAATGTTCGTTTGGCATTTCATTTATTGTATACCCTTTAAATTCACTTATTGAAAGAACAGCAGCAGCAGCAGTATGGTGTAAGATTTATTTGAAACATGTATTTGGTACTTGCTACCTTATATCTTTATTATTTCCTTTCATTCTTTTCATGGCTTTGGAAAACTTGTCTCAGATGTTTCTCTGTGTCACTTTTTGCATAACTCTGGGTCAACAACACCAAGCTTCGTTGCCATTTCTTTCTCTGAATCTTTAAAGTCTCTCTGCGAGCAATCTTACAGGTGCAGATATATTTGTGCCAGCTCAGCTATTCGACACTCCAGTGTATTCATGTTGCTAATAACTAGGCTGGAGATATTGTTCTCTCTTGTCTGACCTCCATGGAATGAGAAACAAACAAAAATCTCACATCAAAGAAGGTGGAGTTCAGAACACACCCACCGACTGCGTAACCACCACGGACCAATAGAAATTCAAAGATGTTTAGGAGCCGAGACAAAACTCCCCCAGAAAGTTCGCTTTTTGGTTGCTCTGGTCAGCATGCTTGTCCATGTTTAACACTTCTCATAACTATGTGAAAAATATCTATCTGTCTATACGTATTTAGTGTTTAATTGGGAAAGTTAGTGCTGAGCTGGTGAGCTGATGAGAGAGAGATGCAGAGCAAGGTGAAGCGAGGAACAGGATTAAGAACTGCTGATTTAGAACATTGATTGCGAAACTTGTGGTAGATGACCTGGTACTCTCCTAATGGAAGGGACAAAAATCTGATAGACCACTTGATGATAAATGGTACATGGCGAAGATCACTCCTGGATGTTAGAGTTAAAAGGGGAGCCGACATTGGCAGTGACCGCAACAGAGAAAGTAAAGCTGAAGAAGACAGGATGCAAAAGCCCTGGACAACAATTTTATGTGGAGAAACTGTTCTCCAGCTGAAAAGCAAATATCAAACCCTTGCAGATATGGAGGACCACACACAGCCTGAACAACAAGATGTTAACACCAGGTGGGAACATATCAAAGCAGCATGTCTCTACTGCCATGTTTAACTACCAATAAGCAGATAGAGAAGTGAAGAGACTAGCAAGATTAGATAAAAGATCATTCATGGATAACCTTGTTAAGCCGGACAGAAGAAGCAGCTTGCAAGGGAGAACAAGGAAATGTATATAATATAACCAAGGCAATCTGTGTTAAATATTGTGGAATTAAAGGCACACCAAATCAAAGACAAAAATGAGCAACTGCTGATATCAGAAACGGAAATTGACTATAACTGGGCTCAGCATTTCAGTGAAGTCTTGAACAGGCCACCACCAACATTGGAAGATGACATTCAGGAAGCGGAGCTTGATCTTGACATCAATACTGCACCACCGGAGAAAGAAGAAATCATTGAAATCATTGAATCCATTGAACGAAGCAGTGTGGAAGAAAAAGATGCACAACCAACTGAGAGAACCACAGTCTTATGAGGATTTTCAAGCAAACTGGATTTAAGAATTTTAGAGAACTTCACAAGGAATGCACTGAGGCCGGGGTCAAGTCATCAAGAGCCACCACACACAGAAGTGTCAAGGAATTTGTCTACAGTTGTCATATTCCTCTTGTAAAGCCACTCCTGTACCACAGATGTCAGAGGCATCTTATCTGGGCTAAGGAGAAGAAGAAATGGACTGTTGCCATTGGTCCAAATTCTTTGTTTCAGATGATAACAAGTTTTGTATTTCATTTGGAAACCAAGGTCCTAGAGTCAGGAAGGAAGGATGGAGAAGCTCATTGCCCAAGTTGCTTGAAGTCCAGTGTTTAGTTTCCATAGTCTGTGATAATTTGGGGTGCAATGTCATCTGCCGGTGTTGGTCCATAGTGTTTTTTAAAAACCAAATTCACTGAACCCGTTTACCAAGAATTCTTGGAACACTTCAAGCTTCCATCTGCTGACCAGATTATTGAAGATGCTGATTTCATTTTCCAGCAGGATTTGGCACCTACCCACACTGCCAAAAGCAACAAAAGTTGGTTTAATGACCATGGTGTTGGTGTGCTTGACTGGCCAGCAAACTCACCAGACCTGAACCCCATAGAGAATCTATGTGCTATTGTCAAGAGAAAAACGAGCAACAAAAGACCAAACACTGCATATGAGCTGAAGGCCACTGTCAAAGAAACCCGGGCTTCTATATCACCTCAGCAGTGTCACAAACTGATCACCTCCATGCCACGCTGAATTGAGGCAGTAATTAAAGCAAAAGGAGCCCCTACAAAGTATTGAGTACATGTACAGTAAACTTACATACTTTCTAGAAGGCTAACGATTCACTAAATGTTTGTTTTTTCTTTCTTTCTTTAATTGGTTTTATTAAGTATTCTAATTTGTTGAGATAGTGAATTGGTGGGTTTTTGTTAAATGTGAGGCAAAATCTTAACAATTAAAACAACCAAAGATTTAAACTACTTCAGTCTGTATGCATTGGAATTTAATACATGAATCTCACAATTTCAGTTGAATTACTGAAATAAATGAACTTTTCCTCGACATTCTAATTTATTGAGAAGCACCTGTATCAGTTGACCAACATCTTAGAATAGAACAGTCTTAGAACAGGCAACTATAAAGTACATAAACTTTGTAAAATTTGAGAAAGGTTTTGACAGCGTCCACAGAAACAGACTTCGGCACATCCTACTGTATGCCCAAAGGACATTGTCCTTTTCATCAAAAGCTTCTACAACAACTTTACATGTAAGGTGGGAAAGGCTGTGTGATGTCTGCATTCCTTTTTAACATTGCCATTGACTGGGTGATGCGGAGGGCTACCGAAAACCAGTCAAGAGGTGTGAGATGGACTCTCTTCTCTAAAAATGAAGATCTGGACTTTGCCGATGATCTGTCTCTGATCTCTCACACACAAACCAGCACATACAGGGGAAGACATACCATATTAATGCATATGCAAAACAACAGGTCTGAGGATCAACCTGCAGAAAACAGGTGATAACACTCGATATTCTAAATCCCCAAACAGTGCAAGTAAATATAAAAAATCCTCCAATGACCAAAGATTTCATCTACTTGGGCAGCATTGTCAGTAATGGTGGAGGAGTGGACAACTACATAAAGAATCATCTTAGAAAGACCAGAAATGCATTTATAATGCTGAATAGTGTCTGGAGGTCCCAGTAGTATTACACAAACTGAAGTTGTATGAGAGCTGTGTGCTTTCCTCCATGTTATATGTTTCAGAGTGCTGGAGGATGACAGACAGTGAACTGAAAAAGCTCAAATTTTTCCACACAGAGAATTGTGCAAATTTTCTGACCAAGTGCCATCTCTAATGAGCAATTGCTTGCTCGTTGTAAACAGGATAGCATTGGAACCATCATCATGAGAATAAAATAGGTGGATTGTGCACTTGATAAGGTATGATCCACACATTCCTTTTCTGGACACCAGAGGGCAAACGTAAAAGAGGCAGACCAAGTGTTCACCTGGCGCCGAACTGCAGAACAAGTACTAAAGAACCTAAACCACACTTGGGGCACCATCCAGCAGCTGGCCCAAAACAGACAGGAGTGAAAGACTTTTGTTGTTGTCCTACATGCCCAGGGCATAATGTGTATTAAGCAAGTAAGTAAGTAAGTATTATTTAATTTTATTACACTGTTATTCATTTAATAAAATTTCTTATTATTTGCTTATTTTTAATGTTTCTCTTAATTTTTCTTTGACACTCCTTTTACAGCCCCAGTGTGAAAACCTCTACTCTAATCAGATTTAAAACAGTTAGGGAATTTTAAATTTGCTATAGTAGTACTTTAATAAGTTTATTTTGTTTATTGGAACTTACCTAATAATTGATGCACAGATGGAGGGATGGATGTACGATTGGCTAGATGTTTGGATGGACATGGATGGATGGGCAGATAAACAATTAGATGGACGGAGAGATGGACTGGCAGATAGAGATAGATAGATGAAATGGAGAAGTGAATTTAGAGACGAGCAATAAAACAGTAGGACTTGCATACATTTTAATGCTTGCAGTTTGTTGGAGACTGCGATGAAAAAAAAGTAAGCACAGATTTTGAGAATAACAATTTTATTTGTATTCCACAGACAATGCCCATATGCAAATGTGACCTGGGGTAGTGTGCATTTGCTAGTGTACTTTGTGTGTGCTTGTAGCCTCATCAAAGCCACTGCTGTGTGTAAGCCTGCAGTGTGGGACTAAGTTTCTGTGTGTGGCTCCAGGGGAAACAAGCACTGAATTTGCATCCCTGCAGTAACTCTCTCATTATACTCAAATCACAGTATGGGTCTGGTGTCATGCACATCTATCTCAAACACAGCTGCAGATGTGTTCCATATGAGTCTGTAACAGTCAAGTGGCTTTTTAACAAATGATCCATGTCTCTGTTAAATGTACTGTAAGCAGTTTCATAGAAAATATCCTTATTATGTGAGACATATCACTGAATTAAGTGTCCTGAAATATAACAGCCATCTATAGGATAGCCCAGGTCTCTGTATAAAACAATAATGTGAGATTGTTTGTTTAGCCCATCTGAAGACATAAGGTGCTTTATGACTGTCAATCATTTTATGTATTCACAGGGCACCAGGAAGCTGAGAAGCAGTTTGCATCATTTAAAAGCATAGTTCAACCAATTTTTTTTTATTATGTCATCATTTACTCACCCTAATGTAGTTTTGAACCTATCTTACTTTTCTCTTCTGTGGAACTTAAAAGAAAATATTTAGACTTTTTATTTTTAAGTCAACTATGTAAGTTGAACAAAAAAAACATTTCAGCTTCTTACGGAAATAATATACTTAAAGGGGGGGTGAAATGCTATTTCATGCATACTGAGTTTTTTACACTGTTAAAGAGTTGGATTCCCATGCTAAACATGGAAAAAGTTTCAAAAATTAAGTTGTACGTTTGAAGGAGTATTTTTGTTCCCAAAATACTCCTTCCGGTTTGTCACAAGTTTTGGAAAGTTTTTTTTCGAGTATGGCTCTGTGTGATGTTAGATGGAGCGGAATTTCCTTATATGGGTCCTAAGGGAACTTCTGCCGGAAGAGTGCGCGCTCCCGTATAGCGAGGCTGAGCACAGACATTTCACTGATCAGAGCGATTCACTGATCAGAGCGAGAGCGTCGCGAAAAGTCACAAAAGAAGTGTGTTTTTGGTTGCCAGGGCAAGACAACCCTGCACAGATTACCAAAAAAAAAAGCAGCATTAAGGGACCAGTGGATGGAGTTTATTTTTACAGACCATCAACGGAGTTGTGCAAGTGTTTTTGTTCCCTGCATTTCGAAGATGCTTGTTTTACAAACAAGGCCCAGTTTGACGACGGATTTGAGTATCGTTTATTTCTTAAGGATGATGCAATCCCAACGAAAAAGGGTCACGATCGTGTGTTGGAACTGCAGGCGGTGAGTAAAACTGCTTAAAATATCTCTGCCTCCTTGTTAGTACGTCCCCTCCCATGTCGGAGACCCGGGTTCGAGCCCCGCTCGGAGCGAGTCGTTGCTGCTGCTGCTTTCTTTCAGTTTCAGCCTCGGGATCTGATTCTGGATCATAAATAAACGGCTGAATCTGACTGTAAGCCATGGTTTGTTTTGGATGATGGTTTTTCCCTCACGGTAATGTCACAGCTTCCACATGCATTCAACGCAAAAGCCTACTGGCGCTCGTGATTCTTTAGCTCCGCCCACACGTCACGCCCCCAGCCAGTCGTGTTTTTCCGGGAAAAATCGGTACAGACTATCTTTCTCTTATGAATATAATAAAACTAAAGACTTTTTGGAGTTATGAAGGATGCAGTACTACTCTATAGTTACTCAAGATTAACAGGATATTGAGTGAAAACGAGCATTTCACCCCCCCCCCCTTAAAATATTATACTTAAGTGCAAACTGAATGTAATTTGTGCACACTTAATTGCATGTTAACAGTTTAAATTTGCAATAAATGCAATTAGCTAAACTTTATAGAGTATTTTTTTTTACCTATTTAAGTACATATTTGAATGTAATTGAATGAATGTAATGTATAGTTCTATTTACGTTCTATTTCACCGCGTGTGATTAAGAAAGGAATATCATGTTCTCTTTCGAACGTTCACTTCCGTTATGTATAGGAAAACTCCTTTTTTCCTTTCTGCTGGTGCTGATTTGTTCACGTTTGTGTAGCTGCACTTTTTTGGCGCTTTAGCCAGCCAAAAGGGGTGAGGCCGACCACTATATAAGTTGGCCCGTAGCGCCATTCATCAAATTCTTCTTCTTCAGCGACAAGGATCATCTCTTCATCGACACTTCTGCAAGAAGAAACCGTGGAAGAAGCTCCACCTCTGCTCACCGCCATGGAAGAAGCCGAAGCAGCGAACGCAAGTTACACTGCAGGTATCCAACATCCGAGCAAAGAGCAAGTTTCCAACACGCGTTGTTCCAAATGGAGATGGGCACAACCTGCCCATGCAGAGGCTGTGCTCGCTGAGGGCCTGTGCTCTTTTTGTGAGAGCATGAGCCTTTCCCGTCTATGCACACGGGTCACCTTGTTCCATCAAGGCGAAACCCCCATCAAGCCCTCCTGTCTTTTTCCTCCCCTAAGAGGAAAAAAACAGCGGGGCAGCAGATCTCTCTCAGTGGGCTTAAGCAGTGTCACTTCAGCTCAGCGCTCACGTGCCCCGCCCTCCTTGCGTCCTCTTACGCTGGTGTGCTTCGTAAACGAGGACAGTGCCCCTCTTCAGCTGCGAGCGGACTAGTCTCATTTGGTGCGTCTGAAGAGGACATCTTCGTCGATGACATCACCGCCGACAACTCTGTGTACATGGCGATGACAGAAATGGAGGAATATCATGATTCCAGTGAGGAGCCCGAAGTAGCCCTGCCCCCTCAGTTGCCGAGGCCAAAGCCAAACGTCGAGCTAATCTGCATCCTCACAAAGGCGTTGGAGGATCTAGGCCTCGAGAGGTCGGCTCCAGATGAGTCCGCCCATGGTTTACTGGACAAATGGTTCCTGCCAGAGACCTGCCAGCAGTCCTCCTGCCAGCGCCCAGCCCCGTTCTTTCCAGCCGTCCGCGACAAGGTTAGAAGGAAACGATCGCGCTGCACATCTATGCCCGCCATCTGCCCTTGGCTTAAAGGGCCATGCAGTGCATATATCTAATCCCTGCAGGACCACTTCAGCTATTGCCAACAGGGGTTCATAGTGTTTCAAGACAAACTTCTCCGCAGTATGGATGAGTCTGGCCAAGAGCACCAGGAGGCAAGACCATGCATTCGGCAAGACCATGGCCAGCCTGGTGGTGTTGGAGCATCACCTCTGGCTGACACTGACTGACATCAGGAAAGCTGAAAAAATGCTTTAACACTGGGCTCACAGAGCAGCATGCAATTGTTGCTCGTAGTGCAGCGTGATTGGATTTGTTCCCATTTATAATGGGAGTGAACATTTGAAAGGGAATGCTTCAGTTGCATGAATCGATGATCATCACTTCAGTCGAATGATCTGATGAATGGCACTACGGGCCGCCTTATATAGCGGTCTGCCTCGCCCCTTTTGGTAAACTTAAGCACCATTGGTTTGTGCATCTACACAAACGCGAACAAATCAGGCTTCAGCAGAAAGGAAAAAATGAGTTTTCCCATACATAACGCTCGTTCCCTTATCTCAGGGAACCAAGGTTACGTTAAGTAACTGAAGCATTCCCTTTCAAATGTTCACTCCCATTATATATGGGAACAAATCCAATCACGCTGCACTACGAGCAACAATTGCATGCAATTTCTATGTCAAATAATGTTTAAGAACTCATATTAGACATTTATGCATTTACAGTATATTCATGAAGAACAATGAAATTTAAACATTGAAACATAGTATGCTTATACTGCTTGTGTTCAAGCACAACCTGATGAATAACCCCACAGCAGAAACAGAGACTCATGTGTAATGATTTAGAAAAAAATGCTGAGTCACCAGAGTGTCAGATCTGACAGAAGCCTTTGGATCTAAATGACAAAACTCTCTGACTGATTGCTGCTCTGATTACCTGTCACTGCAAACTGGAAAAATTACTCTGTAGAGAAGTGACTTCAGAAGACCTGTGGATTGGTCATATGATGCGATTTAAATTTTTCCTTTCTCTTTGGAGTGTTACAAGCTCTTGGTGCATAAAGAAAATCTGTAAAGTTCCAAAGACTAAAGTCTCAAATCCAAAGAGATATTCTTTATAAAAGTTAAGTCAAGCACATCCTCCTAAAACAGCTTGTTCTAACATGCACCCACATCTACGTCAAAACGTGAGAAGATTTGCACAACACTGCCCAAATGTCTGTTTCTATAAATTGAGGCATAAAGTGGGGCAGTCTGGACTTCTGACTCACAGTTTGTAAGTACGTTTTCATATTTAAAGAATTTGCCACTTATGATTCAAACGAGAGTTTTGAGCAGTGTAGAGTAGCACTTGTTGTTAGTCTTTTCTCAGATCCCAAATCCAGACATAGTTTTATGTTTATGCAGTGTGATAAACAACGCAAAGCCTAAAAAGACAGAATAAGTGAGTTTAATCAGTAATTATGCCCCCAGTGGATGCAAAAAATGACTCATTTATAATTGGTTTTATTTTTTTTTATTTTTTTTTTGTCACGCTGGGACACACTGCATTAAAGTATGGTTAGGGGTGCAACATTTCTGTCACACGCTAGAGGAATTCATCCAGTCACAACGCTTTGGGATAGCTGGCCAAACATCGTACACCTCGCTTTTTTTAGAATGATGAGCTTTGTAAAAATCGATACATTTCAGAAAGGTGGGGCATAGAGGAGCAACAAAATGTGGAAAATAATGTGTTTATTTAACCTTAAATCGCATAAACACTTTGCATTACACCTAATACACAAAGTAATGTTCTTTTAGCAATATCATATCACCCCTTTAGAAGGATAAAAGCCTACAAGCAAGTTAAAATGGGACGGTAAATACATCATCTCACTAGAGCTGGGCAACAGGGCCAAAATGATCATGATAAAATATTACATATCTGTAGATATTGATAATTATCACTATAAATTTCAAATATTTATTTATTTAAAATTTAAAGGAAGATTTTTGCTGCTCAAAGAAAGTTGTAAAAACTAGACCATTAATTGTGGATTTAAACTACTCTTTATGGTCAGAACATGACAAACATGTCATGTTTTTGAATTCCTTACTTCAGTTCTTCAGATAGTTTCCACGTTCATTTTCATCCATTTCAGATAAGGGGAAGTCGTGGCCTAATGGTTAGAGCGTCGGACTCCCAATAGAAGGGTTGTGAGTTCGAGTCTCGGGCCGGATGGAATTGTGGGTGGCGGTAGTGCATGAACAGCTCTCTCTCCACCTTCAATACCACGACTTAGGTGCCCTTGAGCAAGGCATCGAACCCCCAACTGCTCCCCGGGCGCCGCAGCATAGATGGCTGCCCACTGCTCCGGGTGTGTGCTCACAGTGTGTGTGTGTTCACTGCTCTGTGTGTGTGCATTTCGGATGGGTTAAATGCAGAGCACAAATTCTGAGTTAGGGTCACCATACTTTGCTGAATGTCACTTTCACATTCACATAAATCTAAACATGCTTTTAGCTTCACTAAATGGACATTACACTATAAAGGTGCCATGGAAAATATAATTTTGAAGAAATACCACCACAGGCACATTTTTCAGCCTAGGTAAATAATTGCTTACTGAATTGGTTGATCATGTCTTGCCTGCAAATATTTAAAGTACATATTTATAAATGTTTTTTTTTACTAGTTATTCTCTGTTGATTGTTGGACATTGCCAGCTGCAAATAAGAGCATCCTGGTGCAACTCTCATTGGTAGTATATATAACCAAAATAAAATAAAAACCCACACCGCCGTCAACAACGTTAAAACGAATGCCACCTTGGCTCATTCATTATTGAAGGTCCTGGGTTGAAGAAAAAAATGCATAAAGCATTGTGTTAGAAAAGCTCTGCAGTAATTCAGCTCAGTGACAAAAACGCGCATGGGTGCATCGTTGGGATAGCACAGCACCTACCCCCACTTCAGACGCGTCGACCTCCACCAAAAACCGATGTGATCGATCAGGAGAAATTAAGATGGGGGCTGAAACAAAGCAACCTTCAGTTTGGCAAACACAGCCTCGGCTGTGTCTGACCACCTGAACGTAGTTCTGGGAGAGGTTAAGGCGGTCAGAGGTGCGGCCATTTGGCTTAAGTTGCGAATAAACTACGCTGGTAGAAGTTGGCGAACCCCAGAAACCTCTGTAGGGCCTTATGGGAATCTGAACTTGGCCAATCTACCAAAGCCTTAACCTTCTCAGGATCCATACACATTCCCTCTAAAGCACTCGTCGGACGTGCTGCATGTGTTCCTGGAGAAAAGAGGAAAAAATCAATATTTCATCAATGTAGATATATATGAATTGGTCGACCATATCTCGCAGCACGTCGTTGATGAATGCCTGGAAGACTGCTGGGGAGTTGGACAAACCGAAATGCATGACCAAATATTCAAAGTGCCCCCTGGGGGTGTTAAAAGCAGTCTTCCATTCATCCCCCTCCCTAATACGGACCAAATGATAAGGATTACGTAAAGGAGGAATACTTGCTGAACTTACTGAACATTTCCGTCAGGTCGAGGTACTCTGTGGGCACGTTAGACAAATCCACTCCTTCCTCCTGAAACACAGACACAGAAACAGATGGACAGGCAGACACAAGACTCATGACACTTATTGATCCATGTCCACTTTAGGGTTGTGACGGATGAGCCAGGAGTGTCCACGGGTGAACTATGGGTTCAAGGGGAGAGTCTAATATATAAAAGGAGGTGATCTCCGAGTGGTTGCCTGACGAGATGTGGTTCATTTTTCCAGTGGTTAGTGAAATGACAGAAAGTTCTTGGCCATTGAGGGCTTGAACAGCGATCTTGTGAGTGAGTGGTTTGAGGGCAATCTGGTTTGTGAACAAGTCAGAAATTATCTCAGCCCCAGAGTCCAGAAGTGCTTGACAGTCATGGGTGTGTGCTCACCATGTCAGTTTTACCGGGAGGAGCGTAGATGATGATGAGGTCTTCTCGTTGGAGATCCCAACTGATAGTAGCCTCATACTTACTATCGGGCTTGGCCTTTTACCGGACAGTTGTAGGCATGATGACCGGCTCCCCCGCAGTAGAGGCAAAGGCCCTGGGATCTCCGCCTCTCCTTCTCCTCCCATGAAAGCTGAGCTCACCCTACCTGCATGGGCCCGTTATCCTAGACGGGGCTGACTGCGTCCCCACCGCTGACTTGTGCAACAGCTGTATCTCTCGGAGTATGACTGGGTAGGGTCCGTCGCTCTACTCGGGACAGTCATGCATCTACTTTTAGTGCTCAATAAGTCAATGTGAGAGAAGTCGGAAGATCCAGGGCGTAGATCTCTCTCTGGACGCGGACAGCCAACCCATGCAGGAACATGTCTGCATCTCCTCGTTCCATTTACACTCTGCCGCTAAGGTTTGGAACTCGATGGAGAATCAGACACCGATCTCTCTCCCTGTGGCAGGTCCGCAAGCATTCTGGTCACCACTTTCCTGGCGACGGCCCGATCAAATACCCGTCTCATCTTAGCGGCAAACATCTGGAACGAGGCGCAGCATGGGTCTTGGTTCTCCCACGCCGCCATCCCCCATAATGCCACTCTCCCAGTCAGCAACATTTAAATGAATTCCACCTTGGTTCGTTCATTATTGAAGGTCCTGGGTTGAAGAGAAAAATGCATAGAGCATTGTGTCAGAAAAGCTCTGCAGTAATTTGGCTCACCAGAATATGGTTCTGGAGCAGGAAGGTCGGGTTCTGGCTGGGAGGGGCTCTCAGGTGGTGTGGGGGGAATGGACGGTGTTGGTTGCGCAGTGGGAGCTCACAGGAGTTGTAGTTGCTGGGTAACCTCGGACACCTGCGCCACCAATGCCAGCCCAGTTTGATCTGTGTAGTTAAGGTTCCTCTCCTGGGAATCCATCTGACGAACGCTGGCGTTGAGAAATTCCTCCAGCGATTAAGAAGGGTTACTCGCTTCTTCCATAGTGGTCAAATTGTTCTGTCAGGGTTTGAAGACAGGAAGCAAAATGCAAGTAATGGTTTATTGACAGAAATGAATGAGAAAGGCTTCAGCTGATAGTGGTTGACACAGGGACCTCGATGACAGCACAGGATGGGTGAGATGGTAAGTTGAGTGCGCTGGTGAAAGATGATGAAAGGTGAAACACGGAACCGGAACAGACCCACGAGAATGAACGCTGAACGGGAGGAAGACAGACATGCAGCACGGAGGACCTCAAACAACGATCTGACAAACAAGAGACGAAAGACAGGGCATTAAGTAGGCTGTTGGAATTAGATGCAGCTGCCGCTGATCACTGATGATCAGTGGTAATGCCCACATCAAACAATCAGCGTGACGTAAACATGAGACATAGCAGGAAACAATGCATTCATGAACCATGACAGTAACTATTAAAGAGTGTTTTATTGTTAATTTTTATTCAAACTCAAGTATAGATTATGACATGCAGTATAAAAAATGGGAAAAGGTAAAGTGAAGGCTAACTGGACCATCTTTATTTAGCTAAACCCTTGTGCAACAATACCACTAAAAGGTCAGGGGAAAAAATGGTAGTCAGTGCAACTAAGCACATTACTACCCATGCAGGCCATTGTTTTTGACTATATTTGAATGGTACCGAGATCAAACTCAAACCATATTCACTCTGACACAGCTCTGTATCATCTTTATTAGTCATAGTGCTTTGAGAACCATTTAGATTCAGTCATATCAGACATGTTAAGAAGTCATTAATGGAATTGATTTCCCCTGGATTGGCTTTTTTCTCTTTTGTACATGTCTTAAGTATGGTTCAAAAGGCAGAGTGATCTGTGAGTGGAGCGTGTGTGTCCAAGGATGATGGAATTCTTTTCTGTGTAACAGCAGTACAATGTTTGTTTTGTTGTCCCCTCATGTTTTCCATTTTTAGCTGATGCTTTTTACCCTCAGTATCCATAGTACACTGAGTCCAGGAAAAGTGACCTGGGATGAAGTGATCAGCTCGCAGGCATGGTGTTGATAGAGGTTATGATTATGATGTGACTGACTGTTGGTGTTCATATTTGGGAGTGAACTTGCGACCTTTTACTTTGCTCATATTATTAGTCATTACTGTACTACTGACATAATTTTAATCAAATAGATTTTGCAGTGGAAATCATTTAAAGCTTGGCATTACAGAGATTATTATTAATTCTTATTATTTGCATTTTTTTTAAAGATACTATCAGAGTCCCAATAAACATAGAAGATAGTTTCCCACCAGCTTGTGAAAGTATTTTAAAGTAATTAATTTGCACTTCTAAATGAACATTTTAATTTACTTAATTTACTCATCTCTTTCTTACATTTTAATAATAATTTAAATTAATTGATTATTATTACAACAACAACAATAAAACCACCAAAAGGAGCACATACGACATAAATAATTATTTATAATTTAGGTCATATGGACTACTTTATATGGGTATGATTTTTGTTTATAAATATTTAAAAATGTATACATTTGGGGAATGGGGAAGTACAAATATTGATTCAGAAAGCTTGAAATATAGAACTATTGACATACAGTTAAGGTTATAACTATAAAGCCAATGTAGAGATTTAAGTTCATATTGATATGTCTCCCACATCTGAGTGCAAACAATATGAGCACAGTTTGAGATCTCTTATGAAATTCTTGGTGGATACCAATTTTGTTGGTCTGAAAGTGTGAGTTACTGTATAAATAAATCGGTAACACATTAGATTAGTGAACACTATCCACTATTAACTAGTTACTTATTAGCATTCATATTAATAGCTAATTAGCTGTTTATAAGTCCTTATATAGAACATTGATGCATTATTATGACCATATTCTAGATAACCTTAACCCTGCCCAGTACCTAACATAACTACAATAACTATTTTACATAATATCAATCATCAGCAAACGCTTTATTGAGAGAAAACTATAAGTTAATATTTAGTTAATATCCTGATAGATAAACATGAGTTGTTTGTTCGACAGAGGGAGAAAGAGTGTGCTGTAATGAAAACTGTGGTCACTAAGCAAAAGACAGAAGGGATTGTTCATGAAATGTTTGTGAGATCTCACCCTGCCTGGGAGCTATTTGATGTGTTGTCTTTTTTGTAAAAAGTGTGATTTTGAATTAGAACACAGATGCTTTTAAAATGTTATTCAATTTGGGTGTTACAACACCTCCTGAAGACAAGTCTTGATTAGGGTGTAAATACCCTTTTTTAAAGGCACAGAAGCCACATTAAGTTAGATTAGCTAATGTAAGCAGTGAAAAAGGTGTGATGTTATTAATTCTGGACAATGGTGCTGTGCTGGGCTCACTGTGACAGAATTAATGAATTTACAGAACTCATTTCATCTAGTACTGATAGATGTTTTCATTTTTTCAGTTGATTTTTTAAAATAATTTTTGTGTAGGTTTTCATGATGTACTATATAATGACTTGTAGTCAAGCAGAGAACAACAGTATAGGAGAACAGGCTGCTGTTGAAAGAAAAGCTCAAAGACAGAAAAAAGAGCAATAATAAAGAGAATAAAAGATGATGTTTGAGCATAATGTTATTTTACAAATGATGAGCATGTGTTTTCCCACCTTGTGCTGCTATTATCCCGTTTAACTGGTAATTTTACTGATTTCATTCTAGGGCTAAAGGGTAACTGTCCATAATGTGGGTGACAATAAAGAGAACAGCATGTGTATACTTCTATTAACCTCCAAACAAATGTTTAATTAATTCTCGCAATGCTGAGAAGTGTTTGGTTCAAGATGAAGTCTATTATA
Organism: Carassius auratus; assembly: GCF_003368295.1. Lineage (NCBI taxonomy): Eukaryota > Metazoa > Chordata > Actinopteri > Cypriniformes > Cyprinidae > Carassius > Carassius auratus. Next base: position 14,861,642 of record NC_039266.1, read on the forward strand.
TATTTATTCAGCAATTATTAACAATTTAGGTCATGTAGGCATGTTGGCAATGCGTATAATCTGTAGGTTAATTCAATGGATTAATTCACTCTGAATTCATAATCTACTGTATTGTAACTATCATGATCTGTATAATCTATTGTTATGACCTACCTTGAGTTTTATTGTAGAAATTTATAAATTTGATCCTTAATCTCTGTTTGAGGGGCCACAGCCTTATTAAGATCTGTCATTGCTCTTATGGATGTTTAGAGCTTTTAGCCATACCATCTCATTTTTTTTTTTTTTGCTTCCCGTAATGACTTGCTACTATGTTCCCATGGGAAAGCTGAAGTCTCTGATGTGCATAATGTCAGTGCTTTATTCCACAGGTGCTGGATTTTTTCATTTGGCAGATGTCATGTCTGAAGAAGGCTGGACACGCATCTGTCAAGAACGATGGGCGGGTCATGATTCATGCTTTGAATATAAAGAGAAAAAGTGTTTTACAATTTTACCTGCTTGTCTGTGTGTGTTGTCAATATATAGACATATTTTTCATCAATCCCAGGACCCAAAGGGTTTTAAGAGTGCTGTTATTTTGGTTAGAATGGAATGGAATGAGGCTTGTGCATATATTTGTGTGTCAGAGCAGAGCTGTATGTAATTCCAGTAGTTTTGCAGTCCTGAGAAGCACAAAAATGAAAACCATCTGCTTTCTAGCATGGGTCCTCATTTACTGTAGAGCTTTATATATTACACAGACACCCAATAGCATACTAAATATAGACCATTATCTCCTGTCTGAAGTAAAGTATAGCCCACATTTGAACCCCAAATAAAATCTAATTAAATTGTAAATTGTAGCAACAATAGTGAACAATAATTCTTATAATATACGATATTTATATTATTAACTTTGTTTTAATATATTAACAGAATGATCAACATTTTATTTACAGTGCACAGTACAGTATATATGGATAATTGTATATAATATATAAAATATAAATTAATTTATGACACTAGTGACATTTTTTCTAATCTGACGTAGAGCCAAATTTATTATTGTATATACACTATTGTAAGGGAAGCTATAGATGCTGTCCATTTAACTTTTCAATATTTCACTTCTCACCTATGTTTAAAGTTTGTGCCATCCTAAGTGTAATTTAAATTTTATCAAGGTTTGTTTTACCCAGTCTATTTGTGAACTTCATTTTGATGCCTGAAGTAATTCATGAGAACATAAAAGAGTTTACTGGTGTGAGACCGGTTATTTTATTACTTAAATGACAGTCTGAACAGAAAAGCTTTGTGGGAATGCTGTCTCTGCTGTAGGCCGCAGCTTCATTACTAAGTCAGATATTATATTATAATGATATTACAGAGTTACTTGATTTTAATGCATGCTCTAACCATGATTGATACTGGTGAACTTGCATGACTTAAGTCAATTAATCTATAAATAATTGCTACTGGATTTAATTCGACCATTTCAAGTTTCATTTGAACTAGAGCAGTGGTGCCTAATTATTATCCTAAGATCCTATTTAGTTGGTTCAGTTGTGTTTGATCAGAGTTGGAGCTGAACTCTGCAGGAAGGTAGGTCTCAGGGAACAGGATTGAGCACCCTTGAATTAGAGTCTTACAATGTCAGGAATTATTTACTTCAATTTAGAAAGTTTCTTTTAATAAATATATTTTCTCTAAACCATTTAATCAATCTGAAACCAAAGACCAAAAATACTTTGGCATTTAAACATTCAGACCGAAGTTCAGAAGTTTCGGAATCAAATCACTGTGGGTGCTACTGAAATTATCGAGGATGATCTATTTTGACATGATATTTTGTCTCATCCATTGTTATTGTTATCACTACGTCAGTCATTGCAATTTCAAGAGTGTATCCTGCAATTATAAGTCTATGTAGCCATATACAGGTCCTTCTTAAAAAATTTGCATATTGTTATAAAAGTTCATTATTTTCCATAATGTAATGATAGAAAATAAACTTTCATATATTTTAGATTCATTGCACACATACTGAAATATTTCAGGGGTTTTATTGTTTTAATACTGATGATTTTGGCATACAGCTCATGAAAACCCAAAATTCCTATCTCAAAAAATTAGCATATTTCATCCGACCAATAAAAGAAAAGTGTTTTTAATACAAAAAAAGTAAACCTTCAAATAATTATGTTCAGTTATGCACTCAATACTTGGTCAGGAATCCTTTTGCAGAAATGACTGCTTCAATGCGGCGTGGCATGGAGGTAATCAGCCTGTGGCACTGCTGAGGTGTTATGGAGGCCCAGGATGCTTCGATAGCAGCCTTACGCTCATCCAGAGTGTTGGGTCTTGCGTCTCTCAACTTTCTCTTCACAATATCACACAGATTCTCTATAGGGTTCAGGTCAGGAGAATTGGCAGGCCAATTGAGCACAGTAATACCATGGTCAGTAAACCATTTACCAGTGGTTTTGGCACTGTGAGCAAAATTTGCTTTCATCCGAAAAAAGTACTTTGGACCACTGAGCAACAGTCCAGTGCTGCTTCTCTGTAGCCGATTTCCTGCACACGCCTGTGCACGGTGTCTCTGGATGTTTCTACACCAGACTGCTTCCGCAGGTCCCCCAAAGTCTGGAATCGGTCCTTCTCCACAATCTTCCTCAGGGTCCAGTCACCTCTTCTCGTTGTGCAGCGTATTTTGCCACACTTTTTCCTTCCCACAGACTTCCCACTGAGGTGCCTTGATACAGCACTCTGGGAACAGCCTATTCGTTCAGAAATTTCTTTCTGTGTCTTACCTTCTCGCTTGAGGGTGTCAATGATGGCCTTCTGGAAAGCAGTCAGGTCGGCAGTCTTACCCATGATTGCAGTTTTGAGTAATGAACCAGGCTGGGAGTTTTTAAAAGCCTCAGGAATCTTTTGCTATAATCATAGCAAGTTATAATCATAGTGCCACCTGTTGGCAAAAGCCAAACAGTCCATGCTCAATTTGCACCAAACTTCATACAGTCGTGGCCAAAAATATCAGCCACCTTGGTAAATATGATCAAAGAAGGCTGTGAAAATTCATCTGCATTGTTAATCCTTTTGATCTTTTATTTAAAAAAATCACACAAAAAATGAATCCTTTCATTGGATAATACTAATTTATCATCATTATGCCACAATTAATGGCCCCCTTTTATTAAATACTTTTTGAAACCTCCATTTGCCAGTTTTTTTTTTAGTTTCATCTGACCATAGAAGCCAGTCCCATTTGAAGTTCCAGTCATGTCTGATAACTGAATATGCTTTAGTTTGTTTTTGGATGAGCTAGGATAATTTTTCTTGTAACCCTCCAAAACAACATGTGGTGATGTAGGTTCTGTTTGAATTTTTTTTAAGGTTTTCTGAACCCAAGATTCAACTATTTTCTGCTATTATCCAGCTGTGATCCTTGGATAGTCTTTAGCCACTAAAAATTTTCCTCCTCACCATACATTAGGGCAATATAGACACTCGTCCTCTTCCATGCAGATTCATAACATTTTATGCTGATTGGATATTCTTAATTATTGCCCTGATGGTGGAAATGGGAATTGTCACTGCTCTAGCTCTTTTCTTAAAGCCACTTCACCAATTTGTGAAGCTCAGTTATCCTTTGCTGCACATCAGAAATATATTCTTTGGTTTTCCTCATTGTGATGGATGATTAAGGACCCCCCCCCCCCCCCCCCATTTTAAATTCTTATTATCCAATGAAAGGATACATTTTTGTGATTTTTTTTTTTTTTAAGATCAAAAGGAATAACAATGCAGATGAATTTTCACAGCCTTCTTTGATCATATTTACCAAGGGGGGTGATATTTTTGGCCACGACTGTATGTTTGAACAAAATCCTGTCTTAAAGATACATGCCAAAATTCAATTATAAGTAATAGCAGCACCAGCTGGCAGCAGGAAGTTTGGCACATACAAATGACTTTGACATATTCTTCCTATATTTACCACTTTAAAGGCATACTGCTCACCAATCATTGTTTTTCTAAATCCACCTGGTGGCAGTGAGTCCGAGTGTGAGTGCCCTTTCATCATTGTTTGCAGCTTTAATTTAAATTATGTCTACCCTTTGTTTGTTATAATGAGAGGATTCACAAGCTTGCTTGACTTAGCATTGAACAAAACATTTGGCTTCATTGCTCAGCACTATAGAAACATTTTGTAAATAGAAACCTTTGAAGCTTTTCTTAGCAGAAACATAAATATGCACTGCCGTTTGCAAATCTGTTTTGCCAATATCCTATTTTTACAGCCTCAACAGAGGGTGCTCTTTTTTTATTGGTTTTCTTTGTTTTAATTCACCCTCTAGCACCCCTTTAGACCCCCTGAGCAGTGCTTATAAACATTTAAAAAAGCAATATGTAATATTGACAGCTAGTGGTTGAAATGTGAACTGCAGTCCAAATTCAAAGTTGTTTCTCCGACAGCCCCCTTCTCAGACTCAACAAAGTGCAGGTTGCCAGATTAAAGACAACAGGAATGAGTGTAAGCTTTTCAAATTCGTTAGAATCTGCGATCTCTGACACAGTTTGTTTGCTGGCTTCATCACTGCAAAATGCTGTTTTCCACCAACTGACACGTTATTATAAATTTGGCGGATCACTTAAGAGCAAAACAAGAGCAGACATTCCGACAGAAAACACACATTTTAAAGTAGAATAACTGGGTGTCTCATTTGTTTTTTTTTTGTTTGTTTTTTTAAACATGTGTGTGAGTATGATTCCTAAATATAATTACTGTAAATGTAGTTTAATTATGTTTACTTCAACTTTTATTTAAGAAAATTTTTACGGTCCTCTCTGTAATACACAAAAACTGAAAAACATTTATTTGTGCATTAATTTGCTATAAACCCCAAAAACCCTGTGCCTGATTCTCCCTCACCATCCATCTTTGTCCAACTCTGCTCATGTTGCCCAATGGACACAAGTTCTATTCATTAAAGCTTCAGAAAGTCAATTATGGTAATGGTCTCTTTTGCCATGGGAAGTGTCGGGGAGCTTAGCAGACTCACAGATGAGCATTTTAATTCTCTTCACAAATTTAATTCAGATCCCATTTAGATGAAAATTTCTTCTCAAATATTTGAGCCTTGCTTTATCTTCTAGCCTGACTGGATTTGAATATGATAAGAGTTTGTGTTGCATTCTTAACAATAAATGAAATTAAAAATATTTTTGTGTATTTAAAATCTGACTCTACATTAAGAGCTTTATGTTTAACAGTCATTTTGTTTGGAATGTGTAGTTAATTGCCCATTTACTGCACACTCTTTTTCTTTTGTCAGATTTTTTAAAACTTTTTTTTAAAAAAAGCATTTTAAGAACTTTTTTCTATATTGAAAAAGAATATGGATAATAAAAGTGGACAGTTACAAAAACAAACAACAACAACAACAAAAATATTTTAATGAAGCATTAATATACTTGTCATAAAGCACATAGTTGTCAGAGAGGTACCTTTACAGTGTTCTACTAAATGGAGTAATGATAGAACAACAGTTGTTACAGAACAATGACTCCACAATGAATCAATTAGTTTTGTCAAAAGACCTGGTACTTCGGTACCAAGTCGGTACTAAAAATAATTAAAATGTTTCATTGTGTTTCCCATACATTGATTTATTTGTGGTGGCCTGCCACAATATCAAAAACTGACCGCCACAAATAGATTTTCCAAAAGGATTTGACTTCAATGAATAGACATGAACACTGCACATGTCAATGTCGAAAAACAGTGCGAGTTTTTTTTATATCACTTTATTTATGAAGGAAACCAGCTGTCTTCAGAAAATTATGAATGTCATTTTAATTTAATCTTGCCTCACAGCATTTGTGAGCAGAGTTTCAGCGCTTTTTTGATCACAACCGTTACCGGAGAAACCTCTCTCACTCGCTCTACAAGCGCCACCTGCTGGCAGATAATTAATTTGCATATATGCACAAAGAGTGCAAGACATTTTTTAATAAGTGTGTTTTTGTGTTTAGCTTTGGTACCGAAACTGGTACAGAGAACCATGCATTTTCACTGGTGTTGGTACCGAATAATGAAATATTGGTACCGTGACAACACTAGAATCAATATTATACTATTAAAGTCAAAGACCAATGATAGAGCAGTATTTATAATAATAAAGCCATTTTTAAGTTTTAATTGCAATCAGTCACTGATGTTAAATAGTTATAATAGAGCAGTGAAAGCACAATGATTAAACAGACCAATGACTCCACAAAGTCTGCAATAGAGCAGTTTCAGCCTAGTGGTTGTCACTAAGCAATGACTACACCCCAATTATAAAGTATTTTTACTCTCTGTACTCTCTGAGTGGAGAAAAGACTAAAGATTAGTTCTATTTTGGCAATGCATATACAATTGTTTTGCAGTGCTGTAATACAAATTAAATGCAGTAGTTGCTTGTTATTATTTGTATTAAAGCAGTAACACTGATCAGGTTTGAACAGCATAACCCAGATTGATGGATTTTTTTTTATATGCAATGAAAATCTTAAATTAAGGCCTTACTATTTTTTTTTTTTTTCTTTGAGTGTGTCATCCTTGCATTGATCACTTGTTGTTAGACCATAATGTTAAATTGTAGTTATAATTAGAAAATATTAAAAAGATAGTATAAAAAAGGCCTTACATCTAGTATTGCTTTGTGTTTTTCCTTAGTGGAACAAATATGTATTTAATTAAACATCCACCCACTGTCTTTTGTGTGTAGGCTATTGAGGACACAGTCCCTAGAATGGTACTACAATAATGTGAAGAGTCGGTTTAAGAGATTTGGAAGCGCCAAGGTGCTGAAGACCCTCTACAGGAAACACATCATTGAAAGAGGAGCATTATCTGAGTTACCAGGTATGAAATACACACATACAAACTACATCCTGCAGTGTGTTTATAGTAATAATAATTTATGCTAAAGTTATGCTACTCACTTTATCTTAGTAAATCCACTATTATTGGACACTTTGGCCTGCAGGTTAAATTATTAATGGCATTTTTACAATGACACTAGTAGCTGAAAACCTTGACTTTCAGGTAATGCTGCATCCACACTACTAGGTGTCGGTGTAAGTCCAGAAATAATTTTTGATTACAAGACAATAAGAAGGCAATAAAGTATTATTTTATTTTATTTTTTTATTTTGAGTGTGGGAACAGAAAATCAAACTAAGACAGAAAAGGGTGAAAAGGATTGGTACACATTGTAGGTTTGATTTGAACCTAAGCCTTCTATGCAACTCAGCATTTTTCAATAGTTAAACTAGCAAAGACAACCAGTTAACTATTTTATGCAAGCTACACTAATAAAAATGTAATTAAAAAAATGTGTCTAAAAAAATTATATTAGGGTGCTTCTTGCATGTTTTGCAACATTTTGATTGCCGTTAATGGTTTGTTCAGTAAAAAAAAAAAAAAAAAAAAAAAAAAAATAATAATAATAATAAAAATAATGAATGTTAATATGTCAACATTTTATTAGATTGTTTTTTGCACATATCTTTGCAGTTGCAAACTATTCCAGTGGTGTAAAGCATTTACTGTACTTAAGTATATTTTTGGTTACATTGTATCAAAGATTTTAGCATCTTTTACTCTCTCTCTCTCTCTCTCTCTCTCTCTCTCTCTCTCTCTCTCTCTCTCTCTCTCTCTGACTTTGAATTATTTAATAAGTATGCACACTATACTCCTCTATATTTGTAACAAGAAATCCAGTAACTCATTGCATTTCTTAATTTGATTTGTTGACTAATAATTGTGTACTAAAGTGTACTAATTTTTCACAAGGGTAATAGAGCTATGAATACTGGTATATACAGTATTATTAGTAAGAATCAGGGGGTTAGGTGCCTTGCTCAAGGGTCTCATCATTCATCAATCGTGATATTATTCACTCCCTCCACCTACAATCCCTGCTGGTAAAATGTATATGCGTCTCCTAGGGTTTTTCATGGCATGGTAACAAGGGGGTTGCCAGGGTGCTTAGGGTAGTTGCTTATCAGCTTAAATGAAAATAGCCCACATTGGTTCCTCCTTTTTTTCTTTGCTGTTATACTGCCTACTTAGAAACATAATAGCACATCATTCAAGTCTATGAGTGAAACAAGGTACATGCTGATGTTCAGTACTTTAGAACAAACACCCTGTGGGCAATAATAATTGTGATGCTTACCTCAGCAAGAGCCATTAATTACAGATACATGATTAATGGCAAGGTAGTTTTATTTATAAAGAAAATATACAATAATTGACAATAAAATAGATAATCTCATCTGCTCTGAATGAACTAGATTATTAAAAGGATTTGCCACTTTTGCTAGTCATGTAAACATTTTTGTAAATACTACATATTGGACTATTTGAAATCAGGAAAATTTATAAAGAGCAGTGCAAATTTTTGTTTACTGCAGCCATGTCATGCCATGTTTATACCCTCCTATACATTTTGTGGCTGAAAGTGAAACACCTACAAATGAATATGCAATAATGTCAGCCGTAAAAAAACAACAACTGTAATTTATGTAAATATTTAACTGTTTTCTATTTGAATAGGTTATTAATTCATGACAGTATGTCTTTTATTGCTTATAAAAATAAAATAAAAATCACTGTAGTGCATTAACTTTTAACTAATTGCAATGCAACAAAAATCTTGTCTATAATATATATATATATATATATATATATATATATATATATATATATATATATATTTATATATTATAGAAAAGATTTTTGTTTCATTGTGATATTTCTTTTTAAATAATTCTCAATAAATCAAGTGCAAATATTTTGGTTAAAAGAGAGAATTTTAAAGAGTCTCTTTAATAATTTAAAAATAGCAAATTGTGAAATAGTATCAGTAGTTTTAAAATAAGTGTTTTGTAACTTAATATATTTTCCTGGCAAAGCTGAATTTTCAGCTGCCATTACTCAAGTGTTGTGTATAACATTATATAACCCTAGTCCTTCCAGTTCAGTTTTTTCGGATCTACAATATGTGTGTCTTCCTCCTGTTCTTCATGTTGAATTTACCCCTGAGTTAGAGTAATAAAGACTCTTTTGATTATTCTCGGCTCCGTGTTCCTTCATGCACAGTAATGTGACAGAAGACCCAACCAAAAAACAGTGTAAATTGCGTGTCTAGCCCAATTTGTTTTTTTTGTGTTTTCCTCAGTCTGTTTTCTTTTCATTGTGTTTCATGGATCCCCTCTTTCTCCCTAAATTCCTGCTTCTCCTGCTGGAGCAAGGGTAGAATTTGCTTGGCACACACAACAGACTGTTATGGACCATGGCACGCCTCACCAACTACCCAGACGACAAGGAGAGCCATTTCTCGCCAGTGTCCACTCCACGAAGGCGGCAAAATGCACTCGTACGACAGCGCTTAGATCTGAGATCCGCCATCGTCCGAGATCACCAGTGCCACTCCTGACAAAGAGCCCCGCCCACCATCTACCCACGCTATGGAGCATAAGCCTGAGCGCACCGATGATGGAGAGCCAGAGCCCTACCCATCAGACCAGGTGCGAGAGCTGGCTACAGTGTCCACCGCAAGGGAGAGAACCATGGATGGTGTGAGCACATAGTGGAGCTCTGTCCCCTGCATCGCGGCACAGGGTGAGCTGAATATGGAAGGCCAAAAGGGCCAAAATGAGGAGGAGGATCTTATTGATTGGGAATCGGAACTGGAAATTGAACTTCCCCCACTCCTTTCTCCGTTGTCTCCGCTGGTCCTGTACCAACCCTCCTTCATCCTTGTTTTCTTCATCTAGCCCTGAGGGGGCTTTCAATCCTCCAGTGCCCGCTCCTAGAAAGTGTCCTCCAGTGCCAACTCCTAGAAAGTGTCCTCCAGTGCCAGCTCCTAGAAATGGTCCTCCAGTACCTGCTCCTAGAATGTGCTCTCCAATGGCTGCTCGTCCAAAATGCCAGCCCTCCTCCCTGCTCCTGCCTCCTCCACTGGTGTCGTCTTGCAGCCCCTCTGCTCGCGCTCAGCGCACCATCTAAGTGGTGCAAGCCCCGTGGGACTGCCATCCTCCAACATCGCCGTGGTCGGAGTCTCCGCCATCTTGGCTCTCCATCTCCGCCTCGGACTCCTCCATCTGCTGCCCACCTGATTATTAGTTGATTCCATACACCTGTGTTTCCCCTATTATCCTGCCTTTATAACCCTAGTCCTTTCAGTTCAATTTTGTCGAGTACAAGTTACATACGTGTGTCTTCCTTCTGTTCTCCATGTTGGATTTACCCCTGTGTTTGATTAATAAAGATTTTTTCGATTATCCTTTGTTCCATGTTCCTTCCAGCACAGTAGTGTGAGAGTTAAATGCATTCTTGCAGAATTAAAAAAAAATGAATCTTAATCTCAATATTGATGTGTTGATAGCATAGTTCGTGATAACTGAATTAAATTAAATTGTGAAATAATACTGAATGAAATTGTAAAATAGTACATAAATTTTAAAACGTGTTTTGTAATTTAATATATTGCAATTAAAAGCATTACTTCAGTCTTTGGATGTAACATGATCCTTCAGAAATGATTATAATATGTTGATTTGGTGCTCAAGAAACATTTCATATTATTATCAATACAAAAAAATATATTACATATTTTTTTACGTATTTTTATTTTGTCAGTTTAATTTAATTTCATGTGTCGATGGCTTTGTTTGTGATTTCTTCTTCCATCATGCGCCTAAAGGAATTACAGTTTAGTGAGATTGCAGTTTTATTGTAAATGTCAAAGTGATATATGTTATAAACAAATGTATGAAATAAAGATTTCTTCATCTGCTGTATTCTTTCTATTTCTCTTTACTCTCTCTTAGGGTGCGTTATAGAGACAGCCCATTTAACAGCTGCAGCCATGACCTACAGTGAGATCACATTGATGTTTCTTATTTAATTTGATCTGTGTTTTTCAAGGACAGAGAGAAACAGCCTGAAGACACACACAAGCACACATTAATTCGCTTACAGGCTAACTATAGCTGACCTATACAAGCTGGGACTGTATATAAATAAAAACTCACTGTTCCACACAAATTAACCTGTACAAGAATGTGAACCCTCACAACACACAAGCACATGAGCAGACTGCAAATGAAAATAAAAAGCAGTGACAGATCATTTATGAGAAGGAGGCAGTTACTCAGTCATTACGTCACTGTCCACATACACACACATTCAATGGGCTGGTAGTATGCAGCACGCTCACTGACTCATGTTGGATAATCCGTATTTTTCTCATTTCAAATGAAAGCCTAGCAGCAGTAATCCTATTTTCTCTGATAGCAAGAGATGGAGAGAGATGAAAGGTATATGTGGGTGTAGTCTGATGGTAAGGGGATTATTTCATTTTACACTATGCTACACCATTGCCATTTTTATCAGTTTGACTGCTAGTAATACTATAGTGTAAGACAGTTATTTATAACACTGCTAGCATAGGGAGACTAACATCCCAGCATCTCTTCTACTGTAGCATTAGTGTTAACATAGCACTCACTAATCCGTATATCACTGATTTTGGATGTAACTAAACCCTCAACATCACATAAAACAACTCCAAAATGGTACCTATACATAACAGTTCACTGCAATTTCATGCCAAATAATTTAATTCATCAGTAAAGAAAAAAAAAAAACACATGGAGGATCAATATTTTTTTTAATTATGAGGATTAATCTTCTTAATATTGAAAGTGTTGGTATTGACAGTATCTTTTTTATGGTGTGCATTACTTGTATAAGAACTTGTATATGAAGTGGTGGAGCTGTAGGAAGATTTTTCTGTCTGTCACGCTCATTCAACTGAATAATTCTGAGCAACACAAGCTGTGCCTGCCTCATAGAGATACATGGAGTGATGTGATGAGATGGAATTTCAAAAGAGACCAGAGGAGCATGTGTGTGATGCTCTGCATTCATCATTGGAGTGTATAAATTAATCTGTCACGGTGAAATCCATATTCATCACCTCTTGAATATTACAGAATTAACATTGATGTTCTTCACATCATAATAGTTCACCGCATCGTAACACAGCTTCATGTTATATGGTTTCTGAACACTAAGATTCCAAACATTAAGATACTAAAGCATCTGGTGTGATCAGATTTTCTTCCACTATGCAAACCTTTAAGTACAGTGTATAATTGAAAGGTGAGTTGGTGTTTTTTGCTGTTTTCTAAAAGGCATCAGGACAGAATAGCACACATATCCTACATTCTGATTTTCTGAAGACTTCTACGTGTGTATTATTTTATTACATTTATAATTAATAATACATTTTTAATCATTTACATTTTTTTACAGGAAATTGATTGTTAGTGTTATAATGGGTGAATAATGTAAACCAGGTTTTTTTTTTTCTTTCTTTTTCTTTTTTTTTTTAACATGGTTTTATTATAAAAAAATATATACTGTATATAGAACTTATATTAATTTATTTCTATAAAATGTCAAAACCACATACAAAATTACAAATCATTGTTAGATTTTTAACTGACAAATGATGTAACTAGAACACAGTTTTCACACCAGCACAATAAAAAAACATGTACAGTATATACACACATATAACTGGAAACCAGCTGAATATATTAAATATAATATGTGATATATAATGTGAGAGTTATTTACAGTTTCATAATTTATTGGCATATTTTATTCATGCTTCCATTACACATTTTCATGCAATTTTAACCTCATCTGTACCAGCTAGATAATGTCACCTTCATGTCATCAAATTACCATTATTGCTAACCCCTGAGTCTGGCAAATATAGAGATAAACCCTTTAGCTGGGTTTGTTGGGAATGCGTATTTGTCTGCCTCTGAAGTGTCTTTGAGGTGCAGTGACTCTAAAAAAGTGTGTGAAAGTTCTTATAAATTAGAGAGTAATAAAGACTGAAAAGACTGTTCTGTGCACTGATAAACGGGCAAATGCCTTGAATTGATTCCACATATTTTTATTCTTTATGTGTGCCTCAAGTCAACATTGTCCTTTGGTCACAGTGTAAAACTGTGCCATTATCAGTTTGTCAGATGCACACTCTCTGTTTCTAGATTTTCGATGTGTTTCTTTCAGCCAAATGAAAAGCTATTATTAGAACTAATAGTCTGTGTGAGTTACTATGCTGGTCGGTGTCATTTCTTGTGTACACGTAAATGAACTGTCATTTCCTAAATGAACTCATTTGAATTCTAAGTTTCTAAATTGAAAGCTATTTCACATAGGCCTGCTGTGTGAGTGAGAGTCCCTAAGCTATGAGCCAAACTCAATTTGATCTGCTTTGCTGTCATTGTCAGGTTCTGTTGCATACAGTTATATGAATGTTTTATTTTTTTATATATATTTTTTTTACACATACAGTACAGACCAAAAGTTTGGATACACCTTCTCATTCAAAGAGTTTTCTTTATTTTCATGACTATGAAAATTGTAGATTCACACTGAATCAAAACTATGAATTAACAAATGTGGAATTATATATAGAATTATATACATAAAAAAAGTGTGAAACAACTGAAAATATGTCATATTCTAGGTTCTTCAAAGTAGCCATCTTTTGCTTTGATTATTCCTTTGCACACTCTTGGCATTCTCTTGATGAGCTTCAAGCTAATTATTTTTCGCTTGATAAATTATTTTATTATAAAATAATAATAATTATGGAGCGCCGCACATGACATGCAAGAAAAAATTTACACGCACAATTTACTAATTCGTTCCCTCAATGTACTAAAACGTGCACACGATTACTATTGCGTTCCCTCGATTTACTATTGCATTCCCTCGGTTTGCTAAATTGTGTGCACAATATATAAATCGAGTGAACGAAATAGTAAATAGAGGGAACACAATAGTAATCGTGTGCATGTTTTAGAAAAAATTGAGGGAACGAATTAGTAAATCATGCACACAATTTAGCCAAATATTTTTTCCCTGCATGTCATGTGCAGGGTCCGTAAATAATATATATATATATATATATATATATATATATATATATATATATATATATATATATATATATATATATATATATATATATATATATATATATATATATATGGTAATTACTCTCTAGCCATGAAGTAAATATCAGTCTCTGTCTGGTACATTACACATGGTACCTGTGTTCTGTCTCTGTATTTCATTGGCCTTGCATGTAGTGGTTACAGGCCAGATAGAATATGCAGTGGTTTCTTTCTCTATGCTGTTGTCATGGTGATATTGAGCTAGCACTCTCCGAAGTCAGCTGAAAAAGAAAATGAAAAGGTAACCATCTGGCCAGGTAGAAACAATGATGTGTGAATTTAGTCACACAGACTAGAAGGTTCCTTCTACGTTATTTTATTTTATTTTATTTTATTTTGTTTGCAGTTGAATGAGTCACTGAGTTTTGATTAGCTATAATTTGTGAACAAAACTGTCATCAGAAGTCAACTTTATCTGACAAAAGTTTCCTTGTGGATTCATATATTATGTACATTTTATTTTTGTATTCTGTGCTCATTTAGCTTGATAAGCTTGCGTGTGTTTTGAATATGTTGCTAAATTTTATTCTTCACATTTCCAGTTTCTCAGAAAATATATCACCTTATTTGTAAACCAAAATCATGCTAAGTTTGAGTTAAATTAAATTAAATAAAAATTCAATTAAAGAAATAAATTACATTTTAATTTAAGTTTGAGTTATAATTAAACATATAACCATGTATAAAACTAAGCACAATTTTGTCTGTAATGTTTTGATTCCTTTGATTTATGTCTATCTCTCTTGTGTTTTTAGAGGTGAGTGCTCATGAAGGCAGTAATGATAATGGCAGTGTTTGTGATGGCAGTGACTCCACGCTCTACAGGCAGAGTGAAGGTAACATGAAAAATCAATATACATCTGCTTTCTACATGTTTTCACATTTCAGACCCATAAAATAACTTTAAATCTGCCAGGTTCTCAAACCCACACCGACATAAAGCTTTCACTACCTTGATTTAGTCCTTAATCTCAGTATTCCTGGGTTAATATATTCAATTCAATTCAGGTTTATTTGTATAGTGCTTTTCACAATGCAAATTGTTGCAAAGCAGCTTTACAGAAAATTAAATTTTCTACAATATATTTAGTAATAACTTATCAGTGTTGATTATCTCAAGTTGATGTCCATTGTAGCTGTTGTCTGTGGGTTGGCATCATCTGAGGTCCTCTGGGGGGTTAGCATCATCCCTTTTCAGATGTTCGGTCATCTCAGGTCTTTGTAGGGGCTGGATCCAGAATTAAGTTTGTGTAATTCCTAGTTATCTAGATGCCAAACCAGTGGCAGAAACAGAGAAGGTAATAGAGAAAAATTAGCTGAGCTGCTCTTCCAACTAAGCAAAAAAAGTATGTGTTTAACCCAAGCAAACGAATGAAAATGTGCATTTGATCAGAGGTAATTTAAGTACAAGGTTATGATATACATTATGTGAATGCTTGGCTAAAGGGCTAGAGTGTGTCTGAACCCTGAACATTATTAGGAAGGCTATTCCAGAGTTTGGGGGCCAAATGTGAAAAAGCTCTATTTCCTTTAGTGTCTATCCTAGTGACTACCAAGAGTCTAGAGTTTTGGGACCTTATGGAGCAGGATAGAAGACTAGTTAGGTATGCAGGAGCTAAACCATTTAGGGTCTTAAAAGTAAGTATTAATATTTTGTAACTGATATGGACCTTAATAGCTATCCAGTGCAGAGAATGTATAATTTTTGGACTAACTGTAGCTTGTTTATTGAAGATACAGGACAACCATTTAGCAGTGCATTACAATAGTCCAGTCTAGAGATCATGAATGCATGAACTAGCATTTCTGCATCAGAAACAGGTAGCATGTTCCGTAACTTGGCAATGTTTCTTAGATGGACGAATTCTGTTTTTGTAACATGGGAAATATGATTTTCAAAAGACAAATTGCTGTCTAATATAACACCAAAGTTTCTGACTGTAGAGGAAATACATCCTTCTAGATGCAAATTTAACCAACTAGATTATGTGTTCTGTTTTTGGTCCAATGAGTAATATCTCAGTCTTATCAGAATTTAATATTAGAAAATTATTGGTCATCCAGTCTTTTACATTTTTAACACACTCTGTTAGCTTAGATAATTTAGAAGTTTCATGTGGTCTTGTTGAAATATATAGTTGAATATCATCAGCATAACAATGGAAACTACTCCCGTATTTTCTAATAATATTACCAAGGGTCAACATGTATATTGAAAATAGCAGAGGGCCTAGGACAGATCCTTGTGGCACTCCATACTTTACTGGATTTAATTTAGATGATTCCCCGTTTAAAAATACGAAGTGATTAGCGATCAGAAAGGTTGGATCTAAACCATCCTAAATCCTGCCCTTGAAAATCTGTATAGTTTTGTAATCGATCTATGAATATATCATGATCTATAGTGTTGAATGCAGCACTAAGGTCAAGTAAAACTAGCAGTGAGATGCAGCCTTGGTCTGACGCAAGAAGCAAGTCATTTTACATTTTAACAAGTGTAGTTTCTGTGCTATGATGGGGCCTGAAACCCAACTGAAATTCTTCATAGATATTTTTTTTTTTCAGGAAGTAGCACAATTGAGCAGACGCAACTTTAAAAAAAAAGATTTAGACATAAACGGAAGATTTGAAATGGGTCTGTAATTTGCCAGCTCACTAGGATCTAGTAGTGGTTTCTTGATAAGAGGCTTAATAACCACCAGCATGAATAGTTTTGGGATGTGACCTAGATACACCAACGAGTTAATAATTTTCAGAAGCAGTTCTTCTGCTACAGGTTTCAACTCTTTCATTAATTTAGTGGGTACAGGATCTAATAAACATGTTATTGGTTTAGATGCAGTGATACGTTTATTTAGATCTTCCTTTCCTATAGTTGGAAAGCACTGCAGTTTTTCTTTGTGTGGAATGAATAAAGCTAAATTACAAAATGCTGTTGATAAAAAAAAGTGTACTTTTTCTGATGCAATCTATGTTATCAGTGATTAAACTGATTTGACTGACATCTGAATATTATTTAATCTAGCCACTATGCTAAAGAAAAACCTTGAATTGTTTTGGTGATTTTCTATGAGTTTGCGGAAATCCTCAGCCCTGGCAGTTTTTTTTATTTTAATTATTTATTTATTTATTTTTGTCTATAGCTGTAAATACTCTTTATTCATGGTATTCTATAAACTTCCAAGTTAGTTTTTCTCCATTTTTATTCAAGATTACGAGTTTCTTTCTTGAGAGAATATTTATTGCTCTTGTACCATGGTGCAGTACCACTTTGAGGTACTAAATCTATATCACTAAGATCAATTCCATGCAATATAATTAAATCTAGTGTATGATCAAAATGATGAGTTGGGTCTGGTTATGTTTTGCTTAACTCCAAAAGAGTTCATTAAGACCAAGTCCTAACGCATCATTTATATTATCAACATGAATGTTAAAGTCTTCGACAATCACTGCATTATCAACATTGACCAAGAGGTCTGAGGGGAAATCTGCAAATTATTTTAGGAAATCTTTATACAGCCCTGACAGTCTATACACAGTAGCCAAAGCGAGAGATGGGAGAGATTTATTTTGGATATCTGACAATGTATCAGTAAGTAGAAGTATTTTGAATGAGTTAAACCTGTATCCTGTTTTCTGAGAAACATTGAGATTATCAGTATATATTTTTGCAACACCGCCACCATGACCAGTCTGACGGGGCTCATTCTTATAACAGTAGCTTGGTGGAGTAGCTTCTTTTAGACCAATTTGGTTTAAGCCAGGTTTCAGTTAAATATTAATTCAGGCAGATTAATATTTGCTGTAGCATAATGATACATGTTTTTCCAAGTTTTTTGGTAAATAGAAATATATATATATATATATATATATATATATATATATATATATATATATAGTAAAATTTAAATGTATCTACTATCACTTTTAAATCAACTTATCCTTGCTGAATAAAAATATTATTTCTTTAAAAAAAAGTTACTGAACCTAATCTTGTTAACAATGTGGTACAAGGTAAATAATCTCTATGAAACCCAAAAGCCGTTCATGTGCCTTTCAATGTGCACAAAACTTGCATCAGGCCTGACAACAGAAGACTATATTTAATATAGTTTAATATATTTTCCCTTTCATGACTCTAAACTTAAAACTCCTTCCTTCCTGTTGGCATGAAGTAATAAGGGCTCTTGACTATGAGTATTGGTCATTTGCTTTAATCACTGTTGTACTTGAACAGTGCATGCATTACTATGAAGATTAACACTTGACACACACAAACACAAAAGGCACACCCACAGAGAAAAGAAGTAGCTTTCACTGTGCATCTAGACATTAAAAAGATAAAGAGTTGTAACTGTGTATATGTGCAAACAGGTCACAGCATGGCAGACACGCTCACCGTTGCTCTACGTGTGGCAGAAGAGGCGATAGAGGAAGCCATTGCTAAAGCTGAGAGCTACAGAGACAGTCTGGTTAGAGACTCCTCTTTATATATCATCCATTCAACCATCAGTTCATCCTTCATCCAACCATCCAAGTATCCACTTATCCATCAAGCTTTCATGCTTACATTCATCTGTTCTTCTGAGCACCCATATAAGGCTCCTGCATATAAATATCACCTTATTTTGCAGATTTTATATGCCGTTGACTCATCCATCTCTCAGTTTTGACCATTACTCATGTTCCATGAATATCTTACTGCAGTTGCACTTTTCTCTCTCATGGCTGCCTCTCTTTCTCTTATATGACAGGAGAAACAGAATGAAGCTCGCTATTTGCGTGACCACAAGGAAGAACTTATAGAGGAACTTGCCACAACAATTGTTCAAAAAGTAAGACTTTTTCTGTTACAGAGAGAAATACATTGTTTATGTATATTTGTAATGTATATTCTAATTTTTAATTATAATGTAATTTAAACTAACTGTAACTACATCCTAATTTACATAACTCTGCTTGATACTAACAGATGGAGGGGGGATCTTTCAAAAAATAATGTTCAGGTCAAAATTCACCAATAATAATAATGACATATATACCTTTCAAATGTATGAGGGTCAGTAAGATATATTTTTTAATGAAATTAATACCTTTTTATTGCAAGGGCACGTTACACTTTTTGAAATTGACAGCAAAGATATTATCAGTATTATGCTTTTTTTACTTGCTTTTCTTTTCAGCTGTCTTTTTATCAAGGAAACATGAAAATTGTATCACAGCTTCCACAAAAAAGCAAAACAAACAAAAAAAAGAAAAGAAATGCAAATCATAATATTCAAATGATTTCTCAAGGATCATGTGCATTATATTTGATCAAATAAAGGTTATGAAATATCTTACTGACCCTAAACTTTTGAACGGTGGTTCATGTGACCTTGATTTATTAAAAATTTTAAAGAAACATAAGGTTACATACATTTTTATATAATAGCTACCGTGATGTTTTCATATATAGGCAATAAAAAACATACTACCATGATTGCAGTTTATATAATGCATACCATTGGTTTTACATTCAGTAATAAGAATAGGATTTAGCATTTTAAAACTGCAAAAGAAAAAAAGAAAAAAGAAAAAAATAACTTAATAGACTAAAAAATAGGCTTTATTTTCATTAAGTAGAATACAATTTCCATTCAAATTCTTTCTTATTGTGATGTATTGGTTATGTTCTTCACTGAAGATTCACTCATGTAATTCTTAGGTGATGAGAATTTTTTTGTGAATAATTTCCTTATGAGTTCATACATTTCAATATCCTGTGGCAGTATAACTCAAATCCCTTGACACATCAACTTTATCTTGTCACAACCTCCACTGTAGCACAAAAAAATGAAGTTGAAAATTAGCCCAAAAGCTTTGATAATGTATCTGTAGACATTTGGCATGCTACAGTATTTTCAATGCACAATGGTATGGTTTGAGTCACTCTAGTCATAATATTGCATACTACACCATATAGTTTGGATATTATATCCGTATATAGTCTGGTTGTGAATTAGAATGCAGCTCTTACCCATGCAGCTCTCTGTTTTTCTCCTTTTTCTATGTCTTTCTCTCTAGATCATTCAGAGGGGAAAACGGTCTGAAATTCAGGCTGAGTATGAGTTTGTATGGCCTCAGAGTAGTGAGCTTCCTTCCCCTACCTCAACACAAAACACACACACAACGCAGCATTCACACTCCACCCCTCAGCATGGCGCAGTAGCACAGACTGACAGTACCAGCTCCTATCCGCTGTGGGTAAGTGGGTTATGTTAAGCTACCTTAACATGCACCTAAAATACAATATTTATGTGTTTTTCAGTGCTTGTTTGATATTCCTGACCTCATCTGTAACATACACAATTTCTTCTTCCGCAGCATGCAAAAAGAGTGTTAAAAATAATCTACGAAAAACAATTTGTCATTCTATAAGAGAGAAGAATACTGATAAAAGCTTATTTGTCAATAATCACACACATATTTAGTATAGATGCAGTGTAGAAAATTCTAATGGGAAATCACAGTAAGTCAGTAAGGTATAAATGCAAGTCTCTAGCACCTCCTGCTGGTGAAACTCATTTAATGCAACCTGCTTGATTCCCACAGCTACAAACTTTTAACTACAACCAAATGCAAATTGTGCATAAAAGAACAGTTTGTGCAGAAAACTGTCAGATATGTGTAAATTATAACATAATGATTATCACATAATTACTACAGGTAATTACTATTTTTGAGTAACTCTATGTGTATGTACACTATGGTAAAATACTGTAGGGTCAATTCGTATCAAATGAACCAAATTTCAGAAACCTGAAATCCAGAGCCAAATTCCAGGGGACTGAAATTAACTTCAGAAAGATGGCAGCATCATAATGTTACTTTTAAACAGAGATTGGTAGGTCTATTAGAACAATTTATTAATCATTGTTGCATTATGTGCCAATGGTGACCTTAAAAAAATGGGCAAAGAGCACTTTTTAAGTTTTTCTCCAATGTTTGCAGGCCTGTAACTCAACAAATATTAAAGATATCTTAATTCCCTTTTAGATATTGGGTCTTAACAAGCGTTTCTTTTGGAATCTAAATTTTTAAGACTCTATAAGATATTGGGATCTCAGTATGGCTCCTGGGGTGGATTGTTAAATTGTACACTTTCAGTGGTCAAAAACCAAATGTGGGTCAATTTGTGAAAATGTCATACTTCTTTTCTTTTAAAGAGGAATTTTTGAAGAACAAATAATGTTGAAACTAGAAATGTATCTCTTTTCCTTCTGTCACAACAACTGCATTGAACACAACTGTCCGAGTGCCATAAATACTTTTATTTTCCAAGTTTTCCTGTCTATAACTCAAGAAGTATTAAAGATACCATAATATTATTTTAGATTTTAGTTCTTAATAATAATTTCTAGTCATCATTCAATCCCAAAGATAGAGGGGTCTCAATTAGGCTTCATATTATTGAATATTATCCATTTTCAGGGCTGGAAAACCAAATGTTGGTCACATACAGCTGGTACTTATTAGGTAACAAGCTAACAATATGCTGTATGCTATACATGTGTATACGTGTGTGTGTGTGTGTGTGTGTGTGTGTGTGTGTGTACATGTATGCTAGAAACATGATTAGCAACATGCTAACTGCATGCTCATGGTAGCAACGTGCACATTTTAAAATCTATCTACATTTTCAAACTTCAAGCTTTCACAGCTGCTTTAAACTTTCAGGTTAGGGTTCCTCAAGCCATCCTAAAGTTTGTATTGAGAAACTTTTTTATATAATTTTATTTAAAGCAGAACATCTGATATTATGAATGACCAGGATTTATTGTTAACTCTAGGTAAAGTATGAACAGTGTGAAATCTGAAATATTATTACTACCCGTTTTTAATATTATTAGGACCCCGTTTACCTGGGGTTTAGAATTACCCAGTGTTAATTATTCCAAGTGAGAGATCTTAAATGTTTAAGGAAGCCTACTATCAGTGATTCTGTCAAATATTATGCCCTTTTTTACAATAGAAACTACTTAATCTGAAGAGGAATTTTTGGGTTTATTGATGTGAATGCAATGTGTGGCAAAAGCAGACACTTTTCCCCAGGAGGCATGGGATTTGTTTCGAACATGTACAGATATCTGAACTCTTGGTAGCTTCAGAAGCTGTTAAAATGAACAAAATCCCTTCTTTAAAATATCCCTGATACTGATTTAAATATAGAATCTTATGAATAGACTACTGAAAGGAAGGTAATGTGCCTCAGCTGGTCCATTTCAGTGCATTTTTAGCACTCTGGCAGGTAATATTTATACATATTGTTTTGATAGACGGAAACAAGATATAATTCTAATTTCAGCATTATTTATTCTTCAGATATTGTTCTTTAAATGTAATGAGTATAGGCTGTATATAAAGTGACCAACATGTGGTTTTTGACCACTGAAATTGGGTAATATTCAACAATCTGGAGCCTCATTTAGACCTCCATCTATTTTTGGGATTGAATGATGTAAATTTGCCATTTTGACCATCCACAAAAGTGGATTACACAGTAAATATTCATGCATGACATTTTAAATTGTGACGATTCTCAAATGTCAATTTATTGTGTCCTTGCTAAATAAAATAACTTTTTTTTGTCTTACAATAATGTAATAATATATTATTTGTATTATTTGTATTATTTGTTTTCATTTAATTTAATTTTTATTTTTTTATTGGTTATTGGTTTGAATTATTGGTTCACAGTTTCGATCAGTTTAAATGACTAATGTTGTACATGTTGGTTGGTGGACATGTGTTTAGAAGTCAAGATCAGCATTCTCTTTGACAAGTGACGATTCTCCAGAGAAGGGCCCTGAGGTGGGCATGGCCCCAGGGTTCCCGGACAGCACTGAAGTAGAGACAGCTTTCCAGAACTACTCTTCACTCAGGAGGGAGTCCAGAGCATCATCACTTCCTGGGTGGAAGAGTGTTGACCGCCTGGACAACTCTAGTAAGAATAAACATACACATACACAGACACACAGTTTTCATCATTAAAACAAAACTTGCATATAGAACATGAATAAACTGGGTGTGCCTAACACAACCTGAAAAGTGAAGCTGCAGGCTCTTTGATCGCCCCCTTGTGGTTGGATGCAGTCCAAAACAGTTTTCAGATGTATAGTTTTGGTCATTTAAGGTAGTTGTTATCACACTGATGTATGTTCAATTGTTGTTGTTGTTGTTGTTTTGTTTGTTTGTTGTTGTTTTTTTTTTTTTTTTTTTTAGCTAGTAATTTGATGCTAAAATATTGGGGTGTGCTGTTATGGTTGATTGGGTCTGCTGGAGTTTGGGTGCACTACTGCACAGTCTCTCCTTCTAAATGACGTAATTAAATCAAGATATTGAGATGCTTTGGCTTCACTTCTATAAACATTTCTTCTATAGTGGACGGAAGTGGAGATGAGTCGGCCATCTTTTTGTACAGTCTATGGAATAAACCTTGATTTATTTGTGAGATGGAAGGTTGTTGAAGTGGACTGTCCCTTTAAAACTGGCTTTTGACTCGGTGCCAGTCTACAAAAGTGACATGTTTAATTCTGTCAATCAGACATGATTTCAAAAATAATCTGGTTGGTATTTAAAAAAAAATACAGATCTAGAACAACTACTCAATCGAAAATGATACCTAGAAAATGATACCCACATAGAAAATTGGCTTTTTCTCTTTTTGTGATTGTATATACACTACAGTATGTGGTGCACATACACACACACACACACACATTTTCTATATTTGTCTGTCCAGGTGTCTGTATCTCTCTCCACAGGTGCGTCTTCAGTCCTGCAATCCCCTGATGGTAACTGGATTGCCCTGCAGAGCTCCCAGCATTCCCGGCCTAGTCTGCTGACCAAGCGCAAAAGTCTTGTTTTCAGCGTGCTGGAGAAAGAATCAGGTGTTGTGTCCGCGTATGACGAGATGGGCTCTGATTCAGATCCAGAGGACCAGGGGGGCTGGGGGGCTGCCCTGTTACAGTTTCGCAGACGTCTCTCCGATGAAACATACTATACTGACTCTCAACACGACCCTGAATGGACATACACCCAACACCCACCCATTACCTCACCTTCCTCAGGTCAGTACACTAACACTGAGACTCTGAACTCAGACTCTGAGACGTCTCCTGCCCTGTCCACTCGAGGCCGCAGATCAGCCCACGGTATGACGCAGAAGAAGAAAGGGCTGCCTGAAGCACACCTGTACCCACCCTACAGACATCCTGCAAACAGTGCCACTTTGCCTCTACTGAGGCCAGAGATGCTGGATGTGAACTTTAACCCCCATCTGGGAGGGGACAGTAGTGACGGAGAGGAGCAGAGCGAGCAAGTCAAAAGGTCACGGAGGCGCAGAAAGAGCAAACGCGAAACATCTGAGCACAGCCGAACACATAATGCGCTTTACAGTGCTGCCACAGCGGTGAGAAGAACTACAGCCTTCTGGTTTATCAAATTATTATTATATATTATTAGATTATTAGATATTATTAGATTACTATTTTGGCACATTTAGTGGTTGAGATATGGACTATTGCATGATAAAGATTTCACATCTCTTTTTGCTGCTGTTTCTATATCAAGGCTCAACATATTCTTATATTTCAATTAGCTAACTAGCAGTGAATATCTTAATATAAACCCCACTTAATATGATTATTGTATTATTGTTATGTAGCCTAGATTATTGTTATCAACTTTAAATATTACAGTATTAT
Organism: Carassius auratus; assembly: GCF_003368295.1. Taxonomy (NCBI): domain Eukaryota; kingdom Metazoa; phylum Chordata; class Actinopteri; order Cypriniformes; family Cyprinidae; genus Carassius; species Carassius auratus. The sequence continues at coordinate 14,886,481 of NC_039266.1, forward strand.
TATACAATAGTAATACTTCCTACTGTAATTTTCTTTTTTAATTTGTATTATTATTTATTTATTCATTTTTGCTTAATGTGTTTTTTAAGGCATTACATTTTAATTATTGAGCTTTCCTATTAGTGGAAAAATATTTTATACACGTCTTCCATCTGGAGAAATGCTGTCATCTCCTCTCTTTAAAATGTTACTTATTTACAGACTTTTTTTCCCAATGGTAAATGTAAATTTCTATACAATTCCAATTATATTCTTTAAAAACAACACAAATGCTGCTTTTGTAGTACTGTAAATTGACTGTAAGGTGAATGTATGTTATTCATTATTTGTCATTATTTTATATACTAAATAGAAAATCACATCTTTGGCAAGAGTAGCAGCAACAGAGACAGAAATTCTATAATCACTGAAAACAAAAATGAAGGAAGCCCGTTTAGAATTCATTTTTGAATTTAAATGTGGTTTATATTTGACTCCAGTAGGTGGCAGTGCAGGACAGAGTTGTGTTTTTATCTTCATACAACGTCTTGATATCTTTTTACTCCTTTATGTCACAAAGTTTTTCATAAAGTCCTTATTTTGTATAATTTTTTTCTCATATTTTCTTTTTTTATATTTGTCTCTCTCTCTGCTCTTCTCAACTGTCCCTCTCTTTAACAGGAGAACAGTGCCGTCCTCCTCAACGCCATGATGATGCACCGTCAACAGAGCCAGGAGAGCCCAGTTCCTCTGAATTACCAAACTCCAGATACTGTGACCCCTCCTGACCTTTTGACCACTGATACCATGACCCCTGAACCTGACTATCAGAATACAGTGGCTCACAACTCTAGTGCCCCTAGTCCACCAATGCTGAGCCAAGCATTGCCAGAGTTAAGCATTCAGGGCCCTTTGCTCAGGGGCTCCTCTGTTAATGAAACCCTGGAACAGAAACTGAGATCTAAACTCTGTGAGCTAGTTGGCCAAGTCAACGAGAGGGATGTGATGTTATGTGATTTTGAGCAGATCGGGGAAGTGGGCGACAAGCAAGAGGACCAAGTAAAGGATAAAGAAAGTGAGAAACTGAGACCAAAGGAGAGACGTGAGAGCAAACGAGACAAGAGGGAAGGAAAATCGAAGGACACTGGGAATGCGAGTGAAAGACAAACAGTTAGAGAGATGGACACAAGTGATGCAGTAAGACAGATAAAGATAGAAAGAGAATTTAAGAGAGATAGAGAGCGACAGAAAGAAATTGAAAGACAAGTAGAGAAAGAGCGAGAGAGTCAAAGAGAGCTGGAGAAACAAATCGTGAGGGACAGAGAAAGACAACGAGAGATTGAGATCCAGGTTGACAGGAAACAGGAAAGAAAGAGAGAAATGGAAATACATCTGAAACTAGAGCAAGAGAGACAATCAGAGATTGAGCGAGAGAAGAAAAGTAAAAGCATACACATGGAAAAAGAAAAATTAGAGTCTATAGTGAGTATGGAATCCAAGGAGGAAGAGAAACAGGAATCCTCAGGTAGAATATTGGAGCGAAAAACTGTTTTGAAGGAAAACTGTGAAACAGAGGAGCCCAAGGAGGAAAAGGTGAAGAGAACATCTCCACAAAGAAGCCACTCAGAGACAGGGTCAGAAAAACAAGAACAACTTCAGACAAAGACAAAAAGGTCTTCAACCACATCTCCAGACAATGCCCCCTGTAGTCTGGAGGAGCCTATGTCTCCATCAGAGGTAAGCACTGGTTCCGGCCTGTTCCACTAAAAGTTCCTACTTCACCTAGACTTTGTTTTAAACTCTAGTGAACTGCCTAACCAGACTCCAAACAGTTATTCAGCTAAAGCGGTAAACATATTGACAGTTTGAACAACCTGATTCTTTCTTTTCAGACTGTTGCTGCACCATGGCCTTAATCTGATTTTACTGTAGTAATGCTATAATGCATTGTGAGAAGCTCATTAAATGTTTGGTGCAGTTGAGGGAAATATCCTTTGACCTATAAATACATAGATGCCTCACTGGCTGCTTTGGCCCAAATAAAGATACAAATAAACAGGAGAGCTGCATTTTTTATTTTATTTTTCTATATAAAAGTGCAATTATATTTACATTTCATAACCAATTTCCAAAAAAGTTCTGTCTTCAGTTACTTAGAATCTCATTGCTACTTGTCAAGCATATATTTGGTTAATTTTTCTTGTTAAAAAAAAAAGTGAAGGCATCTCTAATGTAATATAATGTACTGTACATAAATTGTGCATAATGGTTTTTTTTTTTTTGTAAATTGACTAGTAAAATGCTAGTAAATTGACCATCACTAAAAGAAAAAGAAAAAGATAAAAAAAAAAATTAATAGATCTGGCCAATATTCAGTTTATTATTTATTGCATTACAGACCATTGCAAAAACAATTATAAGATGTAAGGAACCGGAAGTACTTCAAATTGCAAGGGAAGCCCATTCTAAATGAAGTTCTGTTCCCTTCCTAGTTTTCATTTAACAAATATGCCTTTTGTAGCACATAAAATTGTTATTCTTTTTATAATACCGTCTTATTATTCTTTTTTTATTAAATCATAAAATATAAAAAACAGTGTTTCATTTTATTTAGCATTTAATATTATTATTATTTTTTTAAATTTAATTTAATTTAATTAATAAAAATAGTCTTATATGATATTTTGTTTTTAACAAAACTGCAAAAAAAAAAAAAAAAAAACATTCTGCAGTCATACACTATGGGAGAAGTGAAAAAAAGAAAACATTTCTTAAAGGTGCCATAGAATGCATTGATAAAAAAAATATAATTGTTCTCTAATTTCCCCAGAGTGTGTATTCCCAGTTTTATTTCAAAATACCCTATAGATAATTTTTTATATCTTCTTGAAAGTTTTAGGTTATGAGCAGAATGCTCTGTTTCTGTGTATGTCTACTTTAAATAAAAATGTGTTGCCAAATCTGTGATTTTCCTGAGGAATTGGACTACTTAAACCTGTTGCTGTGAAGGCTGTGATGTGAAGGCAGCATTAGTGAAAACAGGCAGAGACAATGGTAGCTTTATCAACATTAGCCTTACAGATATCTCTTTCAGAAAACAAAATATTGATGCGTGAGGCTTGCTTTGTCTGGAGTCTGGAAATTTGCACATGAAGCGTTGGTATCAATCCCTCTTTCATAAGCAATCTTTGCACTGAACTTATTGTGAGGCAATCTGGTGTAAGATGTTAGCACAAACTATAGGACTTTTCAGTTTTTTTTCTGGAACAATTCCATCGAAAATTTAATTTAACCACCGTGTCCTCAGTGGTTTATGGAGACTCCTATGTTCGTGGGTGCATCCCAACACACTATACTTTTAATGGCTCTTTGGTGTTGAGCTGGTAGGCTGGTTGTTTGCACACACTGTGGCAACACAACTGTGTTAAAACACTTTATAAAAGCAATTTTTGCATTCTATGGCACCTTTAAGATACGCTTTTAGCCATTGTACCCTACCATTTAAATATACTGTAAAATTGTACAAATGTATGTTTTCATTTAAACAGGGTATCATTTGATGCAATCAGTGGGTTGTGGTACAGGCAAGGGGTATATTTGTAAGAGCAAATAGGCAGTTCACTGTGGTTTAGAATAGAGTCCCAGTTCACTCTCTGATGTGAATGCCAAGTGATATTATGCACCCAACTTTTCCTTTATCCAGTCTAAAAATAAACTGCACTCAGATGTTAAGCTGAGACTTAATGTCGTTACAAAAGTAGGATTGGTTTGTGGATCAATATCCATCGTTGATCCTAATCAACATTCCTGTCAACCAATTCCAGCCCTACCCCTAAATCCAGAGGCTAGTGATTGGTTGAATGTGGTTCCAGGAATATCAAAGGATGTTGATGTCCTACTTGTGTAAATTATGTGGTGTCTTATACAAGAAAATGCCTGCTCCTCTAGATCCTTCCAGGTACTCTTTCAAACCCTCAAATTTACATTTATTTTACTGATCGAACTCAGAATGAAGATCTTCGATCTCACTGCTGATGAGAAGCCATGATCAAGCACACACAGAAAAGCACGTCTGATGAAATATCCAATTCTGTGTTGCCACTTCAGATTTGTATTGTGCATGAGGCGATGTGTGACACATGAACCAGTCTGCAGAAATGAATATAGAACCTCTCTAGATGTTGTGAGAACATCTATAAGATGCCAACAAGGGAATGCACACAATAAGAGCAGCACTGTCCTCCTCTATTGATCCTCTTCACCTTGCATCTGGTCCTGTCTTTTCATTTCCAGCTGGCTTCTTGTCCATTATATTAAAGGAATAGTTTAAACCAAAAATTACAATTATTTCATCATATACTGACCCTTGTGTCTTTCCAAACCAATATGATTGCATACACAATACACAAACACACTGTGTACACTCACACAAAAAAAGAAAGAAACTTTGGAGACTGCTATCCATGCTCTTTATGTCTTAAAAATGTGGTTCCATTAAGAGGAAAAAAGGTTATTTTAAGAAGTTCACTGAACGTTTTTTTGAAGAACCCAAAATGGTTCTTTGCGACTAAAAACCCTTTTCGAACATTAATTTAAAAACTAATTTTGGTCCTCGAGTTCAGCTCACTGATTTAATAATCCAGTTTATAGAAGGGGAGGATTATCAGTGAATAATGAACATTTTAAATAACAAATGACTTTGAATGTAGTGCATAAGGTGCATTGTCCACATTTGTGAAACAGTTATGGTGCATTTGCATCCTTTTGGAAGTGCAGAACAGCAACCAGGACAATCCTCAAGACTTCTAATGTGTTCCATAAAAAAAGAATGCAGGTCATCAAGGTTTGGAATGGCATGAGGATGAGTTAATGATGACATCATTTTCATTTTGGGGTGAACTATACCTTTAATTGTTTGTCTTTCATTTCTTGTATCTTTCTTTCCACTACCTTTTCTGTATGTTTCTATCTTTTTCTCTCATTTGTCTCTGTCCGATCTCTCTCTTTGTCTCTGTGTTTCTTTCCACCCCTTCCTGTTGGCTCAGGAGGGTCTGAGTGAACGTGCCCTACAGCAGAGGCTTCAGTTACTCTCCTCTCTCTTACAGCAGGTGAGATACAGTACATCATGGAGGAGAAGACGCTTGAGAGATGCCTTCTGAATCAAACATGTAGTCCATTCATACTCTGGCCTCAGAACCTGTTGAGTCTGATAGAGTTAGATACACACAGAGGGGGGAAATCCTTTAGATTTCTCTTACTGGTGATGATATTGAGAGAGTAGAACATGATGTTGTTTAAAATAACTGTTTTCTATTTTAATATATTTTAAAATGTAATTTATTCCTGTGATTGGAGCAGCCATTATTCCAATTTTCTAGTGTCACATATATGCACGATTAGCTCAAAAAAAATTTGTTCTTATTATCACTGCTAAAATCACTTGTGCTTAATATTTTTGTGAAAGCCATGATATTTTTCAGAATTATTTGATGAATGTAAAGTTTGAACGAACAGCATTTATTTCAAACTATTTGTAACATTGTACATGTCTGTCTTTTTGATCATCATCATTTGATCATCATTTGTTACTGATCCCAAACTTAAACGATAGTATATTTGTTTGCGAACATGTTACGTGCATATGGGACAAGTCTAAGTATTATGTAGTAGAACCTGGAATCATATGATAGCCTAAAAATAAGAATGAAACATCAACATTTCAGTGAAAATATTTATCAATGTATAGGTAAAGTTATATAAATGTATGTAATAAAATAAAACATTGAAGAATGGGTCACACAAATGCTGATTTCATTTAAATTAAGATGTCACTCAGTAAGGGTTGGATGACATTTTGGCTTGTAGTTGGTAAATGTATGTAATCTGTTATATTTTGGTTATTGTTTACATTCACTTTTGGCAGCTAGATTGAACATATTAAAATAAGCTCATATTGAATATTTGGAATATTAAATGAGAGAATTTAAAATATTTAAATACAAATTCAGCAAAAAATCTAAACTATGATATTGTTTTATTGTTGCATCTCATGCTACAGTTGTCAATTTGATAAATTATTGTCGTCTCAAATAGTCATTAGTTGTCTAACATGTCTAAAGATCATTAGATTTCTGTCTTTATTGCTATAACTTTTGTTATAACACCTGTTTTCCCTACCAAATAACATTTTCAGACAAGCGTCAATATTTTATAAACATGTTTTATTTAATTTTTAGATTTCAGTCTACTGTGAATGTGATCTTTGAGTATCTTTAAAATTTTCATTGGGTGTTAGATTTATTTCTGTATACCTATCTGTTTTCTACATGTTCCTTCAATATACAGGTCCATTTTACGCACACACCGACCCTTTCAGGGCTCAAGCCATTCATGCTCTGAGGACTGAGTTTGGATCAATTATTTCTGTGATCAAAGCATAAACCAACCCAACCATTAATTGATTCCTCAAGTATTCATTACTGAATCACACTGCTCCTCTCTTTCTTCTTGTCTCTTTCATTCTCACTTACTCATCTTGAAAAGTCATTTTATCTCATCATCATATTACCCTCTCTCATGTGTGCTTACTGTCTTACTTACAAACACAAGCACCCACATCAAAATGTACATATCATATTGATGGCTTAGTACTCGTAATGAACTCTAATGCCTGCTACACTTTGAAAAACTTATTGACAAGAACAAATTTCCTTCTCATCCACATCCGTCTTATGATGACGTGCGCTCTGTTGTTAGAGTGAGAGTTTCTGGCACAATGTGTCTTGACCTGTTTTCTCTTCGAAGTAGTTCTCTCAAAAATGAATATTCTTTATTTAATAATTACAGTGTTCATTTTCATTTCATTTGTGTATGTTGATGGAAGTGTGTTACTCACTTTAAGACACCCTCAGTGATGACCTTTCACCTCTGAGATGTTCAAGCATCCTTCATCCATGTAAATTCACATCACACTCTTCTTCTCCCATAATCTTCTTATTTTGTTCATTGATCCAGCAGACTGAGCATGACAAATAATATATCCAAGCTTAATTAAGAGTGAGATTTTAGATTTCAATATCTTTTGTTATTCTTGTGCTAATGAATGTTTTTATGGCTTTTATGAAAATTTGATTCAAGAGCATCTGATATGCATTTGAATTCTGTCAGTTTTGCATATTTATTTATCAGTGTTTTTTTTTTCACCTTTTTTATGTGTTCTTCCATGTATATGGAGCAGAAGTACTCCGCTGCATCTTTATGCAGCATCACCACAGAGGTTCTGAAGGTTCTGAATGCCACAGAAGAATTACTTGGAGAGGCAGAAGGCAAAGGTCATGACTCTTCACCGGCAAGCACACCCATGTCTTCAGGCCCGGGCAACAGGAAGCTGGACCAGCACCTCACTAAAATGGAGGAAAATGTAAGCTTCATTAATGGAAAATGTTAAAATGTTGTTTTTAAGACATTTTTTTTTAATATTATTATAACCATTGAAACTCTACAGAAACATATTTTAAGCCAAAACGAATGATTAAAATATAATCTGGAAAATATATATTTTTTATTTCTTTCACTGTTTTTCTACCCAGGTAGTACAGGTAAACCTGAAGAGAAAGAGTTTCAGTTAAATTCATAATAACGTTATATTAATATTTAAATTAATAAAAAGTATTATTATAATAAAAATGCTATTTATTATTTTTTTATTAAAGTCTGTATTATTTACATTACATGGTAATAGATGACATATTATTAATGATGTTTTGTTTTTAATATTTTGGTTTTATAACAATAAGAATTGAGAAATATTTATATAAACTGTCGTTCAAATGTTGGGATCAATAAGATTTTAAATATTTTCAGTATTTCAGTATACTTTTTTTAAATAAGTTTTTTATGTTCATCAAGGCTGCTTTCATTTGATCAAAAATACAGGGGGGGGGGTTGTATTCAGTATTTATTTTTTATTTTATATAGCATTTTTATTATAATAATACTTTTTATTAATTTAAATATTAATATAACATTATTATGAATTTAACTGAAACTCTTTCTCTTCAGGTTTACCTGTACCACCTGGGTAGAAAAACAGTGAAAGAAATAAAAAATATATATTTTCCAGATTATATTTTAATCATTTGTTTTGGCTTAAAATATGTTTCTGTAAAGTTATTTTTGTAATAAATTAATACTTTTATTCAGCAAGAATGTGTTAAATTGAATAAAATTTGAGACTTAAATTGTTAAAACACTCCCTGAACCCCTTAATTTAAAAAACCTTTGTGTTAGCATCTATGCTTCATGCAGTTCTCCCTTTTCATCTGAGACCTTCTGATGTCTCTCTGATCTAATTTTGTGATCATGTGAACTGTGTGCAGGTGTATTTGGCTGCAGGTGCTGTGTACAGTCTAGAGGGGGCGCTGAGTGACTTAGAAGACTGTGCTCGCAGCATCAGCAGCTCCACCACAGAGACTGAACTGGCCTTCCTAGAAGATCAGGTGGCCACTGCTGCCGCCCAGGTGCAGCAGTCCGAGCTCCAGGTGTGTGCTTGCATGTCATATAATACCAACTGGTCCTAAATGGGCTATTGATAAAGTATCAAACTATTCAAGTGTAAATTGAGAAGTTTATCTGTTCTCTGCAGATCTCAGATATTGAGGCAAGAATATCAGCCCTCAAAACTGCAGGTCTAAATGTATCTGCATGCACACGGTTTTCCAAGTACAAATCTAAACCTATGGTGAGTTTCATCAACATTACACTTTTTTGAACTTTGACACATTCAAATTAAGTTAATGAGGTTAGAATATTAGTGATTTCATGTTTTTCCTGCATCAGCCCCAGACGCTGGACTTGTCTCGCCATCAGAGGAGAAAGCTGCCTGCTCCTCCTATCAGAAGTCTGTCATCAGGTATGAACACACATTTAGCAACATTTAATACTTAAAAGAGATATCATCCTTATGTCTCATGTCATTCTAAACCTGTTAAATTTACCTTTTTTTCCATGGAGCACAACTAAAAACTAGTGTAGAATATCTAGAGGGCTTATTTAATAATAGAGAGAGCAAATAAGACAAAAAAAGCACTATAACTGTGGTCCATAGTACTTGCGCATTAGAATCCATATCATTTAAAGCCAAAATGATAGCTATGTGAGGAACAGACTGCTAAAACTTCCCCTGGCCTTCTGTATTCAGTTTGACTATAGCATGTCAAAACATGTTGTGCCGTGTTTCTTGTTCCGAGGTCTTCATGTTTGGTCACTGATGTGAAAGCGAATGGTGAAAGTGTCAAACCTTTCACCCTTTTTTTAATTTTTGCATTCATGTTTTAAGGAAATTCCATGGCATGTCCTTAATATTGTGTAAAAAGCTCAGACTGAAGACCACAGTCAATGAAAAACTATGAATGAAAAAATAAAATAAAATAATTTTTGATTTTAGTTAGTAATAGTTAATCTATAGTTAAATTTCTAGCTGTGTTCTGCTTTATATTTACTCTAATATTTCACAAGGTTGATATTACCGTATTTTTCAGACTATAAGTCACACTGGACTATAAGTCGCATTTATTTAGAACCAAGAACCGAGAGAAAACATTACCGTCTACAGCCGCGAGAGGGCGCTGTCTGTTTTCAGTGTAGGCTACAGGAGCATGATGCAGCATAGAGCGCCCTATCGCGGCTGTAGACGGTAATGTTTTCTATTGGTTCATGTCTCTTAGTTCATTTCTCTTGGTTCATGATAAATTAATTTTGATAAATAAGTCGCACCTGACTATAAGTCGCAGGACCTATAGAAACTATGAAAAAAAGTGCGACTTATAGTCCGGAAAATATGGTACATGCCTAGTTAAGCTTTTCTAAAGCCAAACCTGGTTTCAAGCCAAAGCCATTCAAATGTACTTTCTGTGCATCTAGGTTGCTAGTATCTCTAGTATCCCAGATGTAGCCTACTGTATACTGTTTGCTTCTTCACGGTATAGTGTTATTTTGTCTGAGGTCAAAGCAACGATCTTAAACTCTGACTGAGGAATTTTATTCTCCTCCCAGTATTGTTTAATGTAAAATATCTTTAAATATATCGTAAGAGGAAACAATGCTCTCCCTAGATTTAGTACAATTTTCAGAATCACAAGATGTGTAAATCCTACATGCCTTATTGGAGCACTACCCTGTGTGCTGTATGTGGGATCATGTGGTTTGAACCTGCTAACAACCAAAGGCAACTATTATATGTGGTTCAGAGAAAAGAGCATCTTTTTTTCTTCCACTGACATTAAGCTAGGGGTAAAAAACAAAAAACAAAAAAAAACACCTGTTTTCACACCGAGTGACATTACACATTTTGATTTGAAAAGAAAGGTGGAATGAGCAACCAGTGAAAAGGTGCCAGACTTAATGCACCATGTAGAGACACTGGGAGAAGAAAAGAGAAGAGGGTCCATTAGAGAAAAAATAAAACATAGAGTCATGCAGCAGTATTATGTCTTTTCCTCCCTCATCTTCTCCTGCTTAATCTTCCTGCTAATTAACAGGGTTTATCTTTAGGGCTGCCCATTGATATGACCATGATTCATCTTGATTCATTTCTTTCATATTAGCTGCGGCTTCAAAGGACAAACTTACTTATTCCAGTTCAGCAGTTTGTGACAAAAATCTACCATTGAAGGAGATGGTAACAGAGGCGGTATGAGGCATGAAGTGGTTCTTTAGTCAGTGATGCATGTTGTAACATTGTTTGATAGCACTTTTCTCTCAATACTCTTTTGTGCAGTTGGGCAGATGTCCAATACATTAATGTCCATACATGAGAAAGCTGTAGACAGTGTGTTATATATTGACATCAAAGGTAGTCCACCAAAAATGGAACAATCTGTTTTATTTACTCATCCTAATGGCATTCAAAACCTGGATGACTTATTTATGTGGAATATAAAAGATGTTTTGCAGAATGTCTTTGCTGCCCATTGACAGTGAGCTGGGGCTTTAAAAGTGTCCCATATGGCCAGTAATATGTAATTTGTTAAGTCATTATAGAATGTGTTTTTATAAATGTCATAAATTATTAAATTAAATTAAATTGCACCAAATTAAATTTTACCATTCACCTTCACATTTTTTTCTTTATGATCCCTAAAGAATACCACAATGCATTTTATTTTAGAGATGAAAACCCATAGAAAATATCTACTCAAGCTATTGTTTGTAAGAAAATTGAAAATATATGTTGTCAAGACAATTCACTGGTAATTTAAAGATATGCTATTGCGTGTTCTTAGTTCATGTTAATTCATACCGCATTTACTATTATTAAAGCTTGTATACACAACAAGGCTGAATATTTGATTAAAAATACAGTAAAAACAGTAATATTGTGAAATATTATTCAAATTATAAGCTCTCTTCTAGTGTATTCCTGTCATGGCAAAGCTGTATTTCCAGAAGCTATTACTCCAGTCTTAAGTGTCACATGATCCTTCAGAAATCATTCCTATATGCTGACTTGCTACTCAAGATACATTGAAAACATTTGTGCTGCTTAATGTTTTCGTGGAAACTATGAATCCTTTTTCTCAAGATTCTTTGATAAATAGAAAGTTCAGAACAGCATTTGGTATCGACTTTCACTTTATATACAATTTTTGTAACATTATAAATATCTTCACTGTAACTTTTGATCAATTTAAAGTGGTGTAGTGTACATGTGGACATTTTTTTTTTTATTTTTTTATTGTTTGTGCTAACTCTTTACTTATTGTATCCTATAAGTGTAACTGATGAAATAATGTTCATTTTTGTGTAAACTGATCCTCCTATTGTCTATGACATTTATTAAAAGAGCTTATTCAAGATAATAAGTTCATGGTAAAATGGATGATGCAAAAGTAAATATCTATGCATAGCTAAAAGAGCTAAGTTTTAAATACTTCTTCACATAAATATCATTATGAAAATGGATTTCCGAAAAAAAGGTAAAAGCTAGTTTTCTAAGAGTTGTTTTAAATTCCTTCCACACAGAAAATGAAGTCAAATCCGAGCCACAGATGAGATCTATGAGGCAGTGACAAGAGGTCATGTGACCTCAGTGATTCTCAGATAAGCTGAATGGCTCAATATCACTTTGCAGTAAATGCTAGGACCATCAGGCTGTTCCACACCAGTGCCTTGATCCAACTTCCGGTCCTCCAATTTGATCAGCCCTATTGCTACTCGTCGACCATAAGCCTGATCACACCCCATGTAGGGTTGATCTCACTTCTGACCCCTAGGACTCACCTCCAGTAACCAGGGGAACCGATTCTCTCTCTCTTTGTCTCTCTTTCTGCCTCTCTTTCTCTTTCTTTCTTTCTTTCTCTCTCTCTCTCTCTCTCTCTCTCTCTGCCTTAATTGAGATCAGATTCCTACAATGAACCACCCCGGAGGGTTATAATTGTAGATTTAAACTCGTAATTGTTGTATGTGTAAGATAGTTGGAAAATGGTAAATGTTAACAATCAAGGACATCACCTCATTCTCTTTTTCTAATGTTTTACTGAGTGTTGTACATGTTTGAATTTGTATGCTGTATGTCGGCAATGTGACTGGGATAAATAATGTGACCTGTTTTTTTTTTGTTTTTGTTTTTTTTGATTGCGAAACTGGAGCACATTCGGTAAAAACATTTAAATGTATGAAATGTCTATGTAAAAGTAAACACAAAATACCTGCAGGACCTGTTGTATTTGCATTGCCATGTTTCTGTTATTCTCATATGTGTCGCAAATATCTCAGGATTCTTTTTCCAGTGGTCGTTTTTGGAGTTTTCTTTAATGCGCTGTACTCAAAACTGCATATAAAATAACTGTGAAATTCATGATTTAGTCTATAAAAAAAAAAAAAAAAAAAATGGAAAGTTGAAAAGCACTCGACCACCTTACATGTAATGAGTTTGTGAGTGTGTTTGCATGAATCGTAAGCCCTCTTTGTATTCATACGTCTTCAAATCAGCCTCAGATATCCAGTGACCTCTTGAATATGAACATCAAATCACTGTCATCTTAGTATAAAGCACTCTGGTAATTTAGGTCGTGGCCTTTGTTGACTTCTAATTCTTCTTTTATTAATTAACGTCTTTTATTAATCTAAAACACTCAGTTGTTTTTCTCAGAGCACTGTTTAGTATTACATTTGACATTACACTTGATATCCACCTGGATGTACATACTGAAAATTATAATTTTGGACTTTCAGTCTACATCTAAATTTTAAGAGCAACTGTGCTGTGAGCATCCATTAGAAATCTGACAAGAATAACTGAGTTGTCTCCACCTCTTCGTGCAGAATAACAGCTGTGACATCGAATACTGCATCATATTGTCTTAGAGAGTGACTAAGATGAAGTCTGTGCTGCGCAATGTGTGTTCAGACACAAAATCACCCTTTAGTTAACAGAAATTACAAAAGCCTGAATGATATGTAGTGAATTTATTAATACATTCCATGGAATGCCAATTTTTGAGCCAGTAGTGAATAAACTGACATGAAATATACAGTTGCACCCCATACTCATCCCATAATCATCCCCATTTTTTTCTTCCCCATTCCTCTCTAATATAACTCTAATAGCTGTTCAGCTTTCACGCTCTCAAACGGGTCCTGCTCCTTGTTGTTGTCTATGGAAATGTTTGTGTATAAAAGCATGTATCACGTTTCTAATAGATGTGAAAAAAGTCCCATGAAAAGCACAGTCAAGAAATGAAAAATGTCTTACAGTGTCATGTATTTTTTTTCTAGATGAAAAAATCGAATGCATATTTACATATGAATGAAGTACAAAAAGACAAGAGATGGATATGAAATACCGTAGGCTCTTTAAGTGTATTTCGGGTTTGTTGTGGACCGCAAGGGCATTAGTCTGCCTCTTTTCAGAACGTCCTCAGTGTATTTTAAACCATAAAGTGTCAATGGGGGGAAAGAAAATATTCCGTAGCGAAAAGAAACAGCCAATGAATTCTCATGTGCCAAATTTGTTCTGACACAAGCAGTGTTCAAATAAATATGAATAAAGTTTGCATTCCTGAAGAGACTCTGAGATGATTGTGTTCTTTGGTAGATTATATTTTAACAATTTTATTGTCATTTAATTGTAGTTTGCATAATCCATTACAATAAACTACTAATAAGAGGAAAACATACATTTGTTGATTTATTTATTAATATAGATTGCATTTGTAATATGTACAGATATTTTCACTTGCCAGTCAAGTTTATTTGAAATTAAAATTGAAGGACAGCCAGGGAAATAATGAGAAACATGTGATTAATTATACACGCTAATACACCTAAATATTACAGCAGTGGGTCGCTGTAGGTGGCAGATCTCACGGTAACCAGTCTGACTCCTCCTGTGCCAGCGCACTCCTCAAGCTCTCCTTATTCCTGAGAGTGTTCAACAGGATCTCCAGAGATTTGACCACTGGCTGCAGACCACCACCACTCTGTCTCTTCCCAAACCGCCCGATGGGTCTCACACCGCGCCCCACATACCAGAACGGGTCAATCTCTGGACCTGATTGGGAGAGATCAAGCAGAAGTGTTACTATCAAAATGCAAATTTGGTGTATTTGCACTTATTACGAATACTTTTGACATTTGTTGGCTATCATGAATGAGTTTAACTATTACTTTAAAAGGGTAAACAGCTGGAAAGATCCTATGAAGCCTCTCTATAATGCCTTATTTAAATACATGCATTATATCTTATAATCAGTTTTATGATAAGTTCTTGTAATGCACAGTTATAAAATGAATTAAAACAGATGTGTTAAAACAAATGAACAACATCATATGTCACGTTAGTGCTAGAATGTATTATACTCTATTAAAGTACATTTTTAAGTAAATAATAATAATAACAATAATATGAACAAGTCAACCTGGCTACATCAGGTTAACTAATAACATTAATTTGTAATAATCAAGTTCAAAAATAGCTTACAGCTGCACAAAAAGGGTAAAGATACAGTAAAAAATGGTAACTGGGAACTTTACATTATCTGCCATATTTAGACATTATTTACTCAATTTATTCAATATTTTTCAATGAAATATTTTATAAGTTAACATTTCTCCTGATGATGTGTGCTAACAGGTTTGTTAGCTAAGGCCTTTTGTTTTACCATCTGCATTATTTTTTTACATTCAAAGCATATTTAAGAAATTCAAGCAGGTTTATTTATAAACTTTATATCGGTTAATAAAATAATCGCTATACAGGCGCAACAATTCTGTTAGTGTCAGATCGTTTCTGTTCATTAGATTTTCTTTTTATATTGCTTAACAGATAGCCTATAGCCTTCTGTATATAATGAAAGTTATTACAATGAAAAGAAAACTGACTACAAAGTGCATTTTAATGAATTGCAAAACCTTTAAGAATATCTCTATAATGTACGAATTATTAATTTTTAAATGCATAAACGTCTGACAGCTGCTCCACTGACATTGCGCACTGCATCCAACATTCGTTTGATAAATAAAGTAAATTACAATGACAATGACAAAAAAGGATAGAAAAAAACTTACTTCTGTTATCGACGTTGTGGACGATATGAAGGTCGTGCTCGACTGTGGTACCGTGTGCATTGGACTCAGTGGCGGACAGAATTAGCAGCAGCAGGAGCGCGATCGTTCCCAAGCGCGAGCCAATCAGGCACTTAGTCACCGGCTGAGTGATGGCGGTGGGCAGCATGCTGAGTCTGATACAGGGCACTGCATAAAATAGGATACAGTATATTCAATAGAATAGAATAGAATAGAATAGAATAGTGCAATTTCTAAATAATTTAACTTTAACAAAGTACTGGATGGTAAATCAAAAAAAAAAAAAAATTCAAAAGAAATATGTAATTCAATTATTACACCAATGAAAGTAATTTGGGGGGTGGGGCAGTCAGTTCAGGTATAAACTGCACATATTTTGCCCTTGTAATCAAAAGTTTCCTCAAAAAAATTAATTAAAAAATAAATTATTGTCAAATATCTTTATTTGATTGAACAATTACCGGTGAGAAATTTACTTTAAAAATCACAAAAAATTTATTTAGTATCTACATATTTTGACTTACGTGTGTCTTTGGACGTATGCTCTTCAGTAACAGGTGTTTCTGGAGTCAGAGTCTCTTCTTCAGTCCAAGTAAGTCAGGAATGTTAAGATGGTGTGCTTATATATCGTAAGGAGTCTGTCACGAAATGGATTAGATCACGTCAATCTTGCAGGACATCCCTCCTTACACACACACCTCCCACTTCCTCCTCTCCTCCTTTTCTCATCCCCCATATCTTCACTCCTTTGATCCGCTGATTTGGACACATCACTGTGAAAGAGTGATGAGAGAGAGCTCGTCCATTTGTGAATCAGACATACCCCGACACACTTTATCAGTGGTCTCTGACACACACACACACACACACACACACACACACACACACACACACATTAACTTCTTTAAGAAACATCACATCAAGTCCCACAGGTTCACTGAGAATTTGAGAGCTACAGCAGAGGCCAAGAAATTAAATTTATAAGCAAACTATTAATTTAAACAGTTGAAGTTCAATGCTTTGGTTGAATTGTTAAAATGAAAACAACCAAAGCATTAGTAAACTATTATAAAACATTTATTAACATGTTTCAATTATTCTAAAAAATAAATAAATAAATAATAATAATAATGTCACTTTGCATAAATTATGGGAATACATTCTGTTACATTGTAAACAATCAGTGAAAGGTTTAGTCTACAAACCTAATAATACTAATAATTTCAAAAACTGGGTACAATGAGGTGACATTAGTCTATTTACCCTTCAATCAATGATCATTAAAAAGGAAAATAAAAAAAGGTTACTGCAGTGTACTG
This sequence comes from Carassius auratus, assembly GCF_003368295.1. Lineage (NCBI taxonomy): Eukaryota > Metazoa > Chordata > Actinopteri > Cypriniformes > Cyprinidae > Carassius > Carassius auratus. The sequence continues at coordinate 14,903,364 of NC_039266.1, forward strand.
ATATATGTCTATATTGTGTAACATATTTTAGGTAGCCATAAATATTGTTACCATGTCACATTGAAATACCATGCGTTAGGTTATTGTCCTGATGTCTGAAAATACAACCTGACATTTTACAGCTCAATCAGTCAAACCTGAAGGATAAGTATTATTTGAAATGATTTTCTTGAGTCATTTTAAATAGAACATCTCCAAACTGGAATTGTCTCCCATAATATAAAACTAATATTATTTCTGGGAAAAAGGTGGATACTTTGGGATAGCTGCCCTGCAGCCCAGTGATAATCAGTTTCAGTCTCTGCACCCTCTTAACGAAACTGTTCCTTCTCTATGTTTGATCATAATAATGGTGTGCTCTTATGCTCATAAAACGTGCCTTTTTGCACCGGAAATGCTGCTGATCCATGAATCCAAAAAGTTGTGTCTCAACACTCCGTAAAGCATAAATATAAACTACTTTTAATTCAAAACAATTCCAAACGTGTTAACTATATCAGGGAATATCTTGATTCACAAATATGCGTAAGTAAACACCTTTATAGATTGTTATTTGATCAACAAATGGTGATGGGCAAAATAGACTAATAGTGTAATCTATAAACTAAACATAAAACCCTGACTTTTTACTTAATGACTTTTTACTTACTTAAAGCAATGGGTGTCATGCCATAAAATATTTTTAATACGACTGACTTTATATTTAATGTGAATTTAATAACAATATTGTATGTTACTAATTATAACACTTTAATTTTGAGCACATAAAATTTTTGTCAGTCTAGCCAGAGTTCAGGCTCTCTCAAAAACTCCAATTAAAAACACTGAAGCTGTTTACATTATGAAATTAATATCTTACTTACAGGTGCATCTCAATAAATTAGAATGTCATGGAAAAGTTCATTTATTTATTGGTAGGGGCTCTTTTTGCTTTAATTACTGCCTCAATTGACACGTCTGTGTGTGGTGGCTCTTGATGCCTTGACCCCAGCCTCAGTCCATTCCTTGTGAAGTTCACTCAAATTCATGAATCGATTTTGCTTGGCAATCCTCATAAGGCTGTGTTTCTCTCAAGTGGTTGGACATCTTTTTCTTCCACACTTTTTCCTTCCACTCAACTTTCTGTTAACATGCTTGGATACAGCACTCTGTGAACAGCCAGCTTCTTTGGCAATGAATGTTTGTGGCTTACCCTCCTTGTGAATGGTGTCAATGATTGTCTTCTGGACAACTGTCAGAACAGCAGTCTTCTCCATGATTGTGTAGCCTAGTGAACCAAACTGAGAGACCATTTTAAAGGCTCAGGAAAAATTTGCAGGTGTTTTGAGTTGATTAGCATGTCACCATATTCTTATTTGTTGATATAATGAATTGGTGTTTTTTTGTTAAATGTGAGCCGAAATTATCACAATTAAAAGAACCAAAGACTTAAACTACTTCAGTCTGTGTGCATTTAATTTATTTAATATACGAGTTTCACAATTTGAGTTGAATTACTGAAATAAATGAACTTTTCCACGACATTCTAATTCATTGAGATGGGCTTGTACATTTGTACGCACAATTGCACATTGTTGTTTCTGATGAGCGAATTTGCCAGATAATTCAGTCAACGATCAAGTGAACAAAACACTGCATTTCAGCGATGACTCATCTGAACGCCTCTGATTGGCCATTGTATTCATAAGCTCAACAGAATCGTGTCTGGTTGGTCATCATGCAGCGCTGTACTAAAGAATCTGTCTCTGGCTCAGCGGCAGCCAATTAACTCAGAATTTAATTTAGGAGCTGTGCCACACTAAATGATATAAGCACACTGGTGTCATTGTATCAAATATAAAAACTGCATATTATTCACCCATTTTTGTCCTTTTGAAGCTGCATTAAAATCCACTTGGCTCAGAAATCTAAGAGGGCACATGCCCCCTCACTTTGAATGGGCATGACGCCTCTGTTGTCACTTAAAATAAAATCAAATAAATCTATTTTAGAGTATCCATTCAATGAGATGCAAGAGATGAGATAATATGATGTACAGACTTTGGTGTTGCTGCTGTTCCAATAATCAGTTATTACGAGCTCAAGCACCGAAGATGCTGGTGTGTGTGTTTCCCCTGATTTTATTCAGTACTGTGACACCCAGATTGTTACCCAGCATGCTTTACAGCTATGTTCAAATCAGATTAAGTAATCTGATTGTGCTAAAACTATAAAAGCATGTGAAATGTGTTTGGGGGGTATTCATAGATGATTGCAGTTAACATTGTTCAGATTTACAGTTGCCAGTCATGTTCATTATTATTATTATTACTATATAAAAAAAAATATGACTTGAAAAAGTGGTATGCATTCTCTTTTGTGCTAACGTCCTGAAACAGCCAATCAAGTTTGAGCAGCCAGAGGCGCACATGTTTGTATCAGTATAATTGCCTATTAACATCTGCAAGCACCTTGAATCTTCTTATTATTTTCCATGTTACGCCATAATCAGATCATTGAAACAAGTTAATTCATTTTTTTGGCATGGTCCTTACCCATTTGATGACCTTTAGTACATGTAGTACATCAGTTTTGTAATTTCATGCTTGTACATGAATATAGTTTTAAATGTTACAATTGTAAGAGCAAATTTTTAAATATCCAGAACAAGCAAGGATTTATCTTAACACAATTTTCATTTTAAGTTATGGAAAATGTACATCCCTAAACAACCCCTCTATATTAGATTATCTAAATCTAATCTTATCCCTAAACTAAATAAATCAGGTGAATTAACTTTTTTAATGTAATGTGTGGATTTCATTGAGACTGTGTGTTTGACAGATTTATTAAGAGGTTTCACCACAAACAGACAGCATCTTCAATCATTCCCCATTTACCCCGTGCTGTTTTGGGGATGTGTGCAGTATAAATCTTAGCCTACACAGAGAGTGGGTTGATACAAACATTGATCAACTCTGTGCCAAAGTCCACACTAGCAGCCATTCTCACAAACTGTTCAATGAGCAATTACTTGCATCTAACCAGTGTGGGTGTGTATGTATGTGTGAGCAGGCATGACTTTCAGAGACAATTATTGCGAAAGACAGCATCATTATGCAGTTCAGCAATGCATTTTAGGCACAAACCGGAATCTTTTTTTTTTTTTTTTACTTTTAGTCTTAGGCAGCTATATTTATTCTGATTCTTTCTTGATTACTGTGGAGACAACAGTAGGATTTGTGCAATATTAATAGTCACTGCAAGTAGATGCACAGCATATTAAGTTGTATGCCATTTGCTTGGCCTGTTAACAACCCCATCTACTCTTAAATAAAATCACTTTACAAAATCTAAGTTTTGAATTTGCTATTTATATTATTCCCATATAAAACTGACTAGCCATTATTTATAATCGATATTCAAATCATTATTATGTCACTAAACCTTTAATTTGACACCAGTGACATAATTAAATATAAAAATATATATATTATAAAAACATTTATGACTTATTTTTAATATATTACTTTAAAAAGAAATTAGGGGGAAACCTGAACTTTTGATTTTGAGTTTCCACAAACTTTTGCATTTTAGAAAAGCAAGCTTATAACTTTTGGACAAGCGTTCTTTTTGAATTATTTATTACTGATTTCTTATTCTGACTTGCTGTCCAGCAGATTTGTTAGATTTTGCACTAATGTTTAACCCTGGAAAACAAAATAATTTAAAGAATAACTCTCAACGTCACAGCTGTACCGGATGGAGGTTTTTTTTCCACATTACTTAAATTGATATTATAAAAATAGATTCAAAAATAGATTTTTTTTCATGACTGAAAAGTCAAGGGACAGGTTCGTCACCTCAAAAAGTTACATTGTAATGTACTTTCCATTTAATGTTGTTGACAAGCCTTCCACAAGAGACATACTTTTGCATAATAATAATAATAGTCATATTGTATAAGCTTCTCTTAAACCCGCTGAAAAAAAAAGTCTGTGGTCTTTTCCTCAGCAGCATCTCTGTTCATCATCTTTGTTTCTGCTTATATTGATGATTCTAGTTTCGTCACAAATCAGATATTTTCCATTTAATGTTGCATTAAAGACAGCTCTTTATTTATTTTTTTGCCACCGTAAGCCAGAGACCTTCAGCGGTTATTTTGGTGGCCATTATTGCCCTTGATCTTGCATAAATATATTGCAATCGATATTAGAAATCTGTTACTTCTCTGTCTTCTTTTATTATTAATAATCATGCATCATTTTTTTGTCACTGTGCCACTTTATTTACTGATTATTAGTAAACATTCAGTAAAAATGACCTTAAAAAGCCAATAAAGAGCAAGAAAAGGTCTGAAAAAGGTAATATTCATAATCTTCTTTATGAATAAGTGAAATAGAAAATATAAAAGTTCTATATAATCATAATCTAATTTTATAATCTAATTTTATCACAAGTATGAGGGCCTCTGTAGAAAAATATTCACTTTGCACACTTTTTTATGCAACTAATTTAACTACTAAAACAATTTGTTCAAAACTTTAAAACCATGCATCTAATATAATAATCTATAACTTGGAAAGTTGCATTCGTGATGTTATCAAATGATCTATGAACTCCAGAGAAAATGGAAAATGTCAAATTATCTGATGCAAGATTCAGATGTTCTGTTGCTCAGTCAAAGTATTTGATTAAAACCAGATCTTTATCATCATGTTTAATTCATCACATTTCATTCACACATTAACTTTCAGAATGCATTATATTGCAGAATTCAGTATATAAAGCACTTCATTATGTGAAACAAAAAAAAAACCTTTTCCACAAAGGAAAACATCTGTCTTTGCCTGCCTTCAGACATTTGAGGCAATTAGGGGACGCATCAATGTGTCAAATCCTGCTTAATGGCTTCAAATGGTGAGCGATGAATACATAAGTACATCATTTCTGCCTGACAGCAGTGTACCATTTCTCTCATGGCTTTAATGCGGAAGCCAAAATCTTTCCTAGAATTTAGGATTAGAAGTAAAAAGAAAAGAATAGCTTTTCCTCACACTAAGTAACTGTACACATGATAATCATTTAAAACAAGTAATTCTTTATATAACTTAGACAACATTACATTTTTTGAAGCATGTCACCTGACATTAACCGTGCTATGTCATAAAACATCTGATTATCTGATCTGAAATAATAATAAAAGACTGTTAAACTGCTTAGTGAAGTCAAGAATGTCATACTTTTGATGAGGTTTTTCTTTTTTGTGAACAGTCACAGCACCCTGACATTTATGCCCCCGTTTTAAATATTAAAATAAAATTTAATTCACATTCAAGGCTTTTCATGTATGAATTGCATTCTTGAGTTTATGTATTTTTGAATACATTAATAAACAGGACAAAAGAAAGAGCATCAGACCATTGACCCATTTATTAAAAATAAGAAAATCATGTATATTTATAATAGACATAATCCAATCTGACGCCATCAAATTATTTTACCATAAAACTCTACTGAATGGTTATGAGATTTTCTCTCAGGAGGAAGATATATAGGCTGTCACATCATCCAGACCAGAGCTCTCGTTATCCAGATACTCCAGAATGACGTTGCCTCCGTTGTGCAGAGGACAGTCTGTATTGGAGAGCAGTGACTGGAGGCTAGTGTCCATCTTAAAGGCTTCACCCGTCTCAGGGTGACACAAACGCAGCTTCTGTGCAGAGCATAGTGGTATGTTAATGTGAATAGTTTTCAAAAAATAATAAAGAAATCAATTTGTTATATATTCATAATCCTTAAACACTGGCCTCCAACTACATTACTGGAGCCCTCCAACAATGCACATCTCGCATGTCTCGTAATTAAACACACCTGATTCGATACTTGAAATGGGAGCATCAGACAAAGGAGACATGCAACATGTACAGAGAGGGGATGAGGGAACTATCCTATACAACAAAGTTTTATGTTGTGGTGTATAGCTGACCTTAGCTGTGAGCACGTTGTTGCTGTTTTTCAGACTGGCCTGGGATGCTGCAAAGTCCACTACTTTGCCAACACTCCACTTAGAGCAGAAGAACATGGGCAAACTGGGGTCTTTAGCTTCTTTTGGAAGAAACACCTGGAAATACGTCCGTTCTGTCTGCAGAGGAGGAATTTCTAATGTTAACCTATATTTGACATAAATTAATGCAAGGGAAGGTATTTTGTAATATAAGCTTGGCACCGATACCTGTGGCAGGCCTTTATCTCCTGACGCATGCAATTTAAGCTTCATCAGAGCAACTTTTGCAGCGGTTGCAGGATTTATTGCTCCTTTTCTGCCTTTACTTGGTGGTGCATTCTTCTTTGACTCTGTTGGAAGTATTGTGGAGATTGTTCTTCAGCTTTCTAAGAATTATTTGGGATCACAAACTCTTCCAAGTTTAGACACTATCGCCCTCTAGCGGACAAAAATGTATGTACCCCAAACAACAGGAGACAGAAATGCACATAACTTAAAATCCAAGACAAAACAGCGTATTTTGCACAGCACTGATAATAAACTGACCAACTATCTTCTGCACCAGCTCCTGCGTTGCAGCCATGCGAGGCTTAGGAGTCTCCAGTTTCTCACACTTATGGTCATCCTGATGTCGATGTCTGAAACCATATCTATGGAAGCATATGGGTAGCATTATTCAATTTGGGATGTAATATGCAAAATGACAATGCAATATGTAAAATGGCAATGCATTTCTGTATTTACATTTACATTTTCCAATACATTTGTGCAACGTTTGGTGCAAAATGAAAATGAAAATTAAATTACATAATTTTCATTTGCCATTTCCTACACCAGTTTTATTATGTAAAATGAATATGAATTTTAACGCTTTATAAGTTGCAAAATTTAAATGAAAATGTATTACAGAAATTATTAGATATGTCTAACATTTTCATGCAAAAACTGTGGCAAAATGATCATTTAAATGCTATTTTTCTTAAATGCATTAACACTCACAGTCAAGACACTTACGACTGCATTTTCATTCAATGACACGCAATGAATGTAGCAAAATTCAAAGTGCACACTGAAAATGCATTCCGAGCCGATCACATCTCCGCCCCCTCCCGCCCTGTCAATCACTGCGTGAAAAAGGCGGGCTTACAGAAGTTCAAGAGACTCAAGTGAGAGAAAATGGACAAGACAGTTGGCCCGTGTACGTTTTGATCATTTCGGTTTATGCCTTCAATATTTCATTCGCACTTGTGGGCGGAGCTGAAACGCTGCTTTCATCTGATTGATCGAATCGCTCCACTTTCAGCTTGGTCTTTTTATTGTTTCAGGCAGAATAAGAGTCAGTGCCAGTGAAGCACTGTAATGTCTGAAACCACCGCTCACTGTTAATTAGCATAATATTTGAATCAGATGTTGCTGGGCACATAATTTGTGCTGTCTAGACCTGCAAATTATTTCTAGGTTGTAGTATTGTATGAATATTGTCCCACTGATAAATACAGTGCAAATAGTTCTCTCTTTTTGAATAAAAGTGAAGTGGAAATAAAAATCAATAATAGACTGAACAGTTCCATGTCTGTAACATTTACCACTCTCATCTTTTTAGTCACAAGGCACTAGGTATGTGTGTGTGTGACATTAATAAATAATTGTAAAAATTAATATAGTTAAATTTATAAATAAAAATAGTAAAATTAGCTCTATGCTGCTCAGTGCTCATGCTGCCAAGTGCTCCTGTAGCCTACCACAGAGCGCCCTCTCGCGGCTGTAGACGGTAATGTTTTCTCTTGGTCCTGAATAAATGCGACTTATAGTCCAGTGCGACTTATATATGTTTTTTTCCTCGTCATGACGTATTTTTGGACTGATGCAACTTATACCGAAAAATACAGTTAACATTATTATTATTATTTATTATGAGAGTAACTGAAACAGGCTAGAACTTAAATGTTTCACCCAATTCAGCTCAGATCTTCAGACTCGTCCAACTCGTGTTGCTTGGCCAGACTTACCTTCCCAAAAAAATCCTATTTAATTTTATTTCATAAATTTAACTATATTTATTTCCACTTCACTGTTATGCAAGGAGACAGAACTATTTGCACTGTATTTATCAGTGGGACAATATTCATACAATAATTTAACGAGGTCTCTTGCAGGTCTCAGCAGCACAAATTATGTGCCCAGCTACATCTGATTCAAATATTATGCTAATTAACAGTGAGCGGTGGTTTCAGACATTACAGTGCTTCACTGGCACTGACTCTTATTCTGCCTGAAACAATAAAAAGACCAAGCTGAAAGTGGAGCGATTCGACCAATCAGATGAAAGCAGCGTTTCAGCTCCGCCCACAAGTGCGAATGAAATATTGAAGCCATAAACCGAAATGATCAAAACGTACACGGGCCAACTGTCTTGTCCATTTTCTCTCACTTGAGTCTCTCGACCTTCTGTAAGCCCCGCCTTTTTCACGCAGTGATTGACAGGGCGGGAGGGGGCGGAGATGTGATCGTCTCGGAATGCATTTTCAGTGTGCACTTTGAATTTTGCTACATTCATTGCATGTCATTGAATGAAAATGCAATCGTAAGTGTCTTGACTGTGAGTGTTAATGCATTTAAGAAAAATAGCATTTAAATGATCATTTTGCCACAGTTTTTGCTTGAAGGTGTTAGACATATCTAATGATTTCCGTAATACATTTTCATTTAAATTTTGCAACTTATAAAGCGTTAAAATTAATATTCATTTTACATGTTAAAACTGGTGTATGAAATGGCAAATTAAACTTATGAAATTTAATTTTGATTTTCATTTTGCACCAAACTTTGCACAAATGTATTGGAAAATGTAAATGTAAATACAGAAATGCATTGCCATTTTACATATTGCATTGTCATTTTGCATATTACATCCCAAATTGAATAATGCTACCCATATGCTTCCATACATATCTCTGTCTATTAGGGTGTCGCTTAAGTGGTGTTAGAAATGTAAAGTATGAAATAAATTATGATTGTAAGAGGTTTTATACATGAGACAGAAGTGTTTTCCACAGTGTGGGCAGATGACAGGCAGCAGCTCTTTCCCTTTGCAATCCTCAAAGCTACATGGATATGATTTGCTTCCCCCAGACCCAATCTCTTTCTTCACCAGCACCTGAAAGAATGAAGAGAATAATCTATAACAGCCATTCAAAGCCCAGGAATTAGTATAACAAACGCACACATTTATACACATTATGCATTTATATTTATGCAATCCGTATGTGTACATGTATTCATATGTTATGGTTTTAACATTGTATATTGCACTAATTTTTTTGTCTTAGTAAACTCCTATCTCACTCACCTCTGGACAAGAGTGGGAGTCCCGGCCTCTGTGTTCCAAACTTTAGCCAGTAGAGGAGATTTAATGTAACATGAGGGGAAAAAAAGCTTACAATAAATGAAATGAGAGAGGAAAATCTCAAATCGAATGTCTTATTCAAAACCTTCTTAACACAATTTATGTATGTACTACATAAAAAACACGTTACTACACAAAATATACTGTGGAATTACCACTGAAAAGTACCAGAATGGTATTTATAACATATAATGGTAGTGAATGCCATAGTATTTTTATGGCAATCCACAAATGCCATGGGACCATTATGACAAATAAACATGATAGGACCAGCATAGTCAGACATTTTCCTGTCTTCGTTATTAATTAGATCTCCTCTATTAAACTAGATTAGTATAAATCTAAGATTAACTGTTTATGTTGTCTTCAAATCCAACGTCACAAAATCTTACCAAAACACTCCAGAACAGCTGCTGCATACGAATGGTAGAAAGTCTACATTGAAACACAAAAATGATTAAAATAATCCGCGTATTTCTTTTTTGCTGCTGACTCACATCACACTGATGTTCCATCTAATGTTTACAAAGGCTAATGGAAAATTAAAGAATCTAGAAACACGCTGTAAATTGTGATTTCTACTAGAAATTAATCATTTTTTCAACGGCTCAGATGGGAAACTTGAAAAAAAACTTACCTTTTTGTTTGCAAGATTCAATTTCACAATGTTTTCCAATATCTAGTTCAGCCATTTTAAATGACGTCACACTATAATTTCAACATAAAAGTCTCTTTGAAAAAACGAAAATCTCAAAATGGCAGAGATGGTAGATAATATATTATTGTGAGATACTGTATTTATGGCAGGCTAAACTGTTACCAGTCACATAGCATCAACACCATAACACACCATATCATTCCCTTCGCAGAGAACCAGGTTACATGTGTAACCTTACAACTCTTTATTCTGTAATATTTCCTTTTACTACAGTAAATCTTACATGTTCAAAATTATTTCTAAATTGCCCCCCTTTTTATAGATGGTACTAATACTGAAAGACTTACACATGTACGTGTTTAGGTAAATTTAATTTATTTGATAGTATTTATTATTTTATTTTATTTTATTTTTTATTTGGAATGTACTTCAGTATGGTATTACTGCATAAGCTTCAGTTTAAAAGTAAACATGCAAATTGGTCTGTAGGTACAAAGAGTTTTGGCAGTCGTTGTGTTTGCTTTAAGAAATAATTCATGTAATTTGAAAAAGTAACTGCTGAATGCCTTTTGTGCCAAAGCAATGATAAATGATCCACAACTAAGCCCACACAGATTGCTAAAGTCTATTAGGCCTTATTCATAGTTTTCATATGACATAACACACTTCCACCTGCAGGGCAAAACAATGCTTTCCTTCACTGTCTGACAGTTTTTATTAAGTATGTAATATCACAGTAATATAACAAATCCAGTAATTAACTTATTGATGATGCATACTTTGTACAGGCAAGTAGATGAACCCAGAATTAAAACATAAGTTTTACACTAAAAAAATGTCCCATAAAATAATTAATGAAAATAAATACACGTAACTATTTAGCGTATTGTGTTCACATTCCGGGCTCATCTTCTTGCCTTTATAAAGTAAGCATCTTCAAGGTGAAGAGTCAATTAGATTTTCTTCTGTTTTCTTAGCTACATTAAGGCATTTAAAATGTTTTTCAAATTAAACTTTTTTGAATATCCTGCTGTTTTAGTGATATAAATATTGTGTATTGCAAATAGCCAAAAGTTTAATTTTAAACTTTAATAATCTCTTTTTTTTTTTCCTTTTTTTTTTTTTTTTTTTTTTTTTTTTTGAGAGGTGATCTAAATATTTTGGCATGTGGGTAACAGGGTGCATGTGATTTCACCAAGTACAGCGTTCCTTGATCAACATCCTTATTGATCCTGGAACAACATTCCAATCAACCAATCAGAATTGAGATATAACTTTTCAGGAAATGTCAGTTTTAGGTTTACAGTCAGGGTTAGGTGCTTCTACACTCTTGTTAATCAGTTATCATTTCCCTCTGATTTTAGGAATAAATTATGGGTAAGGTTAGGTTTAGGGGTGGGGATTGGGTTAAGTCTGTGTTTTGGACTGATCCAGGATCAACAAAAGATGTTGATACTTGGCAAAATCACAGCCAACTGGTAACAGATTAAAAATTGATAGGTTGTGCAACAGTTCTAAGAATTTTTTGCCCTCCTAGTATTTGAGCCAGTCATATCAGTCTCAGTTCTCAGAAAGCTCGGTCATCCATGTATCCATATACAGTTATTGAGAAAAGTAATAAGCTAGGTAGGCTATCACTGTGCATGTGCTAGAACAGCGATTTGGCCAATAATTTACACATGGATATTTGTATTTTAAACTTTAATATTAATAGAATTTAAAATATATATTAAATATCTAACAAAGAAATTGCTGTTTATACTTGTCGTACCTGACATATAGGACATATACGGGTCATTGTGTGACGCTTCTGTGTTTTAATGGGCGTGTCTTCGGAGACAACATTCAAGTTGAGCAATTTACGTGCGCACAGGTGTTGAATTTCAGGAAGAGTAGGGTTGAACTATGTAGGTGTTTTGAATTGAATCTGAAAAGTAGACGGTCAAGAATTGCCACTTTCTCTCGCGATCCTGTATCTGTCCGGTATTTTAAATCAGTTAGATATTTAATTAGACTTAAAAGCATTACCTTCAAAATGAGTAAAATTTCAAAAATGTTTAAAGTTAGCTCATCAAGCTCATCCAGCTCCAGGCCTAGTTCTGGTTCTAGTTCTGGATCCAGTACTAGATCTAAACATCGGTCCAGGTCTAGTCCATCACCTCAAGAAGCCATCAACAGACTGAGAGAGACAGAGGCCATGCTAACCAAAAAACAAGAATACCTGGAGAGCAGAATCGAGCAGGAGCTCACGATTGCCAAGAAGAATGGCTCCAAAAACAAGAGAGGTATGTAGATCGGGTCTTTATGCTTATGAGCTCTTTATGGCCATGTGAACTTTTAGTAGCCTATACAACTCGACATACAGTCTGCAGATTAGGTATGGTTTGTTTATTTCGTTTGTGTAATTTACAACACAAAGCATAATTGGAGAATTGTCTTTTGTTATCTTTTTGTCTGCTTTTGTCATAAGTTGGCTTAACAAACCTTTGAAGTAATGAAGCAAAACGGGTCATTCATTATTAGTGTAAAGATTTATTAAATAATTTTTAAAATATATTTTATATAAACTTAATGGTTCAAACTCCATAAGACATTTAATTACCCTTTTTATAATCAGTTGTAAATGATTAAAAGCAAGCTGTCTGTTATATAATGTGCTTTTGAAAGCGTCAACATTTTCATCTGGAAAGTGTAACAACACCCCACTGAAATGTTAGTGAAACATGGCTTTTGTTTATGTGGAGTGACGCCCTGTCTCACAGAAAAAAAAGAAAAAAAAACATGCAGTTCATCTGGACACTCCTCATTCAAAGTTATCCCTTTGTGCATTTATACAAGCATGTAGTTTACACCCAGATGCCATGGGTGAACATTCATTTAAAAGGCATGTATTAAATTGATTTATATGAGCTTTCAATGTTGATGTTTCATAATTTTTTTTTTCATTTGATTATACAGAAACGACTAAAGTAAATCTAATTTTTGTGTCAAAGACTTTACCTATTCCAAAACGATGTCTGACTTTTCTTGTCCACTAGCTATGTTTCTTTAATTTCCCTCAGTAGTGAAAGAAAAAAACGTTAAAAATAAAAAAGACAATTGATCATATTCATGAGGATATAAAACTAAAATAAATTATTAAAATATTACTTTTGCTGTGGAATGTATGATGATGACGACAATAAGATACAACAATATTTGATCCCAACATGTTTTTTATAGCTGCACTTCAGGCTCTTAAGAGGAAGAAACGTTTTGAACAGCAGCTGACGCAGATTGACGGGACCCTGTCCACTATTGAATTCCAACGAGAGGCCCTTGAGAATGCCACCACAAACACAGAGGTTCTGAAGAACATGGGTTACGCAGCTAAAGCCATCAAAGGGGTTCACCAGAACATGTGCGTGTTGTCATTGCTTTTGTTTTTCCAGTTATCATAACTTATTACACAGCTCTTGGGAATACTTGATGTGATTGATCAATACTAGAAAATTATGTGGTGATTTTGTTTTTGTTTTTCTCATTATAATGACTGACTATTGCTTACATTTCGTTTTGAAAATATTTACCAGTAGATTAAACCGTAAACCTACCGTTTCTCATTTTGTGCTAATGTCATCACATCCTAAATCATTCTGTCTCTGTCGCTTTAAGAGATCTGGATAAGATTGACTCCCTTATGCAGGACATTTCAGAGCAACAGGAAGTCGCTCAAGAGATCAGTGATGCCATCTCAAAACCTTTTGGGGATCAGTTTGATGAGGTACTGTAGGTGTTACTAATTGAAAAATAATAATTTATTGCCCCCCACATGTAAAGTTTAAGAGGATATTTGCCTTATTTCTTTCGTCCTTGCAGCTTTGTGATTGTTTCTGGTTATTTATAACAGAATAGCAGTATAACAGCAGTTTGTTTACTTTGACTCATGAAGTGATCTGTGCTCATAATTGTTTTTTAAAGGATGAATTGTTGGCAGAGCTGGCGGAGTTAGAACAGGAAGAACTAGAAGAAAGTATGAAGAATATGGGCAGGTTACCAAGTGTACCAACCAGCAAACTACCCAGCGCAAGGCCAAGCCACCGTGCAAGTAAGTATTTAAATACCTACAGATTCAGTTTCTACAAACCCTTTAAAATTCAGCAAAAGACCATTCATGCATTTTATTATGTCAATGCTTCATCCAAGTGTCTGTTATTTTACCATTTCAGCCTCAAAGAAGAGAGCAGAGGATGAACATGACATGAAGAGGTTGGCTGCCTGGGCTTCATAAGCAGCAGTACACACACACACACACTCTTTCTTGTTTTTGTTAACTTGCACTCTATCTCTAAATCAAAGAACTTGTGTCAAATCATAAGAGCTTTTATTGTGTAAAAAAAAAAAAAAACGAAAGAAAAGTAGAGAAATTGAGATGAACATTTGTAATTGTATTCAAAGTAATAATTTTGTTATGTATTGATCTTTAAGATGAAGGATTACTGCTGGCAACTTGGTGTACATAGTATCATTTTATTAGGAAGGATGTTTAAATTAAATGTAAATATAGATTGAAACAATTGTATTAAATGTAAATGTTGAATTGGGATTTGGGAAAAAAATAAAATGTTACATATTCAACAATAACCTATAAATTGCATGATTTAACAGTGTATTTACAATGTTGTAAAGTCTTAGTTTTGACACAATTACAGTTAGTATCTAGTATAAGTAACCATGGTACTACCGTGTTTTGGAAAAGCAAAGAACCCTCATGTCCGCTAGATGGCATCGTGAGCTCGTGCTCGCACTCCTCCCGTTGGTGATGGAAGTCTGACTCGTTTTGATCGGTTCATTTGAATAATTTGTTTCTAGGAACTTTTTCAATAGTGTTTTTTATTATCATTGTTTTTTTTATTATTAATATGGGTTTTTGTTGCAATCTGAACATTTTCCGTTAAACAATGATTCAGCTAATAAAACTAAAAAATTTAAAACATTTATTTAATTTGCAATTCATTGCTTTCAGTCACGTGACCGGACCAAAGCTTCGTTTTAGCTTCCAGGTGGACGTTCCAGGATGTGACGTCACGTGATATCTATCGATTACATTTAACGATACTAACATTTTAGATATCTAGGTTAAATGTTGATAAAGGACTATTTTTTTCAATCTCAACCTAAGCGTAAACATATTTCAATATTTTGTTTGCATCAATTGTTCGTCAATAGTTTACTCGAGAACCGTCCAGATCGGTTCAACTGATTCATTTAAAAGATCCGACTCAAGGTGATTCATTCACGAATCAGATTCGGGCAACTCTCTCCCGCCCTTAAAGAAGACTCAAGAGGCAAGCAGGAAATCGCTCTTTTCTCTCGGATTCCTGACACGTCCAAAGTTACGAAAAGGCATCGTCATGAGCTCAAACAGACCATCAAATTCAAACGGTAAGTTGTTTTAAAGTGCAAAAAGTTTTTTTTTTTACTAAATTTGTGCGTACTACTGTAAGTTAGCCGGTGAGTGTGTGGCGAGTGAATGTGACACGTCTCAATGTTTTCAGTTGCTCTCAGGTATCAACTCACAGGTGGACTAAAGGCACAACATTATAAAACACACATCCATGATTTTTTCATTATGAATCCGATTAAAGGTATAAAGAGTCATTTATAGTGACAGTTTTACATAATATGAGCACAATTTAGTCCATAACCTAGACGTTGTAGGGTGAAAGTATTTAAAGGCTATCAATGGTTTTTATAGAGAAAAAGGGTATCCCTTTATTTTAAAGTCCTGTTCCTCATGTACATACTATGTACTTATTATAGTAATTACAATAACTATGTAATAACTAGGTACTAACCCTGAACCTACCCCTAAACCTAACCCTACCACATGTAGTTACCTTGTATTACCAGAACTTTCTTAGATAAATACACTAAGTACACTATAAGTACATGTTAGTACACGTACTGTAAAATAAAGTGCAATCGAAAAAAATTGTAACGTTAACTTACTATTTTACTGTTAATGTTGCTTGGCAGGTTAAGTTAAATATTTTGTAAATAATAAGTGTAAATGCCTTGGTCATCTATTTCCTCCTTGCTTAAACCTTAAGGAGAAACTATGTCGTAAGATCACATTTCGGATGTGGACACTTTGTGCTTTCAGAGTTTACATCATTGAGAAAATCCTTCCTGATTAAATCTTCCATGACGTGTATGTCTCCATAATGAAATAGATTCTAGGTAATTATACAAATGTTAATTAAAATACAATGTAAAATACAGTGGAGTCGGTACGATGATATTAGAAAGATCCTTTAGAAACCATGTAAGAATGAAGACTGGAATAATAACTGCTGAAAATAAGCCTTGATATCATAGAAATAAATTCCCTTTGAAAATACATTTAAATTGTATATCAGTTTTAAATTGTAATAATATTTAACAGTATTATTGTTTTACTGTATTTTTGATCAAATAAATACAGCCTTTGCAAGCATTAGAGACTAGTTTTTCTTACAGAGCAGAAACTTTTAAATGGTAGTATAATACACAACAAATTAACAGTACAGTTATTACACTAATTTATGATCCAGATAAATAATGCATCTTATAGCCTACATACACTTGGATGCTCATTGGTCACCAGCCCCCCTACCAAATATACAAATAATAATGTTTTGGTACCTTACAGCTGAAGAGCAACTTGATCCTGAGGAAGAGAAACGGTTGGCTGCAGCTGCACGTGAAGCTAACCGTCTCCCAGAGCTCCGGCTGATCATGCTGGGTTGGCGATGGCCAGGGAAAAGCCTGACCGGCAACACCATTCTGGGCCGCGAAGAGTTCCGTCTAGAACGTGCCGCTGAATTCTGTGTGAAGCGAGAAACTGAGGTGGATAAGCGTAAAGTAACAGTAGTAGACACTCCTGGCTGGTTCTCAGCCCAGAACACACCGACGGACTACCAGCAGGAGATGGTCCGGAGCGTTACTGTGTGCCAACCTGGACCCCATGCGTTCCTGCTGGTCATACCTGTCGGCATGTTCACAGAAACAGACCGGGCTCGTATAGAGGAGAACTTGGCCCTTTTTGGGGAGGATGTGTGGAAGCACACCATGGTGGTGTTCACCTGGGCAGAGGTTTTAAAGGACAGGTCCATAGAAAGACACATACGAAGGGAAGGTCGTGACCTTCAGTGGTTGGTGGACAAGTGTAAGAAGAGGTACCACGTCATCAATAACTATATTTTTGGCGAGCACCCACAGCTGCCTCAGCTGATGGAGAAGGTCGAGAAGATTGTAGCTGAAGAAGGTGGTTACTTTACCCTTAAGACAGATGAAATCAAAACACAAAGTCAAACTCCGAGTGTGGATCTGAAAACCAGTTCATTGAAAGAGAACAGGGAGCTTGGCGCTAGACCCAAACAGAATGGCTCCTGCAACTCGCTGCGGGCCATGGACATGGACCCTCCAAAGGGTGAGTTAATGTCAAAGCATGCAATACACAATAGCATTCACAATGCTGTTCCGGTTATTAGCATTTTGTTTCTTATTGAATCCGGGACATCTCTGTTTACTCTTTCTAAACTTTTGTTCTGATGAAGTTTGAATTCAGTACCTCTTCATGATAGACTGTCACTCTGTTGTTTATTCTGGAAATTGATACGAACATCTTCATTTTACTCTGACACCTGCACTAATGGCTCATGTTATAACACTGTTTATACATAATTAATTGAACTAGAATTGACCGATCAAGGCTCAACAAAATGTTTTTCTGCAAGCATTTCGTTGCTCCTACTACAAAAAATTATACATTTTTAACACCATGTTTTTTGCATGTTTATGAATTCAGTGTGTTTTCTATTATACTTAATTTTTTAAATGGAAAAAAAAGTATTAATTACAAGACGTATTAAATTATTCATTACTGCATTACTGAATAACAAATAATGTACTGCTGACAGCCTTTGTAATGACAGCTGTAAACTTTGTGTAAACCGCAATTGTTTAAAGTCCTGTCACCTGAAAGTAACCTGTCACTCACATGAGATTGCAGCAGTTGCAAACAGCAATCCAATGAATTTGCAAATGACAAAATGAAATCCTACCCAACATTCAGTGAAGGCCACTTCACTCAGAAATGCATCACAATAGGAAAGTAAAGATCACCACCACTACAATTTAATGCTGACTTTAATGTCTGAAAAATGTATTGATTTTATTAATAATATTTATTTTTCAGTAAAAAAAATGTGATGAATAATTTATTATAACACTGACTTCTGTAATATTAACAATATAATATAAATATATTTCATTAAACATCGTTTACTTTTACAAACTGTTAGCAAACAACAAAAATAATACTATTAAATTAATGTATTATTAGGTTGCAAATTATTTATTTAATATTAACCACTATATTGTAACTCTGTATTTGTTTTCACCAGACTTAGAATTGATTCAGTATTGTAAAATGGGGCTGGTTGCATAAAAGGTTTAGATGAGGCTTACAAGTTAGTCATCTAAATTTTTAAAGACTGGTCATATTTTAATTAGTCTAAGTTGAATCCAAAAATAAGACAGATTTATTACCTTTTGGCTAACTGCTAGTTGGTTAAACATGTACCGAAGACACTGTCTTAACATAAATTCTAAATGTATGCAACTGGCCCATATTGTTGTAGTGAAAACCTTTTTTGCATGACAAGGCATTGCATGATGTAATTTATTTGTGTTATCTCTGCAGGTTTGGTTGAAGGAGTGAATGACTAAGGCTGAGATAACCGTTCCAGCGCTGCTGTATTCATTACCTCAATTCGCCTGCACTTAAATTATGAAACACCCATGAGCCACATATCAGTCCACCAGTCCAGGCAGCTTCAGGATGTAAGGTTTACAGGCAAATGTCCCTGTACTATATAAAATATAAGATGGTAACAATACAAAATATTATCATCAAAGGTCGAATTGGTGTTAGTAAATCAGCTGTACAACATTAAAACCATTTGTATCCATTGGTACAGAGAATAGTGAGGTAATGGAGTCATTAGTCAAACAGAAACACTTAACGTTCATTTATTATTTGCACTAATGAGTTTAGAGCAACCTAATAGCTTGTAATAGGCCTCAACTAATGCACTAATATTGTTATTAGTTATTAGAACCCTGACGCGGTCATATTATTGTAGCATTGGTTAGTTGTATTGGTGTCAGTTGCTATGGAATTATAAATTATCCCAAAAACCATGTTACATTTTCCAGTTATTTTACATAAGAGTAAGTTACTGTCAGGACACAGAATGTTTTAATGTTTTCTAATGATGTTATATTCTAGTAATATCATTATTCCTGTTTTATTGAGTGTGTGCTTAAATGATTTGAATTGCTGATTGTTTTAGGATTACTGTGACGTTTTGGTTTTCTACATTTATTTTTCTTTTTAAATGTCTTTTTTTCTGTATCACATTCTTTATCAATTGTACTTCATTATAAATGGTAGCACTGTTAAAGTTCTGTAACTGTCATGAGTATCAACATGAGTATCTGCTATTGATTGATTTGCATAAATGCATCCTTTCTAAATCTGTTGACCTTTCTGAAACCCATAAAAATCTGCTTCCCAAATGTCTGCGTTTTCATCAATTCTTTCAGTTGTATGATGTAGTTAGAGTAGGTTTTACCAAATTGCCTCTGCTCTGAATTTGAGTCAGCTTGATAATATTGCATTAAACTTGCTCTTTTAAGTCGTTGCACGTTTGTTATTGCTAATAACCACTACGTGGCGCCATAATTTATCAAAATGTGTGAATAAGGTTTTTTTTTTTTTTTTGCAGGGCTGTTAATAACGAATTATTTTATTCTGTATTTATCTAAATATTCAATATGAAAATGGTTAAGAACAATGTTAATATACCTAGAACATAAAATAATATGTGGCTAAAAATAAAACACAATCATGTTGAATACACGGATCAGCTATAAACCAGATAGAAGGACAAATCTATAGTCCATTAGGACCACTAAAATTACAGAAACATTTTTCCAATCCACTGTAGACCGCTTGTATATTGAAATCAATGCATGGGCACTCTACCCATAACCCTCTGCAGTGTATTGATCAACAAAGCAACAATATCAGCATTGTTTGATGGTGATAATAGGGTTTTATTCTTTATGTAAATGTCCTTGATAGTATAAGTGGATGGGTGTTCAAACTTCTGCCTGGAAGTTAGATATCAGCAGGCTACTTAAAAGTTCCATATATATATATATATATATATATATATATATATATACACACACACAGAAGTTGTTCTTTCTGCACCATGTGAAATATAATATATTGTTGTTCCATTAGATCCCATGTGGTTCTCTGAATGACAATTGTTTGAGGATTTGACAACAACTTCAACATTACAAGTCTTTTGTAACCCTGAGATTTGAGGAGACATTCCATATCAGGAAAACATATGGGAAATGATTTAGCAGTTGGCAAGAGGGATTCAAGTATACCCATAGGATTGCTGGGATTGTAGAGAGGCCCATTTCTTATGTTTTGCATTTTCCCAGGAAAGTATTTCCCCAGGAAAAGTTTGCGTTCACTTGAAAAAGCAGGGGGTTGAAAAGTCATTTTGAGAGAACTCATATTTGCTAATAATCCCTGTTGGCCCTTTTTTTTTTTTTTTTTTACGTTGAAAAGCACTTTTATTCTTACTGGGCACTACGAAAAAAAGACATATTTCAGATAAACTAATTTAATGTTCAAGTATTTATTTAATTGGAAAATAGTAGAAAAGTTATGTAAAGTTAATTACATAACTACAAATCTCAGAAAAAAATATCCAGTGACATCTTCTTCTGACCCCGTCCTTCACCTCAACTCCTTCCCATCTAAATCAACATGACCAAAACATTTACTTTTAACTATGGTGCTTCCCAGTAAAACAGTAGGTAAATCCCATGTTCCAGGAACGCCTTAGCCTCAGCAGTTCCTCACAACGTGACAATTCCTCTCAATGAGTTACCATCTTGCCTTTTTAAATACTAATTGGCTAGAAATATCACTGTGTTTCCCTTTAAACAAAATAAAAACCAAAAAAAATAAAAGAAAAAGAAAAAACAGGAAAATGACTCAAAGGCAGACTGGAAAATACACAAAATACCAGTGTAGTTGAGTGGCTTAATATGAGAAGTGAGAAAATGGGTACTAAATGTGATGTGCAATGAATCACAATTGGATGTATTTAAATGATTTTCATGAAAGACCAAATCCTCAAAACCTACATAATGCAGTTGTGTAATTTGAACCTCTTTGCATTTGCCATTACATCAAACAACCTGAATCTAATAACCTAAAGCTGTTTGGTTCTTAATATAATAGTTATTCTACATGGAGTCAAGCGTGACCCCATGCTCCCCATCCCTAAGATGGCCATATGTGGTATATCACTCTTGAGTGGCAGAATATGTGAGGGTACGCCACTTAAACAGGCACATGTTTACACAGATCTCACATTTCCTGTCCCAGGTCTCCTGGATTTCCGTAGTTCCTGAGCCATTAGGCTCTGGATCCTGTAGCCATTGTAACAGGCTATTTTTCAGCACACATAGTCGCTTCTCCCTTCCTCTCCGAGCAGGGAAGGGACTCACGGTCATTTGGTATCCGAACACCCTCTAAACTCACTAAAGAGAGGATGGCAAAGAGACTAATATGAAAAGCACAATACTGGAATATACTTACTTTACAAGCGTGTGTTGTATTAATCTTGGTGAGTAGGCCTACTATGGTATATACATTTTTTCTGCTGTTTTTACATAGGCTATAGTTATCTTGCATTTCATGTTTTTTGCAAAGCTCTTTGATTGCATGAAAGTGCTTAATAAATGAGGATTATTGTTATACAATTTAAAGCAATGCCTCATTTATGTACAGAAATTTACAGGAAAGCATAAATCAAAATTATAATTGCTTTTCCTTTAAGCCTAATCTATTACAATTAATTCATTAATTGATTACAATTAAATGAATATGGGTCTACACTGTAAAATTTCAAGAACATCAAGAAAACATGATGTGTTGCTTTTCTGATTAATTTTCTTACTAAATGTGAGTAAAAACAGAACTGTAAAAAAAGAACTCTTCCCATATGATCTGTTTTTTTTTCCTCTTTATAGCCACAAGGTGAAGTCATGAGATCATCATCCTCTCGTCTTAGTTTTTCTTCCAAGGAACCTATATGGAACCGGTAAGTTCTGTATTTAGATAGGCTGTATCAGAGATCAAACTGCTGGAAAATAATTATAAAACAGTAACTGTAATTGTGTGATATCTGTCAATTTTCCACTGTTAAATGTCAGAAACGCATCTATTATATTATACGTGCATTTCATCTTTTCACCTGTGGAAGTCGCACTTGTTACATAAACAACACTTAACATAATTAAACATATACACGTAAACTCAAACTCGCATTGATAATTCATCATTCGCAGACTCCAACACTAGAAATCACTTGATCTACAGTAACTTATCAGTCGTTACTAACAGTAAAGAGGCTTATAGTGAAACCACTGCAGACACATACTGTGCAACGAAGAAGCATTTCATACTGCATTATTGTATAATGATGTAAATAGTGGGGTTTGTTCGAAGTCACCATTATTGGTATTTGACGGAAAACTCTGGCATTATTTAATTTCATGCTAGCTGGTGTAGTGTAACGGGAATGTTTCATAAAAAAGCTAAGCACAATTCCTGACATAAGACTACACAAGGCGTGGATTTCAGATATAATCTACAAACAGAGTTTTTAAGAAGCGAAGAAATGCTCTATTTAGCCTCTTTGTATTTTACATTTGACGATATATAAAAAATGCCTTTTTAGCTAACTTCTCTTGACATACTGTTTTGTCCACAGAAATCTAGCTAGGCCAGAAACACAGGCCTGTATTTTGATAAATTTCACAGATAGATTATTCCGAACTACTAGACTGCTGCCCACGGAGCCAGTGTGAGTGGGTTTAGTGAGAGTAGAGGCATGCGCAGAGGGCTGGGTGGGTGAATGTAGAGCAGTAGTCACACACCGCGTTGCGCATTTCACACGGTGTGAGAGAAAAGGGAGCGAACAGGCACTTGACAAACAGCGGAGTATGAACGCGCACACAGTCATCCATGCACGGGAATACCATTCGCTAAGACACTAGAAAAGTATTGGTCGTAAACATCACGCGGGGGGGAACGTTATGTGGGCATCATTTCACGGCGCGTGCTGCTGCTGGAATCGCAACTGAACAACTCTGGTCAACTCAGCGTCACGTTCGAAGGGTGAGGGGTGAAACGGCTTGCTGTATCAGTCCCCTGGAAAACGACTGAACCCATAAATAACAAACAGGTCGTTGAGTTTTCTGGAGGCGGAATCGCTTAACGCGTGCTAGTAACGTTGGTTTGTTTTGCGTGTGCTGCTGCAGTAACGTTAAGCATCTCGCGCACCGTTAGCTCAACATCTCTACGGCCTCGGAAGTTCATTTGTTTTATTGTTTTCAATGTTTTTGATCGTCTGAGCACACATTTCTATATATTCCCGGGACAAACCCACGCTTTAGGATGCCAGATCAAATATCGGTGTCGGAGTTTCTGTCGGAAACAACAGAGGATTACAACTCTCCCACTACATCCAGCTTCACCACCCGCCTGCAGAGCTGCAGGAATACAGTCAGTGTGTTGGAGGAGGTAAGAAACTGCTTGCTTTTCGCATGCAACGTTGCATTAGGGAATTGCATCTGTTTACACTGATAGTTTATACTAGTATATTGCGTTTGTTTACATTACTACCTATTTATATTGATACCTTGTATAAGCATATTGCATGTTTGTTTACTTTGGTACTTGATTGCGTTAATACATGTTTACAGTGGTTCCTTGCATCACTACATTGCACCTCGCATGAGTACAGTACATAGCTATTGTTATTTCTGCATTGTTTTCTTTTATTATATCCGTTTACAGTTGTCCATTGAATGTTTACGTTTGTCTGTTGCGTCTGTTCATTGCATCTTCTTGCATTTGCCAGTTACATCCTTTTACAGTATCACATTGCATTGCACTGATGCAAAACAAGTGTATTGGTTATGTATTGCTTACATCAATGCATTGAATTTGGTTACTTTGGTATTTTATATTTGTGCAAATCATATGTTTACAGTGTTGCTTTGCATCAGTGCATTGCACTTGTTTACTTTGTATCACTGCATGGAGCCTGTTTAGTGTATTTTATTTTGGTTTTACTTTGAATTGGCTAATTTTAGTGCATTTGTGTATATTTTTGCATTGCATTGACACATTTCATCGTTTTACTTTGGTAGTTATTGCATCTGCATATATTAGAGCATTATGTCAGTTCACATTGGTACCTTTTGAATATGTTTGCAGTGGTCATTTGCATTAGAACATGCATCATTTTACATTTGATATATCATATTTGTTTACATGGATATTCTGCAGTCTCTTTTTTCAGTGCATTAGTATGTTGCATCTCTTCAGGCAGTGAGCAACAGTCTGCAGTGTGGGCTGCAGTTTTGTTCAGCCAGCTGGTCTGGCTTCTGATTCCACTAATGATTCATTGGGTGTACAATCTTTGAAAGTCTATGCCAGCTTTGAGAGCCATATCTTGGATGGATATGGAAGTTTTTGTGATTCATAACAACTTCTGTATAAAATGGTTGAGTTGAATTTCTATGTATGTTGCAACACTTCTGAGAGCATGCATTTAGCACCTGGTTTTGTTGAGGTTCAGGATCTACTCTCCAAGGGATGGTCTCATTTAGCTTAAAGTGACATTCTGTGATTAAAAGCAGGAAAAGTTAACTTAGCTTCTTACTTATCTTTAGCTAGTTGCCTAGTTCACTTAAAGGGGTCATCGGATGCGACATGCACGTTTACAAGTAGTTTGAACTGAAATGTGTGTTGGCAGTGTGTACGTACACAACTACCCTATAATGATAAAGATCCACCCCGTGTTTTTTTTTTTTTTTAAATATTTCCCCTTTTCTCAAATGAAGGTGATGTAAGATGCCTGTCAGTGTGACGACACACTGATAGACCCCACCTACAATCGTTTGATTGGCAGTAGCGTTTAAGCACACACTGGACTAGTGTCTTACCTTACTTAGAGCTGTCCTGAGTGAGCTCTCATCAGTCCGCCATTGTTTCACTGCCAGAGCAGATGTAAACAAGAATATCTTCTAAGTGATTGAGTAGTAGGGTTTTGACGGTGAGGAAATTTTGCCGCTGGTTAATCGATGCGTGACAACACCGATAATACCGGTATCGTTGTGGGGGTGGGGGTATTCCCTCTTTTCCTCGCTTTTCTTCGCTTTAATAGCTTGTAAATGCAGAATGTGCGTTTTACTTTCACTTTCAAATAGTGGCAGTTCTACATAAAGCAATTGTTAGTTTGTATTTCACTTACATTTTACCCCTTTTTCTCGCTTTCCTTGCTTTTAAATAGTATAAAAGTACTGTACGCATTTTACTCTCACTTCGAATTAGCAGCAATTCAGCATAAATTGCTTGAATGCAACAACAAAATACAACATCAAACTCACTTTAGCCTATATATAAAACATTATTAACAAAACAAATAAAAATACACCATGCTAAAGGGCAGGCTATGCCTGATATAAAATAACAACTAACTTACATAAAGTTTAAATAGGTATACAAAACTGGAAATTAGTAAACATGTAGAATATGTAACCAAAAGAAACATAGAACGTTTAATAGCAAACAAATAGAAAGCTTGGAGGTTAACACAAAGTTTAAAAATGTGAAAATCAGCAAACACTGTGCAACCAGTTAAATAAGAAACAAATGTTTAAAAAAAAACATCCAAAATCACCTTCGATAAACGGCAAAAGTCAACAGGCTTTTCAAAATCCAAAATATTGCCAAAGAGGCACTTTTGCATTTTGTTTCGATACTTAATCATCCGCCATCGTCTTGTCTCTCCTCACTCTTGTCAGTCAGCTCGACGAAATCTGATCTGTGATGGGACTGCTGTTTGGCACTCTGCATTGTTTTACACTACCAATTTTAACCAAACTATGTTACAGACCTTTCATTAAGACCCTAAAGAAACATGTCAACTTGTGGAAAATGGGCATCCAATGATCCCTTTAAGCTTCTATAGTTTGTTTAACATGTTCCTTTGTTATTAAAACCGTATAATAACTGTATTGAATCTGTCACAACTGTGCTAAGATTCCTTTGTTCACTTCCAATAGCAAAAAGCATATCTAAAACTGAGTATGGGTTTCAAGGAAGTGTAAAAAAGGTTTCCTCTAGAAGCATCTTTATAACATTTTGCACTACACAATTGTGCCACTTCTGCTCGTATATGGATGACAGGAAGCTGTTCTTGCAATGATTTGAACATAGAGTGATGAAATATCACTTTTAAGCACCACTTCCCTTTTAAAGAAAGCTGAGATGGTCATTTTCAATAACACAAAACCAATAGACTTAATATTAGGGCTGCACGATGAATCGCATGTGATATTTAATGCGCATCTTGTCAGTAAAGTTAGTTCTGTAATCCTATATGATCTAGGTTTTGCACAGCTTGTCAGTGAACAACATCTCTGTGTAGTAAATGTTGCTCCATGTGAAAGCACACATGTGATGGAGATTTACTTTATCTTGCAGAAACATTTTCGTCTATGCATTAATTGAGGCAATTGTGTGTCGAATGCTTTTGGAATCTGCTGTATTGCATATAGCATCTGTAATGATGTGACCTTTGTCTATGTAGTATGCTGATGCTACAGTCGCAAGGAGGGGAGGGATGTTGTGCTGAAAGCTTCCAGCTTGGTCTGATGGCTTGCTCTATTACGTAACACATAGTCCTCACGGCAGTGAGCTGTTCAGTGCCATCAAAACCCAGAGCCAGAGCTGACCTACTGCAGGCTGGAGAGAGAGAGAGAAAACAATAGAAAAAGAAAAACAAATGCTGACTAGATTGAGAGAGACTTTAAGAGACTGGTGGATATAACAATAATTAGCTGTGCTCCTATAATTTGAGAAGACTAACACAATGCACACCATGTAATACCATGTTTCTGACATGTCAGAATGGAAAATCACTCAAAAGAGGAGTGACATCTGGTTTTAGCTGCAGTGTGAATGTCACAAACAGAATTTGAGAGAAAATGAGTGAGAGGAGGAAGAGAAAGTAGGAGTGTGGAGCAGCATGTAGGCGAGATCTGGCACACCCTAAGATCCGTTCCTCGTCCAGATAGGACCAGCAACACACTAATCGCATCTTGATGTAATGTTATACCCAGTGTCCTAATGGTTTCAGCCAGACAGATGGAATGGTTTCAGCCAGCAGTTCAATGACTCACGGCCTCTCTTTATAAGATGTAAACACATACTAGGGATGGGCATTTTGGGAAATTTCTCATTTCGATCATCGATAGGTTTCAAAAACGATTAATCGATTAATCGGGGGTGGGGCTTGTGTGGGGGGGGGGGCATGGTCATAATTTATATAATGAAAAAAATCTGAAGATCGTTATGAAAATGAAAAAATAATAAAATAAAAATAAAAATCTGACATGAAAATCTGTCTATGAAAACATGAACACATGATTAGGACAGGTTAGATAATGATTATGATGAAGAAATGTTATTAATAAAGGAGCAAGAAATATCTGCCTGAGGTGAAGAGTAGCCTATACCAATGAACGGAAACTAATTCTATGACACATCCTATGATAAATCAGATAACTGAGATACATATCAGACGTAACATTACAACTTGTATCAGCACAATAGGATGCTAAGTTATGTATTAGATGGAGAGAGAGAGAGAGCGTGAGAGAGAGAGCGCACGCGAGCTCCCGCTGATGCGTTTTCATGACAGCGCGCTGAAAGATGGGCAAGGACAGATTTTACTATAGATTCCTATAAAGTTCTCATTATAAATGTATGGCAGATTTGTACTATATTTTCATCTACGTTATTAAGTGTAATAGTTGTAATTAAGTTTTATTTTTAAGTTAAGTTTTATTTTCCATAAACCTGCGCGTTTTCGAAGCCATATGAATTGAATTATGCCCACAAATATGACGGAAAAAAGCTTGGCTGCATTATTATAACATCAGTTATAAAATATAAATAATAATAGAAAAATAAAACATTTAGCTAAGAGCAATATCATTATCGGGCATTGCTTATATGGGCATGAAACGAATCGATGATATGCAGCGATTTCAGCAAAATTGTTCATGTTAATTAATCAGATGTAGACTAGCTCTTGCAACTTTTATCTGAAAAAAATTCATCGATGCAGATGTGAACTTGACCGAAAGTAACTCGATCGGATTGTGCTTTACAAACACGAAAGTACAATTAATTCACATTAGTGTCACTATCGTTATTTTTTAATGTATTTTGATATTTAATTAATATTTTGTATTCAATTTGCACTTTCTGATCAACCAAAATATTATTTAAATATTATTTAACAGCATGGAAATCACTGATTATTGCTAAATAATTGAATGAGATTTAAAATATATTTAAGATAAAAACTATGACAAACAAATAATTTTGATTTTCGTCATCTCTACAAATATATGTAATTAGGCTACAAATATATCCTGTGCATTTTTATTTTATAAAGACCATTTCATTATTTGTCTGTGATTTAAAAATTAACACACACAGATTATTATTATTTTATTTTTTTGCTACTTTATTCAACTGCATTTTTTTTAACAAAACATTGTCTTCCAGTATAACTTTAGCAGCATATTTTGATCCAGCGGTGAAACGTAGTTTTTAAAAGATAAGAAAAAAGTTCACCAAATTTAACCAAACAACTATTATAAGGTATAAAACAGAGACCAAATAGCCTAGATATTTTAACTATGGCTAAAACTCAAAACTAAAATAATAATATTATTAAAAAAATGGATATTATATTTACCACGACCGGTGAAACATTCAAATGTCTATTCAAAAACACAAGGCGGTCTACGTGCTCAGATGAGAGCCGAGTGCGCAGCCTGTTCACATTTAGTGGAATAAATTCGCTCCGCTGGAACAGATGTTGCAGGAACAGCCAGGCACCACTGGACAAGTAAACCTTCTCTGTCCCTGAAACTAATGGGCAGCAAATCTTTCACCACCATTTCAGCGAATAGCTTTGTCGTCTTCTCGGTTCTGCCTGCGTTGCATTTAGGTCTTACGGCAAGTGATTCAATGCTCGTCCGAGTTGTCGCTCTGTTATCGCCAGATATTTTATGTACACATTTTAGATGATAGCGCATTGTATTTGTTGTAGATTTGTGTGAAAGCTTGGCGCTGTTTTTTCATCGTTTTTCTCAAAGGGAAACCAGCCATCACTATGTGACTTTGAGGCCATGATTATGTCTTCTTATGTCTTTTGATCAAGTGGGAAGCTAACCAATCAGAGATCAGGGCGCCGCCCAACGTGCTGCCATAACCAATAAAAAAAAAAAAAAATAATAATTTCGATCATCGTTTACGTGATTGATCATCGCTGTCGTGGTCGAGTACTCGAGTACTCGATCACTGTTGCACATCCCTAACACATACACACTCAGTCAGGTCACATGATGTTCAGCTCACGTTGGGGGTGCAAAGTGACTGGAAACTAATCGACATAGACAGTCCAACACTACGGGAGGCCACACGGCTTCATGCCATCTTTGTCCCTTCCTATCATGTGTCAAAAGGTTACAACAAAAAATAACAGTTGGATTACAGGATTGTACAAGCTGGATTTCCTGTCTTCACTGTTAGACCACCTCAGTAAACTGAACACAAAATTCCATAGCCAATGAGAGCGTCTAATTGCATGTGTCACTGACTGAAGTTCACGTTACTCTGTCTTTACTTTCTCACTCACTGGGATGTTTTGTCTCTGCTGAAATGAAAACATGGCCTGATTTTTCCAGTCAGCGTGAATGGAAAAATATTCACACTGGTTAATTTCAGTTCAAACTAATGGGTAACCTACATCTGCTGCACACTCTGCAGTGCTGGCAGACATCAGCACAAAACATCTGTAGCTAATGTGAAACATAGGTTTGTCAGAAAATTGTCGGTTAGGCCTTGAAGTCCGAATGGATAGCATGAAAGTCATTAGAGACTGGTTTATTTTCATTGACTGATAATCAAAAACACAAACAATATTTATTTAAATAACGTTGGGGTCATTATAATAATCGCAATAATGACTGCTTTGATAATGATGGTTTCACATTGAGCCTTTTTTACCATTTTAAGCGGAGGGAGCTAATTAATAAGCCTAAAGGTTAAGTTGCAAAGGACTTTTGAAAACCTGATAACCTTTGGACACGTAATGAACTTGTAATGTTGTTTAAGGGTGGGAATCAGCTGGGATTTGATGCAATGTTTGGTCACATGTTTATTCATTTTAGTGTATAGTTATTATAGTGTTAGTAAATTGTTCTGATTTTCAAGTATTTGTATTTAAGGTATTAGATGCCCTAAGAAAATGAACTTGTTTCACATGTGAGTGAATGGAAGAACAAGCGTTTGGCCAGTGCATTGTTTATTTATTTATTTTTTTCATTTTATTACCATTACCAAAGAGAGAATTGCACCATTGCAAACAGGCATGTTTTTCTTTTTCTATTGAACTCAACTAGGCATTTGCTTACTTTTAGAGAACAAAAGACAGATCATTTGTTACATTTGTTTTTGCAATTGTTATTGTTGGCATGCCGCATATACGGGGCATGTCCAGTATATACTACAGCATAACATTCAATTTTCTTTTTTTTTTTTTTTTTTTTTTCTTTTCTCAAGAGACCCAGCTCATCAGTAAGGGAGAAAAGAAACTCTCCAAATGACCTAGTGTGTAGGTTTATGTTATGCTGCTTTGTACTATTTTCATTTCAATTTTGCATGGCAACATTGCAATTGGTTTGGCAAAGCAAATATAAAAATGCTGCAGTAATAATAATAACACTAATAATGAGGATTTCTTGAGGTCTGTGTGTTTAGTCTTGAGGCCTAGAGTATGTTCAACCACTTATATCCATTTCCTGGATATCTTAGTCTTGTAAGATATTTTACTAACAAAGCCAACGTTGTCTGCATATAAGTTATCCAGGTTTTTATAACAATTCACTGTTTGTCATTCATAAACAATTGTTGTTGCAGTTGATGTGACAAACTTTTTTCAGCATTGTATGAACAAATTTTCATTGGCTAAACAAAGTTGTCTTTACTGAGAAGAACTAAAAAACTATTGTTGAGAGAACTCAAAAGTCTTACTGTATCAATTTGCCTTATTTTAATATTTATACTTTTTTTTTCAGTGTTGCTTCTATAAATGCAAATAATTTTAGCTACTGTGTTCTTGATTATCTGCCAAATGTAAGCATTAGGGCTGGGCGATATGTTGAAATATATCGTCTGGACGATAGAAAATGTCTATCGTTTTATATAAGGCTCTATCGTTTACGCTACGATAAGGCGTTTACGTCAGAATTTTACGTCAAGATGCACCTCACGCAACGACATGCCTATGCACGCTGCAATACATAAACAAACATGGAGGAAGACGGTAGTAGACGCGGTTTAGACCAGGGTAATTCTCAACAAGATGACCAGCCAACCCAAACCGAGGAGCTTGTACGTGTTTTTAACTCGATGCGGTGCGGACATGCCTGGAAAAAACGGGCGCGTCACACCGCGCTTCCATTATGACAGCGCATACCGCGCGCCTACACTGGAAATAACGAACTTGAGCGCGCAAAATATGAAATATGTGAACGGCTCCACAGGCTTTTACCCGTGGCACACCATATAGCCATAGCTCCCGCAGATGGAAGGAGATCACTTCTGCTGTTGCCAAGCATATCTACACGGTCGATAATAGCGGGTTGAAATATTTTAATGACAGGTTAACATGACCAACAGTCTTGCTTGAAAAAAAGGTTCTAAATAAAATAAATATTAGTCCATACTACCTTTATTTGTTTTGTATATCATTTCAAACTGCATTTCCACATTGCAATTTTATATAGACTATTCATAAACTGAATTAACAGAAAAATTGCTATATCGTTATGTATATCGTTATCAGGATATCAAATGAGCTATATCGGGATATGAAATTTTGGCCATATCGCCCAGCCCTAGTAAGCATAAAATCTAACTGCAAATCGTCAAAGTAGACTGCTACTTGTGAACATGCTTGATGCGTTTGCATAAAATGCTGCTTGCTTTCAGGAGCCACGGTGGTAAACTATTCTCAATGAGTACCATCTGTAATACAATCATTGTATATATGTGAGACTTAAGCCTTTTTTTCCAAATAAAAAATGATTTTGCATAACATGTCATGCACTTAAAAATCTCAATTAAGCATGGGCATTTCATATTCAAGCTAATGAGAACCGTTTTAAGGACTCACAAGCGTATTCTGGGACCACATGCGAGGTGTGGACGGAACAGGACTGGACAACTAGTTGTCTGTCACGTCATACAGTACAGAAGAGCCACTCAAAAACGCACATCTTGTCTTGTGTGTTACGTGTTTTCATGTGTGTTTTCGGTAACTAACAATGATGGAGAAATGAGCTGCAAGTCATCCGAACGTTTAAGAACCCATCAGTTTTGTGTTCTGCGCATGATTTCACCCAAATATAAAGGCTGCTGTCGGTCATTGAAGATTTGACAAAAGAAATCGTAGCTCGATTGGACTCTTGTTGTGTCAGAAAGTGATAAGACTTTCAGTTTTATGCATGTCGCCATCTCTGATTTGACTTTGGTCACTGTCACTATGGTTACTAGTAAAGAATACAGGCTCGACTCCTATTGCACGTTCATACAGACAGCATTCTAAACACAACTGTAAGCTGCTGTGTGAACGGGACATTTCACCACTTTTCATTTCACACATGTAAAGAAAATGCAGTTGTCAATCCTGAAAACTGACAGTGTGAATGTATCCAGTGAGACGCACTAAATAGAAAACCAAAAGTGTGACTAGTCAAATTGTTGTTTGAACCATTTATCATGAAAAACAGTTTAATAAGGAGGTCCTAAAAGGTTGAGGGAGTCATTTGAGAGCTTGTATAGCAATACAGTACAACTGATTATATTTTTTGTTATTTAGCAAACTCCTTGTGGCTCATTCCCACTTTGTTTGTTGGAATATTCCTCATACTTTTGCTTGAAACTATTTAGGTTGTATCACATTCCCACAGAACTGTCATTTTGGTCATTTATGCCCCATTATCATGTCCCAAGCACATTTTGCATACACCAAATTCTCTCTTACAAGATGTTCGCTGCTTTTACAGTGATGTCATTCATGTAATGGATCACACCAGATTCACATCAATTCACGTCATCTCACAGCTCTGTGTGTGCATTGACATTGTTAATTTAATTAATTGGTACACTAGTATGTTCTTGCCTTCGCTCAGAGCATTGGTTTTGTTTAACCATGCCACAGGCAGAGCTTTTTCATCATAACGAGAAAAAGTCCACTCCATGATTCACCTCTCTGGCTGGGTGCCTCCTAGCTCTGCAGGCCACGGCCTAAACGAAAACCATCTGTTGGATTCGGGGGCCGCCATGTGCACGGGGGTGACTATAGCTGCCCCGGAATTTGAGCGTGGAAGGCCTAGATCACATGACAGGCTTTTTTTCTGCTTGTAAGAAAAGCTGCGGCAAGGCGTGACGTGTTTCTGCCTCAAACAGTAAGCCAGTCCTCTGGGAATTAGGCCATTTGATGAATTCATTCTCGACACAACATGAAATGAAATGTATACTTTTGGGCCCATTGTAGCTTTGTGTAGTGTCATGTTAGCTCTGTTTAAATGTCGGTGCATTGTGGCTCTAATTTATGATCTCTGACCCTGTAAGGACCCGACAGAATTCCATCTTTCATTCGGAATTGTGGAGCTGAATCTGTAAAGGGGATGACAGGAAAGTGTTGCTTTTTGAGAATACATTTACAGAAGGAACTCCACACTGACCATTGTGGTTGCCTTTAGGTACCTTATGGATAACAATGACAGTGTGAGGTTGATGCTTCCTCTTTTTACTCATGCATCAACCTTAATTGAGAGTAAATAGTTGGTTGGAGAGTTCATGGTTGCGGACAAGGAAAATAAAAACATTATGAATGTAACTTGGTGTTACATATAATGAGTAATACAGAATTTATACACTGAGCTTGTTTTAATTTCTGTATTATTAATTTTTATATTCTGGGGGGATTAAAGACAAAAATCTACAAAATAGAAAATCTTAAAAATAAAAGTACCATGGGATAATCTTTTATTTGTTTTATTTAATAAAATAATAATAATAATAATATATATATATATATATATATTAGGGGTGTAACGGTTCACAAAATTCACGGTTCGGTTCGATACGATACACTGATGTCACGGTTCGGTTCGGTTCGGTTCGATACGTTTTAGATACAGCAAAATGTAAAAACATCTCAACTTTTCAGAATGCCGCAAGCGCACCGCGGGTCATGTGACAAGAACCAACCAATCAGCTTCATCCTTTCCCGTAACAACGTTGAGAGCTCAGCCAAGATGAAGGAACAGCT
This sequence comes from Carassius auratus, assembly GCF_003368295.1. Lineage (NCBI taxonomy): Eukaryota > Metazoa > Chordata > Actinopteri > Cypriniformes > Cyprinidae > Carassius > Carassius auratus. The sequence continues at coordinate 14,938,034 of NC_039266.1, forward strand.
GATCATAGTTGTATATGGATTGCAATTTTGAAATAAATTCAGTAGCAGAGCTACTGCAAGCGATTTTTAGAGCTGCAAATCCATTTATCCTTCGCTGAAATTTCCGCGTCTCATGGAGAGAGCACTTCATTGTTGCTTAGCAAAGACAGACGCCTCAGGAGAAAGACGCGCTTAGCGTTTTCCATGCGTTTTTAGGCACGATATGTGAACGGCCCCTAAGGCGCTCGCTCACTCAGCACGCGCTGAAGGCTCGTTGCAAAATGTCTAATGCATTTAACAGACCAGAAATATAAGATCTGGTGTTTGGGTTGGATTCCCTGTAAGCTATAGTGTCTAAATGCTGCAGGGATAGTTTGCTGCGTGCATGTTTCTCCTTTTTTTCGTCTTTTCCCAGATAGTACTGACGCATATATCCCAGATATTCCCGCTGTTTTTTTTTTTGTAATCCCGCTGGTGTACCCTGTCATGTTGCAGATGCGACATACCGTTGTTTATTTATCCACCACTCTCTTGCCATCACCATTATAGCTTAAAGGGAATCCAAAGTGCACCCAAACACCAGACCTGTTGGTTATTGGAGGATCTTCTCATTTCTAGTCTGTTAAACGCATTGGCTATTTTGCAACGAGCCTTCAGCGTGTACTGAGTGAGCGAGCGCCTGCTGATCAGCCTAACATAAACATATAAGATGGTGTTTTTTTCTTCTTCGGGAGTGTCAGGGGCGTTGCCTGTTACGTTGTTTGGGTTATTGGGCTACCTTGTTGAACGCATATCATTATATTTCTTTCTCTCTCTTTTTTTTTTTTTTTCAAATATAATTAATTACTCCGACGAACCGTTCGGTATACATAATGCGTACCGCGTACCGAACCGAAAGCGTCGTACCGAACGGTTCAATACGAATACGCGTATCGTTACACCCCTAATATATATATATATATATATATATATATTTTATTAAGTAATGTATTGCATTATGATGTACTTACATCTAAAGTGTTTGGAAATATGTTATTACACATTACATTTTTTAATTGTCTTTAAATTGATGGTTTTCTTAAAAGCATTTTTTTTTCTTTACCAGCATGAACCCAAAGAGCGCAGTTATAATTACTTGTAAATGTTTTCCGTGTTCTTTTTTTTATTTTTATGAATACTGATAAAAGACCCACAGGTTGCCCTTATCCTCAAAATCCTCAAAAACTACATTAAAATGGGTTCATTTTTAGCAAAATGTTGTTTGTGGTGCTGCATCTGTGTGTTTTCAGGAGCGAATTGTTATGAAACTATTGAATTATTACATGTCTATGTTTTTAAAGGAAAAAACATTTTGGTGCTGATTCAGGGCTCTATTTTATGTCCAGTGTGAATTCTGGTCCCTGAAGCAAAACCGTTTGGGAACCACTGATCCAGAAATTGTAATTTATGTGGGAGTATTTCTGTTGTTTTTCTTTCTCTAACTTCCTCACTTGCTTTTTCTTCCTCATACACATCTCATTCAGCTGAGGATATGAGATGTCGTGTTGTGCGTTGCCGTGGCAGAACTTTTACGGTGACTGTTCCTCCTGGCAGTACTCATAAGTGCAGTTGTTCTCGCTCTTCCTAGGGACGGCTGTCTCTTTTTTTTTTCAGCAAAGTCATTCTCCTGTGTGTTGACAGGGTAAATTATGCAGAAGTACAGAGTGAATATTTAATGGTGTAACCTGAGGGATGGATCTGGCCCACATGGGAACCATCAGCACCTCCACTGAGTCAGCCAGGGCTCTTCCGCAATGCACTATATGCTGACATGGGAATATAATTTTAGAGTAGATAAAATTGTAGAATTTGGAGCCTTTAAATTGGCAGCATAACACAAAAATGAATTTCCATGAGCTTGGAAGAGCCTGTGTATTCAGATGACAGATTAATTACAGGAAACCAAATCCCTTACTCTAATGAAAGATGGAGCATTTTTCTTATTTGGTTTTAAGTGTCTATTTCACAGAAGAGTTTATTTATGAAACTATCATAAAATGTAATGTAATAAAGGTCATATTAGGAGATAAATTGCAGTAGTTTAAAGGAGTAGTTCACAGAGTAATTCCAATCATGTATGATTTTCTTTAAATCGTGGAATACAAAATGAGATATTTTGTTATTTCTGTCCATACACAGAAAGTCAAGAAGTCAATGTGGAAGTCAACAAAGCAGTTTGGACCCCATTTTTGTGTTTTGGTCAACGTGAATTACAGTAAAATCTCTCGCTATCACGCTGGTATTCAAGTTTCTGCTTTTTGCTCACAGATAATGGATGTAGATGTGTTTGGTACACTGTGAAGAAATAAATGAAATCAACAATCGCTTAAACTGTTAAGAATGTAATATCAGTTTCAGGTAAGATTACTTTCATTTCTGTACGAGAAATGACGAGAAATAGACTCTTAACGAGTCTATCTGGCTCGGCTCGGTGTTCTTCTTCAGTTCTCTCTTCACAGCAGTTCAGTCAGTGTAGTATTTGAGTAAATTAATTACTCCGGGATAGTGGTTTGTTTTAACTCCGAGTTTTAACTTTGTTTTGAACTCGCTCACAACAGACACGGAAGAGAAGACAATGCAGATTAAAGTAGTAGTTTTTGCTATTTTTCGACCAAAATGTATTTTCGATGCTTCAAAAAATTCTAACAGACCCTCTGATGTCACATGGACTACTTTGATGATGTTTTTATTTCCTTTTTGATAGGGGTGTGCACGGATAGTCGAACATTAGAATATTTGTTCTGCTCTAATTATTCGATAAATAAAAATGATATTCGAATTTCGCAAAAATGGTCACTTTCTATGATTCTGCAAGCAAAAAATAATTAATGAATGAATAAGGGGCCGTTCACATATCGTGCCTAAAAACGCATGAAAAACGCTAGGCTTTCTCCTTCTTTCCAAGGTGCTTGGGCAGAAGCGCTCCTGAGGCGTCTGCCGTTGCTAAGCAACAATGACGCGCTCTCTCCATGAAAACAGAAATTTCAGCAAAGGATAAATGGATTTGCAGCACAAAAAATCATGTTCAGTAGCTCTGCTACTAAATTTATTTAAAAATGGCAATCTATATACAGCTATGATCAGCTGTTCCTTCACATTGGCTGAGCTTTCAATGTTTTTACGGGAAAGGATGAAGCTGAATGTTTAGTTCTTGTCACATGACCTGCGGTGCTCTTGCGGCATTCTGATAAGTTGAGATGTTTTTAACTCAATGCGGTGCGGACGCGCCTGGAAGAAACGTGACTGAGTCGCTTCCATTATGAGCGTGCATTCCGTGCACCTACATTGGAAATTACGAACTTGAGCGCGCAAAAGACGCGATATGTGAACAGCCCCTAAGAACTGCGGTCTTCTACAGTACTTCAAATATGCCGTGGAGAATCACAGAGAGTGACCGAATTCAAGAACAGTGTTGCAGCATCTCTCAAGCAACGAATAAACACAGCTAACTTGGAGAATGCAGTGAAAACTCCTCTTCTCGCGTCTGCGCTAGACCCTCGGCACAAACATCTCCGGTTTCTCGGTGAAAACATGAGAAGTAAGAGAAAAAAAACTTTTTGAAAATTTTAGAACATTTTCCTTGATGCGAGTGGTTCGGATGCAGCAACCGTCACCAACAATGAAGAGGATAAAATGCCCACTCGTCGGAAGAGGCTGAGCTAATTCTTCAGCGATGATTAAAGAGAGTCCAGCCGAGACGAGTGGGAACAGGTCTTGCTGGAGCCATGTATTCCACCAGATGAGGATTCCATTCAGTGGTGAAACGAAAACACGAAGCGCTTCACAAAACGTATTCGCTTGGCACACCGTTATTTGTGAGTCCAGCAAACATCTGTACCATCGGAGTGCGTTTTCTCCACGACCGGCCTTATTGTTAACAGACTAAGGAGCCGACTTTCCCCCGATCATGTTTACATGCCTGTGTTTCTTAACAAGAACATGTAAAACAATAGAAAAAAATTAAAAAAGACTTGCTAACAGTTTAAAAGTTAAGTGTAGGCTACGTTCTACAATAGCCTAATTGCTGCAGGCTGCTTCACGTTTTTTCCTTGTTCACTTTTTTTTTGTTGCTTTTAATCTGTACTTTTGTTTGTTTGCACGCATTGTTAAATGTTTTCAATTACAAAACACGATGTGTAATGTTCAAGCTTGTTCAAAATGACAGAAACAATAAATGTTGCTGAAAAATAACGTCTGTCTCATTAAACTTAATTTAAACAAACGAATATTCGAATATTCGTTTTTTGTGAGCTCAAATTTTCGAATGTGATATTTGCGGAAAATGCCCATGCCTACTTTCTGAACATGGACAGTATACAATACATATACTTTCAATAGAGGGACAGAAAGCTCTCGGACTAAATCTATAATATCTTAAACTGTATTCCGAAGATGACCGGAGGTCTCACGGTTTGGAACGACATGAGGTCATTATGTCATTAATGACATAATTTTCCTTTTTGGGTGAACTAACCCTTTAAGTTATATTCCTGAAATGTACCATTGATCGGTCATATGACCATACGCAATCCAGGCATTCTGAATACGTGATATTCTGCAATGCCCACATGTAAAACACAGACACTCCTACCTCGGTAATAAGCACGGAGATGTAAGTCCCGTCCGAATCCGTACATGAAATCATAGACGTAGGTTGATAAGTATTGTAACTCAAACATCGTTTGGAAAACTATTCGCATCCAAACAGGGCTTTTGCTTGCACTTTTGAAATGAAAGACTTTAGTACGCCCTGTGCTGTGGAACATGACTGTTCTAGATATATCTGTTAGCATTAGGTGCATATTTCTTTTTTTATACATTGACTTGTCAACAAGTAATCAGAGTTTGTTTCTGCTACCTTTTATATTCTTATCATTAAATGTTCCATGTCAAGGCCAGATCACAATTTCACGCCTTATTAAACCTCTGTATTTCATTGAATCACATTTGCTTTCATAAGACTTTGACCCATTTTTAATAGTATCTCTGATCAGTGTTGGCCCGCTATTATTGTAGTTTTCTCAACAAAAGAGAGACTACACAAGATGTTGAGATAGGGCACGCTTAAAATAATCCAGCAGCAAACCTGCATCCTTTTTTGGCATTACATGATGTCATGAGTCTGATGGCACACCCATTCTGAGTGTGTTTCTCCTTCCTCTTTGACTTCCTCTCTTTACTGCAGTACCTATTGCTCTGCATGCTTCCTGTGCCATATCCAGTTTTTAATGTTCATTATGAGGCAGTGGACAGTAATTCTGTCACTTTAATTCAAATTAAATGGTTGTTGTCTTAAATAATGGTGTTATGGTTTTAATGATTTAATATTTCAGCATTCACCTCTGCTGCTTTGTCGTCAGATCAGTAGAGATTATTCAGCTTTCCTCAGTGATTTAAATTAGTTGTTTTGTTCTGGTCTGAATGTGTTCATCTGGAAAACATGAGGGAAATCCCACTGAGTGCTGCAGTCCTGCGATAACAATTACACTTCAGTTAGGACGGGGATAAACAAGACTCTTGTTTGTCTGTTTGTACTGCTGTTAGAACTCTTTTACATATTATGAAGGCATTATGGTCTGTTCAGAATGTTAAGGTCAGTAAGATTTTTTTTTTTTTTTTTTTTTTTTTTAAGAAATTTATATATTTTTTGTCAACAAGGATGCCTCAAATTGGAATTAGTATTCATTTACAGCACCTTTTAGATTTAAAAATAAACTAGTCATCCATTTTGTCTCAGTCCAAGGAAAAATGTATTTGTGCTGTATGTTATTGCATGTATTTTAAGTTCTCATGAAAATGCATGTGAAAATAAAAACTTTTAAAAAGGCCTTTATATGGACAGTCGTTTTCTTGACCTTTGGTTTAATCGGATTCAATACAGTCATTCATTTTGGCTTAACTGCATGCTTTCATGCCCTTTGACCTATGTCTTGTGCTCAAACCATGGTTGTGCCTTGACAGACTATGAATAAATCAGCCTGAATGAAATACCCCAACAGTGAATCAGTAGTTTGACCTCTGAGCCCACATTAGAAAACCACAGAATTTAACGGGTCATTGAAATGTTGGCTCTAAAAGCACGCCCTTATCCCACAATCTTAAAAAAGCCGTGGAACGCTTAATGTGCGTCATCTAGGCCAGAACATGAATGTTACGAAGGGGAATTCATGAGGATGAAAATAAAGCTGGAATGTATAGGGAGTTTAAATTTTTCAATATTTCATTTGAATGGTTAAATTAAATATTTTTAACAAACATTTTTTTATGTCAGGTTAAACCTTAAACAATTGAGTGTTATTATTATTATTATTATCATTATTATTATTATTATTATTATTATTATTATTATTCCTTTAAAAAGTATATCTTACTTTTCAGTCGTAATATATTTCTGTCCCAATGTCTTGAAGTTAAACTAAGCATTTGTTTTGACTGGTAGGAGATGTCTGAGGTACTGTTTTTATATATCATATGATGATTTTATTCCATGTACAGTCCTACTTTTCATTAAAAAAATTATTAGACCGTATGTTACACTGCAAGTAAAATTTTTATTACTGGATTCCTCAATTTCGTATACGTTTTTAACATCCCAAAAAACACAGTTTGTGAGAGCTGCAAATGTTCATATGAACAGAGGCCTTCCGAAAGCATTGGCAAAAGGGCAGCGTGCCATGAAAAACCTGTGGATACCTCACAGACCCCCTACAGATGCACAGGTCTGGAGGTCCGTCGGGGCGGCAGGCGGTATGGCGGTGATGAGTGCTCCGTGGCGGCAGTCCAGACTTCACAGCTGTGTTCTGGTCTGTCCGCAGCTCCTGCCAATACTACATGCTGGAGAGAAACAGACCCCTGTGTGTTTGCTGGTATGTGAGTGATGGAGAGAGGGGGATTTTACACACCCTAAACTGAGAGCAACTGATGTGGGTTGCTTATTTAATGTGCATGGTGTATTTATTTAAACTTTATTACTTTTATTTGACCTCTAACAAATGATTTCATCTATTTATTTTGGAATTCGACGCTACAGCAAGTAGAGTTTCTGTTTTTAGAAAACAGTAAGAGTGGTGATGGCCTGTGCTGAACTTGAAGTCGCCGGCACAGTGCTACTGGATTGGTTTCAAAATGGTTGCGTACTGGCCCATGTTAAAAGAACCACTCCTCAAAATACAGTTTTTTGAGATGTCATTTATGTCTGTAGTAGTGTTGTCAAATGTACCAGTAGCTACTTCTTTAACAGGTTCGATACTTTTTAAAACGTATTGATATCAGCCTTTCTGCAGGACCATTAGTACCAAATAAATGGTCTGTTTGGTATCTACTGAGAGGTGGCTGCATTTTAATGCTCTATTGTGTGTTTGTTAGAGCACTCTGTAAGATTTCTGTTTACACCGTGTTTTAGCAGTGTTGAGCGTGGTAGCATAGACATGACAGAAATTGGTACCAATAACCATGGAATTGGTATTGATTACTGAGATTTTGGTATCATGACAACACTAGTCTGTAGCACAAAAGATAAGAAATGCAATAAATTCAACAAACACTTTATCCAAATTATGAGCAATAATAGCGGTGCTTGTTATTTTCACCTTTCATAAGCTAAAAAATCTGTCCAATGGTACCTGTACATTGGAAATTCTTTGCTATTACTACAGAGGACTGCCGATTCATTATGGATTAAAGACAGCAGGAAATATGTATCTTAATTCGAGAGCCTTATTATGAGGATTTTTGTTTGATTATTTTTTGCACATTGTCTGTTTTGGCCTGCTATACCTTGCATTTGAGTCCAGTATGTAAATGTATTAGTTTTGTACAGAATCCTTCAATCCCTTTCATCAATGTTGTGGTTTGACTTGAGAAGATCATTGCCTAAGTGTAACAAAGCAAGAGGTATCAATATTTTAGAAATTTGGGCCCAAAATGGAGCTTTTGAATATTTCAGATTCTTCTCAAAACAGGTTTAAAACAGTGGAGCTTTTGTTAAATTCTGAAGAAATATCCCCTTCTAGTCCAGCCACTGCCTATCATTCTTTTTGCCTGTCGTTATAACATTGTCAGATGTTGTTTGTCCTTCTGTCTTTCATTCTGTCTTTCTGTGAAAACCTTTCAAACTATGCTTTGAATGAAAATGAATTTCTTTTAATTTTAAATCATTTTAATTACATTCCCTTAACATAAAATTTTGGTATTCTGCATTAAGGAAATGTCCGTCCAAAGCAGCTCAGCTACTATTTCATATGCAAAGAATTTAATTTAACAATAAAAGGTTGTTCATCCAAATTTTTAAATGTTCCGTTTAAAGAGCATGTTTAGTAAGAACCACCTCTCTGTGAATAAACATCACATTTTTGCTTATCTTGTTTGAAAGCGTGACACCATTCTGCACTAATAATTCTGTCAGAAGAATCTTGCTAACATCAAAATTCCCTAATGTTCAGAGCTGAAGTGTGTGTGTGTCCATGGTTTGGGAGTGACGCAGAATGTCTGTGTCAGCCGCCTCGCAGATGGTCTTCTCTATCGCCCAGGCAACCGTGCAACTCACCACATGCTCGTCATAGCATTCCAGAACGGGACTGAATCCTCCAGCCACGCCGGAGCCGCATTATCATGAAAGCCAACAGCCTCTATCATGTGTGTGAATGATGAAAGAAAGAAGAGCACTCCCTGGATTAAAACACACTGACACCCATTGTTGTCTAATAGGAAGCCACTTTCTGCCCTTTACTTTTCATGAGCGATGCATGTTAAGCTTTAAAGTATTGTTTCATACTTCTAAATTCATAGTTTGTTTATTTAATTAAATTGTAATATACTGCTATTCAAAAGTTTAGTGTTTGATGTTTTTGAAAGAAGTCCGTTAACGAATGCTGCATTTATTTGGTAATTTATCATTTGTAATTTATTTCTATGATGCAAAGCTGGATTTCCAGCAGCCATTAATCCAGTCCTTAGTGTCACATGATCTTTCAAACATTCTAATATGCCAATTTGTAACATATAAATGTCTTTAATGTAGCATTTTATCTGTTTAATGCATTGCTACTGGGGATGGAATGATTACTGGTTTGACAATAAATCAGGATAAAGATCCCCACTGTTAGTATTACTGTTTCATATATTAATTAATAGCATAAATTGAAGTTTTTAGTAACAGTCTCAGGTGTGCACTAGTTTAGTTTTGTGTGAAAATACTGCGGAAAGCTGGGTGGTTTTTAAAGAGTGCTAAGGGAAGTATACAAATTAATATATTAATTTATTTATTATATGCATGTACCTCTGAAGGTTCTGACTCTTCAGAAAAGAGACTATCCTTGCTGCAGCCTGCAGCACGATGATGTAGCTGGACTATATCCACTATGTAGCTGATTTTACATGCATGCGCTGTAGTAGGTCTCAAATAAATTTGACCACAGAGGTTATCGGAAGCTGGTGTAATCCAGCTGTTCCATAAGCGCCACCTGCTGTCAGAGAGTGGATTTACAGCGACTTACAATCACATTCAGCCTGGTTGCAGCTTCTGTTTCTCTGAATTTGCATGCAATTTGCATGAACATTTTATTTATTGTTTATTGATTTATTATTAAATATTAAACTGGGTGAAACAATTTAAATGAGTCGTGTTTTTTTTACATTTGCAGCAGATTTTAACAATACCGTGATAATACTGATAACCATGATCATTTACGTCACCGCAATCGTGATGTGAAATCCTCATACGGTTACATCTCATCATTTAACTTGTTCTGATCCTAGACTTTTAAATGGTAGTGTATTTACTTTATTAATTAACATCAGAGGTTTTATTATGCACAATTAATTTGGTGCAAACTACTGAAACTAAATAAAAACATAGTCACCTTTAATTTAAGTTAAATGCATTAAGAATGGTGTCATTCTAGTATGTAAGAGCTGCTTTTCTCTTTTTTTTTTCTTATTGAATATCACATTTTATTCAGAAAATCATCAATGATGAATATTAAAGGGTTTGTGAATGACATTTGATGTTGACCTAAGTGAAAATGCATTTGGCAAATGAGAGGCAGAATGAATGAACCCAAAATACTAGATAATGAAGTGTTTCGATGATCTTTGTTTTTGATGGGAAGTGGACTTATTGTGGAGTATTTAGACAGCTAAATGTGAGGAAGTCCTCATGCAGAGTAACCCTAGAAAGCATGTCAAAGCAGACATGGCTATGTTATGGCAGTTGTTATCTTTTTATAAACTCATTTGACTATGTCAACGTATCAGGACACGCCTTCTCTTATTCATCTGATATGCCTATCCCTACAGAAACGGTTTTATTTCTACTTCAGCTGTTTAGGGCTACTTTTAGGTGCAGGTTTATTGATATCTGTAAAGTTTGCCACGTCTTACCTTAAGTAGAACCTTCTTTACTATTTCTAGGTGGGCTGATAAAAAATAGACCTGTGTCCTTGCTTACAAACTGCATAAAGCCAGCCAATCAGTTTGGAGTAGCAGTGTATTAGACGGAAGCTGGTTAAAAAATGACTTTAATGTTGTGTTTTCTATTTTAAAGATATTGTTAAATTGATCTCCATGAGATTTGTGTCTTTGATTAAATGTTGTTAGTGTACATGCTACAGCTAATTTGATGGTCTAGAATATTAAACTGACAAAGACCTACATTTTAAACCTACTCAAAATTTGCAAGTCTCCTTAATGTTGTTTAATGTTTGATTGCTTCGGTTTCCTGGTGAATCTCCAGACTGAATGTTTAATGCACTGCTATTTTAGTGTCTTGTAAGTGCTCATTATTTTTCAGCTTGGCTAGAATAAAGTGGGTACGGTTTACATGTGCCTGACGCACTGTCAATGAAGTGAATTATTTAAAGAACAACCATTTCTTCCCTATCATTTTCTTCCTCTTTTCCTCCACTTCAGTGTGTATCAGGATTTGTTTTTGAGGCACACGCTCATTTTGGCGACGGGACGGTAGCGTGCTATTTTCAGCCTCTTACCTAACATGACTGCAGTTCTGACCACAGGGACAGATGTGAAGGGCTGAATTATTGATGACTTGAGTGTACTGCATTCATTAAAGTGCTTTATTTTAGTGCATGCATTCTCAATCATTCCCACATGTCATGAGAGTGCTGATAATATAGACTTTTCTAATTTCCTGTCTTAATTTTGCCATTGTACAGGAATTTATTTTCCCTGATGATGTGAACACATTTTGTTTTTCCATATATCATCAGTAGTTGTTCAGAAGCAACCCTCAACATAAATAAAGTCAAAGGTGACCGCAAGTGGTGATGTCACACTAAAAATAGGCATTGTGATTAGACTGCTAATGTTTTGAATTGACTGCTCTGTTGGTTGTCTAATCCTTAAAAGGTTTTATATTATAGGTTTTTATTCAATTGTATTCTAATTTATTTTCCTCAATAGTTTTTGGTTGTCTAAAACCATTATTATTATTATTGTTGTGTTCATTGTAGATTGTTATTGTAAATTTATGTAAATTCATCCCCTTTGTAGTTGTTCATCCCCTTTTGCAGTGTACCACTGCAAAAGCGAAATCAATAAGTAACCAAAAAAACAAATACTGTAGTTTAACCATTTGCTGGACACTTTATTAGGAATACATATTCACCTGCTCATGAATGCAAATATCTAATCAGCAAATCACTTGGCAGCATTTAGGCCATGTATACATGGTTAAACTGAGCATCAGCATGGTGCAGAAAGGTGATTTAAAGTGGTCTTATTATGCTCCTTAACAAAGTCTTAATTTTGTTTTGCGGGTGTACTAGAACAATCTCTTCAATTCTAGGTTGTTCGAAAAACTCATAATTTTTCACATATTTGACATCATCACATCACCTCTCTCCCCAGTATGGCATAAACGGCTTGAATAGTTCCTGTATCACATGAAGGCCCCCCTTCTGATATACGACATGTGCTGTGATTGGTTTGCTGGGCCAGTGCGTGTTGTGATTGGCACCATTTGGTGCCTATTTCGGAAATGTCATATCCCTTACCATAGCGGCCTGCTATCTTCATTGTTAATATTGTGTCAATATATCAAATAAATTTGAGTTTGATTTTTAAACCCGGATGAATTTCATGCACTTTTGGAAAGTTATCGTGTCTCTGACATAGTGATAACACTAATTGCCTTCTCTAGTGAAGGTCAACCAGGTCTCGTCCCATTCATCCATATTTGTGATATCACAAATCCCGGAAAATATGCGTTGTAGTCCAAACAAGTCGGTCTTTGTAGTTTTGGAAAAGTGATTTCTGTTAAATATAATATCTTGTTTTAAAGTGTACTTTGAACCTCGTAACTTTGCAGATATTTTTTTATGCTCAAACAGCAACATTTACAGACTAACTAAAGTTGAAAAAGTGAAAAAGCATAATAGGACCCCTTTAAGTGACTTTGAACGTGGCATGGTTGTTGGTGCCACACTGGCACTATTTCAGAAGCTGCTAACCTACTGCTATTTTCACTCACAGCCATCTCGTTTACATAGAATGAGAAAATCAAAAAAAAAAAAAAAAAAAAAAAAAAGAAAATATCCAGCAAGCAGCAATTTTGTGGGCGAACATGCTTTGTTCATGCCAGAGGTCAGAGGAGAATAGCCAGACTGGTTTGAGTTGATAGAAAGGAAACAGTAACTCAAATAACCACTCATTACAACTGAGGTATGTAGAATACACACGTCAAACCTTGAAGCAGATGTGCTACAGCAGCAGAAGACCACACCGGTTACGATTTCTGGATTTCTGCTGCAGCTTTTGGATGGTATTTGACAGACATCATGAAAGCTTTCATGAGTCTTGTGTTCTTCAGGCTGCTGGTGGTGTAATGGTGTTGTGGATATTTTCTTGTCACACTTTGGGACCCTTAGTACCAAATAAAGGATTGTTTAAACACCACAGCTTGAATATATTTGCTGACCATGTCCATCCCTTTTTGACCACATTGTACTCATCTTGTGATGGCTACTTCCAACAGGATAACACACCATGTCATAAAGCTCAAATTAGCTTAAACTAGTTTTTTGAACATGGCATTGAGTTCACTATACTCAAATTATCTCCACGGTCTTCAGACCTCAATCCAATAGAGAACCTTTGGGAATGGGTGGAATGGGTGACTTGGTGCATCATGGATGTGCCAACAATTGTGACAAACCTCCATGGTGCTATCATATAGATGAAAATCTCTGAGGAATGTTTAAACCACTGCCATGTAGAATTAAGGCAGGGGGTCCAACCTGGTAGTAACAGTGTGTATCTAATAAAGTGTATGGTGAGTATAAACTAGTTAATAAGTTGTTGGATAACTATTTTACATTTTAGTAGTTGACAATCCTGACATGAAATGGTACTGTACATCTAATGTTTGTCCATAGGTAGTTTAAAGCTGCAGTCAACAGGTTTTTCCTCTTTGTTGCCATCTGTTTAATACCTGCAATTGCAGTTATTCGCAGAATTAACTAATATTTTGAGGTGTATGTGTGGCTTTCAGTCACTGCACGGGTGTGGATACTTTACTTGGGAATCACAGATTCTAGCCTACATCTTGGAAGTATGACCTAAATAAGAGTTATCAACAGATATTGAGCGCATTTACTATGCACGTTCTTAAGCCGATTATGCTTAATAAGCTGAAAACAGACTTTGTCATGTAAATGCTGTAACCCGTTTTCTTTTATCATAGTAAGGTCATAAACCGCGTAAGCATAAACCAGTCGCAACAGGTAGTTTTTTGCCTCTTACTCCGATTTCGCACTGCATGTAAATGCAATAACCCGCTATAATCTCGGCTTATTCAAGTGTGCATGTGTGATATGTGACAGGAACGTATCATTAGTGCAGCTTTAAGTGACTCTAGACCAAGCAAATGTCTTGCATTAAAGAAGGAAGGAAATATCACAAAAGCGGACATTTTCATGAAAAATGTGTTCTCATCTTGTGCAGCAGAAGTAGAAGTGGTTCAGTCACAATGCAGCATTTATTTATAATAACTGCATGAGAGGATAATATATGAGCTGTAAGTATCCTGACATGTTGCAAGTTGACATGTTGCAAGCTTAATTTAACATCACAACTGACAAATGTATGGAATACACTTAGATATGAAAATGATTATATTTTTACATCATTACAGGGAAATAACCTGATTTATTAATGAAGTCGTGTAAACGCAGCTTACTTGCGTTGTAAGGTAACTGATGTACATGTAAACGAGGAAAACTGGATAATTGTAAGTTATCAGCTTACTGGTGTGCATGTAGCCTAAACGTGTTCATTGTTATCTGAATGAGTATCAAGTCTACCACTTTTGTTCTGACCAACTGAGGAAAAAGCATTACAATAAATAGTGCGCTACAAATTGTGACTAAATCTAATTATCGGTTAGCTCATAAAACATCAAACTGTGCAAATTATTATTATTATTATGCTTTGTTCTCAGATTCTTAATGTTAACAACATTGTGTGACTATTAGATGTGTGAACCTACACTGGTCTCACGGTTCGGTTCGATTACGATTATCAAGTCATCGATTCAGTTCGATTCGATTATCTCGATGCATCACGATGCATTGATGATGCACTGCATCCTTATTTTTCAATTTTGTTTCACACGTATACAATTTTGTCAATAAATACAAGCAGTCAGATATATGAACTGAACCTTTAATTTTACCTGAAACACGCTTCTTGAATGTATCAAACATCAAATAAAACTCAAGTCTAGGCACAGAAGACAACAGCAGCATTAGATTAGAACACACAAATGGAAGTACTAAAAGTGCATAATGCAGGGAGTGTACTTAAATACATAGTGTAGTGTACTTTCTTGTAAAACATTTAAATATTGACAAATGTATAAACATGAAATTAAATTACAAACCAAAATAAACAAGAGGCAAAACCTAATTCAATATAATCAATATACAAAAAACTAAATCTGCACTTCAGCAGTGTTTCGGATTCTGCCCAAAAGCCTGGAGAGCGCGCCCACTTTAAGCGCGAGCTGGGATGCCAGATTCAGCGTATGCGCGAAGCAAGTTACGTGAGGGAATTTTCCGAATTGAGCTGCAGCGATCATGTTCGACGCATTATCTGTTACAAGCACTACATCCTTATGTGATAGCTGCCATTCATCCACGACATGAGACAGTAGCTCTGCCAGATGAGCACCCGTGTGAGACTCATAAATGGCTCTCGTTTGCAGAACATGAGACAAAATTTTCCACTCATCGCTAATGTAATGTGCCGTTTTCCACTACATAAAAGGGCCGTATATATTTGCAATAAAAGATGACACTGCTCTGGTAATTCTCTGCCCTCTCACTGAGTTTGGCGGCAACGTTGATATAAGTTGATCAATTTTTGGCTGAGCTGAGCTGGATCCAAAATGGCACTGACAGGCGTTTGCAGCTCTGGGGGTAAACGACTGAGGTGGTTTCTCATGTTGGTGGTATTACCCCCTGCATATTTTATTTTTGCGTGACATGATTTGCACACAGCGTGTGTCTTGTCAAGGTCGGGCTTACCGTGTTGTTGATAAAAGCCGAAATGTGCCCAAATGTCGGCTTTTAAAGTGGTTGGAGCATTTTTTTATTGCACACTCAGGCGTATCGCCTCCCTCTGCCATTGTATGCCGCGACTAAGCACGCGGTGCTGACGTCAGAAATGCATCAGTACATTATAACCGGTTATGGGCTATTACTGAACCGAAACCGAATCGTCCTCGTCTGCATCGCGATGCACCGTAGAAACGATTAATTTTGACACCCCTAGTGACTATGTGTATGTAGGGTGTATTAGCATTACATGTAGATTTCATTTTCTGTACTGGTCTAATCTCTCATTTTCATACCATTTTAATTTCATATAAAGCAATTCTATTAACAAAAAACTAATTATTCTTCCTTAGAGCTGGTTCTCTTTCAAATAATAATAAATAAATAAATGTTTTATGTAATCCCATGTAAGATATCTGGTATCAGATGAACTGGAAAATAATCTAATTTCTGTCACTTATGATTTATAAACACAATTATTTTTTTTATTACAATTCACCATCAACATGCTGTTTAATTATAACTGCTGCTGTGAGAAAAGTCTATAAATGATTAAAACTAGTGTGAGAGCACAATTCTAAAAGATCGCCAAAGGGCATAGAACTTTCTGCGGGTGATTTACTAACAATACACAAATTAAAGAAAACAGTCGCAGCCTCTCGTTTATATATCGACCAGCATAGTATACCAAGCACAGCACAAATTAGAACAGTCACAAATAAAGAATAAAGAAATAAAGAAGCCATAGTACGTTGCAAAGAACCGGAGGCCAAAAAATGCTAGAAGTTGCAAGAAGTTTTGATAGACCTGGTATTGCATATTATATCTTCTAAAATTATTTGATAAAATAATTATATTTGCGTTATATTTTCGAAAATTTATATTTTCGTTTTCTTCTTGCATTCCCAATAAATTAAGTGTGGAAAAAAATCTCTCATATCTACGGTGCTTCCTCCTAGCTACAGCCATTTCAAGCACAAAATAATTTCAGACATGATTTTTTGGGTTGTTAAATAATGGTGCAAATACCAGTAATTTGACAAGCACAGACATAAGTAAAACGCATTCCATGATTAATTTGAATACTTTCCTCCCATAAATTTTGCTTCTGAAAGGTAAACTCCTAGAAATGCATATTCAATAAGGTCAGGCGCAAAAATAACTGTTCACGCCTTTTCAGCCCTTTCACTGCACGTCTTTAGTAAAATCTGACAGTACTATTTTCACGCAATACATTAGTACAAAAGACAGTTTGCGCAGGCACAAGCTGTTAGTAAAACTGAGCTATAGTCTACTTGCCGGGACAACTTCTTTGTTTACAGACGTGACATAATGATACAGCGGCATGCTCAAATTCCCTGTGAATTCTTACCAGAACCACTCAAATTAGAAAACATCAATATTAAAACCTTATAAGGAGATTGTTTTGAACACTGGCTGGATATGTATTTGCTCAAAAATATATTTTGGATAATTTCTAACCAAAAAAAGTTATGGACTGTTTGGAAAAAAAAACAATGGTTATCCAGAGAAACTCACTGAACTGATGTTTGTCAGTCATGTTGAATGGAGATGATTCAGTGGCACTGGCAAACTTGAGTCCTTCTGGTGATAAGACATCAGCACAAATACGCGTCAGATGGTGATTCAACAGCCTGCTCGGAAATAGCTACGTCTCCTCATACACAGTACCCATTTTCATTCTGTCATTCTGTCATCCATTTCATCCATTGTCATTCTGTCAGCACTCAAATTAGAGCCATGATCCCATAAAGCTATCTTCTGCGGAAATGCCAGATGTCATGCTAGAGTCATGTAAGCTTCAGATGCCTCACCAGTAGGGGTGCTCCGATCAGGATTTTTTTAGGCTGATCACCTATCACCAATCACAGAAAACAGTATCTGCTGATACGGGCACCAATACCGATCTTTTTAAAGCCTTCTTTTTATCATGTAGAATTATTTATAGTAAGACTCCAATCAGGAATTTTACACATTTATTCAGGGCCAGAATTTCATTTTTGAAAATTTATTTCTATCTTAGGTGACTCTTGTGAGAGGCGATTTATTTATTATTATTTTTATTTTTTTAATAGACGCTGTTTGTGAGATAGTTTCGGGGTGCTTTCACACTAGCACTTTTGGTGTCCACCCGGCTTCGACTGACTTAAGTGTGTGGTTCATTTCGATGATGTGTGGACGCTGTCTTAAGGTGCACACATTCGAACGATATCCAAGTATAATTTAAAAAGGTCTGGGGTATGGTTCATGTGAACTCAGGTACGGTTCACTGCTGATGTGAACGCAATAGTTCCAAATCGTGGAAGTGAACCGCTATTAATGACGTATTATTTGTGGGTTTCACTCACTTTCCTGAAGAGCATGACTGGAGCACTTCAAACAGAGAGTGCTATATCTCCTTTCTGTTTGCATTCATCGTTCTTTAGATCATTTGCAGTACATTCGTAGGACATATGTAAGTGCCGTTATCTACCGCAGCTTTGTAAACAAAAAGAATGGATCCAAAACCTAAATATATAAAAGTGCAGAGTGAAATGATATGCATTTGCCGCCTTCTCCTGTGAACAGACAAACAAATATGAACACATTCCAGCAGGGGCCGGGGGAGGGGGGAGCAATCGAGCTCTGGTTCGGGCCATGCAACCAAGTGTGAAAGCACCCTCAAAGAAAGTTTTCAAATTTAAGAAGAAATATGAACTGCACTAGTGTTGGGTGATATGGTCATTTTTCAAATGGAGTAAAGTTATATTGAACGGATTGCGCGCAGATTACTTGTTAAAGTGCAATGACATACTGCAGACGATGTATGTCTGTCTGAAATGGGATGTTGAAGTGAAATAGCAGAGCAATTTGATAGCTGAATTATAATAGGCTGCCTAATAAAAAATATATATATATTATTATTATTATTTATTACTTTAATAGGAGAATAAGCCTAATATCGTCTTGACTACTGACAAAGACATCTGCTATTGTCGATATTTCTGACTATCCTCTATACACGATACTATCATCTGTAATCACAATCGTAAACTGTACCTCACCTTCAGCATTACTCGCCTTCAGAATTATTTTGGTGCCGTGCCGCTGCATGTCATGCCAAACCTCTGACAGCAGGCACATCATCAGCTTGCGATAATTTTTTTGAGATCTGCCTTCATAGAAATGGCCGATCAATCATCGCAAAGTGATTATCAGCCAACAAGTGATCAGTAGCCAACCATCGCTAGTCGATCAATCGGAGTACAGTGCCAGTGCCAGTGCATTAAAGGGACAGACAGACAAAGTCAGGCATGTTTATCTCTATCTACTTAATGCATATAATGCTCATTTAGAATTTGACATATTAACAAATGCATTGCATTACATCATTTGAACTTAAAATAATTGCTCACCCAGAAATTAACATTTTGTCATTATATAATTTTTGTTTGTCTGTGTGTGTGAACAGTGTTTATTAGGGATGGCCACGATAGAGTGTGAGGTTAGTGGTTAGAGAGAGATCAGGAACAGGAAATAAATGTCACACAGCTGTTGCCAAGGCTGAGATATCGGTAGGGGTTGGTGTTTAAATACTTGTGTGACATACATCCTGCAGTGGTGTTAGCCAAACAGCTGTGTGCTTGTCTGTGTGTGTCCGATTATCACTGCCACCCCATGAGCCAGACAGATCTGCAGATGGGAAGTCTATCCGTGAGGAACATAATCAGGATTCAGGCGTTCTTAGCAAGGAAAGAAGGTCACAAGAGTGTTGACCGTGACCGATCCCAGACTGCTCCAACCAGATGCAACTCACGGCTGGAAGAATTGAAGCCATTGCCTAATAGAAATAAGCAAACATTTTTCCTGTGATTATATCCATGCAGACATGCTTGAGTTGTTACTTTGGTATGGTAGTGTTGAAAAATGTGTTTTACAAGTACAAGAACCACTTTAAATATGTAAAAATCTAGTTGTTTACAGAAAGGATCAAGAATAAGTCAAATATGCTGATTTGAGTAAGAGCATTTGGAGTGCTGCTTTGAGGTTTATCTCTGCAACTTTGGATGTCCTCTTTTTTGTAGAAGCTTATGGAAAGCTGATATGGGACTTATTATTGAAGTCAAAGGCTTAAGCATAGTCTTCATCATCTACAATTCTAAAGAGGAACATGTAAACTGCTGATGAAGACACCAGGGAAATCAAAACTGACATTTAATTTTGACACCTGCTGAGCACAATAAGAACATTCCTAGGATTTCATCAGCTGTTCCTTTTGCCAATTTTGTTATACTTTTTTTTTTAAATCACTGAACAAATTACTGCTTTTGAACTACTGTATACATGGTGTTTCACAGCTATGTTTAATAGAATGGGTTTATTTAAAAATGAAGCTGTTGAACTGTAGCTTTCAATTAGCCCCAAAGCATTTAAATGGGAAATAAACTACTTGTTGTCATTATATGTTTAAAGCACCAAAATTTGACACTGGGGTCTTTGAAATTGGAAACTCCATCTCTCTGATTAATTGATTAATTTTATTAATTTATATAAACGGAATGATGTAAATCCTTAATAATAACAACAACAAAAACAACAAGGCAGTTTGGTCTTCTCTTTGCCATGGTGATGTAGGGTATTTGATGGTTAAACTGGAACCAGATAAAATCAGAACAAACTGTGAGCCCGTGAATTTTCCTGCAGTGACTTTGCCATTCCATACTTTATCTACATGTTGCTAATTTTACCAAACGTGGTATCATAAAGACATTTCTTCGAATGTTGCAGCCTGTGTGAAATGCGCTAGGCTGTAAGTTACTACTTGTCCCTCTCATTCTACAAATACATGCACGCGTTGCACGTGTTTTGCTGCTTGAGTGTTTCTGCATTATTTAAGTGGCTTTGGAATATAAATCGCTGCATGTTTCAGATGGAAAAACGCGACTTCTATTTCTGAAAATATCACATTTAGGAGATTTATAGTCTCAGCCTTAGATGTCATGCCCACAGACCGATAGCTAAACATCTGATGCATATTGCACACAAAAGTGGAAACATTTCGGGGGTTTAAAAGTCTTTGTCAGATTGGTTGAATTGTACAGGATTTAATGAGGGACGTGTCAACATTCTATAACATTCAATTTTTAAACAAGGGGGCCTTAACTTTGAGTTCTTGTCATATTTTATTACCATTTTCTAAACTATAGTGAATAAACTGTGATAATGTGAGAATGTTGAATGTGTCTGAATACATTTTTGTTTTACTGTATCTATTTGATACATGAAGTTAACAAATGGACATTATAACATTAAAAGTTTATGTTTTGGTTCTGTACCCAATATTAATAATCTGTACTCGGTATCAGCAAGTACCAAAAATAAAAGTATCGGTATCGGCCGAGTACGAAAAAAAGTGGTATCGGTGCATCACTACTAATTTTGTAAGGGTTTTTAAAATTATTTTTGAATTAATGAATTGTTTTTAAATGAAACTGTGCTTCGTACTTCTCAATATTGTATGAAAACTGCAGCGTTGATTAATATTAAAAACAGTCAATAAATGATTTAACAGTTTTGTTTTTTCAGCTTTGCCCATCTAGTATTTCTATGTTTGGTTGGAAGATGCAGTTAAATCATCTCCAGGCTTGGTAATGCTTCGGGCTTAAACAGTGTCCACTAGCGTCAGCATGGCTCTCAGTATGAAGGAGTAGGAGGAGGATGCTGTTCAGCCCAAGGCACGCCTTTGTCAGCCTCATGCCGGATTTAGCATTTGGGTGGAGGTGCTAGTGGTGACTGTTGTCACTTGCCTTGAGGCTTTACCACAGAATCCAGAAGCGTCAACTTCCTCTTTAAAGTGAACACAGCACAGCCTAGTTTAGCAAGCTCCCTTAGAGGATCACTCAGTTGGCCCCCTAGAGACTCGGCATGCTTGCTGTTCTAGCTTTCTAAGCACAGACGCTAATGAAGCTGTTCTAAATGTTTTTCATCATACATCTTAGTAATTATATTTTCTATCACAAATATGCCAGATAATCAATGTATTTTTCAATGGTTATCTCCTATTTTGTTAATATGTTTGTGCGCACACACACATTTTTGAGGAAATGTAGGTCACACTGACTAAGGAGTAGTAAGGTTATATCTTGCACTCTACATTTTAGTGGTTTCAAATGTATCTGAAACCACAGGCTGCCCACTAAGGTTTGAGAAATCTCACTTTAATTCACTTATTCTAAAATTCACAGATTCTTAATCCGGTCAATGCTTAACATTACTACTTGTAATTTTAATGCAGGGAATTACAGTGATTTATATATACATTAATCTTCATCACCATGATTTTTTTTTTATGTATGCATTTTTGTATGCAAGCATACATGTGTTTTGTATTATTCATATTTATTTTTTTGTTTCATTTATATATATATATATATATATATATATATATATATATATATATATATATATATATATATATATATATATATATATATATAGTAACCAAAAACAATTCTAAAAATGTACTCAATGAAGATGAATTTGTTTGTTAATTGGAACAGATTTGGACCAATTTTGCATATAATTTATCTGATAAAATCATCAAAGTAATCCATAAATAAACAACACTTCTTGTTAAAAGAAAAGCTGCATGTGAAATGAGTTAGTTTTGAGGGGCATTCTGTGGAAAACATATGTGGTTAGTGCTCTTGTAGTAACAGTAACTTACAGGTTCTCTCTCTCTTGTCTTGTTTTGCCCTAATGCATCCAGAATTACTATTCTAAAATGGAAGTTCTGGTCCTGGATGATGATTGGTCAGTATATACTAACAGCTGTGATGTAACTAGGCTCGGTGTTTATCACTGCTGCTACTCCACTGTGTGTCACAGATGAAAGAGTCTGGTCATGTAAATGCATTGGATGAAAAAGAGTAACTTTTTAAGGAGCGATGCCTGAGAATGAATGCTATTTTGTCTGTTGGATTAGACAGAAGAGGCTTTAGTGAAAGATGAAATATTTCCATTATGCATGGAACATTCTAGAGTTGTGTGTCTGGGGCACAAAGAGGATGTTGCGAGTCATGCCTGTTGCATTTAAAACTGTTCTTTTTTTCTCTTCCTTCTCAGTTTCTTTTTTGTGCATGCTTTCAGCTTCATCAGGCCTGAAAGTATCAGGCTAAAACGCAAGTGATTCTTCATAAAATCCAAACTGTATATGTAATTTCTTGTGTTCTTTTGAAATGGGTATTAGTTTCCTGAAGTAGTGGAAAAATATGTGATAATTCACTGTCAGAGACCTTAGAAGCTAAAAACATTGTTTTCTTTCTTTGTCACATTCCCAAATTTTTCTGTCAGGGGGAGGTTCGCTTCCATTGTCAGAACTGATGTGAAATATGTATAGTGACATTTGCTCTGGGTGGAGTGGGGCAGGCTTTGAAGCAAACTTGGTGGACTTCCAGGGTAGGGCCCTATGATTTCAGAGATGCAGAAAACATGGATGGACTCGTAGAATCCAGTCATCAAAATTTTATTTTCTGTATAATGTGGAATGTCACAGAATTTGGATGAAAAAAAAAAAAATGTATTAGTGCTGTACAATCAGACATTGCTATATGGACTATTGTCTCCATGGTAAAAACTGTCATTCATCAAGTAAATAAAAATATATGAAATATATTTGTCAATGTCTAGTATAGGTTGGGTTGAATTTAGGTTTTATGTATTGTGTGTAACATTACATTGTAAGGCTTGGGTTGTTTTTTGCACTTATTTCTGACTTAGGAAGGAAATGCCTGCTCTATGGTGACAGGATAAGAGTGTTAGCAGGAAACATGTGGCAGCCTTCACCAGTGAACTTTGACTTTGACCTCCTACAGCCCAAAATCTGCGGTCAACTAAACATTCAGTAGTCAAGAAATGTCATCTGCCTTTCTTTTGGCCTTATTTTATAATTATCTGTGAAAAACCATACATTGAAATATCACTAAAGATTTTTTATAGAAGTAGCTGGACTATATATTGCATTATACATGCATTAAATATTATACAAATGAAAATTTAGCATAACAGTTTTATTGGATATTGGTTAGTAATTGATCATAGAATGTTTTTTTTTTTTTACAATTATAGTAGTGACATCATCACATGGCCCAGCAACTGGTTCTTTTTGTATCAGCAGCCAATGAGCTCACTGCTTTACATTCAAATACTCAGCTAGTGCAGTGATAGCGGTTGTAGCACACTTCAGAAACCCCCAACCTGTCCCAGCTCCACCTGTAGAGATCTTCTATGGGGGTGATTCATGTATGCAATATATGGGTTTTTTCATATATGCTATATGTGCAGCAGCAGTGTTTCTTACATGCTCACAGAAGTGGATGTATTAGAAAAAGCAAGTATTGGTACTTAATATGGAGCAGCAGCGTAGCAGATTTATTCCTCAAAGACCAAACACATTTTTACATCTAGATTACCTTTGCTGTCACTTTTAAAAACACTGTTAAATGACTCTGCCAAAAATGCTCTTTAGCCAATTTCAAAATGAATATAAATGTTTCTTGTTTTACATTATAATGGTGTGATGCCTAACTGATTTCTAGCACTGAAAAGAGAACATCTCATTGCCCAAAATCCTACTCTTCATAGTTGAAAATTTTGCAGTGAATTTTCAAATGTTTTGAGTTTGTGCAGATGAAGTGATTCGGAAGTTAAGCATAAAATGATTCACAAACGTGCACACACACCAAAGCATCTCTTCCTGTCATCTACTACCGTGCTGCTAGGGAATCTCTTCTGCACCACTGGAAAACAATAAAACTAGCAGGTTGTGATTCACCTCAGTGTAGAGAGCTGTCAGATTTCACTGAGAGTGAAGATCTAAACAGGCCTTGGCAGTCGTGTGTTGTGTGTCTTTGTGTCTCTCAGCTATCACAGTTACATGATATCAACATTGTTTTAATTGCAGCTAGTGTGAGATGGGAATACTGTACTTTACGCTCAATAAACAAACATCTGTCACTAATTTAATTGGCCAGTTTCCACTCAGGATCATAATCAAATAAATGGAATATTTAATAAAGCTGTTGTTGAGTGAATTACTTGTCCTCAATCAATCAAACTACATTAACATTATGCTTTAATGTGACTTTTAAGGGATGGGACATTTTTTTTATTAATCACTAAATAGTCTTAATATGCGGTTGTTTTCCATGTCCGCGGTTCGAAGCAACCCCAATACCAGTAACGTGATATTTAGCCCCTAAATTGTGAATTTTACCAAAACAACCATGCCAAAAAACAAAACGTATATTTTAACCCCGGGAAGCAATTTTTTTTTTTTATCTGGGAACCTCCTGGAATCGCGATTAGTTTTGGACTAGTTTTGAGAAGCAACAGGGCAGGATTTGTTCTGAAAACCTGGCAACCCTGAACACACGTGCTGGAGATATACTTCTAATTAAAGGAGCGTCTTTACTGATGAGATGCGCATGAAAATCGCATTCGATTTTACAGAAAAATCTAAATACTGAGAAAATTCCCTTTAAAGTTGTCTAGATTAAGTTCTTAGCAATGCATATTACCAATTAAAAATGAAATTGTATATATATTTATGGTAGAAAATTTACCAAATAACTTTATGGAACATGATCTTTACTTAATATCCTAATGATTTTTTTTTTTACATAAAAAAAGAGAAAAATATATAATTTTGACCCATACAATGTATTTTTGGCTTGACTTTTAACTTTTTTAAGTATACCCCAGCAACTTAAGACTGGTTTTGTGGTCCAGGGTCACATATATTTTTACTGTATTGAACTGTATTTTTTTTCTACAGCAATTCATTGTATTTATTTAAGAAGTACTGCAATTACTTTTTTCATATGGTGGATTGAATTAGTTAAATATAAAATGTCATGAATTAATATTTACAGGGCAACCCACTATTTGGTCCCAACATGCATACGACTGATCAGCTGAACAACAAATAATCTTGGAAACTAGAAATGTATCTTCTTTCCCTCTATCAAAACCACTGCGTAGAATTCCATAACTGATTGAATTTGCATGCATTTTTTTCTGAAGTGTAACAGCAAACATGACCTTAGTTCAAGCACATGGTTAGATGTTTTAGTCATTATAGTTATAGTTATAGTGTTCTTAAAAAAAGGTGTTAATGATTAAATGAATTACATTAATGATTAAAATAGACATCTGGTTTACTGCAGTACTGATTAAGAACACATCATCTATTTATAATCACTTCTTTTTTGTTTTGTTTTTTGGCTTGAGTAGTAGCATGAATACAGAAAAAAAAAAAAAAAATCCAGCTGCCATTCTAGCTTAGATGTTCATAAAAGGCTACTGTCTGCTTTATGTTTTAAAACTCAGAGTTTGTTATTTTCCATTTAGTTACAGCTGATCACTTGTTTGCATGTTGGGACCAAATAGTGGGTTGCGCTGTAAATATGAATTCATGACATTTTCTATTTTGGCTATTGTTATTTATGTCTTTTTTCAGAAGCAAAACAAATTAAATAGCTGGTGAAGTTTCTGAAATTTGGTTAATTTGATGGATTTATTTGAAATTAATTGTATTACTGTCTATTAGCTATTCACCTAGCAAAAGCTATTAAAATAGCTATTGAATTGCATAGTTTGGGTGCAATTAAATTGTATATTTTTGTTATGTAAGGAGTCAGAAGGCTCTGTGTATAATTTGCAGCAAGGACAGACTTTGAGAGCTTTCAGTGGAGAGTCAGGGGTTAAATGTTCTTATTGCAGTCCAAACCAAGAACAACACAAAACAGCCGTCAGCCGATCCTCACACGGCACACTGCTTACCGACTGATAACAGCTTCTATTGTCATGCATCATCTGTGCTGGAAACTCACCGTTTAGTTCTGTGTTCTGTGATGACTCCGTGTGTGTGTGTGTGTGTGTGTGTGAGAGAGAGAGAGAGAGAAAGAGAATGCTGATTAGGTTGCATAAAACCAAAATTCAGATAAGGAACTGTTAAAGCCCCATGACCTAATTAGTGCAACACTAATTTTCTCCTGATTAGTTTGTGATTTTGCATAATGTTCTGCAAAATTCTGTTGAGGAGAAAATAAAGGAGAGAGCAGTGAAAAAATGCTGTATGCCCAAATGCTCAAATGGAAATGCTTGACCAAAGTTTCGGCCTCGTGTTAGACCGTGAGTAGCATTACTGCAGCTCAAAGGACTACTTTTAAATGTCAGTGCTATTAAACAGGATGTGTTGTTTTTTAGGTAGCTGGCTGTAAATGTGTTTGACAACATAACTAACTTGCTCAACAAGATCTCATCAAACTGTTGTTCTGTAGTTAGATACCTGATATATGTAGTTTGATAGCCCTTGAGACCTTGCTGACATGACATATTGAAATGTGCATGAAACTGAAGTTTCACACACGTGTGGAGAATGTCTTGTGTCTCAAACTATTTTTTTTTACATCTGCTCTTGGAAAAATGGCATAAATCAATACTTTTGTCAACTTGATTCATTCTGTTCCTTATTTAAATTATTAAAAGAATTGGTTTGGAGTAAGTATAGCCTAATTCTGTGCATTGTACAGCACAGACAGAGTTTGTAAGTGGCTTTATTTATTAATTTACCAATACAGTTTTTAGTAGGGATGCACGATAAATATCAGCTGATATTTAATGTGCATGTTGTCAGTAAAGCCAGTTCAGCAATCAGTGGTAAATCTCGACACATGCATGGTTTCACGTGGAGCAGCATTTACTACACAGAGCTGTTGCTCATTGACAAGCTGTGCTAAACATCGTCCGGTATTTATCGTGTATCACATGTTTCTACTACACTGCATATTGCAATTGTACAACTTCAGTGATTCCTATCTTTGATCTGTTTGTCCACAGGCTTTGGATCAGGACAGAAATTCATTGCAGAAGGTCAAGAAGTCAGTCAAAGCCATTTATAACTCTGGTCAAGGTATGTTCACAACCACACACACACACACACACACAGATACTGGTTTTGTTAAGGCTGTAATGCAAACAAACACTTATTCAATTCATAGTCACTAATATTTAATAAGAATTGCCTTTTATATGGCAGTGTGCAGTATTTTTAGTGATTGCAGATGGATTTGCTTGTAATATTGTTAAAACAACTGGCTAGATTACATTTAGCATGAACATGTTTCTGGTTGACGCCACACCAGCTAGTTTCATCCACCCACACAAACACCAACCTATCTAATCTCTTTTACACTCTATAGATGCATTCTGCACCCAGGTGTGTGTTTTTTTCTATATATCATTCTATTGAAATAAAACAAAACAGGATCCATTTTTATTGTACAGATACAGACCGAACTGTATTTTTAATTTCTTTAAGGTAGATATATATTTTTTCTGTTAATTGACTAAATATGCACAGTTATTGATTGTACCTATTAAAATCAATAATAAATGAAAAACAATAGAACAATAAAACTGTCCGAATATATGTATGTATATTTATTTATTTTATAAATACTGTTAGTTTGAACTTTTTATTCTTCAAAGAATCCAGTAAAAAGGGACCATTGATTCCACAAAAAAATTAAACAGCACTTTTTTTTTTTTTTACATTTGATAATAAGAAATGTTACTTGAGCACCAAATTAGCATATAAGAATGATTCCTGAAGGACCATGTGACACTGAAGACTGAACACTGAAGAATGGCTGTTGAAAATTCAGCTTTGCATCACAGGAATAAATTACATTTTAAAATACATTATAATAGAAAACAGTTATTATATTATCAAATATTATATATGTATTATCAAATAATTGATCATGGTTGTAGCAGAAAAGTTTGATTTTAAAGGTGCAGAAAGTTTGAGGTTGCAATTTGATATAAGCTAACATTCCTCGAGTACAAAATAATTTGCACTGATGAATGATGTACATTAATACCAGGGAAATTTACCTAGGAAGTGAATGCTGTCTTCAAGGAACTAGACAACAAGCTTCCATAATCTTGATCATGGATGTGTACTCTTCAAATGCATGACGTTGATCTGTTTGGATTGTGTTTGTTTGTGATCTTTTATTAGATCATATTCAGAATGAAGAGACGTACACCCAGGCTTTGGATAAGTTTGGCAGTAACTTCATCAGTTGGGATAATCCAGATCTGGGCACAGCCTTCGTTAAATTCTCCACTCTTACTAAAGAGCTCTCCACCCTCCTCAAGAACCTGGTGAGTCCTCCATGTAAACGTATCTTAAAGCCAGAAAGAAAGGACACCCGAGAGATCTGTACAACATCCTTATGTGTTCTCCGGGTGCACTAGTGAAGTCATGAGTTGAACTGTCAGAACACAGATTGTTTTGGTGAGTGCTGAAGCCCAATGTAAGGACAGATTTAAGGATTTATAGCATATGAGATCCCTTTAGAGCGAATCAGCCTCTGTGAAAGGTGTTAAAGAGCTTAAAGTGTGTGTGCTTCTTCTAAACAGGTTGTAGAGTTTTCTGCGTTGGTGTTGGAGGCGGATGCGTTCAGAGGACAGAGATGTGTGAAATGTGTGAAAATTGTGTGTCTGGTGGATGTGTGAGTGAGAGGGTCTTTTGTAATCCATACTGCTCTCTCTTCCTGGCAGAAACGTGGAGATAGAGCCATAAATAAAGAGTGTAGGAGTTTCAGTAGCTACAGCACGTCTCCTTTTCACCCCTCACACGCACTCAAACAGAAACACACACATTCCTAAATCACTGTGTGAATGCTGTGGAAGGGAAGTCATATCTGTGTGAGCAGAGGCTCACTGCTCCAGCTCTACACAGCTGCTCAACCTTGTGCTGAAAATTTTCAAATTTATTAGTTTCCTTTTTTTTTTCTTTTTTTTTAATCTGTGTTCTGTCTAAATTTTAATTTTCAAAGTGCTTTCAGCTGACTTTTGACCAGATGTCAACAAGAGAGAAGCTTTAAGGTCTCCGTGTGGTTTTCCAAGGGAAATAAAAACTTGATGTTTGAAAATGAAGAAATTTAGATTTCCATACCAAACTTAACAGCTGACAGGTGCTCCAAACCCCTCTTAAAATCATCAAATCAGACCAGCCTGACCAGACAACAAATCTTATTCATCTGTTATACTCTAGTCATTTAATGTTTGGCATTAACAAAGATAATGCACACATAATTTCTTACTTTATTAGTAATGTGAGAATTTCATAGTACACTGATGATATCAGATGGTGATATTATGGTTTTGTGATATGCTTCCTAATGATAACAATAATTATGCATTGCAACTAATAGTATTTTATGTCTTGTTGCATTATAAAACACATTATTTGATTCTTCAACTTAAAAGCACGTGGTCCAGTATAGCAACTGTCATTGCATAAACTGGATTCTATATTACATTTTTGCTCTGAGTTGGACTATATACATGATTTTCCTCCAATGTGCTTATGTACAATTGTCATCCTCTCCTGTCAACAACAGCATTAACATTTCCCTGATCCATTTCCTCTGGTTTCTATTTCATCAGTACATCCTCTCCATTTCCACAATGCCCTCCTGAGGACCACAACTTCTCTGGAACGCTGATGGTCTAATATAGACAGATTACACGCACACTTGTCTTTCACATAGTGGGTTATCAGCATTCACACTGTGTCTGCTAAGTCATGCAACTATTGGCATTGTGCTGTGTGGCTATTTGGTTTCTTCCTGCATCTAAGGCTTGAAAGACATGTTCAAGCTCAGTATAGTTCAGTCATCAGTAACTTAGCTGTATGAAACAGGGTTAAACTGCAGAATTAATTATTTTGGTTTTCTGCTATCATTTCTCTCTCTCAAAAGAGGCACTTTGTTGTCGGGCAGCGGTGCTTTTAGACTTTTTTGGCACTAAGCTGAGGTATTTATCACTCTGAAACAAGAGCCTCCATTTAGAGACACTGAAGAATAGTGAGGAAGAGAGGAAGTAGACAGAAATACTGCGTTATGGTTTGTCTCCCCATTGAAGCAATCCTTATTTATGAAAGCTTTACATTTGTATGAAATGATGAAGATTTTCAGTTCGGGTTGCTCTTTGTTACAGCCTTTCTGTGAGATGGTGTGTATTTCAGCATTGATGTTCATTTGCCATCTGCATTATCAGCCAGAGGAGCCATTCATCACGTCAGACATCGGCGTAAACACACACACACACACACACACACACACACACACACACACACACACACACACACACACATACACACACTTGTCTTTAACAAATTTATCTCACTATCTGCACTCTGACCTTTAACACACACACACACACACACACACACACACAGTTGGATGGTTCCTGGTATTTAGTGCCCTATATGAAGAAAATCAAACAGTTTTTAAAATAACTTTTTGTGCCATCATTGTTTTTCATGGTTTTGAAAAATAATTTTGGTCTAGTTCAGGCAAAAAAACAACAACAACAAAAATCATTTTTTGAAAGTAGTGTATTAATTATGAAAACAGGATATGCACATCTGCGGACATAGTCAAAATTGTGAAAAAAGTTGTTTAAAAAGCTGTAAAATGTTTCTGATGTTTTCTTTGTCTTTACATGCTAGTGTATTTATTTCTTTATTTTCATTTTACAGATTTTTCCATACATTTATTGTTTCAGTGCCATTTAAAATATGCAGTTACATCAATTTTATTTACACTGTGCCAGATTATTATTTTTTTTTTTTTTCATGTTAGGCTATGGTGGAGCAGTTGCCATATTACTAGTAGCAGTAGTTGTAGTGGAAATCTGGTTTGACATAATTTAGACATAAAATGTTATTGTAACAGTATACAAACTCCACAATCATGGGAAGGAGGAGGCGGGAAAAGGCGAACACTTAAATCAAACTTTAAAGGGGGGGTGAAATGCTCGTTTTCACTCAATATCCTGCTAATCTTGAGTACCTATAAAGTAGTACTGCATCCTTCATAACTCCAAAAAGTCTTTAGTTTTATTATATTCATAAGAGAAAGATAGTCTGTACACCGGAAAACACGACCGTCTGGAGGCGTGACGTGTGGGCGGAGCTAAAGAATAACGAGCGCCAGTAGGCTTTTGCGTTGAGAGCATGTGGAAACTGTGACATTACCGTGAGGGAAAAACCATCATCCAAAACAAACCATGGCTAACAGTCAGATTCAGCCGTTTATTTATGATCCAGAATCAGATCCCGAGGCTGAAACTGAACGAGAGCAGCAGCAGCAACGACTCGCTCTGAGCAGGGCTCAAACCCGGGTCTCTGATGGGAGGCGGATGCACTAACAAGGAGGCAGAGATATTTTAAGCAGTTTTACTCACCGCCTGCGGTTCCAACACACGATCGTGACCCTTTTTCGTTGGGATTGCATCATCCTTAAGAAATAAACGATACGCAAATTCGTCATCAAACTGGGCCTTGTTTGTAAAACAAGCCTCTTCGAAATGCAGGGAACAAACAGAATGTCTGTTGTGCTCTCAGTGCTCTGCTATACGGGAGCACGCGCTCTTCCGGCAGAAGTGCCCTAGGACCCATATAAGGAAATTCCGCTCCATCTAACGTCACACAGAGCCATACTCGAAAAAAACTTTCCGAAACTTGTGACAAACCGGAAGGAGTATTTTTGGAACAGAAATACTCCTTCAAACGTACAACTTAATTTTTGAAACTTAGTCCATGTTTAGCATGGGAATCCAACTCTTTAACAGTGTAAAAAACTCAGTATGCATGAAATAGCATTTCACCCCCCCCTTTAATAACCAAAGTAAACACAAAAACAGCACGACAGCCCCTCGCGGACGACTGTCGCACACAAACAAAAACCAGACACAAACTAAAGCCCAGGCCTGGTCCTCTCTCATCCTTCATTGTCGTCGCTGCTCTTTTGTATCCTTCCGATCTCCTTCGTGGGACTCGAGACCGGTGAGTGGAGCAGGTGTCGATTATTTCCCAATCTCTCCACCGGCCTCGCTCTGTTCCCACAGCTCTCGGCCCCGCCCCACTCATTACAACTATGTTTCAAAAGTTTTCCATATTTTATTCTTTGTAGGTATATCTTTAGGTTTAACTTTTTATATATTGTTATATTATAAAGTTTTTCTTTACTGTCTGCTGAATACTATTTTTTTATTTATTAAAATACTTTTTATTTTTGTTGTAATACTGATTATTATAAAAGTTATCGGTTAAAACAAATTATTGGATATCAATTTCAGCTAGTTTTCTTAGAAGTACACAATAAACCTTTTTTTTTTCTTTTCGTGTTTTAACTAAATGTTTTATATTTATAATATCAGTAAATTATTGTTGGTTACTGGCCATGAACATGAACATAATTATCCAGAATTTCAATATCTGTGCATCCCTGTATTCTTGGCAAATAAACATGTATAGAGTATACAGTCTAAATAATTTTAATGTATTTTTAAGTTTAGTAATGCCAGAATTGGTCCTAAATCTGTTATTCTTGTTGCACTTCACTTTTTTTTTTTCAGGTGATGTAAATTTCTCTTAAGCTCTTAGGAGACAATGCAGTGTGACAGTGGGTCTCATCTTATTACCCGAGTCCAAACTATCTGGCCTCTTGTGTATGAAACATTTATGTTGATTAATTTAAAAGATCTCTCCTGCAGTATCAAATGACAAAGCGGGTCTGCTCATCCTGATACGGTTGTCTTTCTCTCAACGGGCTCTTTTTGCAGATGGCTGTATTTGATATGTTTTCTCTTATTTCCTCTGTGCTGTGCTTATGCTGTGCCAAGTGTCATGTATCGTATTAACACAGTTTCTGCTCTGTTTCACCATCTTTTCCTGCAGCTTCAGAATCTGAGTCATAATGTGATCTTCACACTGGACTCGCTGTTGAAAGGCGACCTGAAAGGCGTGAAGGGGGTGAGAGAAATTTACAGACCTTGTCTCATCAGACATGCAGAGGCTAAATACACATGCAGATGCATGCAAACTTTTAAATATGCAATTTTTTTTTTATGTATGGTAAAAAATGGCAGCTGTGGTTGGCAGAATTTTATTGTTAAAAAATATGGTAGCAGCCTTTTAGGTTTTATGGTTTTAACTTAAATTTAGAGATAAATACCATAATTTTAAGTACTAAAATATGTTTTGTATCTTTGTAATACACTGCACCAAATGCAGGTGGTGATGAGAAAATCACATGATGAAACAAAGCCTATCAAAAGCACCATTTTAAATATTAACATATCACAAACACTTAAAACTAGGGGATGTCAACGATTAATTTATATTTATCAATAAGAGATGGAATCGATTAAAGCTATCGATGGTGAGCCATTTAATTTTCGATTAAGTGCAAATCATGTGAAAAACACATGCGAGCGGCTGTGAGTGACAGTGACGGAATATAATGTATTATCTTTCATTTATAATGTACAAATTAAGCTTTTAATGTTATTTAAACATTAATGGACTGTTGTATAAGATGAGTATCACATTTACACTAGTGTGATATTGCACTTAGCCTACTTCTTGTGTGATGTTTCTTAACTATGTGATGCAAATACAAACCTGATTCCAAAAAAGTTGGGACACTGTACAAATTGTGTATAAAAAAGGAATGGAATAATTTACAAATGTCAAAAACTTACCGTATTTTCCGGACTATAAGTCGCACTTTTTTTCATAGTTTGGCTGGTCCTGCGACTTATAGTCAGGTGTGACTTATTTATCAAAATTAATTTGACATGAACCAAGAGAAATGAACTAAAAATGAATCAAGTGAAAACAGCCGCGAGAGGGTGCTCTATGCTGCTCAGTGCTCCTGTAGCCTACACTAAGCAGCATAGAGCGCCCTCTCACGGCTATAGACGGTAATATTTTCTCTTGGTGCTAAATAAATGCGACTTGTAGTCCAAATGCGACTTATATATATATATTTTTCCTCATAATGATGTATTTTTGGACTGATGCGACTTATACGCATGTGTGACTTATAGTCCGAAAAATACGGTATATTTTATTCACAGTAGAATATAGATAACATATCAAATGTTGAAAGTGAGACATTTTGAAATGTCATGCCAAATATTGGCTCATTTTGGATTTCATGAGAGCTACACATTCTAAAAAAGTTGGGACAGGTAGCTATAAAAGGCTGGAAAAGGTAAATGTACATATAAGGAACAGCTGGAGGACCAATTTTCAACTTATTAGGTCAGTTGGCAACATGATTGGGTATAAAAAGAGCCTCTCAGAGTGGCAGTGTCTCTCAGAAGTCAAGATGGGCAGAGGATCACCAATTTCCCCAAT
This sequence comes from Carassius auratus, assembly GCF_003368295.1. Lineage (NCBI taxonomy): Eukaryota > Metazoa > Chordata > Actinopteri > Cypriniformes > Cyprinidae > Carassius > Carassius auratus. The sequence goes on from NC_039266.1 coordinate 14,972,912, forward strand.
GCTGCAGCGAAAAATAGTGGAGCAATATCAGAAAGGAGTTTCTCAGAGAAAAATTGCAAAGAGTTTGAAGTTATCATCATCTACAGTGCATAATATCATTCAAAGATTCAGATAATCTGGAACAATCTCTGTGCGTAATGGTCAAGGCCGGAAAACCATATTGGATGCCCGTGATCTTTGGGGCCTTTAGACGGCACTGCATTACATACAGCAATGCTACTGTAATGGAAATCACAACATGGGCTCAGGAATATTTCCAGAAAACATTGTTGGTGAACACAATCCACCGTGCCATTTGCCGTTGCTGGCTACTACTGTATAGGTCAAAAAAGAAGCCATATCTAAATATGATCCAGAAGCGCAGGCATTTTCTCTTGGCCAAGGCTAATTTCAAATGGACTGTGGCAAAGTGGAAAACTGTTCTGTGGTCAGGCGAATCAAAATTTTTTAAATCTTTTTGGGAAACTGGGACACCATTTCATCCGGACAAAAGAGGACAAGGACAACCCAAGTTGTTATCAGCGCTCAGTTCAGAAGCCTGCATCTCTGATGGTATGGGGTTGCATGAGTACATGTTTCATGGGCAGCTTACACATCTGGAAAGGTACAATCAATGCTGAAAGTTAAATCCACTTTCTAGAACAACATATGATCCCATCCAGATGTTGTCTCTTTCAGGGAAGACCTTGCATTTTCCAACATGACAATGCAGACCACATACTGCATCAATTACAACATCATGGCTGCGTAGAAGAAGGATCCGGGTACTGAAATGCCCAGCCTCCAGTCCAGATCTTTTACCCATAGAAAACATTTGGTGCGTCATAAAGAAGAAGATGCGACAAAGAAGATCTAAGACAGTTGAGCAACTAGAAGCCTGTTTTAGACAAGAATGGGACAACATTCCTATTCCTAAGCTTGAGCAACTTGTCTCCTCAGTCCCCAGACGTTTGCAGACTGTTATAAAAAGAAGAGGGGATGCCACACAGTGGTAAACATGGCCTTGTCCCACCTTTTTTGAGATGTGTTGATGCCATGAAATTTAAAATCTTATTTATTTAAATCAACAGTGTCCCAAGTTTTTTGGAATCGGGTTTGTATGAGACATAATTTCAAACAAGAGTTTTGCCTCATATCTTGAATTTTAGGGACATTTTCTAGGTACCATCATGCAGTAAGTTTTTGCCCTGCCTCATATTTGTCTTACAAACTTACGGACCCACTTTATATTAAGTGGCCTTAAGTACTATGTACTTACATTTTAATTAATAATTTAGTACAATGTACTTATTGTGTACATACGTATTTTTACATTGTACTTATATTTAAAAAATAAATCTACATGTAATTACATCTGTATTTAATTTCTGTAATTACATTTATAATTACACTGTTGACCCATACTTTACACTTTAACCCACCCTTAAACTTACCCATACCTCCAACCCTCTCCCTAACCTTACCCCTATCCCACCTCAATAGCAGCTAAAGTGTTTTACAATACAATATGAACACAATAAGTACATTGTACTTATTTTTTTATGTAAGTAAATAGTGGTTAAGGCCCGCTAATATAAAGTGGGACCAAACTTACATCTCAGTCTGTTTATTATCAACATAAAATACAATCAACCAAACATATGAAAGGTTACACTGATCAGTTTAAATAGACCATAGTGTAATTGTCCACTTTGCTGTTCTGCCATAACATTTTTGCTCATGTGTAGAGGATGATCTTTTACACCTATATGCGAATGCGTGTAAAGTACAAGCCTAGTTCACATTATAAATAACAGTTTAACATTTAAATACATTGCGAATATGCAAACATTTAGATTTGTACAGAATGACATGTAAGCCAATCCCCCGCTCGCTCGTCCTCGTACTGTATGCACGCATGCACGGTTATTCAGACTAAATCCCCATAATTTGGGTGCGAAAGGATTTTATTTCTAATTTTTTTTTGGCTTTTGCACATCCGCTCTAATAGACACATTAAGGTTAACGATTAACCGATGTTACAAACTAAACTAACCTGCTGTGGTCTTAATCTAATGCACTGAAACTGAGTGCGGTAAAGTGTTGCTATCTCTGATCTCTGGCTTATCAGAAGATCTGCAGTCTTGCTACCACACCAGTAGTCAGTTAGAGCCTACTAATGGATCTGTCATTTACCACAAGTAATGGTCATATCTATGATTGGTGCTCCAGATATTCAGCACATTAATGATGTGATGAGGCTGTCACAGTCCTAATCTGCTGTTTACTTTAGTGCTGGAAAGATATCATCCCTCCACACATGTACATGGGTTAACTCAGCTCTGTCTCTGTCATTGGATTTTGGGTGTGACATCTGTTTTGTTGTAAACATGAGGGAGTCTAATTACTGCACCTGGCTCATTACTATTTTTCCTTTTTTTTTTTTTTCTCAGGACCTGAAAAAACCCTTTGACAAGGCATGGAAGGACTATGAAACCAAGTTGTAAGTTTGCTTTATGCGTGTTAGCTGAGTGTTTCTGTATACACATTTGTCCATTCATACCGATTACTTTCTGTCTGTGGGCTGTTGCAATTATCAGATGCATTTTACAGTTATCTGGGAATAATATGAAATAAAACAGGACTCTATTTGTCAGCTGAGATGAGTTTGTTCTAAATATACAAATTTTATTGCTTTTCATGATCAAATTTCCTACAATCTAACAGTACAAAGATCGAGAAGGAAAAACGTGAGCACGCCAAGCAGCATGGGATGATCCGAACAGAGATCACTGGTGCTGAGATCGCTGAAGAGATGGAGAAAGAACGGAGGCTTTTCCAACTACAGATGTGTGAGGTCTGTACTGCATTCGGTTGGAGAACCTGTCTTCCTCACCAGAAATATGCCATAGTTGATATTGTTTTTATTTCCGTTATTATATGTCTATATTAATGAATTAATTCAATTACTTGGAATAAACACTTTTTTAAACAGAAAATTAATTAGCATCTATATTTTATACGTGTACATGGTCAGTTTTTTTTTTTTCTACTAGTGCTCTCACAACCCAAAATATTTTGTTGTATGGGCAGCAGAGATATCTGTACATTATCACTACGGTAATATTTTTGCAATGATCAGTGAGAACTTTTTTCTGTCACATCGCCAGCTGTTGTGATTGGTACTCCTAACATAAATCAGAATTGTGTATTGCTGCCATGTCAGTGCCAATGGCCTTTTTATCTTACATCTTGAAAGATTCTCTTAGCATTAGAGCATATGGCTCAGATTAGGATATAAATGTTTGTTTTATGGGTTCATAATCATCAGTGTTGACTGCTCATTAGTTTTTTTTTTTGTTGTTGTTTTTTTTGACATGATAATGAATAGTATTTGTCAATAGGAATTGCATTTTGAATTTATTTCATTCTGCATTACGGGTTTGTGAGGGGTAGGTTTAATGTTATGTATCTTTGGAAAAAAATAACCTCAGGTTGCCTTTCAAATGTATTGGACCAAATGGCATGACAAAATCTAATATTTAATTGAATTCCCTAATTTTCCACTTAATTAAGCATTAATGTAGAGAATGCATTGGTAGACTGCTGCAAGTCTATGACATAATTCATGATTGTCTAGACATTTTACCAATCCTATGTAATTGGATGTTCCCAGTTTTCCTTTCTTAGTGGTTACACATGAGAATACACATGAGTTCTCAACTAGGCATGTAATTTTCAATAAAATCTAAAGATGAGAGCAATGAATAATGCATTTTACAGAAAGGTGACTCAGATACAGAAAGCAGCAAAAGAAATTACAAACTATAGTGAACACATACAACACACCTACTACATGCATTTTATGAAAACAAAGATGTTCACACACTGTAACTTAATTAGGAAACTAATTAATAGGAATCAAAAGTTATGCACAAATGCATTCACACTCTAAGATAAGCGGAATATGTGCAATCTCACCCCAGGATATATTCAGACATACCAGGGACCAAAAGGATGGATTAAATTTCTGAGCAGAGCAAACAATTTTTAGCTGGCATGACTTTGCAAGATATTCTGGATTTTACCACTCTAGGCTAAACCGGGATTACAATGATGTTTAATTCATTTGTTTTGTGGGATTGGTTTGTCACTGCATGTTCTTTGGCAGATTTCAGATTTAGAAGGTGAAATTGTTGTCCTCTTTAGTTGCTTCTAATATAACAAAAGTATAACTACAAACATTTAGGCTACATTTAAATATGTGCTATGGAAGGGACCTGCTATTTTCCCTAGAATGATTATTTCGAATAACTTTATATATATATATATATATATATATATATATATATATATATATATATATATATATATATATATATTACAATAATTTAATTTAATTTGTTCTACTGTTGAGATTTCTAAACTCTGCTGTGACCAAAGTATGTTTGTTTCTACAGTACCTAATCAAAGTGAATGAAATAAAGACCAAAAAAGGGGTAGACCTCCTTCAGAACTTGATCAAGTATTACCACGCCCAGTGCAAGTAAGTGACATTTCAATATACTATTTAACTATTGTCATCTATTTAAGGTAATACATCTGTTTAGTTTGTCGAACGGTCAGCATAAATGTATACTTCACGTGTTAATGCTATATACAGAAAGTGTTATTGATCCATGTTACCTTGCAAATGTCACTGGCCTGAAGGTCTGAAAAAGGGATGAGCTATAAGAAAGAACCGAAAGTATAGCACTTTTTTTCTTCAGTCTAAAAGTCAAGGTTATTTTAAGCTAGTGTTGTCTTTACCCTGTTGATATATCAGCAGAAACCTGCAAGCTTATCCTGCACTTCAAGATTGTGATGGGTCATTAATAAGACTGTCAAAGTTAATGTTTTGATTAATTAAAAATTTTTAATGCATAATTTTAGTTTTTTCGTGCTGATTTAGCAGTGTAATTGTGTTCTGTGTGATTTCTGAAACTTAGACTTATGAGAAATAGAAAAGTTCCTGGTGCATGTAATACAGTAATTATGCATATATCTGCACTGATATTATGATTCTTCATAAATTGAACAAAAAGCTATAATGACATAAAGGACAGATAATTCAGTTTTCTTTTTTAAAAAGTAACAAATGTACAAAACATATTTTTTTTCATAAACATTTGTGAACTTTCACACACACTTTATTTTTTTTATTTAATTTGCTAAAAAAACTCAAGGTCACTCAAATGCAGATTCATGCTAAAACCTCATACATAAGCACACTGACTCAATCTGACTCGGACACTCTTGACAGGTTGTTAGTGTTGGCACCGTGTTAGTCATCTGTCAGTATTTGTTACACTGGCCCACAAAACCACAAAAACACCATAGTCTTCAGTGACAGGGGTATATTTGTAGCAGTAGCCAAAAATATACTGTATGGGTCAAAATGATCGATTTATATTTTATTTAATATTCAGTAAAGATCATGTTCCATGATGATATTTTGTAAATTTCCTACCGTAACTATATCAAAACCTAATTTTTGATTAATAATATGCGTTGCTAAGAATTATTTTGGGCAACTTTACAGGTCTATTTCAAAACATGGATAAGTTAAATGTGCTAATGACATTATTACTTATTAACTCAGCCTATCGTGTTTGCAGGTTTCTGTGTTGTGTTGAACGTCTATAATTCCTGATTGTATTGAAAAAATATGTACAGCCTTTGTTGATAGCTGGTTTCAATATGAAAAATCTGTTAATTCAGTGTTTTTCTTTTTTCCCCAGCTTTTTCCAAGACGGCTTGAAGACGGCAGATAAACTAAAGCAGTACATAGAGAAATTAGCAGCTGATCTTTACAATGTATGTACTTCATTCTTTAACATAAATGTATTTGATTTGGTAAAACCATTCGTTTACTTTATGTATTGGACTTGGTAACCCCTAATACTGTGTGTGTGCGTGTGTGTTACAGTTGTGTAACAAGTTCTTTTTGCTTTTTGTGTGATGTAGATAAAACAAACACAAGATGAAGAGAAAAAGCAGCTCACAGCATTAAGGGATCTCATTAAATCCTCTCTACAGCTGGAACAAAAGGAGGTAGGTGCAGAATGTGGTGTGCCTCAGGGCTCAGTTTTCGGACAAATGCTAATTCTTAATTGCCCAAAACTAGTTTGAAAAAGTCAATCAAGTCACTTGTTTGGGGTTAAATTATTCCAAAGTTCATTACATTTACATATTTACCCCATGTAAATGTAAATATATTCAGTGTTTAAAATTATGTATTTTAGAAGATTCTTTAATGGCATGACATCATGCAGAAAGAAACCTGAAGAGTTTAATTTTGCTGTACGTATGTGGATCTAATGCATAAACCCTCCATAATGCTCGACCTGTACAGGGGAGAGTGTGAGAGGGAGTGCCCAGTGCTGTACCATGCTGGTAGCCAGTATGAAATCGGGCTTGCTGGTAACCAGTGTTGTGCCCCACTGGTTTTTTCCCCAGCTTTTTCCAAGACGGCTTGAAGACGGCAGATAAACTAAAGCAGTACATAGAGAAATTAGCAGCTGATCTTTACAATGTATGTACTTCATTCTTTAACATAAATGTATTTGATTTGGTAAAACCATTCGTTTACTTTATGTATTGGACTTGGTAACCCCTAATACTGTGTGTGTGCGTGTGTGTTACAGTTGTGTAACAAGTTCTTTTTGCTTTTTGTGTGATGTAGATAAAACAAACACAAGATGAAGAGAAAAAGCAGCTCACAGCATTAAGGGATCTCATTAAATCCTCTCTACAGCTGGAACAAAAGGAGGTAGGTGCAGAATGTGGTGTGCCTCAGGGCTCAGTTTTCGGACAAATGCTAATTCTTAATTGCCCAAAACTAGTTTGAAAAAGTCAATCAAGTCACTTGTTTGGGGTTAAATTATTCCAAAGTTCATTACATTTACATATTTACCCCATGTAAATGTAAATATATTCAGTGTTTAAAATTATGTATTTTAGAAGATTCTTTAATGGCATGACATCATGCAGAAAGAAACCTGAAGAGTTTAATTTTGCTGTACGTATGTGGATCTAATGCATAAACCCTCCATAATGCTCGACCTGTACAGGGGAGAGTGTGAGAGGGAGTGCCCAGTGCTGTACCATGCTGGTAGCCAGTATGAAATCGGGCTTGCTGGTAACCAGTGTTGTGCCCCACTGGTTGCTCAGAGAAAAGTTGCTAACTCTGTCATGTTTAATAAGGAAAATAAATGACAATTAATAAGTAGTTCGTCATTGAATGTTTGTTTTAAGTGCTAACACATTGTCATCAACAAACTTGCATTTAATTATGGTAACGTAGTGAGAGACAAGACTGTAAGTTTGTACAATCATAGAGTAGTATGCTGTAGTGCATTTAAATGTTTTAACAAAACCAACACATATAGCCTACCATGCTTTTCACACCTTCTCTTATGTGTCTTTCACCCGCTTCCTGTGTGGATTGAAGTCTAGAAGAGTAAGTGTTCAGCATGTGCAGCATGAAGTGTGTATGTGATGGAGATCATTGTGTGTGTGCACAATAAATAAGTGGCTGTCAGATAAATCTGATTTTTAAAAGGTTGCAAATCTGTTGAGAAATATTGAAAAATCTTCATGTATTATATGAAAATGCTGTGCATACAGTGTTTGTTTGGATTGGTGACTGCATATAGCTGTTTAAAGCACCATATGTGTGTGTTTGTGCAGGACTCTCAGAGCAAACAGGGTGGCTACAGTATGCACCAGTTGCAGGGAAACAAAGAGTTTGGCAGTGAGAAGAAAGGCTATCTGCTGAAAAAGAGTGATGGGTACACACACACACACACACACACATATGCCCAAATTAGATGTGATGTCTAGTCAACCTGAGATCTTGCTCTCTGCTATGAGTGGTGTTATGCAGTATATAATTGTTGTGTTCTAGATTGAGGAAGGTGTGGCAGAGGAGGAAGTGTTCAGTTAAAGGAGGAATTCTTACCATCTCTCATGCCACTGTGAGTAACTCGGACACACTCTTGTGATTTACTTGGTTTACTATAAACCATGACATCCTATAATCAGCCTAATAAAACTGAAGTCTGACATTTACAGTGAAAAGACTTCATCAGCTTTCTGAACTTTGTCTGAATGTCTCCATAACAACCTAGCCATCCCCCTATGTCCCTTTTTAAAGCTAGGGTAGGGTAGGACAATAATCGTTTTTTTTTTTTTTTTTATAAATTTTTTTTTTCAAGACACTTTTTTTTGTACTGGTTTGAAGTCTGTTCACATCCTGTCATTGAATTCAGTCCATTTAGTTTAGCTGGTGTAAAAAAAAAAAAAATGTATACCATTACGGAAGTACAAGCCAAAATTATAAATAGCCATTATATATGTATGTGTGTGTGTGTGTGTGTATATATATATATATATATATATTTTACCATATATTATATATTATATTTTTATTAAGTATTTATTTATTTGTAAAATATACTGTCATCTAAAGTATAAGCATGTTTCTTTTACACATTTATTTTTTAATCCATTGTCAGATGATTTCAAATTTCTTAAATTTTAATTATGATAATTTAAAAAATAATCTCTGCTTTATATCGGCTATCGGCCCCCCTGCTTTCCAGCTGGATTTGACTAAGTTTGCCAGGCTTATGAAATTAAATGTTCATTAGTAATTCATAGATTTGTTTAAATTAAATAAATGTGTATTTGCTCAATGCTGATGGCAAATGAGAAAGTATTAGAATGTTTGCCTTTCTATTACTAATAATATAAAAGCAATCATTATAATATTTTTTTAATTCCTTTGTTTAACCTTTCTATCTGATTATTAGACAGACTTCGATTCAAATTAGACAGTTAAAAACTGTTAACAATGACCGTAAACAAGAGAGAGAGTGTGAGCACTGTGTGCTCTCAAAATAAAAGTCTGGTGCACCTCGAACACATCGGCCAAGCAGAAAGACTTATTGGACGATGCCGATATTTGAAAAATGGCAAATATCAGCCGATATATCGGCCTTGGCGATATATCGTTCGACCGCCGGTTTCAGTCTATACAACAAACTAGCAGAGTTAATCTTGACAGGTAAGCTAAACTTCAAGTTGAAAGTGTTCTTAATATGTTGTACCTTTTAGTGAAGTAGTCTACATTTACCTATTGAAATATATTGTAAATGCAGAAACTGCCTACCATAGCTTTAAAGGGTTAGTTCACCCAAAAGTGAAAATTAACAAGTGTTTTACTCACCCTCAAGGCATAGGTGTATTTGACTTTCTTCTTTCAGATGAATCCAATCAGAGTTATATTAAGAACTGTTCTGGCTATACCAAGCATTATCATTGCAGTAGTTGGGTGTTTCTGTTTAACAGTCCAAAACCCATTAAATAAACATAAAATAAAATAAAACATGTCTCTCATGGCTCGGGCAAGCTAAAAGTCCATTGCCAATAGTTCAGTGATTCATGAAGCACAGCTCACACAGAAGTCAGTTTCAAACCAAGAAGCTTTCCTATTGTCAGTGTGGCAAATTAACTATACAAAATGCCTAGATTTCACCCATTGCATTTTACTGAGCAATGGATTTCTTAACATCCTTTGTTCAGTCAGAAACCTGTCTTGTTTGGACATCACTGTTCGATTGAGCCTATATCAGGTTTCTTAGTCAAATCACAAACTTTGCAAGCTACTACCAATTTTTTTTTCTGATCATTGTTTCTTTGTAAGAAGGATTGTTAATTTAGTGTTTAAAATAGTGTTTTATTGTTTTAAAAGCTCTACTCCTTTAGTAATGAACAAATACACTCTGACCCATTTGCTTCCACAGGTACGTGTAGTATGAGATGCTGAAAAAAAAAGACACAACCAAAGATAGCTGTCTAGTGTGTATTTAAACTAGAAAAATATAGTGCAGATGGTGTTCAAGAGTACTTTCTGTTCTCAAAGTACCGCAGGCAGACTGGCACACACACACACAATCTGTGGGTTAGCCCTACGTTAAATGATTGTCTTACACAATAATATATCATCTTTGAATTCGTTTCATCAGAAATTTAAAATCACTTGAAAGCTGTAGTTAAAACCTTCAACTGTTTGAGATGTTATAGCAGGAATATGAAGTATTCAAGCATTTCTGCTGTTGTCACATTTTGTTTCAGTCAAACAGGCAGCCTGTCAAACTCAACCTGCTCACATGTCAGGTCAAGCCCAGCACTGAGGACAGGAAGTGCTTCGATCTCATTTCCCGTGAGTCAACGGTCACAAACAGGGAGTGTTTCTTCTGTGGGAAACCACATGAGTGATTTAGTAGCTTAGTGTAATGTGTTTGTTTACTTTACCCTATTGAATCTTGGAAGAAAATTGTCAAAATTGTAAATAATTGTCTAATTGCACCATTAATGTGATTTATGATTTTAATACTATCTTCTGGTATTTAATTAGTGGAAATCACTTAATGTTTATGCAGATGGCTGATATTTTAATTGTCATATGTTTCAGATAACCGCACATATCACTTCCAGGCCGAAGATGAGCAGGAGTTTATGATGTAAGACTCTAAGAAAAGTTTTTTTTGTGTGTTTATGTATGTTTTTTTTTTTTTTTACCCCTTTGCATCTGTAAGTCACAAACTAGTAATCTAACTTCTCTGTAAGTGGAGTGACCTCTAAGAATTATTTATATGCTGAATATGGGATATCCTTATGAACAATTATGAACAATTACAGCAATCTGCCTAGCGGTGAAGACAACTTTGCTTCTCTGTGGTGAAATTGTACTTTTTTTTTTATGGCAAATAAATATCGTAAAAATAGTTTGAGATTTTAACTCTCATTTGCTTGGTTATTTTTGTGTGTCTGTGTGGTGAAACGTCTGTGAAGTGGTGTTCAATTGTTTTAAGTTGGTATTTACTCATTGAGGTCACTAACACCACAATGACATTTCACAGACTCCTTTAGACACAAGCATTCTCACAAAAAAAAAGCATCTACCATCTCAAAGCATGTCTTAAGTATTTTTAACTACTGGCTTTGCTTCTTACCTGCTGTGAGCCACCTGCTGTCCACCAGAGAACTCCCTGACTGAGTTATTTAAAGCCATTATAAATGGCTCTTAAAAGCACAGAGGCTGATCAGAATGAGGCCCTATAACCCCTTTATACATCAGTCCTGCAGTCCTTTCACCTCTACATTGACTGGAGTCTCTTTTAAAAGCCAAAAGCTGGTCTCATCATCTAGCTAGCATGGAGGCATGGCATGCTTTAGGAAAAAAATGGCTAAGGGACAAAAGCAGAAAAATTAATAACAGGGTCTGAAAGAAGGGCTTAAATGTTGCTTTAGCATTTAGCGGCTGGTGCATTAATATTTCAGCATTACATGGCAGAGTTTTAAGACAGCTTATCAATTAATAAGTAGTCCATCTTTTGTTACGCAGCACTTCAGTGTCAGTTTTAAAACAATGGACCAATCAGAAACAGCAATTGAAATTTATAGGGTTTACAGTAGCAACTGTGTACAGTTATCATGCAATTACAATTAACATTATTTACTTTTCTAAAACCTTAAACTCTAAACCGTTTCTGCCTCTACAGATGGATCTCAGTGTTAACTAACAGTAAGGAGGAGGCGCTTAACATGGCCTTCAGAGGAGAGCAGGGTGGAGGAGATGATGGGATGGAAGATCTCACTAAAGCCATAATAGATGATGTGCTGCGCATGCCCGGAAATGAAGTGTGCTGTGATTGTGGAGCTCCAGGTGCATATCTGTCTACCTGTCTGTCTAAAAAGAAAATAACAATAAAATTGTCTGTCTGGTAAGGTTACTCTGCCTCGTATGACTCCCCTCTCGGGTCTCTTCTCCACTCAATCTTTTTTGAATCCCTATTTCTGTTTTTCTCACTCCATTACCAGTGAAATCGGTCTCTCTCATGATGAAGCAGCAGTGTGAGTGTGAGGATCAGGCAGTCAGGACAGATGAGTGCTGTTACATCACTCTCTTATGTAATTGGCTCATGCAAGCTGTGCAGAAGGTTCTGAGAGGGCGGCTGCTGCTCCAGGGATGATTTGATCAGCCTCTTTCACATTCATTGTTTTCTCTCTTTGCGAGAGGATAGAGATGTGGCCCATGAAAGACCCCTGGGACATCTTCACTAGTTTTAATGTGTTATTACATATGAATTGATGAACAGTTTATAAATCAGGGAAATACGTTTATATACATTGTCAGGTTTATCAGTGAAAATATTTTCGATGCTTTACTGTTAGATGACGAGTCATGTGAGAATGAAGGCCCGGTCCATAACTATCAATAACTATTAAGTTCTAATTGTTCTAATTATGAGTCCACATCACCACTCTAACAATAACATTAATAAGCAAAAAATGTTAATGTTGGTGTGGACACTTATAGTTATTAATATAGTCATTGGTGTGAACAGTACTTTCATTTAATTATGTATTAGTTCATGTGTTCTACATTAGCATGTAGCTGTTTTCAGTTGTTTGCAGGAGGTTGTTTATATGCAATTGCTAAAGTGTTCTATCTGTTTGTTAGCACGAAGCACATAGCTACTTTTTATATGCAGTTGCTAATGTGTTTTAGGCGATTGTTAGCACATTGCTACTGTACATTGCTATGAGGCTATCAAGATGTTCTAGGAGGTTGTTAGCACGTTGCTACATTCCTTATATGTGGTTTGGTTTTGTGGGTGGTTGTTAGCACATTGCTCTGCAGTTGGTCAAGGCGTTATGGGTTGGTTCCATTTTACGCACTAGGTGTAGAAAAAATGTTGGATGATTTCTGATAGCAGTTATGACTGTAGCATAGAAATAAGTGGGATGAGTATGCATCATAGTTGCATCATATTCCTTTTTAAAATTAACCATTCTTGTGAACTGACATTCTTGTGAACTGAAGCTTCCGGTGATGCTCTGACTGTGTAAGAGGCTTATAGAGCTGTGTTGAGCTGTTATTCAGCTCCAAAGCTGAGAGCTAAACACTGACATCTGTGTCAAGATGCATGCATGACTCCTTACACAAGCGAGTCTGTTTGAAAACAGGTTGCTTTAATGAAACGCTTATTAAACAGACAGATGTATGAATGAATTTGATGCTGAATGATTGTGTCTGGAAGAGAAGAAATAATCTACAAGTACATCTGGGATTTACTGAGCGTGCAGAGAAAGCTGCTGGAGAAGACCTGAATCTATATTTAGCTGCTGTGTGTGTCCTTTATCTTTGTTGTCCTGTCACTGGTTCTGCTCAGGGGACGTCACTGGCACATGGAGCCACGAACACACTTGCTGCCAACACACAAACAATGCACAAACAGTTCATCTCATATTCTCATCCAAACATGATAACATGGTACTCTACATTAAACTCCATTCAGTATTTACCATTCCATCTTGTATAACATTAAAATAATGAGTCCAACGAGGGCCCCTTGTGGTAAAAATGTGTTTGTTGCTTTTTCTTGTTTCCTTGTTGTTTTCATGTTTTTATTTTTATTTTTTATGTTTCCAGATCCCAAATGGTTGTCGACCAACCTTGGAATCCTGACTTGCATCGAATGCTCAGGCATTCACAGAGAGATGGGCGTCCACATCTCACGCATCCAGTCTATAGAGCTCGACAAACTGGGAACCTCTGAACTCTTGGTTTGTTCAATAGTGCAAAAAATTATTTTTTAAACATAGTATAGCTCCAGTCTTAAATGGGAATCCATAGGCTTTGTGTGTCAGTACTACATAGGGTATGCCAAATGTTGTTTGATCACAAATAAATTTATGTGACAATATTATTATTATTTTTTGTCAAATTAACTTTAAACAAAGAAGCTATAAAGTTTTACTGTCCTTTCTATATTAATATTTATCAAAACAATTCAGTAAATTTAGTCAAATTTAATTTGTATGTGCAAGACTTATGAATATCCATATATTATCATTACCTAAAACATTTTTGTAAATTGAAATTAAACAAAAATTTTATATAAATATTACATGAATAAATTAGCTAAATTGAAATTAGAAAAGTTGGCTTGACAATATTAATCTAAAGCCGTAAATTACTAACTGGAAAATAAACTCTAACGCTGAAATAAATATAAATATTTAAAACTAAATAAACAATAATAACACATTACTTAATTACTAAATGTGACACAAACAATTGTTCATTCAAAATGTTCTTTAAAAAACTATTATAGTATATAAGTTTTAATAACATTATTTTAATTGTAATGGTTTTGCCAAGCAAAAAGCATCATAACCAAGAGTAAATGCATCAATATGATAAGTATTATTCAAGCATTAGGAATGTGCATCTCCATAACTGAGGCTGATGTGATATGCATCTCAATTCATATTTAAAGATACGATACATTTAAAGATACATATGAAGCAGCAACTGTGATTTACCCCTATTATGATGCAGTGCGATCTGATTTTGATTTGATTTAACACAATGCGAATCAATGCAATACGATTCAATGGAACAAATACTTGTGTGGTTCTTTATGATTATTTGGAGGAAGATGCAGCTCTACCTCTGCCATGTAAATCTATATTCTATGTGACTCTCAGGACATGCCTCTCTCTCTGTAGTGTTGTGATATGTCATATTCACATAGTTGTGATGATGAGATAATGCGCTTGACAAACAGTTTAGAGAGGAGAAATCATTCAACATATAAAATATAGATAACAAAGTATTGGTCACATTCTAAATAATAAAAGTATAGTGCTTCTACTAATAATTATATATAAATAAATCAGTTTTTACCAATGCAAATATGTTAAAACGATGCATCGCAATAGAGTCCCAACTTGTATCTGATGCACACTCTTTTAAATCAATGCATTGTATAGTTAACTTTTATGCTGATGCATGCACCGGTGCAAATCGGTTAATTTTACCATCCCTAGTATGCATGTTATAACAGGCCAAGCTTTAAATTCAACAAAAAATAGGCCTTGGCCCAACACTTTAGTATAGCAATAAAATATAGAAAATTTGGGGTTAGTTCGTTGAAACCATAGCTCACTACATATTTCATGAATATAAATTTTTTAATCATATTTTTAAGTATTAGATATAATTTATGCGTAATTTATTTTGTTTTATTCTATTCTTTGATTTCAGCTGGCCAAGAATGTGGGAAACAGTAGTTTTAATGAAATAATGGAGGGAAATCTTCCTTGCCCCTCTCCTAAACCCACTCCTGCTAGTGACATGTAAGTATGCATGACAAATGTAAAAATGAATTATCATATTATATTTCAGTTTCCAGTGTATTTAAAAAGTCTTTCTATTAAATGATATGTGCTTTCACATTTTTTTAATATTTTTGCAAATTAATATGACATCCCTGTTTTATTTTCTTGTCTTTCGATTTAATCTTAGGACTGTTCGTAAGGAATTTATCAATGCAAAGTATGTAGATCATAAGTTCGCAAGAAAAACCTGCAGCTCGGCAGCAGCCAAGATGAGTGAGCTATTTGAGGCCGTCAGGTCACATGACCTACTAGCTCTCATCCAGGTGTATGCTGAGGGGGTAGAGCTTATGGAACCACTACCTGAAGGAGGACAGGTGAGTGACTGCATGTAGGTGTAGTAACTAGGACAGTGGGAAAATAGGCTCACTTTTTCATTCACCAGTTTGTTTTTCATTAAAAAAATTAAGTGGTACTTGAAAGCAAACATACTGAGCATTCTAGGAGGAGATAGTAAGTCCACAGGTACAGAGTGTATACACCCTACTATCACATGACACGATGGATGAGTGACTCTTGCTCATCTTTGAGCACAGATTTTGAGGTCTGGTGAACATCAGAAAGCAGACATGCTGAACATGACTTGAATACTCTGCCTTGATCTCGTACTGTGCCCAGTTTTCATTCTAATGACTTTGGTAATTCAGCCACCGTCTCAGAGATAAACAGCTCCTCTGAGTGGGTGCAGTCGCAAAAACATCTAAAGTGATCTGCGTTTCACTTTTTATGATGTAGCCTCTGCCCTAGCATGAGCTGACTTTAGTTAATCTTTTGTTGAATCTTCAGAAATGAAGCCGTGACCATGGCCATGTTAGAAACGCTATAAGACAGATATTTTAGGGCGATCACGTCAACATTACATAACACAGTTTAGGTTGTCAGTAAGATTTAAAAAAAATAAATCTCTGCATTTATCTTATTTGATCAAAAAAATCTAAAATCTTAAAATTATTATAATATTATAACTGTTTTCTGTTTTATTAAATGTCTTTATTGTCACATAATCCTTCAGAAATCAATCTAATATGCCATTTTGCCACTAAAAAACATTTATTTTTATTATTATTATTAAAAAGCTATGCCCCGCTGTTGTGTGGTCTTTATGTATAAATATTTGTAGGGCTGCTAAAAATAATAAGAAGAATAATTATTAAGTTTATTTAATACATAGATGTTTTACTTTCTCTTTTTAATGCATTTTGAAACTTCAAAGTTGATATAAGTTGAAATAAGTAATAAATAAATAAACAATTGAATTAGTACACTGATAATAGATTTGCTACATTATTTTATTTGTTATCCTTCCTATTTTACACAACAAGTCAAGAGATGGTTATTAAGACCAAATTATGGATTTTTTTGTAGGAAGGAGGAGAGACTGCATTGCACTACGCCGTGAAGACAGCTGACCACACCTCACTGCACCTGGTCGACTTCCTTGTCCAGAACAGGTATGGAACATCAGCCACAAAAACTGGGAGGATACACTCATGGCCATGTTTTTATGATCAATATTTTGGATTCTTTTTAGGCAGTCACCTCTTGTTATGTTCCATCACCATTATCATTAAGAGCTTAATGATTAAACCGGTTGAGGTTTTAATGTTTTTTTTTTTCTTAGGATAGCAGGTGTTCATGTACAAGCACCAGTACTTTTGAAGGGATTATAATGCAGATAATAATTTAAGTTCAACTTTATCCAAGTTTGCTTTCTGCTGTGTGGATTAAAGTTATATAACAGTATTTGAAGATCAGGTGATGTCTGAGCCAGGACTACTCTTGGTTCACATCCTAGTAAATAATCATAATTCGATTTCCCTGAGAACTAGAACACTGAAACTAATCCAGGTTTGCATTAATGGTTGTCTCCAAAGAAATATGACAGCATAAGGGAAGTAAATCCGACCCAGACAGCTGGGATTGTTTTATTTTTACTTTTTTGGACAACTCACTCTGTACTGGAGTCCACTCCAGTTTTTCCATTCCCCAATTCTCACTTCCTCTCTGATTACATTTGAAAGATATCATGCTCCGAGTTCTTTTCCATGGCAAAATTTTTACTGTGATAAATTTAGTATTAGGTGAGCCAGTATTTGCACAATTTCTGTTTACTTGTAATGGGGATAATTAGGATTATATGATATTAATATTTATATGAATATATTAAAATGTTAAGTGATGTTTTTTCCATGTTAACATGTTAGTTTCATATACTACTTAAAAAAGGTTGGTGTCTGTAAAATGTACACTCACCGAAACTACTGTACATTTATTTGATAAAAAAATACAGTAAAAATATATCAATATTGCTTATTCTATTCTAATTCATTCCTGACGACAAAGATTAATTCTTAGCCATCATTGCAACAGAATTAATTTACATTTAACATTTACATTTAATAATTTAGCAGACACTTTTATCCAAAGCAACTTAAAAATGAGAACAATAGAAGCAGTCAGGTCAACAAGAGAACAACAACAGTATACAAGTGCCATGACAAGTCTCAGTTAGTCTAGTACCGGACGCATAGCCAGGATGTTTTTTTGTTGTTGTTGTTTGATTGTTTGTTTTGTTTTGTTTTTAAATATTAAAGACAAGAAAAGGAAAAGTGCTACAATTAGTTGGTTAAGTGCTGGCAAAAAAGATGAGTCTTTAGATGTTTCTTGAAAATGAGTAAAGACTTAGCTGTTCGAATTGAGATTGGGAGGTCATTCCACCAGCTCAGCACAGTCCAGGAAAAGGTCCTTGAGAGTGATTTTAAACTTCTTTGGGATGGCACCACAAGGCGTTGTTCACTTGCAGAACGCAAACTTCTGGAGGGCACATAAGATTTAACAGGTAAGTTTAGGTATGTTGGTGCCATGCCAGTGGTCGTCTTGTAGGCAAGCATTAGTACCTTGAATTTGATGCAAGCGGCTACTGGTAGCCAGTGTAACCTGATGAGGAGAGGAGTAACATGAGCTTTCTTTGGCTCATTGAAGACAACCCTCGCTGCTGCATTCTCGATCAATTGCAGGGGCTTGACAGGAGAGCATTACAATAGTCTAGTCTGGAGAGAACAAGAGCTTGGACAATAAGGTGGGTGGCTTGCTCTGATAGGAAGGGTCTAATCTTCCTAATGTTGTATAAGGCAAATCTGCAGGACCGGGGCGTTGTAGCAATGTGGTCTGTGAAGCTTAACTGATGATGGTGATGGTCATTCATCCAGCTAGAAATGTCACTCAGACAGGCTGAAATGTGAGCAGCTACCGTCGGTTCATCAGGTTGGAATGAGAAGTAGAGTTGGGTGTCATCAGCATAGCAGTGATAAGAAAAGCCATGCTTCTCAATGACAGATCCTAATGACGTCATGTAGATGGAGAAGAGAAGTGGTCCAAGTACTGAGCCTTGAGGAATCCCAGTAGCAAGTTGTTGTGACTTAGACACATCACCCCTCCAAGACACGCTGAAGGATCTATCTGAGAGGTAGGACTTAACACACAGGAGTGCGGCTCCAGAGATGCCCATCTTTCTGAGGGTGGATAGGATAATCTGGTGATTAACAGTGTCAAAAGCAGCAGACAGGTCCAGTAAGATGAGTATGGTGGAAGCTGCTCTTGCCAGTCGCAGGGCTTCAGTAACCGAGACCAGGGCAGTCTCAGTGGAGTGGCCACTTTTGAAGCCAGACTAGTTGCTGTCCAGGAGATTGTTCTGTACAAGGAACATAGAATGCTGGTTGAACTCTGCTCGCTCAGGTGTCTTTGCAATGAATGGCAGAAGGGATAGATGTAGTTTTCTAGAACCGCTGGATTTAGAGATGGTTTCTTAAGCAGTGGGCTTTCCCGAGCCTGCTTAAATGCTGAGGGAAATGTGAGTGAAGTGTATGAGTGAAGAGAGGAGATGATAATGTGAGTAAGTGAAGGTATGACTGAGGAAGAGATCACTTGATGGAGGTGAGTGGGTATCGGATCAAGTGGACAAGTAGTAGGATGATTGGACAGGATAAATTTGGAAACGTTCATCTCTGAGAGTGGAGAGGAGGAGAAAGAGTGTACATCGGTCATTGTGAAGTTATCCTCAGTCTGCGGTGTGGAGAATTGGTCACTGACGGTTCTTGTCTTATTTTTGAAGAAAACTGCAAAGTCATCCGCTGTAAGAGTCGATGGAGGAGGTGATGGAGGCGGATTAAGAAGAGAAGAGAAAGTTTTGAAGAGTGTCTGAGTGTCACAACAGTTGTTCATTTTGTTGTGGTAGTAGGATGTTTTAGCAGTGAAGACATTTGCAGAGAAGGAAGAGAGGAGAAACCGAAACACACTGAGGTTGGTAAAGTTTCTTGATTTATGCCATTTCTTCTCTGCAGCCCTGAGTTAAGAGCGATGTTCACGGAGAACCTCGGACAGCCAGGGGGCAGATGGGGTGGTGCGTGCTGGTCTAGACAACAGTGGGCAAAAGTTGTCAGAGCAAGAGGCACGAGTGGAACAAAGAGTGTCCATGGCACTGTTCGTGTCCAGAGCTGAAAACAGAGAGTGCAGGAAGCGAGGATGAAACCACAGAAGATAGGCGAGATGGAGAGAGTGAGTGTAGGTTCCGTCGAAAGGTGACCTGCGTTGGAGTGTGTGCCGCTTCAGGAGTAAGTGCTAGGTTAGCAGTAATGAGGAAGTGGTATGAGGTGTGCAGTGGAGCAACTGAAGAGTTGTCCACGGTGCAACAGCACGTGTAGATGATGTCCAGTTGGTTGCCTGATTTGTGAGTCACTGTAGTAGACACTCGCTTGAGATCAAAGAGTTTTGAAGTCAGCAGCCTGGGGTTTATCTAGGTGGATATTGAAGTCACCAAGCAGTACCAAAGGAGTACCATCTTCAGGAAAGTTTGATAGCAGCACATCCAACTCCTCCAAGACTCCTCCAAGAAGTTTGACCTATTATTCAGTGAATTATTCAGTGTCACATGAACCTAATAAGCTGATTAGATGGTCGAGAAACATTTATTATGCTGTTGCATTATGGGCATTAATGTGTTTTATGCTATGTAACCAATTAAGAACACAGATGCTCCTCTCAACTTAACCATAGTAATGCACTATCCTAACAACATAATATCTAAAGTAATCTTTATGTGTGTGTTTATAGGTGAACATTCACAGATTCATTGACAGCACACAGACATATGTTTGACACACCAGATAAGAATCTTAATGCAGAATCAAAAGAGCACTGACACTGGGCAAAAATATTTAGTGTTCCAATGTGGAAAATAACATTATCCCTTCAACATTTTAACCCTAAATCTTACAGTGTTGCAGTGATCACAAAAGAAAATGTTCAAAATGAACTTCAAACTGGGTCAGAAAAATATCTGTTCTCACAGAGCAGGGCTATACTGGTTTAGATGTGATGTGTAGCCTGTTTTTTTTCTTTCTTTCCTTTGCTGTGATTCCCACTAGGTAAACAGAATTGGGTCATTCACTTGCTCTCTCCCCATGTGTGCTGTTTAGTCACCGCTGACCCAAATTGAGAAGTGTGAAGTGGCTCATTAGGAGTGAAAATCTTGTTAATGTCAGCCTCAATTACAGATTTGAATTACATTAAAAAGCACTTTGGAGATGATGATTTTGTTAACATGTTAGCAGTTCCACATAACACATGGCAAAATTGCTGCAGGTTGGTTTTAATATGTGTCTTTAATAGCACAATAAACACTTATATGTCAGAAGATCAAGGAAAATTTGATTCCGTATGTCTCTGTCTCCAGTGGGAATCTGGATAAACAGACGGAGAGGGGAAACACAGCCCTGCACTACTGTTGCATGTATGAGAAACACGAATGCCTCAAATTACTGCTGAGAGGCAAACCAGCTACTGATATCAGTGAGTTACACAAGCATGTGTGGTTTTACCTGATTTACTGTACTTCTTTAGCTTTTACCAAATATAGTTATTCTTTAATACTATGCTTAATTATATAAATACATGTACTTATAAGCATTCACAATATCATTATATACATGTATACACACACATACAATTGACCATATACTATTCTTATATACTATAATTAATTATACAGTGCTTGTATGATTATTATGCAAGTTGATATTCTGATCATACCTTTTTTCCAAACACATTTGACCAATTTCAGTGCAATGAGCATTTCGCTCTCCATGTCTTAACTTTGCAATTGTTAGTATTGCATTATCATTATATGTATTGCATCCTCCTAATGGCCATTTAATTATTTTTTACTTTTCAGTCGGAGTTAAAAACATTTTTTTTTTTTTTTTTGGCTCATTTAGGTCTCATTTTATCTGTAAAAGAAAACCTGCTTAATAATTATGCACACCTGAGTATAAGACTTTTTTCACTTCCACCCTTTGTGGACAATTATATATTATTTATGAATGATTAAAGACTAAATTTATAGTAGTCATTAAGATTGATGCGGTTTGGAATTGGTAAAATGTAAAATGGATGGATGTATGTTTATATATATATATATATATATATATATATATATATATATATATATATATATATATATATATATATATATATATATATATATATATAATATAAAAATTATATTTATAAAACAAACAAAAAATATATATATATTTTAAATTAATGTTTATAAATTTTTTCATACTATAATTGATAATTTTGTGATGCCTAAATGCACTGACATTTAAATGGCATATAAAACACAGGAATTTAGATTTTCAGTGTAATTTTTTTAAAGATTTTTTTTAAACTCGAGATTGTATGTGTTATCTTGACAAAATAGTCTAAAATTACAATATTGGCCATTTATGCGTGATTGACTGTAACATAAAAATATAATAATTGTCAGCTTGTCATATTAGCCATATACTGTATATTTACCAATGCTTAGCCACCATCTTGTTTCATGGCAAACAATATGAATAATATCTGGTTAACGTGTGTCTTTTTTGTCTCAGCCAATCAGAACGGAGAAACAGCTCTGGATGTGGCCAGGCGGATGAAAATCACCCAGTGTGAGGAAGCGGTGAGTAACTTGTGGGTCACATGATACAGTCCTTCCTGTGGAAACTCTTGAACTGCTCTGAATACGTCCATCATGATATAAGAACAATAGGGGGCAGCAAAGATGTGGCCTCAGGGTTTAAAGATTATGTTGTTTTTGAAGATCTGACTTATATTTCTGTATGCGTGTATTTTAGCTGGTACAAGCCGCTGCAGGAAAATTTAATCTTAAAGTCCATGTGGAATATGAATGGAATCTCCGATTGGAGGAGCTTGATGAGAGTGACGATGATCTGGATGACAAAGTAACACATTCTCCCTTGAACCTCTCTTATAATACTCAACATTTCTCGACTCACAGACTGAATGATTTTCTCATTGTTTTTCATTCGCAGCCCAGTCCCATTAAGAAAGATCGTTCTCCCCGGCCACAGAGTTTCTGTCACTCTTACAGTCTGTCTCCTCATGACAAGCTCTATATTCCTGGTTTCACTGGCCAGCGTGATAAACAGCGCCTGTCATATACTGCACTCTCCAATCAGATGCACAGTGTTTCCACCGACTGTCCGTCCTCTCCAGTCTCAGATGCCCCACCTCTGCCTCCTAGGAATACAGGCAAAGGTAACCCAGAAACCCAGAATCAAATGTTTGGGCATAAAACTTGTTCTTACAATCTTGCCCATTCCATAAATAAATATATCAATGTTATAAAAACTATTTACATTCATAAAAGCTATTTATTCAATGTATTCTGATGTAGTCATATGTTTTATACCAGTTCTTTGCATCTTTAGCTTTAGTTCAGTTTGTCATCCTAAAACCTTTACAGTCAACTAAATGTCATCCAGTCTTTTTTCCATCTTTTCTTTGTTCTCGCTCTGTATTTTTCTCTTTTTCTCGTCTCTTACAGCTCCTTCTCTGGCTTTCCTTGGCTCACATTCCCACTATGCTACTCTGGCTAGCACTCGACAATACATCAGTGACTATCTTTTTTATTTGCATAAACCTCTCCTGCTTATTTAATCTATTTAACGACCTTATTCTGTGATCATATAGCTGTGTCTAAAACTGAAACTGCTGCATTCACAGTGAACAATGTTTTAAATTTTTATATGAAAGTACACTACCGTTTAAAAGTTTGGGGGCAGTATAATTTTTTAAAAGAAATAAATACTTTTCAGAAACAAGGACAGATTAAATTGATCAAAAGTGACAATAATGACATCACATTACAAAAGATGTCTATTTCAATTAAATTATGTTCTTTAAGCTTTTTTTTTTTTTCTTTTTTTTTTTGCATTAAAGAATCCTGAAAAAAGGTATTTCTTAAGTATTAAGCAGTTTTAAAAATTCTTGAGCACTAAGTCGGCATATTATTAGAATGATTTCTGGCTGCAAAATTAACATTTATAATATATTAAAATAAAACAATTATTTTAAATTGTAATAATATTTCACAATATTCTGTTTACTGTATTGTTGAGCATAAGAGACTTTTGAATGGTAGTGTAATTCATTTAATTCATTTTTATACTTATAGATGCTGCACATTTCTGGTTTTGGACTATATAATCACTAAAACCACAAATGCATCACTTCTTTTATTAAAGTTTAGCAGACAAATCAGATTCAATACATCAAATTTACTTTTCACTTGAGGAATCTGCTGCATTTCATCATAAGTAGTAAAAAGATGGTTTGACTTTCCTTAGTAACAACTCAAGTGCAAAAGTGGCTGAAGTTGTTCAATTGTTGTTTGCTTGTGTCTCGTCCTTTTCCTTGTCCTCTCTGACTGAGCTTTTCACTGGCTATTGACTGTCTTTTTAAAATACGTAATGTAGAATAGATTGGTTTTCTTCCGTTTTCTCTTTCATTGAAATGAGAATAAATCTTAGTCGAATTTTTTGTGGTGTCTTGATGTCCTTCTCCAACTTCATCTAGTGTCTCCTCTTCCACGTACTGTACCTGGCCTGCTTCAGTTTCAGTAGCAATTGTTATCTTATCCAAGTAGTTACCCTCACTGTCATCCTTTCTTTTTATTTACTTATCTTTCTGTCCTGTCACCCGTCTTCCTGTATCTTCAACAGACCCATGTTAAATGACAGTATCCATTCTTCCTCATGATATCACTGCATGTTCTTGTTTTGTGTTTGTTTTCCCTCCAGCCCCTCCCTTGTTGAACCTGCCCCCCTCCACCCTTGCCACCCAAACCCCCGCTAGTGGCAGCTCCACCCTGTCAAAGAAGAGGCCCCCGCCCCCTCCCCCTGGACACAAACGCACGCTATCCGACCCCCCCACCCCTATCTCCCACACCCCGCTCAGTAAAGGTGGGCTATACTTAGTCAACAACCCTAGGCTGAATTGCAAACTATTTCTGGTTTTTATTTTTTGTGTAGGGTTTAATTTACTCAGATCCACATAGAATAGATCTTTCCATTAATGTAAGACGTTTTCAGTGGAAACACATCCTTAGTACCTGTTTTTACCATCTCTAAGCTTCATGGAATTGCTTTTGGTTTAGTCTTTACATTATATTACCAGCTCATTTTCATCCATTCATTCTGTGGTGTCATTACATGCTAAATTCCAGAAAATGTTAACTATGAAAACCAATATTGAGAGGACAGTGTAGTCAATGAAAGGCTCAGCCTAATGACCCCATCCCTAACCTTTTGATCTCCTCGTTATACCCTGCCCCAGTGATTTGCATGTGTCTTGCCATTTTGGGTAATGACAAAGAAAAATCCATGGCAAAATAATGGTCTGTGAGTTATTAATGGTAGAAAGACATACTGTTAATGTAAGCTATATAGCTTATAAGTAAATAATAATCACATAATTTAAGACCATTATTGTGCATGGCCTGGTCCTAATGTGTTACCTTTCTGCTATATCGCAGCACAATAGTCATAATAAATTTTGCTTTGCTATACTGCTTGTATACAAAGGCATAGAGTGACATTTGCAGAAAGTATTCCTGGAAATGTTTCTTTTGTACACAACAAACTTCTATCTGGAAGATATTTGCGTATACTTAAATGCATTTTGGTTTTACGCTACAGTTCAAAAGGTTGGGGTCAGTATTTTTTATTTATTTATATATATATACATATATAATATCTTACTGACCCCCAACTATTTTTTTGTTTGTTTTAAAAAAAAAAAAAGTCTGCAAATGTGATCTTAGCAGCTCTGTAGGCTTTTAAAAACAGATACATATATTTAAGGAATTAGTTAATGTATGACATTCACAGTATAATGTTCACTATACAACATTCCAGGAAGTGATTCAACACCACCTCCTGTCAACAAGATGTCTCCTGCAACTAACAGATTTGAGGGTATCCCCCAACAGCAAAGGTGAACCAACATCCTTTAAGTTTCAATGTAGCAAATAAAACAGCCTGAAAAAAAAAAACTGATTCAAAATTAAATTCACACAAGCAAGTTGAAATCTTTTGCAATGCTTATATAGCATTCTGTTGAACTATTTTTAGAATTGTATTTGCATTAGAAAGGTCAGCAAACTTTAGACTGCAAATTTACACAAGGCCTTTTGTGCTTCATTTGAATATCTCTATGTTACTTTGTCATCATGTATTTGGGAATGCAAAACAGTTCCATTTTACACAGTATGGCTGGTTTTACAGAGCTTGTAAATATGATATGATCGGACATTACTTTGAGGCTTAAATATGATCTTTATTTCTAGTTTCAACACCACAAAGCCCACACTTGGTCCACGGGTCCTTCCCAAACTACCTCAGAAGGGTAGGTGACATGCTTTCTGCTTTTGAATGTTGCAGTGGTACATCTGAATGATGAAATAAAATAAATTCCATTAAGTAATTAATCACTCATGGCCTTCTAGTTATTCATGATTAATCACACGTGTATTTAAATTTAATTTAGTTTGTGTTAAACTCCTTTCCAATCCACTATTACAGTACAGTAAGATTTAGACTTAGAGAAACAATTACAAATCAAATTTCACATCACAAAAAATACCCTTACAAACCCCAGTGTACAGTTAAAGTGATGAGGAGAAACTCAATTAAAAGATGCAACAGGCAAGAGCATTTCAACAAAAACTATTCTTGAAAATAGTACGGCAGAAAAAAAGGAGACATGTTTTCTTTTTCCAATTTATACTCTACAATTTTTTTAAACCTGACCTAACATCTTGCTAGTTGAAATATTTCTTCATATTTGTCTTCTGAAATTGTCTAGAACTATATCAAAAATGAGCCAAAAACACATAATAGCATTGTTTTGTTTTTCAATAGTTGCCCTGCGTAAGATAGACACCATCCATCACCCATCTATGGACAAAACCAACCAGCCTCCGGAAACTGTCCTGTTCCAGAAGGTTCTGCAGAGTTCAGACAACCCACAGAAAGTTGTGTTAGCCGATAGACCTCAACCTGGAGATATACCTCCTAAACCACAGCCTTCAGAATTACCCCCTAAACCAGGAGAACTGCCTCCAAAGCCACAGCTATCTGACCTTCCCCCTAAACCCCAGTTGGGCGATTTACCCCCTAAACCTCAGCTGAAAGATCTTCCTCCCAAGCCTCAACTGACAGACATCTCCCCACCCAAACCCATAACCACTGAGGTCCTCCACAAGCCTCCACCTGGAGATGTGGCTCCCAAGCCCCAACCACCAGATCCTCCAACAATCAACCCACCAGCTGAACCATCTCCTCAACCTGTCCAGTCTAGCGAAGACACCAATGGAAGCCCAGCATCTGCACAGGGGACACCTGTACCATTGCCCAGGAAAATAAATCCGGTAAGGACTTGGTCACCAAAGCTTTGGAAAAATCAAGTATGTATCAAGCTGCTTTCAACAAACTATCTTACACTATTTGTTTTGCTTACTGTCAGATAAAGAGTAAAATGCGGAGGGTGAAGACTATCTACGATTGTCAGGCAGATAATGATGATGAGCTCACTTTTGTTGAGGGTGAGGTCATTGTAGTAACTGGAGAAGAAGATCAGGAGTGGTGGGTAAGTGTAAAAGCACCAAATTTTCAAGCATGAACCGTACACCAAAGCATGAGAATGAAGAATTCAAAATTCTACATTCTGATTGATTAACAGACATTCCAATGTTCCATTAGTTCTTTAAAATAGTTCAGGTTTTTGACCACATTACAGTTCCATATCACATATTACCTTATATTGATTATGAAACAAAATTCTCAGGACTCTACTGTGTTAATGAATGGAAATTTCACATGCATCTGGTGGTCCATGCATGCTTTTTTATGAAAATGTTGTCATTATTTCTGCAAAGATTTGCTGAACAATTCTCTGTCAATAAATGCTTTTTCTAGCATATTATATTACATTACAAAAACAGTATTTTGTTGTTCCAGATCCTTTCCAAAAGGTTAGAACAAAATAAAAGGATTGTTAAAAACCTTTTTCTATAGGTCTATGAGTGTATATTTTAACAATAAGCTTTGAAAATAACCGTAAAGTGTAATCAATTATTGCAGTTTTTTCTTGTTTTGAGAAAAAGATAGTAAGCAAAACATTTTGAGTAATTAAAATGTTTAAATGGTCTAACCACAGAGCATTCAACCCCACAAGTGCAGTGCCTTTAGAAAGAAAAAATACTGTTTTTACTCTTAACAAATTAAAATTATATATAAAATATATAAATATATATACATAAACTACAATATTATAGGCCAGATGCGAGGCCCTGTGCAAACAATGTCCTTTTAAAGATGAAAACCTGTTCATGCTAACCATGGTAAAAGCAGAATTGTTTTCAGGCCTTTGAATTATTGAAATTAAATCTGACATTCATTTTCAGTTATTCAGCAGTTCATCATCAGTTATTCCTTACTTGATTTAGACTTGCATTTATAGCCACTTTCTGATTGCAGCCTTTCTTTTTTGTCCTTAGATTGGACACATCGAGGGGCAGCCGGACAGGAAAGGTGTATTTCCCATGTCTTTTGTTCATATCCTGTCTGATTGACACATAAATGTCAGTCCTCCACCTCCACCAATGGGACCCACTTGACTTAGCTGCTGAATCAATCATGCAAGTTTTAGGAAGATGGAACCACAATGAAAAACACATTATAACCTTTCCGTCATAAGAGACAGAGTGTAAATAAAATGTCTAAATTTACCGCTGTTTGTCACATTTCATAATACACCACTAAAGCATGTCTAAGAGTGAAATGTTAATTTGTGTTTGCTATTCCCCATTCTTGCTACTCAGTGTAAAATGATTAACCTGTGCAATGCATACACCATTACCTGTTTCCTTTCACAGGTTGTTCCTATGTGATTCCATATCAGTGTTTAATCTACGCAAGTACTTTTACTACAGTCTTATTGAAGGAAAATGCTCTATACTACAGCAGTTCTGTAAACAGAAAGGTCACCCTTCATCTTTAATATTGTGTTTTGAGAGGTCTTGGATACTTGAAGTACTTTTGAAATATGGAAGTTTACTTTTTAATGTTATGGTTAAGTGATAGACATGTACTGTATTACAATTGGAATCTATGCTTTATCCTTGCTGCCGGTAACCCCATGTTAGAGCTCAAGATCAGCTTCTGTAGCGGTTCAAATTCCCAATGAAAGACAACACCAATCTCACATTGGAAGCTAGGGTGGTCAGTCTTGAATTTACCAAGTGTACCATGCTTTCTGGTAGATGAGATCGTTCTCCCAAACTTGATCATGGTATTAGGTTTAATTCAAAAGCACAGTTGGATTTTAAGTTTCAATCCTCTTTTGAATAGGCAAGTCACCTCTTTCTCTGCACTTACCCAGTATTCAGTGTAGAGGGGAAAGAAAAGAGGTCTAATGTGCTACAGGTTTTTGACTGCAGATTCTGAGGACAGTGTCCACTGTCTTACCATGTTCCTCACTTACCATTCCATCATCAATAAAATTACATGTTAAACAAGACTCCACATTTCTCAATTATGAGGTTTTATCAAGTTACAAACCACTCAGATAGTAAACTCACCAACACTGCTACAAGTGGACTTAAAAAAAAAAAAGCAACAACTCAAGTGAAAACTCAAATTTATTTGCAGTCCAGCAGCATACAAGGCTTCTCTCTACAGCCATGCCAAACATCATATTGGGCCCTAGAGTCACTTTAAACAACCCAATACACCAGCAACGCATTAAAAGCGGCTTCACTTTAAGGAAAAATAAAGTGTTACAAAACTATACAGAAGTGCTCAACTTAAAGAACGTTTCAGTTCATATACCAGACTGCTGGTAAATAAAGTATTATAAAAGAGACAAATGAGTAACTCATTTTGATACAGGAGCTTTCTGTGAGGTCTTTTTAGCTTGGTCCGTCTTCTCCACAGACTTTATTACTCCAACAGCAACGGTCTGCTTCAAGTCCCTTACGGCAAATCGACCTGAAGAAACAATTAAATTCAAACCAGGCTTCTTTTGACAGGAATATGGTCACTTAAAATCCATAAAATCCAGTTTCTTACCTAGAGGTGGATAATGAAAGAAGCTCTCCACACACAAGGGTTTGTTTGGGACAAGTTTGACTGTGGCACCATCTCCCGACATCAGATACTGGGGAAAGTCCTCCAGTTTCCTCCCCGTACGCCGATCAAGCTTCTCCTTTAGTTCAGCAAAACGACAGGAAACATGAGTTGTGTGGCAGTCTAGTACAGGGGAGTAGCCAACCTTGATTTTGCCTGGGTGGTTCAGCATTATGACCTGTTGAAATATGCAAGAGAAGGGTTACAGTTAGTCAGTTTGTTCACAATTCAAACAAAAGCAGAGCTACTGTACCTGAGCAATGAAACTGCTGACATCCGATGGTGGGTCCTGCTGGGAGTTACCTGCCACATCACCTCTCCGAAGGTTCTTTACAGACACATTTTTAACGTTGAAGCCTACATTGTGGCCAGGAAGGGCAGTCTTAAGCTCCTGGTGATGCATCTCAATTGACTTGACCTCAGCAGTCAACCTTGCTGGAGAAAAGGTTAACACCATTCCAGGTTTTAAGACCCCGGTCTCAATCTTACCCACAGGGACCGTGCCAACACCTTTGGAGGGGGAAAACCCAGTTTAGACAGTCGTAGTAGAGGTCAAGAGACCTCAAACAAGGGGTTTTATACCCATTAAGGCATTTTTACCCACCGCCAATCTTGTAGACATCTTGTAGGGGAAGGCGCAGTGGTTTGCTCACATTGCGTACTGGAGGAAGAAGAGAATTGAGCACTTCCAACAAGGTTTTACCATTTGAGTGGCCTTCTTTCCTCTTGAGTTTCCACCCTTTGAACCATTGCATCTGAAACAGGTAAGTGAGGGAAGCAGATCAGGGGTGCCCAATCCTGCCTTCCTGAAAGTCCAGCTCAAAAACACCCAGCTATAATTTTTAGGAGCACTTGATCATTACAGACAGTAGTATTGGAGCTGAACTCTGCAGGTAGGAACCTCTACATGAACAGGAGAGGTCTAGGTCCTCATGGGAAGGCAGTTAAGAAAAATGGCATTACCTTTTGGGATGGGGCAATCATGTTCTCGCCACTCCAACCAGAAACTGGTACGAAAGGTACAGCACCGATCTCAAAGCCAATCTTCTTGATGAAGACAGAAACGCTCTTCACCACTTCATCATAACGTTTCTGGCTAAACGGTGGCTCGGTGAGGTCCATTTTGTTGACACAGACCATGAGTTGTTTGACCCCAAGGGTGTAAGCCAGCAAAGCATGCTCTCTCGTCTGACCATTGCGAGAAATCCCAGCCTCAAACTCACCCTTTGCAGCAGAGACAATCAGGAGAGCAGCATCAGCCTAAGAAATAGAAAATGATAAGTACAAGAAAAGAAACCCAGATAAAATTCAAGAGTTCAACTCCTGAAGATGCATCAATAC
Source organism: Carassius auratus (assembly GCF_003368295.1). NCBI lineage: Eukaryota > Metazoa > Chordata > Actinopteri > Cypriniformes > Cyprinidae > Carassius > Carassius auratus. The sequence goes on from NC_039266.1 coordinate 15,004,060, forward strand.
CTGTGAAGTCCCGGTGATCATGTTTTTGATGAAATCACGATGACCAGGTGCATCAATTATAGTAAAGGTGTATTTCTGAGTGTTGAATTTCAGCAGGGAAATATCAATGGTTATGCCACGTTCCCTCTCTGCTTTCAGTTTGTCCAGAACCCAGGCATACTTGAAGGAACTCTTTCCCATCTTGGAAAGGAGAGAGACAGAAAAAAAAATGGTGGTTTAACATTTAAACACTCATAAAAGGGAATTAAAGTTAATACTAACCTGGGTTGCAGCCTTCTCATACTTCTCCAGTGTTCTGGGGTCAATTCCTCCACATTTGTAGACAAGGTGACCAGTGGTTGTGGATTTGCCACTGTCTACATGGCCAATTATGACCATGTTGATATGGATTCTTTCTTTAGCCATATTTGCAGATCGTTTAGAACCTGTTCTACACACCAAATACAACACGCTCCTTTTTCCCAAGCCACAGTAAACTCAAACGACAAAGGGAACGCTTAAATATGGGTGCTGCTGATTAAGTCCTGTTGTGATCAATAAAGGCTGAGCCTGCTTGATGGAATAATGACCACGCCCACAATTAATTAAAATAGTCTAACTTGTTATATAAAGCATATGCCTACTCCTGTATGTAAATATAATGAAATAAATAAATAAAAATTCAAAACTTCTACTTGACAGATACCGCATTGTTTTCCTAATGAATGTTGTTCAGTTGCTTTGACTCAATGTATTTTGTTTAAAGCGCTATATAAATAAAGATGACTTGGCTTGACAGGTACCACACTTTTTTTTCTAATAACAGTAGTTAATAGTCGATGAGGCCAGATGAGGAAAGTAAACTTGTTGCATTTGCACAGGTGTGCGTAACAAGAATAGGTTTAATCACTTGGTCAGATCTGTCGCTTATGAGCAACAGCACAAGTTGACCGACAGGGGGCGCACTGAATGCTTCGTTAACTTCAGTTATATTATTACAATCATCTCATATCTAATGCACATGCGACCACATATTTAAGTAGTAGTATACATGGTTTTCTTATATGGTAATACATGGAGCTTGATTTACGGTGTTTGGTTAAAATAAATTCGAGAAGCACATGACGTTTTATTAACCCGGAAATAACATTCGGTAAGATAGACAGCTGAGAGAGAGCGAGAGAGAGAGAGAGAGAGAGAGGGCGAGCGAGCGAGCGAGCGAGAGAGAGAGATCTAAAGCCTTCTCCCTGGAGCTTATAGCGTGCTACCTAAACTCCATACGTGCTTTTCATCGCTTCACAATCAAAGGTTTGTCTTCATTCCTCTCTTATGTCTTTATGCTGCATGTGCCGGGTTTTATTGTGTATATCCATAACTCTGGATGCATTAGTGCTATAGTACAGCATGTTACTAAGCGGTGTGCTTTCAGCACGATGGCACCAGTGGCCATCCGTTGTTTAAAAGGGTAACGTTATAGACCGGAACAGATGAAACATTAGTGCTTGATAGGGTTTAGATGCATTTGTGGGTGAAAAAAGTAAAGCAGCTATGTGTCATAGAGTGCAATGCAATGTAACTTCTGCCATGCATTGTGCAACATTGGTAAGACCTGCTACTGTATGATCTTACCGTTTTCATAAGCAAGAATGTTCCTGTGGTTATGGAAAACCTGGAAATATCAGGCAATTTATGAATCGTTATTTACAGCTCTGTAAAAGTCAGAGGATATTATTTGTATCTTAAAAGCATATGGAAATTTCTGTAGTAAATACACTTCTTGTATACATTCTCAGCTCTACAGTGTTTCATGGTAATTCATTGGTCAAAGGACATAAAGTCCAGCTGATGCTTCTGCCCAGATCCTAAGTGGGTATTTATATGTAGTGTTCAAGTGTAGTACACTACATATCCAATGTGACTAAGTGTGTTTAATCCATGTGTAGTTTAATGAAAGGACTTGCAAAAAAAAAAAACACCATCGAAACACCTTGCATGGCAGAAAACCTGTGTTTGATTACGTGCCACTTCTGGTTTTTCTTAATAAAAATCATTGGTATGATGTATGCAAACCAAAATAACATTTGCAATAGTCAGCTGACTGACATGAATTGTCAGCTTGATGAATACAGTCTCTTTATACTTTATAAACCTCCTATAGTTTAGGCTGTCATTTCCGATCGTATTGGATAAAACCTTTGTCATCACAATCATCCATGTGCAGATACTTTCCGCACTGCTCGATTAACATCTTATCGCTTCTCCTTCCCTTTCCTTTTATGGTATGTAGGTGAGGCTTGAAGTCAAGCATAGCATACAGGAAGACTCTGATCTGGTGGTTTCTGACACTTTGTTGCGTGTCAGCGCCATAGCCTATGTTTTAAGTCTTGGCCAGATTGAGATTGGTTCTTTATGTGGAATCCTGTCCGTATGTGTAGGTGGATGTTGGACAGTGGGTCTGCATTTAGATCATTGTAGCACATCAGGAAGCAAACTGAATGGATCATCGTTTTATGTACATTTTATTTAGTTGTTTGTAATGTCAAATCACTTTACTCCAAAATATAAGTTGTAATGTAAATGTTGCATGTAAATCATCAAGTTAATGACCTTTGAGGCAGGCTACTGTTTGCAAAATGGTAAAAAAAAATGTTTAACTTGTAAAACACATTGGACTGTGGCAGGCTTTGCACACATGGCCTTGCCTGCATGTCAGACTGTGAGGGGTAAACATTGTGGCTCTGCTTGTTTAACGGGCAGATGTATGTCATAAGTAAAGGTACCTTTGAGTGGTTGGGTTTTTAAACTAGTCAAGCTTATGATCATCTCCTTGTGTTCTTGACTCATGGCTAAAATATCAGCTGTAATATTTGTATGGTGCATGTTTCATTGTGTTATCTACAGGTTAGCTGACAGGACGCATCATTTTTCAAAAGGCCTTGCAGTTGGAGCAAAAGTGGAATTTCCTCAGGGAATGTTTTATTTTTTTTTTGGAAAGTACACGAATTGTTATTCATTGTTGGAGACACCAAGAAATGGTTTGAAAAGCTCAGTTTTCTTTCCTGTTTTGACACATTTCCTATTGAAACAGGAAGTTGGATTGATACATATCAAAAGGCTGATCCCTTTTTAAAATATCCTTTTTTTCACAGCCATGCAAAACCAAAAGGTTCTAAGGTTAAAGGTTAAGGCTCTTCCTTTGCAATAAATATTTGGCTGAAAAAGGAATTCAATAATTAAAGGGGTCATGTCATCGGCGCTGCCCCGCGAGTTTATTAGCAAAATAGTTTCGCAGCTGAAAAAGCGACATGACATTTTTCAGTAGCAAGGTTCTTGAGTAGCAGTTCAGCAGTTCAGCTTAAAGATTCGCTATTAATAGCATTGCTCACTATTTGCCGAACAAGATGAGAGATGCACAGATGCACGTATTCATACGTGCTTAACCTCTCTCTCTTTCTCTCTAAGGTTTATCTAGAAATAAATCATTTGAACAATGCATTACGGTGTGGTTGTAACACCAGACTGTTAAAGGGGTCCTATTATGCTCTTTTATAAAGTCAGTTGTTTTTTTTTGGGGGGGGGGGTTGGGTGAACTAGAACATGATCTCATACTAGGTTGTTCGAAAAACACATTATTTTTCACATATTTTACATTATTGCAACACCTCTCTCCCCAGTCTGGCATGAACGGCTCAAACAGTTCTTGTATCAAATGAAGGCCCACCTTCTGAAATACAAAATTTGCTGTGATTGGTCAGCTATGCCAGGGTGTGTTGTGATTGACAGCACTCGGCCCCTGCTTGGGAATTTCATGCCCCTTACTATAGCTATATGCTGTATTCGTCTGCTTGCTTTACTGTAAAAATTGAGTCAAAAACAGTTTTAACCTGAATGATTATAACCACTCCTAGTCCATCTGCCTTTGGAAAGCTAGCGTGTCTCCGACATAGTGACCACACTCGTTGCCTTCTCTAGTGCAGCTCAACCAGGCCTCATCCCATTCATTGATATTTGTGATTTCACAAATCCTGGAAAATATGCGTTGTAGTCCAAACTAATCGGTCATTGTAGTTTTTGAAAAGCGATTTCTGTTAAATAAAATATATCCTTTTTTATAGGACTTTAAGCTTTTTTTTTATGTACTAAGTATTTATATGTAAAAATCTTGATAACGTTATAAGTGGACCTCAGAGAACAGTACGAAATAATAAAAAGGCAGTTCATGACCCGTTTAAAATACAAGCTTTAGAAAGCATTTGAAACATGTTTTGCTAATTTCAGAGGCAGTTGGTTCTTATAGTATGAGTATTTTTGGTATGCTTTCCTGGGGGGTTAAGTATTTATTTATTTTTAGAAATGAATAATTTTATTCAGCCGGCCCGGGATGCATTAAATTAATCAAATGTAATGAATTCTATTCATTAATGAGTCCTGGAATAACATTGTTTTCAACTTTGATAATAATAAGAAATCAGTAAAATAGTTATGGGTGCTGAAAATGTAGCTTTGCCATTACAAGAATTAATTACATTTAAAAATGTGTAATTATTTTCATATTGTAATTATTACTGCATTACTGTTTTTACTCTATTACCATTTTTATTTTTAAGCAAATAAATGCAACTTCGTTGAACAAAAAAAAAAAACTCTTACTGCCTCCAAACTTTTGAATGTAAAAAAAAAAAGTGCACCTGAGTATGTTAGATAGATGTCCCCAAAACAGATGTCCACCTACAGCCACTTTTCTTCCATTTTGATTTTGTGAGCCATAGGCCAGTGTGCATTAATTTTTGTAATTTGCACTTTTTGTTAATCTCTTCATCCGAGTAAGAATGTTAGATCTGGGGAAATGTTTTTTTTTTTTTTTTGCATCTGGAGGTTAGTAAAAGATTGGTGCTTTAAGCCTTTTAAGAATGCAGTGTGCAAATCGGTGATGGTATTTTTAGTTGTTGAAGCAATTTCCTTAATTTTAATTTTTTTATTAATTTTAATGAATTTTTGTAGGGTGTTTACAGTAGTTTGTATTCAATCCATTGCAAGATATGAAGCAGGAGAAGTGTGCTCTCTGTATGCCTGTTTTTGCCAGAATGATAATCTGTAGAATTTGCATAAAGACATAAGGAAGTTTATTAGTGCTAATCTTCACTCTGAACTAGCTCACTAAACTTCCTGTTTCACCTCAGTTTGCCCTTTACCCGATAAGATGCTGTCCACGTGGAAATACACTTCATGTTTCTTTTTTGCTGAAATGGTAGACTACTTCTTTTTACTAAGTTTAATACTTTTTCATATGTAGTTGTTTTTTAACAATGTTGAATTATTTTTATGTTATGAATATGATATTAACCATTGTGTGTTGTTAAGCATTAAAACCGCATGTCCCTGCGGCCTGTAATTCATTTTATTTATTTATTTTAACCTCAGGCGATCTCTGTACTCTGTCTTGCAGCAGCATGTAATGTTGTAGTTTCTTAATGTCATGTCTCCACATGTCAGCCAGTAACAATTGAACTGAGCAGTGTGATTTTATTTTATTTAGTTTTCTCTCTTGATTTCCACATCAGGATTTTAACATTTCAGTTGTTAAGTGTTGAATAGAACTGAAAATTTACACCACGTTGACATGCATATTTGGTACTTGAAACCATATGCTTGAATGAAGAAGAAATGAAAAAGGGAATTTTTTTTTTTACCCCCATTTTTATATTTTAAGGAGGGGCGAACTTTGCTCAGCGTCATTATAGTTAATTAATAAAAAAAGTTGAGGAAGAAAACATTTGTGTTACTAGTTAAAAATAAACATACACATATATATATATATATATATATATATATATATATATATATATATATATATATATATATATATATATATATATATATGTATATATATATATGTGTGACCTCATTAAACCCATAATTTATAATAAACCAACCTCAATGGGATGGCGCCACAGAGGCCATTACGACAAATACAGTAGTATACAGTAATTTAAAAATAATACAGTAAGTCACTGTATGTGGAGTTTGACATCATAGAAAATTCCCATGATGCAGGGTATTACAGGTACTTACTGTGAATCCAATTTGCAGTATTATACTGGGGGATATACAGTAAATAACTAGAAATTACAGAGATGTCTAACAGTGTAAATTTTGCTTCAATTGTGTCACTTTGACACTATATTGTGTGCCCACTGCGCCCCTTCCCTCTTGTTTCCATGGTGAGGGTGGCTGAACATGGTAACCAGCACAGATGACTTGGCAGCAGTTGGGAAGGAAACCCAACAATATCCATCTGTTGCCTTTAACAAGCCAATCTTCAGTGAAGCAGAAGGGTTATACTAAACTTTCTGCTCTCAGTCAGAAAGCATGAGGGACATTTTTTAAATAGAGCTGACTATAAGTAGCATATATGGCTAATTCTAGTGAGGTCATGCTGTCGCTAAGTGAGAATTTGGTTGGTTTTGTTGACGTCTGAGGTGTGTGCTCACAGAGCTAAAAGAGGATATGAGTCAAACATGTTTTTGCCTTATTATTAAGCTCATGACTCTTCATGCTTGAGGCTTGGGCTGATTTTAGATGGTCCACCCCACGGCTCCACATTTCCCTCTTTTGCCCAGAAGAAAAGGCTTACTAATCTTTGGATACCCATCATCTTATATTTTGCCATTTACGTGTGAATTTATAGTTTTAGAGGAATGTTTCATCGAGCTTGTAATGTTTCAAGTAAGTTGAAATGTTCAAGTAAAATATTAAACCTACCGTAAAACCATAAAAGCACCTTATCACACAATGTGCATACAGATGCTGCTCTTGATGTAGATTTGGGAGCAAGTTACTCCTAATACTATAGGAGCTCAAGATATTTTCACGTTTTGTTCTGTGACACAATAAGTGTCCATGGGCCACTTGTGAATTTTAAGCATTTACCTGTGTATGTGTGTGTCTGTGTGTTTTTTATATAATGCCTAATAGGATAAGAGATATGTTTTATCACACCAAACTGGAAAAATCACTGTAGTTTTTTTTTTTTTTTTTTAAGCCATGTTGTTCTATTCCATGTTGCAATCTATTTTAACTTTCCAATTTGTAGATTTTAATTAAGGATTCACGGAAGTGACAGAAGCTTAACTGGTGGTGGCATTGACATTATGCAATGCGGTGTCATTCATTTATAGCCAATTTTTTTTTTCTTTTTTTTTTTTCTGTTGATTTTGTATAGTGATTTCTGGCCCTTCATAGACACCAATGCAACTAACATAACAATAAAGACATTGTTAAAAATGTGGCATCAGTGGTTTAACCGAAATGCTACAAGAATACTTCTTGAACAAAGAAAACTAAAATAATTACTTTATTCAACAGTTTATTTCCTTCTGTGTCAGTCATGTAAGTTGTGTTGCTGTCAATGGAGGGTCTGAAAGCTCTCGGATTTCATAAAAAATAACTGAAAACAGAATTTTCGTAAAAAAAAATGTAATAGGTAAATATTATCTTCAATAACAAAATGTGTAAAAATCATAAAAGTCTGTTAGTCACAGATCTTGTTTTCTCCAATAATCCAAAAGCCAGCAGTGGAAAAATTATTTTGCCTTTTTGTTGAACAAGGATTATGATAACTTCTACGTTGACCTACAAAACACAAACGTTATTTATTTATTTATTTAAAAAAAATGGCAGAGGGTTTCCAACGATTGTGAAAACTAGATAAAATATTTATTCCAAGATAAAAAAGATTATTCCATCTAGCGTGTCTTTCCTTTTTTACATCAGTGCAGTTTCATTCCTCCCTTAAAAACCCAAACTTAATGTCCATATTAGGTAAATCAGTGACTGTTGTAAAATTCATACTACTGACGCTAAACTGCGGGTTGTGCTTGATTAATAAAGTAAAAAAAGATGTTAAAGCACATTAAGACATGAAAAAAACACTGCTCCCCAGGTGGCTGTCTGTGTGCATGTTCCAAAATGAAGCAAAACAAGAATAAGCAAAGTATACTTTAGGAATCAGATGTTTGTCTAAAGGCTCAGATACACACAAAGAAAACTGCTTTGTGATTTATTCACTTAAACACAGTTATGTCTAAAGTGAACATAAACTGTTGGGTGAAAATAGAATGTATATTGTATTAATTTTTAAAGTGACAGCAGTTTAATATATCATGTGCTGCTGTCTGTTCTTAATCTTAATCAAACTATAAAAGAAAAAGAGTAACTATCTAACTGCTCTAAGTAGCTTAAGGGTTGTGAAACAGACAAACATTTTAATTGTTATTTTTTATATCACATCACTGTCTTTTCCACAATTTTTTTTTACTTTCATTTGTGCACACTAACAATAAAAACAGAAGATTTGTGCGCTTCTAAAATAAAGCAAACAAACAGAATGCGCGTTGTCATCCTTTTCTTTCTGTGAACTTATGGAGCGCCACCACACTTCTGTTTTAAAACTGTTATCTTAATTATTTAAGTCAGACATATTTCACATATATTTTTTCATTATAAAAAATATATATATTTTTGTGTTAGGCCTATTGCTTATACAGGCTATACATTTTCCTTATCCCATTTTCCCCTTGTGCCCTAGTTAAGTCCATGCAGAAACTTGTGAATGCTGCATCACCGTTTAGTGATGTCAGTGAATGCTCCGGGAAAACGTATTGTCAGTGTCAGTCACAGCGCCTATTAATTGTTGTTTTGAATCCAGCAATAATTTATTTACAAATTATAAGCTCTGATTATGACAAGTGTGGTATAAAAGGTTTGTTTATTAGAGGGATAATAAGTCCTAATAATAATAATAAATGTTAGATTGTGACCATGCCTCTGGATGCCATTCGAGCCTCTAGCCTTCATTTACATTTACATTTACATTTATTCATTTAGCTGACGCTTTTATCCAAAGCGACTTACAATTGCTATATATGTCAGAGGTCGCACGCCTCTGGAGCAACTAGGGGTTAAGTGTCTTGCTCAGGGACACATTGGTGCCTCACAGTGGATTCGAACCCGGGTCTCTCACACCAAGGGCATGCGTCTTATCCACTGCGCCAACCCCACCCCTATGTTGCTTTGTTCTGGTTTGCAGAATCTTCACAGTCTAACCCTCTAATTTCGCCGGTTTATTTTATTATCTTTCACTCTTTCACCGTTTTCGCATTTCTTACTGTGTGTGGTAAACATGGGAAAGGAAATTAAAGATTTCATGAATTAAGAATTTGTTTGATTTATTAATTTGTTCCCTTATTTCAGTTGAATCATAGGTTATTTAGGGAACAAAATTAATGAAACATGGACAATTGCCACAGATTAAGAAGTTGTAGTAACGAATTAACAAGTTGTAGGAATGAATAGACTAACTGTCCTGTCACGGTGTCCCGCAGTCCTGCAAAGCGCACGAAATGACACCGTTATCTGGGGAAATGACTTAGTTACTACATTTCTATTGCTTTCCATGTTGAAGAACTTTTGTGTTGTTTCTGTTTTACCGTAATTTAAGTCTAAGTCACATTAAAAGCTTAATTTGTATGCGTTTATATACAGTCACCGTCACCGTCACTCACAGCATGAGCATGAGTTTACTTTCTTTTTAATAAGATTTTTATTAAATGTTCATTTATTTTTGAAAAATGCTTTGTCTTCTAAAATATGTTTATTTTACACAATTATCTGTAATCCATTTACAATTTAAAATTTCTTAAATATAGTTTTAAATAAATACAATTATATCGGCCATCGGCCACCCTGGTTTCCAAGATATTGTCACCGGCTGTCAAAAAACCCATATCGGTCAACCACTTATGATTACTGTGTATGTGAGTATGTGAGAGTGTCTCTACTCACTCTTGCTTTTATCAGTTGTGCTTGTACAGGTATGTGCTGTGTCAACTTCTCTCTTACCCACGCTGCGGTTGACCTCCTCAGTTTCACCTTCACTGATAGTTACCATCTCGTCATACTGTTTCAATGTGGGTCAGGGCAAACGGACAACACTAGGGGTGTGGGGGTAAAGATAGTAATTTATTAGGCAGTAAGAAATGTTGTTAGATGACTCAACCACCCATTGCACTCCGTTTCCTCTGCATTTGTTGTCTTCTAGACAAGGTTTGTCTTGAGTAAATAATTGCCTACCGTTAGCATAGGCTTAAGGCTGTAGTTGTGTGTACTTTCTGCATTTGGTTCACCAAAAATGAACATTTTTGTAATCATTAAATTGACCATTCACCCCAAAAAGAAAATTACTCACCCCAATGTCGTTCCAAACCTGTTAGAACCTTGTCCATCTTTGGAACACAAATTAAGATATTTTTGTTTAAATTAATTTGATGTTTTCTTACCCTGTATAGACTAATGCAACTGAAATGTTCTGAGGCCCAGAAAGCTAGTTAGGATATCTGTAAAAAAAAAAAAAAAAAAAAAAAAAAAAAAATGGTGTCATGTGACATCAGTGGTTCAACCATAATTTTATGAAGCTACAACAATACTTTTTCTTTGGGCAAGAAAAAGTATTCATTAAAAAAAGTAGTTTCATAAAATTAGTTAGAGTTGTGAGTTGTGCTATTCTTTTAGTTACAGTTGCTTTGATGATAAGAAAAAATATATTTCTATTTCATGTACGTGTTTGCATACTAATCATCTGTGTTGTTCTCTGAATTGCAGACAGAGGGAGGAAAAAAACTATTTTTGCAAATGACTGAAGCTTCCTGGAAATGTATTGTATTTTTTTCCCTGAGTAGTTTTTATAGGTTGCTGCACCCTTTATTGGTTGCTTGTTATTGCTTAAAGTTACCCTATTATTTTATTTGTTATTTTTTTCTTTGGGATGTTAACTTTCATTTAGTTTCACATAGCAAGACCTTCAGATGGAGGAATGTCTAGACTCCATGGTAGCTTTCATTGGCCTAGGATTGCCCAGGAGGGTGTCTGATAGACATGTAAAGCAAGCAACCAGTCACAGTCAGTCACAACCGTGCTCTCTTCCACCCTCAATACCCATGGCTGAAGTGCCCTTGAGCAAGGCACTGAACCCCCCAGTTGCCCAGATATATAGCTGCCCACTGCTCTGGGTGTGTGTTTACGGTGTGTTCACTTCTCACTGCTGTGTGTGTGCACTTGGATGGGTTAAATGCAGAGCACCAACTCTTAGTATGGGTTACCCATACTTCGCAAATGTCACGACTTTCACTTTTTTCACATTGAAAATCCAGCATTTACAGTAGTTGATCCCATCTGACCAGTCAGAGCAGAGTATGGAAAAGAGGGGTTTGGAAAGACCGTATCCATGAACTAACATCAGACATCATAAGACAAGAAGTGATGCTACAGTATATATTATGAGAAAATTAAAGACTTTTTTTTTGGGGGGGGGGGGGATACTTATTGTAAGAAATTTTTAAATCATAGAATAAGTGCACAAATTCGTAAGGGAAAAATTGTACACAATTAACCAACTCTATAGCAGATTCTAAGTGATCTAAGAGCTAAGGTCATTCAAATTTAGCCCATTCCAAGGGTTCTGCCATTAGTGGGCATTTATGCAACATAATCAATGATGTAAATCTGAGTAAACGAGGTGGAGGAAAGTTTGCCAGTGAAGGGCATAAAGAAAAAAAAAAGAAAAAAAAAAAAAAAAGAACTGGGAGGCAGCCTTGGATGCGGTTGTCACGGCGACCGCCACAGCACTAGAAGGGCTTCGTGATTCCAGTCCTCTCCCAGAGCTCCAGCCCCTCGCAGCAAGGGTTCCAAGCTGTTGCCTTGGTGATGTTCTAAGTACCGTGTTCCGTGTTTCTGAGTTCTGATTTCTCATTAGGCCTTCAGGGTGTCAGAATCTCAGCAGCTGCCATAGTAACACAGCATTCCCAGGCTCGATTAAGTGATGATGATTATAAAGTCATCCACAGTAATAAGCTTATGCAAAAATGGAGATGATTCATTCAGAATGCTGGCACTGAGATTATAATAGTAGTCTCATGATGTGAAAAAAAAAAAAGAAACAATATGGTTTGTGCTTGGACATGAACACTATTTGCATGCATTTTATCTTAGTGGTGTGACATTTTAGAGTGAAAATGAATGATAATTTATCTATAGTTCTATAATTTAACTAGTATTGTCATTAGGGACGTCAATGATTAATCAATGATTGATTAATTGCCGATAAGTGATGCAAGCGATTAAAGCTATCGATGGTCATTTTAGCTATTTAATTCTTTGGCTCATTTGCAAAATACGTGCAACCATCTGTGATTGATCTGTGAAATCGTTAAATTCCCTTCCCGCATGTTTGCCACAGTGAGAGATGCATAAAAAGTAAACAACAATAAAAAAGATGTAAAATTAGTGTTAGACATTGAGGATTTAGGAAAAGAAACAATGCCTAAATATGATTGAATTTGTGTCAATTCATGACCAACTGGCAAACCAGACCAAAGCCTCTTAATATGCTATATTGACTCAAACGGCATTCAAAAGCATGGGCGCTAGGGCTGCACGATTGATTTGTTCTTTAAATTATAAAAAAGTAAAAATATGAATGGTATTATAATGTTACTAAAACTAAAATTAAAATAATGTGAAAACCCTTAAGATAACGTAGAAAGAAAACAAAGGTATTTTAAGCACGAATAACATAAGTGTACTTTGAATGATTAATTGCTGCTTTGAATGATTATGTAATTGAGGCATCCATAATTGTAATCGCGAGTAGAAATGCAATTAATTGTGCAGCTGTAAGGGCTGCGATGTAACCTTTTCCAGCTAACCAGTTATTCCTCTTGTAAACAAAGATTTTATACCACTCTTATCATAATCATAATCAGAGCTTATAATTTGTACATTTAATAATTGCTGGGTTTAAAACCGCAATTAAAATGCACTGTGTCCAACAATGACAATATGTTTTCCAGGAGCATTCATTTGTTTTTTCATTAAAAAAAGTGCTGAATATATTTAAAGGTGCCATAGAGTGCAAAAATCACTTTTATAAGGTGTTTGAACACAGTTGTGTGGCTGCAGTGTGTAAAAAAACAGCCAGCCTATAATGGTAAAAATCCACTCACTCGTTGATTTATGATTCCAAAAAATCATAAACTGTCTCTCCACACAAGCAGTTCCAGACTATGATGACATAGTCAGTGAAAGTCCTGCCCATTTGTGATGCTCTCTGCCCTATTAACATATACACATCCCTGAGTGAGAAGCAGCAGTCCGCCATTACTGTTCTTTTGCTGTAGCTGCTGGAGGTACAACGTCAATACCAGTGTAGTGTGTTGGGATGCACCAACGAACATAGGAGTCTCCACAGACCGCTGAGGACATGGTGGTTAACTTTCATTTTGGAAGAAACCCCCCCCCCACCCCACCCCATCCCTCAGTGCTGGAGTTGTGCAAAGATTGCTTCTGAAAGAGGAATTGCCAGATTTTTGCAACAGAACCCTCCTGCAGACATGAAAAGCAACCTGTGGCAACAGTGTTAAAGTAGCCAAATTCTGCGGGAAAACCACTGGAAGGGAGGCGGGAGCAACAGCTCATTTTCATTTAAAGGGGAAATACAACATAACCAGAGCGTTTTGGCTCATACCCTAAAAGTGGCAATTTCAAGAAGCTATAAAACATTATCTGTGGGGTATTTTGAGATAAAACTGTTTTAATGTTTCGGCTTTTCGATTCGCGCACACATACTCCACATATTCTAGCAATTCAGACTTCCTTTGCAGTCTGTTCAAAATAAAATACAGTCAACCAAACATATAAAAGGTTATACTGGTCACTTTAAATAGACCGTAGTATACAGTCCACTCGGCTCTAAAGAAAGTTTTTGCTCATTTTTGAAGAGGATGATCTTTTCTGTCTATATGCAAATGTGTTAGAAGCCTAGATTACATTATAAATAGTAGTATAACATTAAAATACATAGTGAATATGGAAACATTTGGATTTGTGCTGAAAAAGATGTGAGCAATAACCTCCAAATAATACCTAGCCATACCCATGCTCACTCCGTCCTTGTATGCACGCATGCATGGACTGTCATGATCTAATGCACCATAAATACCAAATTTTTTAAAACAAATAGGCGTACTGGGATGCAAAAATCTGTCATTTTATGGAACAGGATCCAGCAGGATCAAATTAAGTACAGGTCATAATACTTGCATAAAATTGTTATTCAAATAAAAATATTTAATGTGAGCAACTGTTTGTTTTGCAGCAGCGCCGATTGAAGCGGTTCACTGACTGCGCAGCACAGCTACAGTTATGTTTGGGATAATTATATTTTTAATGCCATAATGTCAGTTTGCATTGCAGATAGGAAACATTGCAATTGTGTTTTAAAATACAACAATGAGCACCACAAAACCATTTAAAGTGGCGTGTTCAGCAGTCTCTGTGACGTCATAGGAAACAAAGTAAAATGATCTCAAACATTCAACTTGGTCTCTTCATTTTATCAAATGATCATAATTATCACATTAATTCATTTTATAATTCTAGCTACTAGCATTTTATTCAGACTAAACCACCTTTATTTCAGGTGAGAAAGCATTTGAGAGTGGCTTTAGCACATCCTGTCATGCCGGTGACTGCGTGGCACTGAAATAGATGCATTTAGCTGCATTAAGGTGAACAATTAATCAATTAAATGAACGTTAATTTAAACTGGGATCCATCATGGAAATGATTGAAAATTGACCTCCCTAGTTGTCATAAATAAAAAACTATTAATTAATTAATCACAATTTGTACATTAACAATTCCTGGATTCAAAACAGCAATTAAAAGGCACTGTGTCAGACACTGACAATATTATTAATGTAAAAACAATATATACAAAGATGGTATATATAATATTAATATCATCTTTATACTAAGTAGCCTATTATTAATGAAGGCCAGTATCATTCATACAAACACTGCTAGTGATGTCTTTATTAAATGCATTTCCTCCTAATGTTTAGCCATTAATTATAGCTTTATAGCATTACGGTATTTTTTTTTAAACTTTTAATAGACTTAGAGAAATACAACTTTTAATTTAAGAGAACTTATAGCAATCTTCATAAACTATAAATTGTATATACAAAAACTAATTTTAAATTGAATAATAATCTTTATTCAGAAGTCAATCAGGTACGAAAAGTTATTCACGAAACAGCAGTGCGTGATATCACTTTTTCTTTTCTTTGATTGAGGACATG
Organism: Carassius auratus; assembly: GCF_003368295.1. Lineage (NCBI taxonomy): Eukaryota > Metazoa > Chordata > Actinopteri > Cypriniformes > Cyprinidae > Carassius > Carassius auratus. The sequence continues at coordinate 15,019,236 of NC_039266.1, forward strand.
ACACTGCAAGTTTCACTTTAAAAGTAGAGCTTTCTTTTAACCTGATGCATGTGACACAGATTTGACAGGCCCAACTCAAAAGCATTTTTGTATAATTCTTTGTGTTTTTGTCTGTTGAAGTGCAAAAGTGAGTAACTGGCGCACTTAAAGGGATAGCTCACCCAAATATTAAAATTATGTCATTAATAACTCACCCTCATGTCGTTCCAAACCAGTAAAACCTCCATTTATCTTCGGAACACAGTTTAAGATATTTTAGATTTAGTCCGAGAGCTCTCAGTCCCTCCATTGAAACAGTGTGTACGGTATAATGTCCTTGTCCAGAAAGGTAAGAAAAACATAATCAAAGTAGTCCATGTGACATCAGAGGGTCAATTAGAATTTTTTGAAGCATCGAAAATACATTTTGGTCCAAAAATAGCAAAAATATGACTTTGTTCAGTATTGTCTTCTCTTCCGTGTCTGTTGTGAGAGAGTTCTAATCAAAGCAGTTTGTCATATCCGGTTCGCAAACGAATCATTCTATGTAACCGGATCTTTTTGAACCAGTTCACCAACTCGAACTGAATCATTTTAAAATGGTTCACGTCTCCAATACACATTAATCCACAAATGACTTAAGCTGTTAACTTTTTTAAATGTGGCTGACACTCCCTCTGAGTTAAAACAAAGCAATATCCCGGAGTAATTAATGTTCTCAAACAGTACACTGACTGAACTGATGTGAAGAGAGAGATGAACACCGAGCCGGGCCAGATAATGACTCGTTCACGAGTCAAGAACCGGTTGCATCGGTTTTCGGATCACCAGTAGTTCTTTCGGACAGTTTGATTCAATAAACCGGTTGAAGAAAATGGTTCAGCGGTTCTTTTGCACTCGACGTAATGGCGTCATTGGAGATGATTGCCCTTGATTCAAGCCTTCGGTTTACCCGCACTCATAACATTAGCACAGAATCAGTTCAGATTCAATCATCAAAAGAATCAGTTCGGTTCAGACGCTCTATGTGTCATTCTGCTTCACTCTGAATCACACATGCACATTATCATCAGCTCCTTGGTTCTCGAATCGGACGCGTCTGACAGAAACGGTTCTTGACTCGAGAACGAGTCAATCTTTCATTAGTTTTCTGGCTCGGTGTTCATCTTCAGTTCTCTCTTCGCAGCAGTTCAGTCAGTGTACTGTTTGAGTAAATTAATTACTCCAGGATATTGGTTTGTTTTAACTCCGAGGGAGTGTCAGTGTCAGAGTGTCTATACATGTGTGCCTTTCAGGTGTCTTTTTTGTCTCAATCTTCTATATAGAACATAAATACAATACTGATTAGTCTGTTTATTTGGCTTCAGAAAATGTGTGTACAGTGTATATACTGCACTATGTATGAATCTAGTGTTGTCAAAATGAAAGCGAACGCACAGTCCATGCAAAGCTTTTCAAACCATAATCTGTATTATGCCTCTGGCAGTCCAGTGAATGATTTTCAGTCTAATGTGAGCAAAGCGCAGCTCCATTTCCCCTGCAGAGTACAGCATGCTCTCACAGCATCGACACAATGGCCAGCTGATAGTCCGATTGCACTTAAGCATTTCCCACTGCTCTGCTAATTGCAGTGACTGCAGTGCTTGAAAGTGTTGCTGTTCTACATCAACATTGTTAGGAATTCTGAACAGATGTTGGATAATATTTGGATTGTGCTAGATGCCTGCCTTATCTGTTGCAATTTAGGCCACTGAACATCAGCAGGCTTGTTAAACCCAAGTTGAGCGGTCATACATGTATCTCCAGCTTCTTGCAGCCTAAATGCAGCCTTTTCAGTGCAATTTTTATCAAAAAGCATTCAACAGTTCATAATAAGACATCTTTTTTAATATCCTACCAGGTGGATTAGATAAAATGAACTTGATCTTGGCACCAAGAACCTGGGTCAACTTGTATGCCACAGCATATATTTAGAAGCCCATTTCCTCACCTCGGAGTATGGAAGCATGAAGGCAGTGTTAATGTTTAACAACCTTAATGTGTTTTTGTTAGGATAGACTGTGTTTCTGACATCACAGGCCTATTAAACTTAACCAACACACCCAGTGTGCCAATTTGCCATTTTTGTAAAAAGCTATAAGATAAGCCTCACAGACTTTCCCACATAGTTATTCATGCATGCAAATTAGCTGATGTGCTCTTCATCTACATCCTGATTGTTGAGGCATTTAACTAAAGCAATACAACTAATCAAAATAAAACCAAAAATAGTGAAATGACATTGTGTGATTATCAAATCAAAAAGGATGTGGTTCAATTAGATATGCCCTGTGTGTTTCAGAGTAAAGCATGGCACTGTATTCTTACATGTGAGCAGTTTATTATCTGCCAGGGTTTGCAGCTTTTTAGAGCGGCTCGCTTCATAGTAAACGCTGCTCCACACAAACTCCATCTCTGCATTGCTTTGAGTTTGTCACTTTTTTTGTCACCCGCCAACCATCCTCTTATACTTGTATTGAGAAGCTCTTATCAACAACAGAAAAGTTTTAAGGGTCCACTGTGTCTTCACCTTGAAATAAATTTGATGTAAATTTAAGACAGCCAGACATAGTATTGTAATCTTACAGCTGTAATATAAAATAATTATAGTAATTTTATGCATGTACAGTACTGTGCAAAAGTCTTAGGCCCTATACTATTTTCACCAACAAAAAATGGTTTTAAGTCAGTTATTTCTATGTTTTGCTGTCGTGTGTCAGTAGTAAATATAATTTAACATTTCCAAACATTATTTTTGCCATTAATCATAATAATCCAGTGAGAGTTTTGTTTGCACAAGGAGTCTGACAACAGCCAGTGCTCCACACAGAGATCTGATCTCACCATCATCAGTCTGTCTGGAATGCCATGAAGAAACTGAACAACTGAGACAGACTCAATCCAGAAGAAAGTGGTAATGTCTCAAATACACTTCAAGAAGCCTACCTTCAAAGCTACCTGAAAAACAATGCGCAAGTGCACCTAGGACAAAAGCTTAACGCATATAAGGGTCACACCAAATGTTGATTTAATTTAGTTAAGTTAATAGAAGTTTATTAATCTTTTTATGCCATTATTTTTGTACACCATCCTCACTTTACAGCATTTTTAAGCGCCTAAAACTTTGCACAGTACTCAAGCTTTTCAGGTTTCTTGAAGTGTTTTGGAGACATGACTACTTCTGGATTTAGTTTTTCTCAGTTTGTTCTGTTTCTTTATGTTATTCCAGACAGACTGGATGATCATTTTTATTTCATTTATTAATATTTAATTAATATTGCTACTACTAATAATAATTCAATTTGACCATATTGATATATAATCAGAAAGTTGTGGCTAAGCCCTGCTACCAACAAAACCTGGATTTTTAAAATTGTGTTTTTAAATCACAATAATTTTTTTATTAGGAAACTGTAACTAACCATTTTTTATTTATTTATTTATTTATTTTTTATAATTTTTTTAAATGCAGGACTAAATGAATGATCTGTGTAGTTGAATGGGCCAAACAGTGTTCTGTTGGTTGTACTGTAGTGATTGTAGCAGAGAAAGTCCTATGTGTAGTCTCTAGAGACCAGATTTGGAACTGTTAGATAAAAATGTCCTCTGCTGCTGTGAAGATATCTCTCTGTCTGCATGTGATAGAATCGTGCTATATCCTGTAATGATGGTTTGTTGGCAAAAAATAAAGGATCATAGCAAATACAAATCTGAAACTGCATCTTATCTGAACAGTTCCATTTCATTAAATTGTTTGTTTGACCTCTGGACCAATTTGCAGTCGTGTCATACAGCATGGTTGTTTAGGCATACTCTTTTTATTTTATTTTATTTTATTATTATTATAAAAAAAAACAATCATGGCTGGATTTGCTCACTGTCAGGTTTTTTCAATGTTGGATCTAAATTAAGCAATTTTTTGTATTTCATCAGGTTTGCTGTTGGGGATTTATTGTTAGATTGACTTAAGATTGCGAAACAAGCAAATGGCGGTTTTTACAATGTCCCCTTAGATGTGTTTGTGGAGGGATGCAATGATGTCATCTCTCAAGGAAATGTGACACTTGTTCAAGCACAGTCTTTGTTATCTGACCTTCTGACATGTCTGTCAAGCTAAGTGTATTTTACAAAGAGTAACATTACACACAGTCAGGAATTTGCAGTTTGCTGGTCTGTCAAGCATTTTAAAAAAGCGCTGAGTCTATTCCTGTTATGTTTTCCTGCTCCAAATTGATTCCGAGTTAGGGGAAGTTTACTCAACAATGAATGTTCTTTCATTAATCACTCACTTTTTGAGTAATTCCAAATCTGTATAACTTTTTTTTTAGCCTGCATGAATAGAGGAACCGAAATCTTTTAGGTTTCATTTAAAATATTTTCATTTTAATTACAAAGATGAACAGAAGTATTATTTGGAAAGGCATCAGGGTGAGTAAATGATGATGTTTTGGTTAAGATTAATTTAGCATTGGGTTGACTTTAGTGTCCTGCTGAAGTAAAACTGAATTGCCATTTTATATTGCATTACATTTATGAATACAATTAATACAAGTTTTTGTAATTTTAGAGATTTTGAGAAGTAATTCATACAAATGCTTTAGAATGCAGACATTCCATGAACTCTTTTTGTAACTGGATGTTATAAGTTATTTAGTACCAAAAATTGATGAGTGAACCAAATTCATCCTGGTACATTGTTATTCAGTTGCTAACACAGTCTAGATGGTAGATTGTTGCTAGATTGTAGCCAAGGTGTTTCAATGTGGTCGGTAGGTTGTTGCTAAGTGGTTTTAGGGTTTTCTAGATAGTTTTTAGATGGTTTCTAAGGCATTGATAGATGTTTTGGGTGGTTTTTAAAGTCTTCTTGGTGGAGCTTACTTCATGACATGGAGAAATTAGCATTTTTTTACTGAGAATAGTGAAAACAACTACAAATATGCCATCAGTTTTGATCACACAGTTAAGAGTAATACATAAATTTGAAACTGTAAAAAGACTACTTTAACTTGTTCATACTCACAATATTAACAAAACATTGTGCTTTTGTAAAATAAATAAAGAACAGTCTCTATTAACTTAAAAGTGTCTGGGACACTTGCATTACAGACCTGAGAAACATATAATTAAATTAATATGAATGTGTGATTAGTCGACTAGTGGCTTAAATGAATGACTACTAGTTGACTAAAAAATGTGTTAGTCGGGTACAGCACTAGTTTTTTTTTTCTTGATGGATGTTTTTTTTTTTTTTTTTTTTTTTTACCAGTTTTGCCATCTGCCACACTAAAATAAAATAAAGACAATAATAATAAAAAAAACTCCTCTCAACACGCTTCATGATTTGAGATATCACTGATGATCATAGCACAAACAATGCAGAAGTGTTATACACTGACGTTTAATAGGGTTATGGGTTGTACAAAAAAATAAGCACTAAATGGTCTACACTGAAATGAGGTGAGGGTGAAGCCAGCAAGCACAATGGAAAGCTGAAGTCTGCTGTGAATGGGAGGAAGTGTTGCACAAGAGGAAGTGGCCAAAGCACCTCCCAATGCTTTACCACCGGGGCAGTTTTACTGTCCACAGGCATTAGATGAAGTGGGGGCAAAGGTCATCTTGAATATTAAGAACATAATAACCACACAACTAGCAGATCTCCTGCCCTGATCAAACCACACATCTGCAGGCTCGAGCCTGTTATGGTTTTACGATGGATCGATGCACTGCATCCATTAGACCAAAGCTGTGCACAGTAGTTGTTTTGATGACTTCGAAACACTGTTTGTTTCTGTGGTAATGGACAAATGATTCAAGTTAGTGTGCAGTGTGGTATAACAGGCTCACATGAAACCAAAGGAAGTCTGAAGCAAGTTTGAATTCAGGAACTAAACACGCACGTTGCATGCATTAATCTTGAAGGCTTTAGTGTGTTAAAGCTTATTTCTGGAAATTGAATTGTGAAATTATGGGGAGAAAGACTTTTAAAAAATAAATGTGTAGAGAGAATTTAAATAGGGAAATGCTGTTTAAAAGCACACGTAATCAGTGATTTTTCTTATTTTCTTATTTTGAGTTGTTGTAATGAAAACTGTTCTATTTTTTTTACTCTCTTTTCAGATTGTTAGTATTTCTGTTGGATTGCGACCTTGGCGAGTGCCTGGATAGGCCTCCCTTCTGTCACCACCTCTGCTTTTCTGCTGGTAAGAATTTCCACACACAATCACAGCCCTGTTACTACAGTATAACTACTGTGCAATTATTTTAATGTATGAACTGTTGAAGTCATTGTTTTATTAAAACTTGTGGATTAATAATAATTTGTCTAGGACAGTTAGCATAAGGAGTCAGTGAACAGATAACTGTGCTACCTGAACTAATTTAAATGGGTCATACCATGAAATGTTTTTTTTTTTTTCTGTAAATTTTGGAAAAGATTTCAATAGGATATCAGTTTTGTCAAATATTATATATAATGTCATTCAGATATTTGGGTTTGGTAAGATTTTTCTGAAAGAATTATCTAATGTTCACAAAGACTGCAATTATTTGATCCAATATACAGTAAAACAGTAATATTGTAAAATAGTATTAACATTTTTAGAACCATTTTTATTTTTATTATTAAAACAACTTTTTTCTATTTTAATGTTTTAAACTGTCATTTATTCCTGTGATGCCAAAGCGGATTTGGAGCTCAAGAAACATTTCTTATCAATATTTTTGTGCTGCCTTTTTTTTTTTTATTATAAGAATATACTTACCGGAATTGGAAATTAATGGGGAATTGTAGCAAAAATGCCACCAGAATAGATAAAAATGCCCCACAAGTTCATGATAATTCATGATTACAGTAAAATGTGAAAATAAATGAAAGGTGTCTATTCACAGAATTACATTTTACAGGGGTCATCGGATGCTACATGCACTTTTACAAGTTGTTTTAACTGAAATGTGTGTTGGCAGTGTGTGTGTACACTACACAACCCCCCTATAATGATGAAAATCCACCCATTTTTCTACAAAAATGTTCACCCTTTTCTCAAATTGTGCCAAAGTGAGTACCACTTTTTATCATAGTTTGGCTGGTCCTGCGACTTATAGCCAGGTGCGACTTAATGATCAAAATTCATTTGACATGAACCAAGAGAAATGAACCACGAGAAAACATTACCGTCTACAGCCGCGAGAGGGCGCTCTATGCTGCTCAGTGCTTTTGTAGTCTACCCCTGAAAACATAAAGCACCCTCTCGCGGCTGGAGATGGTAATGTTTTCTCTTGGTTCTTGGTTCTAAATAAGTGCAACTTATGTTTTTTATTTCCTCGTCATGACGTATTTTTGGACTGATGCAACATACTTAGGTGCAACTTATAGTCAGAAAAATACGGTATAAGGCCTTTCCTAATAATGTGCTACTTAGCAAGTTTTACAATGAATTCTCTCTCTGAGAGCAGCTTGGAAGATGGGGCGGGTCAACAGAGCTCATTAACATTTAAAGGAAAATGCTACATAACGGCTTGCTCTGAAAAGGTGTTTTTTACACTACCATTGAGAAATGTACAGACTTTTCAGACTTACCAAAGCATGTTAGAGACTTTTCATTAAGACCCTATAGAATCATATCAACTTGTGGAAATTGGGCATCCAATTTTTCATTCAAAAAAATTCAAGTAAATTGCAGACTTCCAAAACGTTCACATAAGAATGTCACCGTAGTCCAGTTGTCCAAAACCACTTCCTTTTATTGCATTCCCCTAATATCTTAGCAATGATTCTTTTGTCAGTGCAGCAATCTGTGTGTGCCGGTGAGCTCAAGCTCTTGTGTGTTTCTTCTCTGAGCTGCTGGATTGGGGTGTGGGATATACTTGGTTCAGTGTTTTCTGGTATGTGGAGTCTTCCTGCCCTTATGGCTGTTGATGTGTTGCAGGTGCAAAGCAGTCTTTGTGTTTATCATCCGTCTTAGCATTTGTGATTGCTTTGAACGTTGAGATAAGCTTTGAATTCTTTCATTTAAGCCTCAGACACAAACGTTTGTTTATTGTTTTATGATTTACTTGATGCAGTATTTTTTTCTGGATGAAGATTTTGTACACTTACACTCGATCATCCTCAGCTTTATAGTCTGAGATACATCTGAGAAAGCTGTACTGTTTTCCCAGCAGTTGATGACATGTAGTTCTGTCAATGTTGTTTCAAGCCAGGCTTATTATAGTTAACTAAAACCATAAATGGAAACATTGTCATTACTTAAAATCATGTAATGTTGAATGAAATAGAATAAATGTACTTAAATGTATTTTCATTTAGTTGCCAAAGCAACATTCCACTTTCATTTCTCAGTTTGATAATATAATAAATAAACTAAAACAGAGATGAAAATGAACAAAAGCAATTTGGTTATGAATAAAAAAATAAATTAAAAAAATTAAACCGTTAGTAGAAATGACAAAATGAAACCGGAAAATACAAATATAAAAATCTATTCCATATATAAAAACCTATATTAGTATGTAAATTATGCTAAAAAAAATAAAATAATAAATAACAATATTTTAAGCGAAGTTAAAAAAAGAGAAAATGTCTTTGCATTTTATCCTGCAGAGATGTGAGGCCAGATTGTGTAACAGTTACTGCGGAAGTGAATGGCATTGTGGGACATAAAGAGGGATTAAGTAATGCAGCTTCCTGTTGCTCTAGGATGGTGTCTTATGTAATCAAAGGGTCAGAGTTTGCAGAAGGTGGCCCCATTTATATGCATGATGGAGGGGAGTCTAAAGCCAAGCGAATAGCTGTTCTGTCGTTTCTCGGAGCGTGCAGTGGGTACTGAATGTGTGCATCTTTAGTTAGATGGGCAGGAATGCTTAGAATGCTTTGATAAAAAGGGTGATTATTAGGGTCTTCTCTACTTGAAGCTTCTGTTTTCAGTGTGCACGTAACCCAGTGTCATATTTTTTTATGTGATTTGGGCTATGTTGTGCTTAATTTTGATGTAAATTTCAATGTACAGCATGTTTTAGTTTTTTGTTTTTTTTTGCTTGCGTCTTTTTCCACCAATTTATTGTATTTTCATTATTTTTATTATTTCCCACCCCAACTGCCCATATTCTTTTGCTTTTGTTTCCATGGATAACTTGGCAAGCTTTGAGGTTGTGAACACACCCTTTACATCTGACAGCTATCTGTAAGAGAAAGCCTAATGTGTGAAATAAATCAGTATGCACATGGTTTCAGTATGCCAGGTCATGATGTTGTGCATTACAGAAGATGCATTTGGATTATTCCAAATCTTGTGGCTGGGAGCCAATGAAAACGCCTTGTACTTTCGCAAGTCAAGGATGGATTATATGTGTCTAGCAGTGGAGCCTGAGGTCAGCCCCTCCCCCTGCATATAAACCAATGCTGCCACTGTCTGGTAATCTTGAAAACTGTCTCTACCAGAGGATTCATCACTTTAACAGGATTTACATGATTGCTCTGAGCTATTTGTTGTTAGAATAACTGTATGATTAATGCCTGATTATTGTCTGAAAGTATCAGAAGCTGTCTGCATTTTCTCTAGGGATGAATCACTGGATAACTGGTTATAAAAAAAAAAAAAAAAAATCTCATCTCAATCTTTTCTCATGTGAAAATTAATAAGATAAATACAGGAATAATTTACATGTTGAGATAGAAGCCAGTTGTATTACTGTATTTTTGATTTAGTAAATGCAACTTTGGTAAGCATAAGTGCTGGTCAGTCAAAGATATGAAAATAAGATCATTCAATAAACCATCCACATTGAATGATCCTCTTTTTTTTATTATTATTATTTTTTAATGAACATAAGTTCGTCTTCTGCTTTTCCTTGGCTTCTTCTGTTATTTTAGGATTACAGAAGACTTAGTTACTAAAGACAAACAGTGCTGTGTAACTGATAACGTTACATAATTTGATTACAAAAATTAAGTTCTTGTCCTACACTGTATATGTGTGTGTGTGTGTGTGTGAGAATGTACACATATACATACATACATGCATACATACATAAATATATATATATATATATGTATATTTATGTATATCATATGCATTTTAAAATGCTTGAAATAAAAAAATCTACAGTTACTTTTATTGATTACATTATTACATATTCACAGAAGTCTTTGTCTTAGGAACTTTCTAACATTAACACAAAATCCCATAATTTTTCTTTTCAAGTAAATCAGGAATATCCACACTTATTTATTTATTTATTTATTTACCAGCTAAACCACTTTTATCTAATGTATCAACTTGCAAGTCCCCCTGAAATTTAAAAATAATAAGTTAACAATTAATAACTTTTGCATGTTAACGATACTTTGAAATTAAATAATTGTCGCATGACATGCAGGTAAAGAAGTGTTTTATTTTGATTGTTGTTATAAAATGTTTTTTTTTTTTTTTTTTTTTTTTTTTTTTTTTTTTTTTTTTAATACACTTTTCATTAAACTCACAACCCCCATGCAGTTTCTTTACAGATGCCAGTTTGGGAAACATTGATGTTCTGTTTAATTCACCTCATGATTTTAATAACAACGAATAGAATAAAGTTCCATTCTCATTGTATTTTTATGTCTGCATGGTACATTATTATCCTTATTTATTTATTATCCTTATTTTGGCTTCCATGGTATTTTAGATGAAAATGTTAGTAGTGGTTAATGTAATGCATATTTGGTGTATTACACTTTGGTGATATTGAGTTGTTGAAGTGATTGCTTATTTTGTACAGCAGGTGGCACCATTTGCAAAGTTATTGTCATCGTTAAAGTTGTGAATGTGTTTCATGATGGTATGTATATATTCATTTCTGAACAGATATTTTCTGATAGATAGACTGGACTGAATCAGATCTGGATCAATATATGTTTGTTGCTTGTCTGGGGATCTTGAAGGCATTCTTTTTTTTTTTTTTTTTTTTTTTTTATGGCAGATGTGAGAAACACCTAAAATTATGATGAGAATAAATAAATACATTTTAAAATAATTGTTATTTTCCCCTCAAATCAATACATTACTATGTAGCAGGTAACTAAATGACACCAAAGCTAAATACACACATTACAGTTTTACTTTTTCATGGCCCTTTAGCTACAAGTACCCTTTTAAGACATGATGACACAAGATAAATTGGTGCTGAGAGAGCAGACAACCACTGCCTAGAGATCTGGGATGTCTTTTATGTATGAGAAGGATGGCCTTGTGTTTTGTGAGTCAGTGCCTGCTCTAAGAGACATGTTGATGCAGCTAAAGGGAGTGGAAGGATTAGTTAAATATTCATTGGGTTAGCTCCCCTCTCATTCACTGCGTCTCATGTATACAGTGCACTTACCACCCACCCATGCATACCACAGGCATTTTACAGACGTGTCATTCCCCTGCTGTATAAACGTCAAAATCATTCTCCATCAACCTGTCTTTTACAAAGTTTTCTAAAGCCATTCTTCAGTCTCCGTAGTGAAACAGTGCTGCTTACTTTGTTGCTCTTAATACATTGCTACTGATCTCAATGTACCTGCTTTTTATTTCTCCATGGCCAATATTTAAAATGAATAATAATAATAATAAAAAAAATTTAACCTCATTATGACATTTATGTCTCTCCAGGAATAGGGATTTTGGATATTTTCTGGATGTAAAATATTAATTGCAATATACAGTTTATTAAATTTCTCAAATACTTTTTATTATATTATATCCTTTTTTTTTTTTCATCCGTTTTCACAACCGCTTGGCCTTTGTAGGGTGACAACAGTGCTGGATCTCAGCAGCTCAAATTGAAATCATAAAAAAATAAAAAAATATTTTTTTTTTTTTTAAATATGAAATAATGTTTTTATACATACATTTTGTTGTAATATCATTTTATTTAATTTTCCCCTTATTTCTTTACATTCTATGTTTAGGATCACAGGGATGCTGGGCCCTTTTTTAATTAATTTTATTTTATTGATTGATTTTTAATTGAGTGTTTTATTTTTTATTTGTATATTTTACCCAGAGAATAGGGAGTGGCCCTCTGTACACACCTTTCTTGCTGTCAGCAGAGGGTGCTCTTTGACTAAAAAAGGAACTCGAGCCTCTTTGCACAAATCCAGCTTGTGCCATGCATAGCCCCAAAAATCCCATCTCCGTTTGACAGTGCCCCACCCCTCGTACTCTGCATTAACAGCTCTCCTGACTGCCACACACTTACCTTGAATCAAGAAAATGAAAGAAACTGAAATGCGCATTGGCTCGTTTTATAAATGTCAAGTAATGCCAAAAGATGTTGAAAATGTCTTAATCTGTTTGCAGAGACCAGACTTCCTTTGCTTGTTTCTCACCAAATGACATTCTCAGATCTTAAAGTCCTTCACAGTGAAAGAAGGACACCAAGTCACGTGAACTCTTTCCAATTCTGCAGTTTTCCGAAGCGGGACATGGATGTTACGAGGCGGGGATGCATCAAGTTCTATCTCTCCGCTTTCTTTCTTTTGGTGGAACTCATCTTGACTTTACAGAAAAGGACCTTTGAAAGATTATCTTAATCACAGCAGCTTCAGAAATGGAAGTGACGCATGTTTGTCGATTAAACAGACTTTCAACATTTGGAAAAGGGTGGCTTAAAATTCCTTCTCCCAACATTTTCAGATGAGGTGCCCTGTTTTGGCTTATGATATCCGGTTGCCATGGTTTCTTGCTTTGATCGTGAGAGGTACAGTGCTGCCTAAGTGGTCCTATTGTAGGAGAGATTAACCAAAAATCCTACTCTGAACCTCTCCGTTTATCACCATAAACCACCACCTACTTGAGACTTATGCAAATATTTTATATGATAACAATTGTAAGTGATCCCCAGTAACACTGTGCTGTCTGCGTGCCACTGTTTGTCAGTGCAGCTGATATCAAGCTACAAATGTCACGGTTGTCGTTGGACAGTGTTGTTTGTTGCACTTAAACTCAACCCGGATGCACCAATAGCTGACATCCCACAAATGCGCTGCATCCTCATTGGCTTATCCAGCCATTTGTTTTGATTTTTGCCACAACATGTTTAAAGAGCGCATTAAAGCGGCTGTTTACTACAGTTTGGCCAGCGTGGGCGGAGCTACGAATCAAAAACAAAAACACGGCTCCTTTTCCTCTTTTGTCACCCTGCTGTTCGCTTAGGTTTATTTAACGCCGGGATGGGTTCGGTCAAGCAGGTCATGCAAGTTTTGGCGGTGGATAAAGGGCATCTGCATCCCCATATTCTGTTCATTTTGGTGGGTTTCCAAAGGCTGGGGTGAAATCAGAACACCGCTACTATAGTAGGCTAATGCGATGTGGCGGCACGCCCCAGGAAATTTAGGTCAAGTTAAGACTGCAGACAAGGATGTAAGTGATGCTGCGTAAGAGTGACACTGCATGATGCATCACACGCACACACACATTACTCATTCTTCAGCGTACATAAACAGGCACACGCTAGGCGTTTGGAAAATGATAGTCAATTAATGTGCATCGTAAAGGCTGAATTGTATAAATCATTTGGCTAAGCCTCTGTAAATTTGATTTCAGACAAGGCTGGTATGTTAAGTGTCGCTCTTCTGGCTATATTCTCACATTAGCTTCAATTCTGCGTATACTCCACCACATATATAACTGGATTATTGCATCCACTCACTCAAATAAGCGCACACATGAAAATACACACTAATTCACTGGCTCCCCTCCCCCTCGATGCCAGAGGCAGCTGGTTAGCCACTCCACGGCTGTGCCCACGTGACGGAGGGAATCAGGGTGGGGAGAGGTTGTTGTTTTTTTCTCCTGTGGTGCCACAGCAGTAGTGTAGTATGGCGAAGCACGTGGATTCCCATGCTGCAGTGCTCCTGCAGAATTCCAGCATGCCTTGCATCCAGATAGTTATGGGCTGCTTTGTTATATCTACTCCTTAAATAGATGCATTATATCATATTATGTTATATGCATATATGTATATATACTTATTGCATTGAATTTTTGTCATCACAATTCATTATGCAACTGTTTTAAATTCTTTTGAATTATTCATCCATTATTCTTATGAATTTCATTCTATTTTACATAAAATTTCCATCATTTCATACAATTATTTACACGCATATTATTCCACAAACAATTATTATATATAATAGCGTAATTATTATAAATAGTATTAATTATTAGTAAGTATTTAATCATATGTATTAATGCATCCTAAGACTGGAATGTCAGTTATTTGCAGAATTTGCGTGATTAATCGGCGTGTCGCTGTTGCACTAGTTGTGCATTTTTGGTGCATTACCTCATCGCTATTCATATATTCATACACAAGCTGTTAAGTCGGACTACTGCTCCAGTGCCCTCATCCTCCCCTCCGCCTCGCCATTCGCTTTCTGATTGGCTGTGTGTGTGTTTTTGGTAGAACCAGGTTTTTTCAGCTCCATGGATACAGTGGAGTGCAAAAGAACTTGCGTGTAGCCAATCACAATGCAGTAGTGAATCGTAAGTGCCCAGCGGGCTTAGACGAGCCCCCCTTTGCCCCCTCCTTCTCCAGAATCCCATCGTTGCTCCTCTCCTCCAGCACGCAATCTCCCAGTAGGAGGCTTCGTAAAGAACACAACCAGGTCAGAGTGTCTCTCTGTCAGAAAGCGCTCGTTCGGGGAGCTCTCCTTCACCCTTTGGGACTGCTGTGAATGAAGCTGAGAGGCAAATGCACTGTTCCTAATATAATCTACACTCTTGTCTCAGTTTGGCCCACATAGCTGGTTGTTGTCATGAGGAGATCTTAGGAGGACCTTGATAAATGTTCTCCACTTTTCACAATTTTCTTTAATTTTTATAAAAGGCTCTCATTAGTTCTTAATTCATGCACCTCGATCACGTTTGTTCCTATAATATTGATATAAATGCAAAAGACATTGAGCCTTATGATAATAAATGTTTTGTATCAAAGGTAGCTTTCATTTTGGTATCTTTTTAAAGAAATATGATTGTCAAATTACATTTTTGAGATAGCCGTCCTTGAAATGACCCCCTGATGGTTGGAGGGAGTGCTGGGTGGGATTTAGGGTTGTCGCACTTGGCAGCAGTACATCAATGGCATGGCGTGGATTCAGGTCACATTTATTCCAAGTAACTTTCCAACAGTAAAGAAAAAGTCTTTATTATACCATCTTATAACTGTCAGTCATCCCAAAATGAAAATTCTGTCATTAATCACCCCAATGTTGTTCCAAACTATTCTGGACTATTCTGACGATGTATTTCATACTTTTCTGGACCTTGACAGTGTAATTTACTTAGCAGTCAATGTGACAGCCACAAGCCCCCCTGGTTTCTATCCAACATATCTTAAATTGTGTTCCGAAGACGAAGCTTTTAGGGGTTTGGAACGACATGGGGGTAAGTGATTAATGACAACATTTTCATTTTTGGGTCTAAACCCTTTAGAGTGTTTTTCCCTTAATCTTTGCTATGGATAGAAGAGTATTGTGGGTGATTGCTATGTTCAAAAGTTTAAGGTCAGTAAGAATTTTTTTATAATTTTTGTCAAAGACCTCTCTTATGCTTACTGTGGCTGTTTTTATTAGATCAAAATACAGTAAAAACAGTGATATTGTAAAATACTGAAAGTATAATGTTTATATTTAGATCAATTTACTACATTATTATGCAAATTTCTTTTTTTTTGAATGAATTAATTAAACACTTGAACTTATTAAATACACTTTTAAAGATACAGTGTAGCCAGATCAGTGTTTTAAGAAGCTTCATTTATTGGTAGACTGTTCATTTTATATGATATAGTAGTTTTAAAATATTTTAATGTGAATTTGTATTTCATGGCGCTTCACATTTTTTTCTGGCCTTTTACTGTAGTTTAATTATTGTTTTTGATTGTCCATAAATTGAACATGGTCTGTAACTCCCTCTAGCACACCTTAAAAACAAAGACCAAATGCCACCTTTGCAAGCAGACTGATGCAAAAATCAGTTATTTTGCGCTACTTCAGCAGTTGTTTTGTGAGGCTGGTAATCGATTCACGCCACTGACCTTGAACTCTAATCCTGAGCTTTGCTAAGCATTGACCTCCATATGATCCTCGGCGTGGCTTTAACCTGTCACAGCCCCTCACCATGTGTCCATGTCTCTTTTGTAGTGTGAATGTCTGAATCAGTTAGAATACGCTGGCTAGAGCAAGTCTTGCTTCTGTCGTTATGGGTTAGAGAGCTTTTGATCATTGGTTTACCGTCGGCAACTTCCATGGGTTCCTGTACCTGTTTGAGACCCTCGTGCACACAGATGGTCCAGGCTCAGACGCTCACCTGACTTCAACCTCACCAGCGTCACTCTTCATCAAATCTCTCCCACCCATTGTCTCTTTGCCTTCGCTTTCAGACACAGACACTTTCTGTTCACCTGTCTACCTGCTCATGTCTCAACTGTTCACCTGTCAGCAGCTTGTCTCCTGTCACTCTGCATACACCCTCTCCAGCTCTCTTCCATGTTCCCAGTTCAGACATACACGAATAGCTGACAGACAATTTCAAGCCGTTTCAGCTGTGTCACCTGGTGTGCCATGTTAAAATAATATAATTTAATAAGATAATTTCAAATATTTTCCCTGTACTTTTTATTAGGGCTGTAAATCAGTTGAAACTTAATCACATTTAATAATGAAATTAATGACAGTTAATAAAATGCCATTTAATTAATCAATTTATTATCAGTGGTAAATAATATTATTATATAATGTTATTATAATAATGAATTATTTTATTAATATAGTCTTTAATAAATTGAATAAAAGTAAGCAGACTTAAAGACATTATTGTAACGAAAGCATGGAATAGGCAAAAAGCTTTATAACGTAATACATCACAAGAATATTACTATTTATGTATAATTATTGTAAAAGTCATTGTATTACAGTTTTATTTTCTTTAATATTTTTTAATTAAATTAAAATTTTTAAATGGAAATGAGTTTTCCCTTATTATGTTTAACCTAAAATCTTTGATGATGGTTAAGAAAATGTACTTTTGAAAATGTTCTCCTCACATACTAGCCAGTATCACTTGTGGACTCCAAAAAGAAAAAAGTCATTTAAAAAAAAAAAAAAACATTTTTTACATTTATGTGCGCCTCCACATGTATGTGACGGTTTCATTTCTTGTAGTGAATGATATATACTGTTGGAGTGACTGTTTTTCTCATGCTGTCTAGATCTGCAGCTAGATCATCGGTTATATTATATAACACCCATTCACACAAATACACACTCATGTCTGTGACCCACATCTAGCCGCCTGTATGCTTATGTGTGTGTTCTTACACTCATCACTCTTCCACCAGAGGCACAGGAATCATGGGTAGTACGCTGCTGTTGTTGTGGCCTAGATTGACCCTTTCCCTGTTGTTTGCTTTACTCTCCTCTTTTATCTTTTGTACTAGGTGAAAGTAAACACAACCCAGTCATTTTGTGTCGCTCAGTCTTTTTATATTATGCAGATACCTTTACGACAGGCTGTGAAAGAATGACAGATTAGTCAAGGCGTTGTATAAATCTGCTCCTTTTTAGTGTGTGTGTGGGTGTGTGTGTGTATGTGTGTGTGTTTATAGATAAACAGGTAGGCAAAGTTGGGCAATTTATACCTAAAAGTGCTATTATATTATATTATATTATATTATATTATATTATATTATATTATATTATATTATATTGGTTTTAATGCATTTACAAAACCGTGCAATAATAAATTAACAATTATTTTTATGTTATGGATGTCATTAAAATTATATATTTTTTTTATTATTATTATTATTTAATTAAGCATAGAAACTTATAGTTGTACACATTTTTCTTTTAAACTTTAATAGGTTATCTGCAGCTGAATTGTGCATTTGGTACATATGTACAGCTCCTCTCCTGACACTCATTCCTTTCCTTCAGATGAGAGCAGTTCTTGGTAGAAACCACTTTTATACAGAGAAATGCCATTGAGAGTTGTGGTGGAGGCATTTTCCCATCAGCTAACAGTGTTTATCGAGGTTGATGTCAGGTGGCTGTGTTGGAGCAGCCTGGTATGCATTGGAGGAAGGATGTTGTTTTTTTACCCTTCCGTGTGTTTTCTCAGAATCTTTATTTTATAGTTGACTATATAGTTTCTCACAGATAGGCTTAAAAAGTAGTTTTTATAACTTGAAATTTATTGGTGCAATATTGTACAGATCTGTAGCATTGGCAATCAATTGGAAGTCCGAGTTAGTCATTGCTTAACCTGCATCACCGAGCGTAGTTGCAAATACATTGACATTTCTAAGCAGGTTTCCCAAATACTCCCCCATTTTCCATTGTTGCTAATAGTTAATCCAGAAACTAACATCATTGATTGAGTCAGTTGAGTCAAGTTACTGTGTTGGACTGTTTAACTGTTGTTTACACTTTGGGACATCATCCTAAAGCCCAAAATGTGCTTTAGTTTTGTGTTTACTTAGCACATGCGTACAGTTGAATACATAGCCATTCACAGTACACTCCAGTTGATAGCGTGGGGAACACAGGTGCTCAGATTGTGCACCAGAAAGTTGGTGCTCTCGTCACTGGGATTTATTGTTACTGTTGTCTCAACTTATTTGCTGCGAGGCGGTGTTGCTTACACTATTGTTGATCAGAGTAGTCCAAGCTGCTGAATACTAAATAGGTAGGCGGTCGTTAATTAATAAGCCCATGGTTGTGATACCATCACAAAAATTGGTTTTGAACAAACCATTTACCATAAATTCTCCTTGTGAAATAACCCCTCTATTGAACATCTTGGGAATGTGAGTTTTCCTTCCCCTTTTTTCTTTTCACCTTTATTTGTATAGCGCCTTCAACAATACAGATTGTGTCAAAGCAACTTCAGAATTAAATAGGTGTCAATAATACAAAATGACAATAGTAAGCACTCAATTTCACTCAAATTCAGTTAAAGGCAGTTCATCATTGAATTCAGTGATGTCGTCATCATCCAGCTCAAGTCAGTTTAAATAATATCTGTGCATTTAAGTTGAAGATTTTGCTACATATTAAGTGTCCCAAACTAACCAAGCCAGAGACGACTAGGCTCAAACCAGGCTCGGTCGGGGGGCCAGTTCTTTTCTGGCCAGACAAAACCAGAAGATCCATTCCAGGCTGCAGTAAAGTAACATTGTGCAGAGGACTCATCAGGTTCCTGTGGTCTTGTCCAGGTGGCCATCTATCTCCCTCGAATTCGCTGTTTAGAAGGATAGTTTTGCCTTGCTTCTGTACTTCACACGTCTACTTTTATTTATGTTTTCCAAGCGCAAAATGTTAAACCCAGTAGTCTCAGATATCCCAAGAGAATAAAGAGGGCTGTTTTTACATCTAAAAACACTAGTCTACTTCCTAAATCTTGACTTTGAAAGCTCGGGGCCCCTCAATAGGGAACTGAACGTGAGCAGTAGGCATGAAATGCACGGTTGGCACTGGCCACCAAAGCACAGGGATTCCCGTAACTCTGTGTGTGTGCTGAAGGAGGGGGGTTACAGTAGTGACATCTGGTCGACCCAAGGCCCTACACAGGAAAACCACTGCGTCTGGAGAGTGGAAGCTGTGGGGTAAAGGGAAGGAGCGTTGACTGGTGGTTGGAAGGGCGATGGTTTCTTGACTGATAATGGGGGAAATTAGTGCCATAATAGAATCAAAGTAAGGCTGTTAAAGGCTGCCCAACCTGAATCTGACCATCAGATTTATGATTTCTGTTCAAAATATGTGACTTAACTCACCTTTTTTTTTTCTTTAGGTACGTTGTCATGGGGAACCTCCTTAAAGTTTTGACATGCACAGATCTTGAACAAGAGCCCAACTTCTTCCTGGATTTTGAAAGTGAGAAACGTCTCCTCTTTCCATTGACTCTCTTTCATTTATTAGCTGTAAAAAATATTTCATCCTCCAAGCTTACCTCAAAATGCACTAATTTAGCATCTCACGTGTCCTTTTTTGGTTTGTTTGAGAACTGGGATTCTGGGAGACTTGGTTTACAGTAGGTCAATACCCGGTCAACTTGTAAAAAATGCCAGTTCCCCTTTTTGGTCTTGATTCTATCTTAAACTCCTTTCCCCTGGAGACCAGTTCATGAACCACACACAATCTGCTACCATCTCATTTGTTTGAACCCAAAAACTCTCTCCAAAGCGAAGGAAGGTGAATGAACCAAAAAGAAAGAAGAAAAAAGACAGTGGAAAATAACAGTTTCCTGGCTTTTATAACCCTTGTCCACAGAACATTTTCATCCTACCATGTTTGTCTCCATTTTTAGACACATAGTCATTCCTTTGAAGAAATACATGGAGCTATATGGAGTCACTGAAACCATTGGCACATTCATGGCTCATTGGTCACACACATATGAGACAAATTCCTATAGTGTCTGCTCAAGAGCACCGGAACAGGCACCTACTGTATCAACACAAAAACATAGAAAGAAGAAAAAGCTGAGAGATCATTGCAATCTTAATCTGTGGCATCTGAATGCTGGAAATTAAGGAGTTGGTCCTCAATTTCTTAAATTGCATTTGAAGCCAGCTGTAGTTAACAGCTGCCAGTGTCTCATTGAGGTTTCTTTTTTAGATGTGGGCCTAAAGTTTCCACCAGTTAAAATTCCACACTTTGCCTTTTAAACATATGAAACGGGCTCAGCTGTGGAGGTTTGACTCAAATAAGCTTTAAGATCCTCAGTGAGGAATTCATCCCAAACATTTTATTTAGTCCTAATTTGCTATTTCTCGTCACTCCAAACCAGTTTGATTTGGAACACAAATGAAGATGTTCAGCAGAAGTCTGCATGGCCTCTCAATTGCAGAGCAGTCACCTGATAGTGATGTAAAATTTGGACTATGTATATCCAAAGTTCCAATTCCAAATTATATAAGTGTACCTACTGTGAATAAGACGCTACTAGTAGAGTAAAAGGTATTAATAAAAGGTCTGTTACAGAAGTATATTTACATTGGTCACATCGATAATCTAATTTGTAATTCAAATGAACCTAGGTGTTATTTAAGTTAAAAATTAATAAAAAACTGCACAAACTAATATTTAACACAAATATTTAATAGCCCCAGCAATTAGCCATGAATACAAAACTTTACTGCATTATTATTAAGGTTACAATACATGATGATCCTTCAGAAGTAATTCCAATATGCTGATTTGGGGCTCATTTACATCTGTCATTATTATTATGAATGTTAAAAACTTTGCTTTAAAAAAAATACTTTATATTTTTGTGAAAACCATGATGAATGGAATGTTCAAAAGAGTACTTATACAGTAATACCTTCCTTCACAGCACCCACTTTTCTATAGTAATAGTAGAATTTGCACATAGTATTAGTGCACACAATATATTTTAGAACGTGTTACCATATACTTTCTTTGTTCTTTCCTTCATTTGAATCTTGCTTCATTCTGTAAGGTTTAAAGCTCGTATACCTTTTCATGATTTGCATATGTACAATATGTTCTAATGTGTCAGACACTGACTAAATGTGACCTTGAAAGACCTTTTGATTAAAGACCTTGAAGTTATTTCTCTCTCTCCCTCTGCCTTCAGATGCCCAGCCAACAGAAGCAGAACGGGAAACGTGGGATGAAGTGGATGTGGTCCTGAAGGATGCACTGGCAATACTTGATGAACTACAGGCATATAAAGGCGCGGGCCAAGAGATACGAGAGGTACAGGGCACTCACACTCTCGGGATAACAGATGTCTGCTGATGTTTGACTTATGCGTATGAACGTATACATTTGTTCATGCAAAATTGACTCTTTACAGTATGCACATTAATTCACACAAAAATGAGTTGAAGGAATAATATTGGTGGCTTTAAAACATCTCGCAGTGTGTTCATATGATTTGATACTCTCTACTTTGCACATGAGTGAATGTCAGTGTGATTGATGATCTTGTTGCCACGGATACTGTTGCTATACGGATACAGTTGCCATGGACTGGCATCTTTTGCAGAATGAAAGTGAATGTTTCTTTTATTTCTTTTTTCTAATTCACTCGAAAGAATGCAATGCTTTTTTTTTTATGTCAGCACACTCAGTAATTATTTTAATGATCCTCATGAATTTGGAAATTCAAAGGCACACCGAGGTAGAGAGAAAAAACACTGACTAGATGTTCTGCCCAGTGTCATAATGGAAAAACATAATGAATAAACCTTCAAACCTCTTGCGTGCTTGGATTTACATCCTCAAATTGCCACCCTCATGGGCACATCATTTAAAAACCTCATCTCACACACATACATAATTCTAACACAACCTCATATGGTCATAAAATAATATGTTCCATTTAGACTTGTGGGAATGTTGTTTATAACTCGCCAGATGTTGTGTTATTAAGATGTTGTGTTTATTTTTTCAGGCAATTCAGAACCCTAATGATGAGGCATTACAGGACCAGGCGTGGGCTGCTGTGGTGCCACTAGTAGGCAAACTAAAGAAGTTCTACGAATTCTCACAGAGATTAGGTACATGTACAAGTCTGTTTTTCAGAAATAGTTATGCAGAAACCTTTTAAATGACATTTTGGCATTATTTACTCACAATTGATGTCATTTCCAACATGTTTTATTTTTCTATGGAACACAAAAGGATATATTTTGCAGAATGTCCATGCTGCTCTTTTCCATATTATGAAAGGGAATGGGGGCAGAATTCCAAAAATAAAAAGACCACCATAAGTAATTTGGAAGTAGTCTGTATGTTATGGTGGCCGAGAGAGCTCAATGCGCTGCAACTTCAAAGAAAATTATGCAAATAGAAAAAGCACCAGAAAACTAAGAAAACATCTACATCAGTTTAAGAGCACATGTGCTGCGAATACTCACAACACAACCAAATACAGAAACAAGGTGCAAATGCTCACTGCATGAACAAATAAAGAAACGAGCTGCAAATACTAACAACACAACCAAAAAGAGAAACATACATCAAGCTCTTGTTTTAAAATCCCATCAAGCTCATATTTTAAAATCCCATCAAGCTCTTATTTTAGGTGGGAAACTGCCGGAAGCCCTTAAAGGGGTGGTTGTTCAGTTTTTTTCAAAGGCTTGATTTTGTTTATAGGGTGCAGTGTAACATGTTCATGCCTCATTATTTTCACGTTTTAACCTCTAATCTTCATCGCTGTTTCCGTTCTCGCCAGAACAGTCTCTTGAGTTCCTGGTTCTGTGCAGACACTCCCTCATAAATACACACTCGGGCTAGGATTGGTTAGTTGGGCCAGTGTGTTGATTCGCTAACCAACTAGTGCATGTTGTCCAGAAACGTCAAGCCTCCTTTTCAAAACAGATAGTTGCATGTACCCAGGGGCAGGGTTTATGTAAACATTGGGGTTAGTGATGTCACAAACCCGTGAAGAAGTCTTTAGTAGTATTTGACTTTGAGCATCGTAACTTTGCAGATGTTGTTTTATGCTCTAAAAGCAGCATTACACATTAACTAAACATTAACTGTCCGTATAAATGTGCTTAAAAGCAATTGGCATTATCTGTTTGTCAGTTTTTTTTTCTGTGCTGTAAACATCTTACAAATTAAATGCACGCTAACACATTGTGTGCGAATACACTAACACCTAAGCAGACCCAGAGAACTACCACATCTGTTTTGTTTTTTCGTATTCTTGTGCAAAACACACTAGCTATATATAGACTTAAATGCCAAAAATTGTAAAATGATATGCATAGAGAAAAACTATCTAATACTTCAGATCATATTATATAGAACATATTAGCATTAGCTGTTGCTCATCAAAACACAGGGATGTTAGCAGCTCAGTAAGACCCAAGTTGATGGTGGTCTTACCCTGAAGCCATTGAAACCCTGCACTTTAAATCTATGTAATGGCTCCTGAACTTGTAGTCAATGAGTGCAGGCAAGGCGTCTGCCATATGTTATGTAAGTCACCAAACTGGGTCATCTTGCTTTCCCGCGCTTTCCGCTCCAGAACACTAAAGCGGCTTTTGGCGCAAGCTCTCATGTCTGACATGCTTCGCTTAACTACACTGATCACTTGGCATGTAGTGCTCTCTCCTGACGATGAACCTATCCATGCACATTAAGTCAACGTTTGAGTCTTTGGGTGTCAGTGGTGTTATAATTGTTTTAACAGCGTGAAAGATGCATGCTGCTGCGTTCTGAAGAGTCTGTCCATGTCTCCGGACAAGGACTGACTTGCAGAGCAGAGTGTCAGGATTCGTGATAGATTCCAAATAAAATCATATTAAAGAGGGAATGGTCACACTTTATTTTAAAGTCCAATTCTCACTTATAACAAACCATTAACTATGAATTTTGCCTCCGTAAACTACTAATTTGCTTCTTATTAATAGTAAGGAAGTATTTTCAGTTTAGGTATTGGGTAGGATTAGGAATAGAGAATAATGTGGTAACACTCTATTTTAAGGTTAAATTTTTAGCCATTAATTAGCTGCTTATTAGCATGTCTATTACTAGCATAGTGGCTGTTTATTAGTACTTATAAAGCACATATTAATGCCTTATTCTGCATGACCGTATTTTAGATCCCTTAATCCACCCTATACCTAAACTGAACAACTACCTTACTAACTATTAATTACGATTTTGCTTATGGAAATCTCTTAGTTAATAGTGTTCCCTATTCTATTAGTGTTTCCAATAATGTCATGTAGAATATGTGCTCTATAAGTACTAATGAACAACCAATGTGTTTGAAATACAGTGGCATGCAAAAGTTTGGGATCCCATTTAAGAATCTGTGAAAATGCTAATAATTTTAACAACATAAGAGAGATCATACATAATGCATGTTATTTTTTTATTTAGTACTGTCCCGAGTTATATATTAAAAAAAAAAAAAAATAAATAAATAGCTGACATTTATTAAAATAACCCCCTTCAAAAGTTTGGGAACCCTTGGTTCTTAATATTGTGTGTGGTTACCTGGATGATCTACGATTTACTTTTTTGTGATAGTTGTTTATGAGTCCGTTGTTTGTTCTGACCAGTTAAACTGAGCCCTGTGCTTCAGAAAAATCCTCCATGTCCTGCAGATTCTTTAGTTTTCCAGCATCACTAATGCTCTAGAAGGAAACACGATGCATTAAGAGCCAGGGGGTGGAAACTTTTTGAATTTGAAGATCAAGATAAATTGTTCTTAAAAAAAAAAGTTCACCCAAAAATGAAAATTTTCTGTTTATCTGCTTACCCCCAGGGCATTCAAGATATAGGTGACTTTGTTTCTTCAGTAAAACAGAGATTTTTCACTGAAACTTCTGCAGTCTTTCAGTCCTATTATGTCAGTGAATGGGAATCATGGCTTTGAGAGACATAAAATATACACAAACAAAACCAAATTAAACACTGCAGCTCGTGTTGATACATTGATGTGGAAAGACACAAAACGATCGGTCTGTTCAAGAAGCTGAACAGTATTTATATTGATTTTTATCTCTGATTTTCACCGCAATGTCTGAACTGTCTTGCAATGGTCGTCTACATCTTGGATACCCTGGGGGTAAGCATATAAACATACATTTTTTTTTTTTTTTGGGATGAACTATCCCTTTTATTTGTCTTCCGGGAAACATGCAACTATCTTCTGTTGCTTACAAAGGGCAGTACTAAATGAAAGAACAAAAAAATAGGAAAAAAAAAATTCAACAAAAGAAATATTTGGACATCTTCGTCCAGTTCAAAAGTTTTCACTCCCTGGCTATTAATGCATCACATTTCCTTCTGGAGCATCAGTGAATTTTTTATTATTTTTTTCTTTCTTTTTTTAGTTTTGTTTGAGTTTTTGTTTTTATTAATTTTTTTATTTTTGATTTAATTTTGTTTTACTGGTTCATCTCAAACTACTGTTACTCTCAGTGTATATTTAGCATCTTAACAATTGCCTACATGTGTCATTTCTTCTCTCGTGTGTTCTCGTTATTTGATGAGATGTGACTTACACTCCCTTGCCCTGCCCTGCCCTGTTTTCCTCCAAACCGCTGTCCTCTCCTCACACTCCATTCTCAGCATGTGCTCTTAAAATCCGCTCGTCTCAAGCTATGTTTTGACTGGGAGGAGAATATTGTGCTTCCATGGCCATTTTTAATCAGCTCCTCTGCCCTGCCAAGCTGACTAAAGCAGATGGAGGTCATTACCGTATGGCAAATCTGCTCAATTTACTCTACATACTGCTGCAGCTTGAGTCACCAGCCTTAAAATTCTCTCTCTCTCTCTCTCTCTCTCTCACACTCCGATGACTATACTGGCTTGACTATGTAAAACCTTAAAAACTCTATGGAAATAAATATGTTGACAGACAAAGCTACCCTCTGTTTACCTTTAGATGGGATTGATTACTGCAATTTTCTGAATGGGCCAATAAAAATAAAGCTGAAAACCCCCAAAATTGTCTGAACTTTCAGAGCAGACCTAATTCAGACTTAATTCAGTTCATCATCTGCTGTTGATACATTGATCAACAGCAGTTTTTTCTTTCTTTCCATTGCTCTTTCAACATGCAGTAGGAGTTTCTTGTATAATTTTGCAATACTAGCAACAGCAAGACGTGAATCACTTCAAGGGCAACTCTGTTTGGTTTTGTTTATATGTATATTTTAAGACTTGTAATTGAGATCAGGATTAAAAATCGGGTTGATGTGGACAGGCTGAGATCATACCGTACCCCAACCATAAACTAATTTATTGCTGCAGGGCTGACTCTTATGTAATATAATTATTCTAACATGCTCCTGTGTACTGTTACTGTATTGCCTCAATAGGGCAATGGAGAAACTGAGAACGGGAATTGTGGGTTAAGAACAGCTTCTCAAGTCATCAAGCTGTCTACTGAGGCTTAAGACATCACTGTGTGTTAGTAAAGAACATTGAGAAATTTCAGATTAAGCCTTATGTAAGAGTGGGCCTTTTGTGTAGCCTGGAGTATGTTTCTGAGAAATTATGCATTAAATAATATTTCTTAGTTTACAAGAGGTTTTATGTTGTTTGATGGAAGGATTGACTCTTAGTGCTGGTCTAAGAGCAGTATGAATCAATATGTCATAATCTAAATGGTATAGTGTGTTAAACTAACGGTCATGTATTTTTCATGGGCTGTTTTACAGTATACAACACTTAGTTAATTAAAAAGTTTGAGTTATATTTACCTGAAACACACACACACACATATATATATAGTTGATAATATTATTAATAATGCTAATATAGCTAATCAGTGGGGGGTGGGGTATGATTGTTAAACAATGTGTTGCACTCAATGAGAACCCTATAATTGACCCTAACTGACCATTGTTTGACTCTACAGAAGCAGCACTGCATAGTCTATTGAGAGCACTCACTAGTGAGACATACGATGACCCCACACAGCATCTGGAGAGAGAGCAAGCCCTTGCCAAACAGTTCGCTGAGATCCTGCACTTCACACTGTGCTTTGATGAGCTCAAGGTGAGGACCATATACCTCAATATTATTCCTCAATAAAAAAATCCCCTTGTTACTTGATGGTAATGTTTTTTTTTTTTTGTTTGTTTGTTTTATCATTTTTTGGTTGCAGTCTTTGCATAAATGAAAGGCCATTATACATGATACAGGTTTATCTTGTTCATTTTCCTATTCAAGATAGTCGTTGAATCAATTTGCATTTAAAATTCATGTCAATTTAAATGTTTATTTAGCATTGGATGTGTACTGATACTAAGGAGCTGACACAATACAGGTCAAAAGTAATTGGTTGGAATATCACGAAACCTGTCGAGAACATGTTTGAGTCCAATAATGAGAAATTCTAATTATATTTCTATTTAAAGGGGCCATATGATGCAATTTAGATGTTTCCTTTCTTTTTGGAGTGTTACAAGCTCTTTGTGCATAAAGAAGATCTGTAAAGTCGCAAAGACTAAAGTCTCAAATCCAAAGAGATATTCTGTATACAAGTTAAGAGTCAATCACGCCCTCCTAAAACAGCTCGTTCTAACACGCTCCCATATGTCTAAGTCACACAGTGGAAAGATTTGCATAACGCCACCCAAATGTCCACAAATAAAAAGAAGCCATAGCTTTTAATCTCACTGTTGTCGCTGCCATGTTGTGGAGACTCTGTGTGTTTTGTGAATGCAAAACTACTTTGTTTGGCTTTCAATAAGTGTACATAACTAGAAATCAGAGGTTAAGTTGTATTTACAATACAGGGAACAGTTCAATACAAATATTCAGATGTGACACATTTTACCGAGGATGAGGACTGTTTCCTGTGAGAGGAGCCTACAATGCCGGTGTCTATTTCTATAAAGTTGCGTGAAATGCAACGCGTACAAAGAACTTGTAAGTCGTTATAATAAGTAATTATGTCCCAACTGGATGCATCAAATGTTTAGTTTGTAATGGATTTTATTGGTTTTGTCTTGTCTCGTCGGTACACAAGACACCACAGTATGGTGAGGGGCGTAACATTTTTGTCACACATTTGAGATATTCGGCCAATCACAACGCACTGCATAACTGACCAATCAGCAAACACCTAGCTTTTCAATACAGTGAGCTTTGTAAAAATCGGTGTGTTTCAGAAAGGCAGGGCATAGAGGAGAAACAATAATGTATATTATGTGAAAAATAAAGTGTTTTTTTTTTCTTTTCTTTTTTTTTACCTTAAACCTGAACCTTATATTATATATGCACACATTATGGTAACATTTGGTAGTATAATATTGGTAGTATTATATTGACTTTAATTTAGGCTGGCTTGAACCAAAACAATGTATTGCAGTATAATACTAATATGCAGAATATTAGTAATTATAGGAAGAAAAAAAATACTTAAAAAAAAAAATAACATACAGATGTAGCACTGTAATCTGCATTTGGTGAAAAATTGTTATGGAAATAATATACATCGTATTTAATTATCAAACACACTTCATTTTCTTTATATGAAATATGAGGACCATGAGATGAAATCATTAATTAATGTTCTGTAGTCAAATGAAATGCATGGTTAAAAGATGAGCTTGCCATGTAAGTCATCAGAATTTTAGCATGCAGCCTGCTGTTACACATTACCATGCGACTGATGAGACTGACCAGGATGTGATGCTTTAACAAGCTTCCACGTCTCTCTAATGACATGCTAATTGTGATTAGAAACCCGCTAATGAGAAAATAATTACTTTCCAATTGCACGTGTCAGTTTTCTCTGCCCCAGGTGCTTGCCAAACCTTTCCCGACATTTAAGATCACAAGAAAATTAGCTTTTGATCTTTTGCTCGCCTTGTTCTTTTATTTATCTTAAACACCTGCTGTTTCTTTTACACTAAATTATAATGCAGAACAAACACTTAAAAGTGTACTTATATGTCAAGACTGCAGCATGCTGAGCTATAGTGTGCTTTTGCGCACTCCTGTGACCATGTCAGAACCTCAGGCACTCAGACAACCCTAAATGACTGAACAGTAACAGGGGTCATTTGTCTCGGGTTATGTGTCCAAAGAAATCAAATAATGTTTCGTCTAGCTGTTTTTTTATTCACCTCAGCACCAACACTAGCGCCTTTATACCCTGCTCTTCCTAATGCAAACATTCACATATACCCTGATGCCCTGCGGCACGGAACTGGGATGTCCCAATTAAAGAGCCCCCCAGATGGGGTTGCTAAATGCGAGAAGGTAGGGGGTGTAAGGTGGCATGCCAACCTCCATTCAACCATGCCCTCCTTTCAGCTTGTCGCAGTGACCTACTTCAGCCCGCCAATGCCGTAGCGCCGTATGCTGCAGGGATAGGATGGGCTGTCTGGTCTGGCAGTAAATCGACTGCATTAGTTTTGTTGACATGGATGTCATTTGAGGATATTGTTTTGATTTCTTCAAAAATGTGGAGTTATCCACATAACCATCATCAATTCCTGTAAAGCCTACTATATCATTTGATGCATTAACTTCTAAAGCCTATAAATGATCAAAACTTTGCTGAAAAACCTTTTATACACAATCTTGACAATCAAACAAACAACACATGCAAACGTATAAATTTACACACTATCTAAAGGTTATATAGGGATATATGTAAAAAAAATCAATAAACTGTTACATTTCAAAATCATGAGATTTTTCTGACTGTTATTTCATATTTTCATGATTAAAGTTGACCTCTGCTCTTGCAAATCCTAAAGAGTTAATTCTTCTCCCTGACCTTTGTCCTCTAACCCGTCTCCGCTGTCATCATGTCAAGCACCCCCTCCTTTGTCAATGAATTTGTCACTGAACCCTAAATTGAACATGACTCTTCATTAAAGCATGTTTATCCATCTGTCACAAGCTACAAATCTTTTGGGGTGTGCTCTAGGTTTAAATGGTACTTCTATAGGGTGTGTATGGGTCCCAGACAGTCCCAGTCCTGTCAGATAAAGATTGCTCTGATTACCTAAAGGAACTGGTAGTCATTTATGTAAAGCTTTAGCTAATGCTGTAAGTGTTCTTGCCTTCTAGACTACCAGACTATATTTGTCTACTTCAGTCCTGTCACATCAGCAATTAACTGGAGATTTACCTCCCTTTGAAACACCTTACACAATTTTATTTTATTAATGGTTCTTGCTAAGGCAAGCATCGGTATTACTATTGTTCTTACTTAAGAATTATGAGTTGTTTAAAAGCCCATAACTTTGAGTATTACAATTTGCTATGCAACTTTGAGAGGTGTGCTATTATTTTTCTAAGGGATAAGATGTGCAATTTCTGCCTGGCAGACGATAAAACAAATAAAAATAATCCCATAGACATGAATTTAACCAAATTTAGATATCTGATCGAGACTTTGTTGCTAGTAAGTAACCTACAGTATACAGTAGCAACATGGCAATGCCCTAGCAAGTATACAGCTAAAAACCAATATGTGACCCTGGACCACAAAACCAGTCTTAAAGGTACTTTTTCATTTAAACAAGTATGTTAACTGATCATGTTTCTTAAATATCTGCAAAAATACTGTGGTATTTTTATGCTTTAGTGGAGTCAAAAACTTACTAGAGCACCTTTAATTAGCACAGGTATGTTTGTAGCAATGGCCAACAATACGTTTTATGGGTCAAAATTATTGATTTTTCTTTTTTGCCAAAAATTGTTAGGGTAGTAAGTAAAGATCATGAAGATATTTTGTAAATTTTCTACCATAAATATATCAAAACTAGTAATACTAGTAATTGCTGAGGACTTCATTTAGATTTTGTAAATTTTTTTGCATCCTCAGATTCCAGATTTTCAAATAGTTGTATCTTGGCCAAATATTGTCTTTACAAACCATACATCAATGGAAAGATTATTTATTCAGTTTTCAGATGATATATCGACCTCAATTTCGAATAATTTAGCCTTTCGACTGGTTTAGTGGTCCAGGGCACCTATTAACATTTTAACCATTGCATAGCAATGGTCTGTCAATGACCCACAACAAGCTAGGATGAGACTGTAAAGGAGAGACTGAAAAGATTTAAAAGAATACTGCATCTATTACTCCTGTCTTCAGTGTCACATGATCATTTAGAAATCATTTTTATATGCTGATTTGGTGCTCAATAAACATTGTCTTATTATCATCAGTGTCGCGCTGTGTGTTTCGTTGCGAAAGCGAAAATACTTGGTTTGGCCTTCCAAAAGAGGACAAAACTTAGAAATCAGTGGTTAAATTGTATTTACAACACTGTTCCAGAACAATTCAACCCAAATATTTGTGTGTGTGCAATGCATTTTATGGAGGACTGTTTTATGAACCTGGGAGAATACCTTACAGTGCCAGTTGTTCTGACTCACAGCCTGTAAATATGTTTTCATATTTAAAGAATTTGCCACTGATGATTCAAATGCAAGTTTTGAGCAGTGTAGAGTAGCGCTCTTTTATTGTTTGTCAGATCACAAATGCAGACATGGTTTTATGTTTGCGCGGCGTTATGCAACACATAAAAAGACAGTATAAGTCATTATAATCTGTAATCATGTCCCCACAGAATGCAATAAAGGCCTCATTAATATTAGGTTTTATTGTTTTTGTCTCGTCACGCCGGGACACATCATCACAATATGGTAAGGGGGGGGGTAACATTTCAGTCACTCTCTTGAGGTATTTTGCCAATCACAAAGCATTGGATAGCTGGCCAATCAGAGCATACCTTGCTTTTCAGAACTATAAGCTTTGTAAAAATCTACACATTTCAGAAAGGTGGGGCAAAGAGGAGAAACAATAATGTACAGTATGCAGAAAATAATGTTTTTTTTTTTTTTTTAAATCTTAAACCACATAAACACATTTCTTTAAACCAAATAATTTTATTTTTTAGAAATATCATATGACCCCTTTAATGTGTATTTGTTGATCAAAAGCAAATAGCATAACATTTTAATGACCCCAAACTTTTGAATGGTAGTCTTGATAAACTTTTCATTATTTTGCAGATGACAAATCCTGCCATTCAGAATGACTTCAGTTATTACAGGAGGACCCTGAGCCGCATGAGGATCAATAACGTTCCTGTGAGTTTTCTTAAAAATTGAAACTGCCACCACTTTATTGCTATTAATTCAACCCCCATATCCCCACCCCCCACACTTTTCTTTCTATTCACCTTTCTGTGCAGTACACTTCTGTCCTTACTTAACATCGTTGATCCACACCTGTTTTTTACTTTTAATGTGTAAATACACCTATGTGTATGTATATACAAGCAGCTCTCGATTTTATCTAAACCCCTTTTCACATAACTAATACACTTCCTTGTCTTTCTTACTCACATACTCAAGCTCTCAGCCACTTGCACATACCAGCCCTCAGGGGACTGTTGAGGACCCAAACAGAAAATGGCCTCCCACTGGGAGAGTGAGTGAGTTCTGAGATGCTCACTGAAGTGCATTGAGGTGCACCAATATAGTGTGGCACCTGATCTGTGGTCAGCTTTTGTGCCTGTCCTCCCCAGAGATGCGCTGCCCTCCTAGGACTAAATATCTGATCTGAGAGCGGGTCACATACATAGCCCTGGGGGACACCATGCAGTCTGCATACCTTGTTTAGTGAAGTGGCGCTGGTTTTCCCCTCATATTCTCCCAGACTGAATTCAGTAGCCCCACCATGGTTCCCCAGGGCCCTACTACTGTAAGAGAGCTAAATAAATCACTCCAGCTAGAACTCTCTACATCTGCACTAATAGTTTAGAATATTGTTTAATATATGAATGTATTTTTAGACTTGACACACCAGAATGTGCAGGTGTATGCAGTTTACTGTAAGATTAAACCGTTTTCTTAAAAACACATTTGTTATTGTCTTGCTGCCCTAATTTTGATGATGCTTATGCTTGTTTGAAAAGTGTTTTCAAGTAACCCTTTTTATTCAGTAGAATACAGTTAGTAAATTAAGACATTTAATTTCACAGAAATATTTTTAACTATTCATCACATATTTTGCAAATTAACTAAAGCTTTATTTCCTTTTTATGTCTGGGGATGTCTTTACTTTTCCCATCTTGGACTTTTCCCATTTTTCCTGCCAACCAAAATTAAATATTCTGGGATATTCCATTGTCACTCAAATAATGCTAGCTTTGCAACCTCAAAAACTGGCTATCATGCACTCCATTCTCATTTAAGCAGAAGGGTTAGGTGACATCTATCCATTTTTGAAGGATTACTTTTTTTAATATTTGGTACATTAATGATGTTTAACACTGTCATGGTCAAAAATATTAAATGCTTATCCATTTTCACATTGTTTCCTTTATGGTCTTCTATTAATTATTTTCATGAGACATTGACTGTGATAAGTTCTGAGAAACTATTCAGAAAGAAAAATCCATGTTCTCCTTGCTTTACTCCATTTAATAAAGTTTTTGGTGTTTATCCATAAAGGCAGAGGGAGAAAACGAGGTGAATAATGAACTGGCCAATCGGATATCTCTCTTTTATGCTGATGCCACACCCATGCTAAAGACATTAAGTGATGGCACAACAAAATTTGTATCTGAGGTAAACAAAAATATTTAAAATCAGTTGTCAGTGACATTTTCAAAGAATAACTTAAAAATAAATAAAGAAATATATATTTGCTTTTGCCCAACAGAATAAAAACTTGCCCATTGAAAACACAACAGATGTATTGAGCACCATGGCAAGTGTGTGCAAAGTTATGTTGGAAACCCCGTAAGTCTTCCATTTTCTCATCTGTATAATGATACTATGAAATTAGTAGTGTATAAAAAAAAATAATAATTATAGTATACCAAAAAATTATAAGGGTAAATATAAAACAACATTTAAAAAAAAAGATTTGCTTATTCTCAAATTTTTTGGATACAGAGAGTATCGCAGCCGCTTCAGCAGTGAGGAGACCGCTTCCTTCTGTCTGCGGGTCATGGTGGGGGTCATTATCCTCTACGACTACGTCCATCCTGTCGGCGCATTCGCAAAGTCCTCCAAAATAGACGTGAGTGAAACCATCTTCTCCTGTTACTGCAAATCCATCTCTGAAGTTTTTTCCCCTCCTGCTAGGCACTAACGCTCACTGACTCATAATCATAGTGCTTAGAAAACGTGGCGATGGCTCTCTCACAGCATCATGACTCATGAGGTTGAGTGCTGTCATTACTCTTCCACTCTAAACATGGTTGCTTTTTTCCCCAAACAGATGAAAGGCTGCATTAAAGTGCTCCGAGATCAGCCACCAAACAGTGTGGAAGGTCTTCTTAATGCTCTCAGGTAAGAAAAAATTAAGATAATATTTTTTTTCATGAAATCATATTAATAAGATATTAATCAGCTGGACTTTTCCATGAAGACACATTTAGATTTTTCCTCATATTTTCTTTCTTTAATGTGAGGAATATTCCATGACGTGCACTTTGAGGCATCAGGGGCCCATGATGGGCCTATGAACAAGATTTTATCCTGTTTTTCTGTTTTTGCTGTTTTCTTTTTCTTTTTTTTTTCTTTTTTTAGCACTGCTTGTTTATTTGTTGTTTTGCATTATTGCTAAAGAAAGCTTGACACAACACTGCACAATTCTGCAGTAATTATAGTTATTACTTAATGTCTTTTGTGCAGGTACACAACAAAACATCTTAATGATGAGTCAACCACTAAGACCATTAAAAGCATGCTGCAGTAGCAACAAAACTCTGGGACAAACCACTGGCCTCAAGCAGATGCTCAGGAGATGCACATAACTGTACACTCTCTCTCCTGGACTAAAGCGATGCACGGAATGTTTTTTTTTTTTTTTTTTTCATTAAACCGGCAAAAAATCAGACAAAAGCTTCTCTAATCTTTCCTTGTCTTTTTACAAAGCAGATGCTACTGGCGTTATGTGTGGTTTTCTGTGCCAAAATGCTGAAATCCCTTGTTTTTTAATTTTCCTGAAAGACAGCCATGCTACTGATGGCAGCTATGAAAGCATTGTTAGATTATATTTGTGGTAAATGTTTTAATTTAGCTTGTTTCCCTATAAAGGGAGGGAGAGTGTTTTGACTTGAATATAAAATATCTATATATTACCTATATGATCTAGATACAATTATATAAAAAAGAGATAAGTATATTATTTTTTTTATTTTAATTAGTATTTAATGTTACATCCACTGCATGGCAAATTGATTACGTCTTCTATT
This sequence comes from Carassius auratus, assembly GCF_003368295.1. Taxonomy (NCBI): domain Eukaryota; kingdom Metazoa; phylum Chordata; class Actinopteri; order Cypriniformes; family Cyprinidae; genus Carassius; species Carassius auratus. Next base: position 15,054,972 of record NC_039266.1, read on the forward strand.
TAAAAGAAAACTAATGTTTCAAATTAATTTGTCTGCTTGATTTTGTGTAAAGAAAAGGATGTTTAAATTATGTTTTGAAACGGTACTTAGATTAAAAATGGAGGTTAATAATAATAATTATTTTTTTAAGTTTTATATTTTTTATAGGTCTTGATTTATGCATTTTCTTCCCTGTAGGTGTTATAATTTTCTTTTTTTTCTTCTTCTTCTTTTTTTCTCTAGCTTTCAAAAACTGTGATAGTTTGTAATCTGTGTCAGATGTGATGAGAACATGATCTTAAGAGGAAATAAAATGCTTTCATTTTTATAATGATGTTTATGTTTTTAAATGCATTGTTACTAAGGTGTATGCAAATGAGCAAGCACATTACTGGTATAATGCAAATCAGATTTTTTTTTTTAAATGTTTGAAATTTGAAATTCTGGTTCACAGAATTGCAGCTCACACAAGCCTAAATAAACCCATCACAATTTTATTTTATCTTGAAATATTATTAATAAATAAAATAAGGAAGGTTTATGTAAAGTAGATTATACCACACTAACTGATTTCAGTGGAAAAAGATTTATAGGATTATGCAAATGGTTGTTCAGAAAACATTGAACAAAAGAGAATAATGTATACTAGACTTCGTGATGGATCAAAATAATTTCTGCATCACTTCACCCTGTCAGTTTGAAACTGGTTTGACTATTTATTGTGATATGTGTGTTTGTCTAAAAAGTCTGTTAATGTGTTGTCCATTGAAGATCTGCTCTTTTCTGTCTTATCAAGAATCACCTGCCAGTTTCAACACACAATCAAGGATTCACAGGCTGTGAGAAGGGTGTGGCTATAGTAATTCTGCAGTAAGGGCATGTATGAAGGTCAGGAACGATGGCGAAAGGCACTGCAGGGCTCTCTGCATTCTGTCAGTGAAATTAGGGGTTGTGGAGTGTGAGTGAGTGAGTGAGAGAGAGAGAGAGATTTAGGGTGTGTCCTGCATCCATGCAGCACTGCTGGACTGAGGGACCAAGAGTGCTGATGTTGAAAAAGAGTTTAGAAAAGCAGGTCACGAAATGGGTGGGTCTGCAGCTAAAATGCTTTATTCAACAAATGATGCCACCCAAATTAAAATTTAAATGAAATTACATTTTTGCCACCCAAAAGTCACACACCAACCAAATTTAAATGCTAATATATATGCTCAAATATTCATATATATGTGTATATATATATGCATGTATATTTATCCTGGCAAAATGAGTCGGAATGGGCACAGGCTAATTTTGAGCTCCAGACAAAAAAAAAAAAAAAATACATATAAAAATATGAAAAGATAAAAAGATAAAATAAGTTCTGTTTTCCAAACACAATGGACATAAATATAATATTTTTTTTGTTATACTATGGGATATCTACAACAGTAAAAGAAACAAAACCCGAGACAATACTGAGCAAATAAATATAACACAGACATGATGGGACTTAGCCTATCACACAAACAAAAGAGTCGAAGAGGGGATGGTGAAGAGGAACTTCAGGAGCCTGATCGAGACTGTTCGCAGCACGACGCCCGCGGCGACGATCATCATGTCAGGACCACTGCCCACATATCGACAAGGACACGAAAGGGTCAGTAGACTTGTTGTTTTAAATGAATGGTTGTCATGGTGTAAAGAACAGAAACTGCTAATTGTTAATAACTGGAATCTTTTCTGGGAGCGTCCTATGCTTTTTCGTGCTGATGGCCTGCACCCCAACAGAGTCGGAGCGGAGCTGCTCTCTGACAACATCTCCAGGACACTTTGCTCCATAGTAAGACAATTCTCAAATAACTTTTATGATGACTTTCGTCCTACCCGCTTAAATGATAAAAGTATTTGCGCTGTAAAATCTGTTGAGACTGTGTCTGTTCCCTGAATAGTGAGGTCAAAATATAAATTTAATGTTGGATCTAGAGAAAATCTTATTGTGATTAAACCAGAAAAATGTAAAGTAAATGAGCAAAAACTAGTTTTAAAGTTTGGGCTCATAAACATTAGATCACTCACACCCAAAGCAGTTATTGTAAATGAAATGATCACAGATAATAGTTTTGATATACTCTGCTTGACTGAAACCTGGCTAAAACCAAATGATTATTTTGGTCTAAATGAGTCCACTCCACCAAACTACTGTTATAAGCATGAGCCCCGTCAGACTGGTCGTGGCGGAGGTGTTGCAACAATATATAGTGATATTCTCAATGTTACCCAGAAAACAGGATACAGGTTTGACTCATTCGAAATACTTCTGCTTAATGTTAGACTGTCAGACATGCAAAAGAAATCTAATGTATCTCTAGGTCTGGCTACTGTGTATAGACCACCAGGGTCGTATACAGAATTCCTAAAAGAATTTGCAGATTTCCTCTCAGACATTTCTAGTTAGAGTTGATAAAGAGATAATCATGGGAGATTTTAATATTCGCGTTGATAATACAAATGATGCATTAAGACTTGCGTTTACTGACCTAATAAACTCTTTTGGAGTCAAGCAAAATGTCACCGGGCCCATTCATCATTTTAATCATACACTAGATTTAATTATATCGCATGGAATCGATCTCACTGATATAGATATCGTAACTGCAAAGTGATGATGTTACAGACCATTTCCTTGTATCATGCATGCTGTCTATTACTGATATTGGGCACTATTTTCTCTAATACATTAGAAGCTGTTGCCCCCATCAAACTGATAAAGGTTAGAAAAAAACGCATTGTGCCATGGTAACAGTAATACTCACTCTCTCAAGAAAGACGCTCATAGTCTTAAACGCAAATGGAGAAAATTTAACTTGGAAATTTTAGAATTGTGTGGAAAAACAGTATGTCCAGCTATAAACAGGCTCTAAACTAAACTTAATTAATTAAAATATCCACAAACTCATAGAAAATAACCAAAACAATCCAAAAAACTAAAGGTTTTTATTTAGCACAGTGGCTAAATTAACAAAAACCAACAACATGTTTATTAGATCCTTTACCCACCAAATTACTGAAAGAGTTGCTACCTGTAGCTGAAGAACTGCTTCTCAATATTTTTAACTCATCGTTATCTTTAGGTCACATCCCAAAACAATTTAAGCTGGCAGTTGTTAAGCCTCTTATAATGAAACCAAAACTAGATCCTAGTTAACTGCCAAATTATAGGCCTATTTCAAATCTTCCATTATGTCAATTGAGCTCCTTCCTGCAAAAAAAAATAAAAATAAATATTATCTATTATTTGTATGAAGAGTTTCAGTCAGGTTTCAGGCCCCACCATAGCACAGAAACTGCACTTGTTAAAATGACAAATGACCTGCTTCTTGTGTCAGATCAAGGCTGCATCTCATTGCTAGTTTTACGTGATCTTAGCGCTGCGTCCGACACCATAGATCATGACATACTCATAAATAGATTATAAAACTATACAGGTATTCAAGGGCAGGCTCTAAGATGGTTTAGATCCTACCTGCCTGATCGCTACCATTTTGTTTATTTAAATGGGGAGCCATCTCATTTATCACCAGTAAAATATGGAGTGCCACAAGGATTCGTCCTAGGTTCCCTTCTATTTTCAATATACATGGTCCCCCTTGGTAATATTATTAGAAAATACGGGATTCGTTTCCACTGTTATGCTGATGATACTCAGCTATATATTTCAACAAGACCAGATGAAACTTCTAAATTATCTAAACTAACAGTGTGTTAAAAATGTAAAAGATTGGAAAAAACAGTACACAGAATCTTGTAGATTACAATTTGCAATTAGATGGATGAACTGTTACTTCCTCTACAGTCAAAAATTTGGGTGTTATATTAGAAAGCAACTTGTCTTTTGAAAACCATATTTCCATTGTTACAAAAACTGCATTCTTCCATCTTAGAAACATTGCCAAGCTACAAAACATGTTACCTGTTTCTGATGCAGAAAAGCTAGTTCATGCCTTCATGACCTCTAGATTGGACTATTGTAACACACTTCTAGGTGGTTGTCCTGCATCTTCAATAAACAAGCTACAGGTAGTCCCGAAATGCAGCAGCTAGAGTCCTTACCAGGTCAAGAAAATAGGCTCATATTACCCCAATTTTAAAGACTGCCCTGGCTACCTATTAAGTTCCGTATCAGTTACAAATTATCATTACACTTACCTATAAGGCCCTAAATGGTTTAGCTCCTGCGTACCTAACTAGTCTTCTACCACGTTACAATCCATCACGCTCCCTAAGGTCTCATAACGCTGAACTTTTGGTAGTTCCTAGGATAGCAAAGTCCACTAAAAGAGGTAGAGCTTTTTCACATTTGGATCCCAAACTCTGGAATAGCCTTCCTTATAATGTTCGGGGTTCAGGCTCAGGTTCAGGTTCAGATTAAAAACGCATTTCTTTCCCCAAGCATTCAAATAATGCATCTCTTAAATTGTGACTGCAGTTGCATCTGATCAAATGTGCATTCTTATTCTTTAGCTTGGGTTAAACTAATTAATTTTACTTTGCTGGAACAGCAGCTATGCTAATGAAGTCTCTATTTGTTTCTCTGTTTTGCCACGGGATTTACATACACAAGCTCCAGTCTGGATCCAGAATACCTGAGAAGAGATGATGCTGACCCGTCAGAGGACCCCACATGATGCTAACCCTAAATAAACAAACAGAACTAACAAATATTGCTACAAGTGTGATTGCATCATATAATAATTGCGGTTAATAATGTTCATCGTCTGGCTGACTATGTCTTGTCAAATGCTCTTATCATCTGATCGTGGGTGTACCTCTTTATTAGTTTTATTGGATCTTAGTGCTGCGTTTGACACAATTGACCAAAATATTCTTTTGCATAGACTTGAACACTTTGTTGGCATTAATGGAAGTGAATTAGGATGGTTTAAATCGTAGTTATATGACCGCCATCAGTTCGTAGCAGTGAATGAAGATGTATCATGTCGATCACAAGTGCAGTATGGAGTACCTCAAGGCTCAGTACTAGGTGAGCTACTCTTCATGCTTTATATGTTACCCTTGGGAGATATCATCAGGAAACATGGTGTTAGCTTTCACTGTTATGCTGATGATACTCAGCTCTATATTTCTTTGCGGCCCAGGGGAAACACACCAATTTGTAAAACTAATGGAATGCATAGTCGATATAAAAAACTGAATGACGAGTAATTTCTTACTGCTAAATTCTGAAAAAACAGAGGTGTTAATTATAGGACCTAAAAACTCTGCTTGTAATAACCTAAAACACTGTCTAAGACTTGATGGTTGCTTTGTCAAGCCTTCGTAATCAGTTAGGAACCTAGGTGTGCTATTTGATGGCAATCTTTCCTTAGAAAGCCATGTTTCTAGCATTTGAAAACTAAATTAAAGCATTTGACAATCTAAATTACGGCCTATGCTCTTAATGTCAAATGCAGAAATGTTAATCCATGCATTTATGACCTAAAGGTTAGATTATTGTAATTCTTTATTGGGTGGTTGTTTTGCACGCTTAGTAAACAAACCACAGCTAGTCCAAAATGCAGCAGCAAGAGTTCTTACTAGAACCAGGAAGTATGACCATATTAGCCCGGTCCTGTCAACATTGCACTGGCTCCCTATCAAACATCGTATAGATTTTAAAATATTGCTTATTACCTATAAAGCCCTGAATGGTTTAGTACCTCAGTATTTAAATGAGCTCCTTTTACATTATATTCAAATTGCCAAACTCAGGCAATTTGATAATACCTAGAATATCAAAATCAACTGCGGGCGGCAGATCCTTTTCCTATTTGGGACCTAAACTCTGGAATAACCTACCTAACATTGTTCGGGAGGCAGACACACTCTTGCAGTTTAAATCTAGATTAAATACCCATCTCTTTAACCTGGCTTACACATAACATACTAATATGCTTTTAATATCCAAATCCGTCAAAGGATTTTTAGGCTGCATTAATTAGGTAAACTGGAACCGGAACACTTCACATAACACCGTACTTTCTACATCATTAGAAGAATGGCATCTACGCTAATATTTGTCTGTTTCTCTCTTGTTCCGAGGTCACCGTGGCCACCAGATCCAGTCTGTATCCAGATCAGAGGGTCACTGCAGTCACCCGGATCCAGTACGTATCCAGACCAGATGGTGGATCAGCACCTAGAAGGGACCTCTACTGCCCTGAAAGACAGCGGAGACCAGGACAACTAGAGCCCCAGATACAGATCCCCTGTAAAGACCTTGTCTGACCACAGGAAACAGATGATTCTTCTGCACAATCTGACTTTGCTGCAGCCTGGAATTGAACTGCTGGTTTCGTCTGGTCAGATGAGAACTGGCCCCCCAACTGAGCCTGGTTTCTCTCAAGGTATTTTTATCCATTCTGTCACCGATGGAGTTTCGGTTCCTTGCCACTGTCGCCTCTGGCTTGCTTATTTGGGGTCACTTCATCTACAGCGATATCGTTGACTTGATCGCAAATAAATGCACAGACACTATTTAACTGAACAGAGATGACATCACTGAATTCAATGATGAACTGCTTTTAACTATCATTTTGCATTATTGACACACTGTTTTCCTAATGAATGTTGTTCAGTTGCTTTGACGCAATGTATTTTGTTTAAAGAGCTATATAAATAAAGGTGACTTGACTTGACTTGTATTACTTTTTCAGAAAAATCCTGTCATATGCACACAAACTGACAGTCACCACTTATAAGCTGCTAATAAATATGAAACGTAATTTTCTGTAAAGTTGCTTAAAAATGATTAATTTTTAAAATGCTCATTAAAAGCTCTTTATTGTCAAATGTTTCTAAAATGTTTATATTCCGAGGTAGATTGCTGGCATTCTCGTCTGTCTCCTTAATGTTAATATAACAATAAAAGAAAAGATTACTGATCTTGATTGAACTTATTTCGTAGATTTAATAATCAGTTTATTTGTAATGAACACACTGAAGTGATTTTTACATTTTATTTTTTGTTTCCTTTTTTTAAAATGAAAAATCAAAAAAATCCCTTTTTTTCTTATATTCGTTCTTTTTTTCATCTGTTATTATTTTTTATAAGAATGATAAAATAAAAATGGCTATATTGGCATTAATAATATAGTAATTATAATTAATATTAAGAAAGGAAGTGGAAGAAACTATGCAACATTGCTTGGTGATTTTGCTTTGGAACCTTCAGAAAACTTCAACTTGCTCAGAAGATACTTCAAACACGTGTAGCTCAGTAATTGTTTCATCCGATTCCAACAAATCATTTATCATTATGAAAATAAAAATAACTCTGGTTCAACTTTTCTGATAGGTAATGGCCTTTGTCTGTCTATTTAAGCTACCACAATGTAGAGGTAAGTGAGATCAGCACTGTGAAATGTAACTTAATAGAAACACGTAAATGTTGAGAAAATAATTTAAATCGCAAAGTTTCTGTTACAGTCATTATTCAGTTGAATAGTTTTGCTAAAGTTTCTGGAGGAATATACTGTGGTTTATCCTGCTGGTGACTGTAAACAGCATTACAATTTGTTTTCAGAGGACTTCAGCACAGTTGTTAATGTTGTGATCTGTCTTCAAACAGGTCTGTCTTTCAAAGCAGATGTATGCTGTATGCAAATTTCACCCTAACCTAAGGTATGAACTTTTTTACTATTTCTACCATTTTTTGCTTATTCAGTGAATGGGTGACTGTTAAATTAACTAATCTTGTAATATAATACACAAATATAATCCGAACCATAGTAGCACTGCTTATCTCTACACTTATAAAAAAATAAAAATAAATTACTGATACTTTTTTTTATAAAAATAAAAAAAAAAATGTCATGAATTGGTATGACCTTATGATTTAAGGGAATATGAAACTGTTACTATATGGTTTCTGAGAATTCTCAAGCCAAGAAGAAGGACATGCTATCTTATGACACAAGAAATTGGTAAACCACAAAACTGTTACTTGCCAACTCTCACAACTTTTAGTATTTATTAAAAGACGGTGCGAAGAGGAAGGTCTTGTTCTCCCACAAGTCACGTTCACATGGGTTAACATAGGACAATAAAAAGTGTTCCCATTCATAAATTTCATATCTGTCTGTCTGTTGTTCAGTTTCAGATCTTGAATTACTTTGCTTTTCCTTTCAAAAAAAAAGAATTCAAATTTAAATTAAAATCAAATGAATTAAAACTGAATTAGGAAACAACAACAATTATTTTTGACAATTATTAGCATCACATTGGCTTATGTACTGTTAGCTTAGTTACGTACTGTTAGTAACGTATTGAAATCCATTGTGAGTTAAGTCTCCATGAGGAGTGAGAAGCACTGTTTATTTATATATCTTCAGATCAGTCACTTCATTTCATGTAGGATGCTACCTTAATGGACGTTCAAACTGACAGCAATCAGCAGCATCCGACCACTAAGTCATTCATCTTCAATGTGTGTTGCGTATTTGTGTCATCAAAGAATATAGGTGAGTTGTAAAGTTTAGGCAAGTAGCAATGTGTACCTGTATCGACTGGTGATCTCCACTGAGTTAATCGCGCTCATTGTAAATGCGCCTTTAGGAGACATATGCCTATGTAGGGCAAAAAAACTGCAGACCAGAGATCTTGTTGGTGTGTCATGTTGGTCTGGTGTTCATTTTCAGACACATGGTTTTAGTTAACCAGTGATGTGACTGAGACATGGCAAGGTCTCTGTTGTTTGAGACACTGGGATGTGGTTTGATGTGGGGCCTCTCACAAAGTGCCAGCGTTGTCAGCATACGGCCAGAGGTGCAATTTACACTTCAACAACTGCAAGACTCTCTCCATTAACAACCATTCACTTATGGGACTCCTCTTACTGTCCACAACTGTGACTTTCTAACTAAGCAATAGTCTGTTTCTTAGTAATGTGAATATCTAGCCATCTCAAGAGTCTTAGCATTTTAAAATAGTCCAAGTCCTGGCATCACCGACTGTGATAAAACCACCTTGGCTAGTGGCCCTTCCAACGCTTTTGGCCTCCACATGAAAAGCACTCCAGATAATGTTAGAAAATGCTATGCTATGCTATGATGTGTAATTAACATGTTTATATTTTGAATTACATATCACACTGTTACAAAGGCTAATAATGGTCAAAATGAATGTGAAAATGTTTTTCTTTGTGTTTCCAATCAGCTTGTGTATCAAGCTAACAGCTTAGTCCACTTTTGATCAGAGTTTGAAGATGGTGGATGGGACTTGTTAAAAAAAAACATGAGCTATGTTTCAAAAGTGGGTAAAAGGGTCAAAGCTGAAATTGTTGTAGCTTGATCCCTTGCTCCAAAGAATTAAATGTACTGGGGAACATTTCGTCAGAGTAAATATTAAGGCTTTAACATCTCTACACATCACTGCTTATTTAGACTCTTTTGAACCCCACCACAATGAACTAATAAAAAAACAGCAGATGACATCTTTTCACAGAAACACAAACAGTTTATGGTGAAAGTCTCACATAACCAATAAAGAGGTTAAACGGCCACTGTTTTCACTGAAATTAATTTGGGGGGAATTCTGCTAAATAGCAAAGAGAGACTGTGGGAGTCAACCTTTACAGCCAAACCACAATGTCCTTATACATTGCAACCCCACCTCTCCAGGGTGTACTCTTCTAAGAATGACAACGGCTATCTGCTGATACCCCCTCAACGCTCTGACACTTGCAGACCCACTTCCTCTAATTCGTTGTCTTAATCAGTGAAGCTTTCCTGCTACAGTTAATCAATTATGTCAAAACTTCAACGGCTTTGTTCTGTAGCAAAGAATGCTAAAACTGTAGTTTGGTTTGAGGAAAGGGTGGAATAATGTTATAAAATGGCATAAAAACAATTTGTCAAAATGATAGTTGATGCCAGTTTCCAAAATCAAACAACAAATGGTGCTAATATACACCCACGATGTGCTATAATACTATCGAAAAATATCTCCATATGGAAATCTCAGATGGTCAGACAGTGATGAATCTTTTTATGAATCATTAGACCAGAGACTGTAGAGTACACCCTGAGTTTTTAAAAGTGTAGTTTAAGTGTGATATGAATAAATAGTGCTCATAAAAGGCTGTTGAGGTATGAGTATCTCATGGTCTTATTATTGGGAGATTCCAGATACCAGGTCTGCAGCCATTGGAGAAAGAGTAATGCCAACTAAGATAATTTGTGCATTGATAACCAATCACATTATGGCCTTGACTGATTTTCTGTTGTGTGACAGCCAATCACTGCTTGCAGATACCATGGAAAAAGAATGAGAAGTGCCGTAAACTGAATCCTACTTCTCACCAAATTATCAGTGACATCTCTTAAAAAACACCTTTTTTTTTTTTTTTTGATGTAAACTAAAAAATACAAAGTTAATGTTTAATGGCGATGCTGAATATTTGTCGATAGGTTGTTGATGAATTAAATGGTAAGCTGTTTCCCACTAAACTAGTTTATTCATCTTAGTAAAGTCTCTCCTTTGGCCATTAATTCAAAAAATTTGACCCAGAATTTGGCTTTGCTTTGACCCAGAAACAGTATCCATAGAAGGAGTCTATGGCAAGGCTACCTATTGGTTCAACCAATAACAGATGTGGTGAGTTATCTGTGGGGAATATGTTTATTTTTATTTTTATATAAAAAAAAAAATCCCCAAAAGCAATCATTTGTTTGTTTAAGCATCCAACCCACAACAGATGAACCAATGGCGGGAGTGTAGGGTGGGGTCATCTGCTGGCACAACCAATAGTAGATGGGATACTGTAAGTCTTCTGCGGAAACCTGTTTGAAATCACACTCAATCTTCTAATTTAATACAGATAAAGCTGAGAGCAACAGACATAGGCCTACAGACCGCTCAGTAGGCCTAAAACACTTAATTTTACAAAAAAGTTTTTTTTGAGAAAGGCGTTTTTAAAACATTTGCTCTCCCAGATAACACACGTACGTCTGAAAAGATGTCTGTTAAAGATCACTTGATCTGGAAAGCATCTGAAAAACACCTGACTAGAAGATTTCAGATGTCAGAAACATCTTAAATACATCTAATATACATCAATTTGACATCTGAAAGGAAACGTCCTATAGACATGATGTATTGCAGATGAGCAAACAGATTAAAAAAAAACGTATTCCAGATGTAAAAAAAAAAAAAAAACGTCATATAGTCGTCTCCCTGATGTACGTGTGCTATTAGGGCTGTTTGAGCATCTGTCCATTCCAACAGTATCTGAACCAATGGTGTGAATTTAGGGTGGGGTTTTCTGTGTGGGGAACCATTTTGAAAACAATCGTTCCATTTGATGATGCATGTGGCACAGAAACGACACACTTCACCTCTAAATAGACGCAAATGAAAAAAAAAAGATATGAGAAGTGCACAGACTGTTCAGTAAGTCGTATACATTTAATTGTAAGGTTTCAGACTGTTTTGCTGATCACTGTGTTGCTGCTGTTTCTTTCTCTAGCTTAACTTTTTGTCAGTTAATGAGGTGTCTAGACTAATTAAAGTTCAGGTATGGTGGTACATTATCTCTGTCTTGGGAAACAGGAAAAGTTTTCAAAATGACAGTATGTGTGGGCTTTTGACAGACGGCTGATATACCTCACAGCTTCCTTAAGGCCTAAACACTTCCAAACTTTATTATTTTTTATACTGCCAAAGATCGGTAGTTGAGTATGAATAATACTAACTGGGATTTAAACGAGGCATTTATAAACCAATTGATAAGTTAAATGGCATCGGACAGTCAATCACAGACAGCATTTAGAGAAGATCTGTTGCCTGTGAGTCCAATATAATTTTTTCCCCTCTTCAGGGAATGGAGGATGAACTTCAGATCTTTCCCACCATCCATCTTGCACAAGTATGAGTTTTCTTCAAAGACTTCTAAGAGCAGCCCAGAACGTCTTCACATGAGTGATCTTCCTGAACCTGGCCCGACTCAACCCTGCCTGACCTCACATGCCTTTTTCACACCAGCTGTCAGCACGCACGCAAATGCCCCGCCAATTTGCTAACAGGGGTGTGTGTTCATGTGTGCCATGTTGATTTAGATGCAACGAGAGAACTAAACCCTCTCCATCCCTTTCATGGGTCATGGATGTCTCTCATGTCTCTCATGACCCTGAGAATTTATGTCATCTGTGCTGCTGCTTTTACTCCCATCCAGTTTGTAATTTAGTTAAAGACAAATAAGTGGTCATGCTCTGATCGTGGCCTGTAATCTAATCATCTTGGAGATGCCTGTGTTTAAAGAAAAAAATTGGGAGCTGTGACATGGCACAAACCAGACCCACCCAGACACTTCCTGTCTCGGAGTTAGCCAGGTAAATAAAGGACTATCTTATTACTGTAGCTAGTACAGTAGAGGTGTACTTATGAAGTTCATCAAGTGAGTACTGTTAATAATTTAGGTCTTAATTTCTTATGCAGTGGAAGCTGCTACAGTATTTGGCAACCTAATTATAAACCTGTTATTTGTTTAATGCAGGGGTCACAACTATAATGATAACTATAACATTTTGGAATGTATTCTAATTCTGATAGGGAAATGCACACCATAATTATTGCACAGAAGAACATTACCATTGGAATCACTCTCATAATGTTTTTTTTTTCCATCTAAAGAAAACATTGATAGCTAATCTGAACCTATCCGACTTGAAAAAGCTTGAGCATTTAAATTGGCAGTGAACAAAACAGCACTTAAGTGCAAATATGCATTTGTAACTTTCGTGAGAATAGCAAGCAACCTGAATCCAAGCAGTGACCATCAATGCAATTTACTTTGCATGCAGGGTTTTATTTTTGAGCTGCTGTGCAGCTACTTTAATCTTAATAATAGTAATGTATGATTTGTGTTATGCATGTTTAGTCTTTTGTAGATTATAACTATAAAATCATATCATATATGTTATTTCTAGTGTCTTTTTACAGAAAGTGTCCAGATCTGCCTAGGAAATAGCCGTTCTTACAGAATTCAATCTTGAATCGTCACACAGAGCATCATGCATGGAATGAAGGATAGATGAGACACTTAACTCTGAAAAGGTTTGTTCTTCCATCAATAATTGCAACTTCACTATGTATTTCTATTTTTTTGGGTTCTTATCTGAAGCTATTTCTTCACTGCTTGGATACCATAGTGGTAGCTTGAAAAGTGGGTAAAATGTCTTCACACTGTGGTTCGTGAGAAGGCAGTGACAGTTACTCCTCTGTCAAAAGCATATAAATCTTTAGGAGAGCCCTTGATGACTGTGCAAACTGTGTCTTGCGGTACTAGAGCGGCCATTTTGGATCTTAGTCACGTCCGATTTCATGAATGGACCACTGTAGGTAATGAAGGATGTGTGAAATTAAAGAAAAGACAGGTCCCTAAAACCGGAGAGGGTCTGGGTTGTGGATGGGCCTTCCTGCTTGGTGGTTGTCTCACTACTGGCTCTGTGTCCTGTAAGTTAACAGTTTCTGTCAGAAAAGAGGATGTTAGACCACAGGGGGGGAAGTGTGAAAAGGAACTGTGTCATTCAAAAAAAGTGAAGGGGGGGGATTCAAAAAGTGAAGCGCAAGCAGAGTTTAATCGTACGTACAATTATTAAAAGACAGTGAATTGTGAAATTCAAGCCTAAATGATAACACACTTCCACCTTATGGTTCCTTTGTGTGTATTATGAAATATTACTTGGCCCATTCATGTACTGTATCATGCAATGCGGATCTGAGGTTTCTGCAAGACCCAAACCTGTGGTCCAACAAACCGATGAAGCAACTATTCATTGATGAACTCTATAATTCTCTGCAACACTGCAGCATTTACTGTACTTTTGAAACTCTTGTCAGTGCTTACACATGTGTGTGCTGTAAGTTTACAACGAGAAACATCATGTTATTGTAAAGACACTTTTGTAGTATATTCTCACACTTATTTAGCTAATATTTCGATTTTATAATGAATTGAATTTTGTGTTTCCATCTCCATAAGTTTAGTTTGCGATTTTGAACTTGCTGATAAGAAACTCCATAGTTCAAAAGTTGAGGTTCAATATAAAATGTTTTTGATCGAGACCAATGCTGCATTTATTAATGTGATATATTTTTAACAGTAATGTGTGATTCTGCTTAATAAACAGCTAAAATATTATTGAATAGACTTGAAACAGAGATATGCTAAATTATACTGATTAATTCAAGTGGTGTGAAAGTATAACACAGCAGTGTAGGAAATCATCTGCTTGAGATAACAACAACAACAACAACAAAATATTTGACCAATCAGAATGACCAACCAGAAGCAGGCATTATATCATTTTTCACATTGTCATGTGAGACGTTATCATACAGTAGGTCATGTCAAGCATTAGTTGGACTACATTGGCTTAAGGAAGGGCCAATACTGCATATAAGATGCAAATTTTTTTTCATAATCATATCAACATTTGAAGATTATGATAGCTTATATTTTCCCAAAAATATACATTTACCTAAATATACATTTAGTGCCTGCAGGTGGAGTAGTCGCACCAACTTTTTTCATTCTCTTTCTCTGTACTCTTTCTATATGTTTATCTCTCTCACGCTGTTCCCCTCTGGTCTATAGGGAGATGGGAGTCTGGAAAACACTGATTCAATGCTTTCACATATATTCAGTCATTCACTTCGCACACACCAGTGTGAAATCTTCATAAGTCGCATATGGGGCTCGTAACACAGCAGTAATATTCTGTCATTTACGTCATAGTGCCAGTTGCCATGAGATCTTTGCCTCATGCAATATAATCTTGAAGAGTTTTATTAACGCTGCTAAAACAACCATGTGTGAAATTTAGGATGGACAAATAATGTGTGGACAGCTGACTGTTGGTGAGGTGCTGCTATACAGTAGTTGCGTATGTGAGCAGTTATATATGTGGTGTCGTCCAATTCAAAGTATTTTAACTTTATATTTTTATTGTTTACTTAATTGTTCGTTTTTCATAATTTCACAAACCCCCTGCATATCCATCATGAACCCTAAGTTGGGAAACTCTGCTCTAATAAATTGGAATGAAATCAAATTGAATTAGAATTAGTGTATGCTGGCCGTTAACGTTTATTTATTTATTTGTTCGGTTGTTTTATTGTATGCTTGTGTTGTCATGAAGATATCATGCTAATTTATCTTTGACACACCTCTTGTGTTTGGTAAAATGAAAGCGAGTGTGGAAAAGTGTGGAAAAGTCTAGAAAAGTCAGAAATGTAAATGGCAAGACAGGCTAAAAGACAGATAAAATGTAAAAAGGAGGGAGAGGGTCACTTTTCAAAGAAGGACAACTAAGGCACCTTTCATAGCGGTAGACTATCTAGTGCTGCATCTCAGCCACACCTCATCACTGCATCACACACACGCACACACACACACACACGCACACACACGCACACACACGCACACAGCAGCAGTGAGCATGAATAATGCAGTCAATGCTGCGTCGACACGCTCATCGCATGTTTAATTCATCACTGCCAGTGATGTTGTAGGCCACATCTCCGTCATAACATTGATTTTGTCTGAGACGGCCAAGTCCTATCACTGTATCCCACTTCAGAGATGGTTACTTTGACCTCAGTGAATAAAGGCCTTCTGTAGCGAATCCATGTGCTTTTGTAAGAAAAATATCCATATTTCAAATGTAATAAACACTTTTATCTAATTCCCAGTATCTTTCATATGCGAAAGCCATTCCGGTGAATGACGTAGGACGTCTTGTGTTGCGTGAATAGTGATGAACGCGGAGAAAGAACAAAACAAACCGCTGGTCACGAATTAAGAGTACGAACCGAGGATTTGCAAAGAAAAATGTTGGAGGATTTTTTATATAAACCAAGAAGAGACTAGTTTTCCTTTGCTAAAGTAAGGAAACTTTGCTTCCTTTTCTCCTATAAACAAACTCGCAACACTAGCATATCTCAGAGACGTGCGCATTGCGCATACATGGTGCGTCATCCGCTGGAGCGGCTTCCACTTATGAAAGAGAAAACGGAAGTGAGAGAAAAGTGTTTAATACATTTGAAATATGGATATTCTTTCTTACAGAAATGCATGCATTTACTATAGAAGGCCTTTATGTTTAATTGCACCCACCCAACACCCACTGACTGTAATAATACAGCTTGGAATTTTTTATGTAACTCTGATTGGATTCCGATTCGTCTGAAAGAAGAAAGTCATATACACCTAGGATGCTCCGAGGGTAAAAAAAACACAGTCTTAGTTTCATTTTTGGGTCAACTAATCCTTTAAAGCTTTACAAAAAATATAAAGGTGCATAAAATGTTCTTCACAGCGATGCCATAGAAGAACCATTTTTGGTTCAACAGAGAACCGTTTAGTCTAAGGTTCATAAAAAGAAGCATCTTTTTCTCACCTATCCATAATCTTCTTTCGGCACAAATGACCTTTTGTGAAACAGTAAGGTTCTTTAGATGTTAAAGGTTATTTATTGGACCATTTAGAAAAAACATTTTTTAAACACTTTTATTTTTGAGCGTGTAGTGTTGTACTCACAACTGCAGATTTTCTTTCACAAAAGGTGCAGAAAAGCTAAAAAAACAAAAAAAACAGATACTGTGTGGTACTAGGCATAGTTGTATTTATAATACAGTTCTAAAATCAAGAAAAGAGATGATGAATTAACCAGATTTGTGTGTTTTTTTTTCTTAAGGAAAGGTGAGTGCCTGTCTAAAAGTATGATATTGTTTATTTGAGGTATGGTAATATTTAAGGTTTGTTCGAATTCTAAATATGAGCAACATTACATGGGATGCTTGCCTTTGCTAGGAACTACCACAGACAAATAATCTGGAGTGTCTATTATATATATATATATATATATACAGTGGTGGCCAAAGTATTAATAGTGACACAAATGAACACCACAACAGCTCAAAAAAATAAATTTGTGTCACTGAAAATACTTTTGGCCATGTATAATATGAAAGTAAGACACATTATAATAATAATAATAATTATTAATATTACAACTATAATTCTCATAATTTGTGACTTGATATGTCAAAATGTGTCACTATGTGACTTCTTACCTTACAGCTGAGTCTTTATTTTCTGTTATTAATTTGATTTTATGTTATTGTCTTTATGTAATTGTAATCTTGCCATTGCCACTTTTTTTTAAATCTCAAAATTATTATTATTACTTTTTAACTTTTTCTTACAAATTGCCTTTTAGACCTGAAGCACAAACTTGCTGAATGCTAAAGAAGTCCCAACGTGCATGCATTCAGTTCAACTGACCATTAGTAAACTAACATCCATCTGCGGCTTAATATTTTGTATGCTCGGCTTCTGCATGACTGGTTTCAAAACAAACACTTTTCCTTGTTTCAAAACAGAACACAATATCCAATGGCTTTGCGTGAATTTAAAGGTTGACAAAGCAGATTTATCACATGACAGTTTATCTATACCATCATGCATTGTACAGCACGTTTCTTTGCTCTGTGTGATTAATGGAGCCATACATGGGTTCACATCAATAGTGCAGCAACAGGTGTCTAGACTTTGCTGTGTGTGAGCATGTACACGTGCACACAGAGATCTGAGATGCTCTCTTACACGCAAACACCCACTGCAGTGCTCTGCCTGATCTCGTTTAAATGACGACAGCCATGTAGTTATTTTGCATTATGTAACACGCATGTCGTTTGTTTATACACAACAAATACTGCCAACGGTCCTTGACCTCCTCACTTAACCGTCGCAGTGGAGAAACAAACAAACAGAAGGAAATCAGGAACATCTAAACACGTACAAAACGCCACAGTGTATTTTCTGTTTTGAACAATCAAAACTGTTAAAAAAGGTCAAATGTTAGAGACTAATTCAGATTATATCAGGGATTCCCAAACATTTTGTCTGCCAAACCCTTTTGACATAAAAGATTTTTGTAATTTAACACATTTGCATGTTCACTTTCAGTTAATG